>NC_140085.1:24424297-25024297 GCF_964237585.1 Gallinula chloropus | reverse complement strand
CTAAATTGTCAGCTCTTCATGGGCCTTGAAGAGAAGAAGTTTTTTTTACGGAGTGGGAAGTAGGTCACATTTCCAAGAACATGGATAAAAAATAGCATGTAGGGACAATAAAATCAGAAGTTTTGAGGCACAAAATGAGATTAAAGTATCCAGGTGTGGAACAGGTGGTAAGAACTCATTTTTCATGTACATTGGTAATTAAAGACAGACTGAAATAAAATGTTAGAGGGTGAAAGAGAAGGGCATTGGGAAGGCCAAAATGTCTTTGATTTGTTTGGGTCTTCCTCAGTGAAGTGGATACTGCTGCTACTGATAACATGGGAGTCTGTACTGCCACTGCGACCCTGGGCAGGTAGGCAGGGCCCTGGGGGCCAGAAGGTCTCACATGTACAAATGTCACTCTACATCTACAAAAGTAGATCTTTTGCTCCCACCCACCAATTTTAGGATGGTTTGTCTGCAGAACATTGCAGTACAATACCAGAAATACTGGAAATACTGATTGAAGATGACTTGGAAAGTGCTTGGGAACAGTCAGCTCTCAGAAGGGAAGCATGAGCTGAGAGGATCCCAGACGTGGCTTCTTTGTAAGCGCTGTTCTGTACTTTCATTAATGGGTTAGATGGTGGCACAGAGCACAATAACAGTTTATACAGAAGACACTAAGCTGGTAAGCATGACAGACACCATGAAAGAAAGGACTACAGTTAAAAGTGGTCTTGACTCATTGGAGAAGTAATCATAAAAACAATGGTCACAGTTAAACAAGGATGTGTTCTATATGTGATTCTTAGGAGTAACTAATGATAAAGATTGGGGAATAACTTTCTAGGGAATATTTATTCAGAAAAAGTCTGAGAGTTGCATGGAACCACAAACTAGTACATGTGTTGGCACTGCCATGCTGTGGTATGAAGTATTTTTGTGTGAATAGAAAGGAATATAGCCTGCAGAATATAAGAAAAAAATTCCTCCTTAGTTGGAGTGCCATGTAAAGTCATAGGGACTGTACCTTGAGAAAGATGTAAATTAGAAGGGCAGCAAGGAGACTGAACAAATGGTCTCAGGTAGAATGACTGATAGGTATTATAGGATATTATAGCCTTCTGTATATATGGGATGCTATAAAGAGGGTGAGGATAACCTGTTTTCTATGCCTGTGTTAGCACAAAGACTAAAGACCATGAGTTCCAGCAAGAGAGATCATGCTACTGTGGTAAGAGTAGTCCAGTATGGGAAAACTTTGCCCAGGGATATTATTGAATCTCTGTTTTTGGAGGCTTTCAAGAACAATTAGGAAACATTGTCTGGCAAAAATATAAATTGTAGTAGATTATGCTGTGGAGTTAGGCATCTCCTGATACCTCTTCCAGGTGTAACTGTGTTGTTTTCTGACATGCATTCTCCTTCATCTTTTTTATCCTTTTACTTCTTGGTGAGTATTTCTGTTGTCTGGATAGGAATTTCTTGGGACAGAGGGGAATGATGAAAATTGAGCAAATCCATAGTGGTCATCTTTGTAGAGAACTTAATTGGGCAGCACTTTAAAATACTGTGTTTGAGTAACTGCTGAAACTGTCAGAGTCCCAGGCCACAACTTCTTAGTGAGAATGTTCCTTATAGGCACAGTAAGGACTGGGACCTGCTCTCTAATCAATGTATTTTCTGAAGACTTTTAAAATGCATGTAACAGTCTGACAGCAGCTGTCACCAGAAATCGTGTCCCCCACCGACACAAGCGTGTGGTGCGTTGGCACTCATGTCACACAGAGAGGGAGTGTTGACAGGTCCTCTTACTAGTCACCTTAGAAAGGGAGGAAAAGCCAGGGTTCAGCAAAGGAGAACTGACAATCCCAGGAGAACACCGGGAATGGCAGTCTGAGCAAAGAGTTACTGGACTGGCCCAGGGTATTTTTTGCAAGTCCGAGAGGAAATATGTAAAGCAAGAGGCATTTTCTTTAGCTTCACCCACGTTTAGCTTGGAGTTTGGGACTAATTTGAACTCCTCTCGTTGTGGGACAGCAGTGCAATGCTTTCGTGGCCAATCTTCCCAAGTTCCAGAGTCTCAAGTAGCTCTAGTGATTTTGTGTTAATACTGAATTATGTTTTCTTTTGACTTAGCAATCAAACTTGATTTCCAAGCCAATGCTTGACAGCATCCTTTGTCTTCGTGACGACAGATGGAAGTATGTCCGGAGCCTCCTGACCCCAGCCTTCAGCGATACCAAACTGAAAGAGGTAAGGTTTAGGCTGTGCTGCTTTCCTAATTTAGAAGATAGAATTGCTTTCTTTTATGTAAGCATCTACTTATATGGCTCTATATTAAGAACAGATAAAAAAACTACTACTTTGTGCCAGTTTATTAAGACCGGAAGAGCACATGCAGTTGAGCGTAGATACAGTGTGGTCCAGGTCATAGATTGGTAAAAATGAGAATAGTTCATCTAAGAACATAATCGTGTCTTTATATAAACCAGCTTGTCCATAGGAGTGTTGTAAACTCAAAAAGGAGCCTTACACCTTTACCCACTCCCATACCCCCACCCCCACCTTGATATAAGACTAAGCTAAAGTATGGGAGAGGTTATTGCTCCCAGTTGGAACATAGCTTTTTGTGATTTGCAGAGTCAGCAGCTCTCACGTTAACACGGGAACTGCTGTCAGTCTATTTTCATTTCTCCATTGCCTTCCCCCCTCCTCCTTTTATTCTTTAATCCTTTCATATAATAAAATAAGTCACTGGAACAGAATGTCATTGCCAGATAAATACCTCTGACTGAAAATAAATGTCTCCGCGCTGACCTGCTGCTAATTTCCTATAAATGTCTCAGCATTTACTTAGCCATGGGAATCCATTACCCAGTAACAAAGTCATATTCCAGTGGCACGATATCTCTTAATTAAACACAGATAAATGATTGACTGCATAAAGTCTTCTTTCAAGGCAGAGGGGGAACTTAACAACAAAAAAAATCACCCCTTCCTTTATGTATTTTATTCTGAAAGGGAACCATGCCTTACTCCAGTGCCCAGTCCTGGGTTGTAAAATTTTCCACTGGGCAGACGCTTGTGTTGTTTTGACATGCCGCTGTCGAAATCCACAGTAACATCTAAATGTGTCTGGCTCTCCCAGCTCTATAGACAGCGGTCGCTTAGCAACGCCGGCTGTCACCTCCTTATTATGGTAAATTCTAATTGGCCGCCAGCCTGGCGGAGATACTGATTAATCACGACTGACAATGCCATTGGTTATGCACCCCGACATTTGCTCTGTCACTGGCTCCATCGTGGAATTTTAGCGAGGAGAGGATGTTTAAATATGCAAGCGATTAGTTGCTCGTGGCGTTGCAGGGAGAGGAGAGTTTTGCATTTTCCTAGCGGAAATTAATCTGCCTCTACTGCAGGTCATCGGCTCGTTGCTGTCGGACTAACAAAAGATAAAGCTGCGCTCCCCTCAACTTGCAGAGAGCAACCTCTGCCGGCACCAGCCAGGCAGGCTTGGTGGAGGAGAGCAGTGAGGGTGGGAAGGCGGAGTCCAGGGCATCGTGCTTTGGGGCCAGGCAGGCACACGTCGGCAGGTTTTGACTGATTAAAGCAAAGTGGGAAGACAATTCACAGTGCTCACTTTGCACGCTTGGTGCAACGCAGTATGTGCGCTGCTTGGCGCGGAGCAGAAGTGGTAGGAGGTAAAATGGAGGGGTGGCGAGTGCCTGGTAGCTGTCTCACATGCAGAAATTGAAATCTTTATTTTTAGCATGATAATGAGCTTTCCCTGTGCTGCCTCTTCCCAGACTCTGTGGAAGCATTGTGATTGTGCTTGGTTTGAGGGTGACCTGGAAATACTGACTTTGTCCTCCCATTCTACAGAAAGTTGGAAACTGAGGAGTGGGGATGGTCTCTGTGAAAGGTCCAACTTAGTTCCTCTGTCCCATGTCTTCACCAAAAGACCATTCATCCTTACATAGAAATAGTTGCTGTAAGTCCATGTGAGATTATGAACCTCTTGTGAATGGATGCACTCCTCCACCTCGCATTTCATTTTCTATACAAATACATGAACAGTCCTGGGATTTGAAGTTAATGCGACTTAAGTCCTCACCCATGTGCTTTTCTTGCTGTTGCTTAATTTAGAAGCCATACCAACACTTCTCAAAGGAAATCAATGCTCATTAATTATGATCTCACTTTTTAACTCTGCCATATTTAGTACTATCTCGGAACCTCTACAGCAGCATGGAAATAAAAATACTGTGTTTGAGTATTGGCCATACTACAAAGCATTCAGAGTTACATAGAAGACTTCCTGTTTATAATAAACTCTTCCTCTTTATTTTGAAGGAGTTACAAATAAGTTAGTTTGTGTATTAATTTATTGCATCAGAACCTGGGTATGTTGCTTTATACATATTTACAAATACTGCTAGACACATTCCTCATCCTTGTAAGACACCACTTCCTTTGCTGCAGGGATCTGAGCTCTGACAAAACCAAAGTCTTCCTTTCTGCTCACTCTGGATGTCTGATTTGCCGCCTTCATTCCCCTGTGCGAACTCCCCGGTGATGCTGGAGAGACTGCGAACCTCCCAAGTGGCTTTGGAGAGTGGTTCTCCTTGAGCACCACAGCCCCTAGTGCTGTTCTGAACATAGACTTGTCTGTCCGGATGGTCTGAGAGAATTGGGAGCTATTAGCCTGTGACAGAGCAATAAATGTTAACAACTTGTGCTCCCTGTAGCAATCACTTCAGATAAAAATATGCGCCAAGGGCCAGAGAGTTGAGTGTGGGTTCCCGATATCTCCATTTCAGAAACAGAAGAATCTACTACTGGGCTAAAGGACAGCTTCAGCACCAGCAATAAGAAGCCAGTTTTCCACTCTTTGGCATGGCAAATGGAGGACAAAACCCAAGACAGAGCTAATATATGTTGGTAAGGTTTGACCCATAATGCCTCACAGAGGCATCTTGGTGCTGTGGCTGGATTCAGAGGTGTACACTGTCCTTGGCTCTCCACAGAAGCAGTGTACTGTCATTGAGAAGTTCGCTGAGCTTGAGGAATTTCCCCTTATTTTTTGCAAAAATCTCCAACAGACAGTTACCAAATGAGGAAAAGTTGATCCCAGAAATTTTGAAGTTTGCAAAGTTACGAGCAATTAACTGAAAGTATTGGTTATAGAGCTGTTGGACAGCTGGTGCAGTGATTGCTGTGTGTATGCAGAGAGTTTTCTGCCTAACATTTTTCAAGATTTTCTGGCATCTTTTGCAGCTTTTCCTCCCTGTCTCAATTTCTCTTTATAAGCTGAGTACCATTTCACTGTTGCTTTTATGGATTTCTATACATTGTGTGTTTGCAGTTTAAAATTTTCTTTTCTGATGACTATGTAAATATTAGGAAAGTAGTCCATTCCAATTGAAGGAAGGATTGGCTCCAGGTAATGTTAAATTCAAATACTATAGTGGTGAGCGAAGCATAAATCAATAGACTAAGTTTGATCCTGCAATAAAATCTTGTAGCATCCTATGTGAGATGCCACTGGAGTTGGTAGCAGTTCTGCTAATAAGCTCTTCACAGTGAGAACCCTGAGTGGACCAGCAGACCTCTTGATGCTATTACTATGGGAGCACTAAGAATGAGAAATGAGAGATAAGAGGCAGGAGACCCAAGAGGTTTCCCTTCCAGCTTTGCCACTGACTGTCTGTGGGTGATCTGGCAGAAGCTTCTTAAATTCTCTGTACGTGAAATTATTTTCATCTGTTAAATGGGAATAATACCTACTGCTGAAAGTTGATCTAAGATGTAAGATGTTATTTAAGGACCTAGAGGTCCTTAAGTAAAAGATGCATTTCCCTGTGTTCCTGTCATGCTTTCCTCAGCTATTATGTATTGAAACAACCTTATATGTTAGTGATCTTGCTGTACCGATCTTGATTCCCTATTTAGTATTTCTTATTTTGTTCCTCTTCTTTTTACTGTGATGCCTGTGATGATCCTGCAGTTCTGGACCCCTTGTCAGACATGATAAATAGCTTTGCTCTCTTTTACAGCCAACACCAGCAGAAAACCTATTGATTTTTATTTATTCTGATGGTGCTGCAGTAGTCTTGTCATCTCCTATCAGTATGCCGGGAATCATCTCCTCCATTAACCAACCATTAAAACAAAACAGAACACAAAAATTAAAGAAAAGAAAACAGCAAAATGTAGTGTTGTCCCAAATAACCTGTGAAGTGGAGTTTGTGTTGAGGCATTTTCTTTCAAAGAAAGGGAGACACAAAGCAGAACTTGTGATAGCATGGCAGAACCGTGCAGGGAAACCCTGTAGTGTCTTTCAGGCATGTAGATCTTCCAGGCTGCAGTAGGGCATAAGATATGGTAGTCCAACCATTGAGATTTCCTTGATTTGCTCTTACTCTGCTTGTGCACATTGGTCAGAGGCATTTTGGAAGGATCTCTGGAAACTGCTATTGTCACTCAGCAAAGTGAGTGTGCTCACCTGAGACAAAGCAAATCGCTGATGCAAAAGCTGGTATGTGGACTGTGTATATCCTTGAGCTATTAAGTCAGTGCCCAGCTGAGTTGTTGAGTTTGGTAAGTTGTGCCCATGCATGGCAGAGCCTTACTGTGAGGTGATGGAAACAAATCCTCTCACAAACATCTTCCTGATGCTCTGCTCTTTTCCTGGTTTTATTCAGGGACTTGAAGTCTGATACAGTAGCAGTTTTCATGTTATGGATAGATACTTTTCCTTTCTCCTTCCTTTATATTTTGTTCCATTTGTGAGACTGAAGGCCCAATGTGACCTCTGCATACTGGAGCTAAACTGTAGACAGTGTATCTGTCTACAGTGAATATGAGCCAGGCTTTTACTTTATACTTTGGGTGCTGATAATAAGGGAAATAATAATCCTGAATACCGAGGACCACATCTAACTAGAGGAACGTGACTCCAATGCCTTTGAACAGTGCAAACATCCCCATGCACCGTGTGTATGCAGAATCAGAAACTAATTGTTGTTATGTGCCAAATAGCATATTGGCAGGATTTATACAGTAAAGCCCCTGGCATCATGAAAACCCTAACCCCAAATGCTCTTCTTTGGCAGAAAGAAAGAAATTTGGACTCTGGGCTACTCTTGCTATTAGATAACTGGCAGATCAAATATTTACAGGGACCATATTGTTTAGATTTTTCTTCATCCTGTTACCCTCAGCCAATCTGAACACAGAGCAGCTGGGGTTTGTTTACCCACCAAGAACTAAATCTCAGGCAGGTTATGCAGCTTTTATGTTCTGACTGGCAAATGAGAATGTATAGAAAGTTGGTGATACCCAAGGCAGGGCAGATCAACATGTCTCTTTCTGTACCGGTTTTCAAAGTTTGGTATAGTTCACCTTCCTCAATGCTACTCTGTTTTTCTTGACAATTGAACAAAGGGTTTATAGTGTTAAAGGACTCGAGAATGTTTCAGTTTGTGGTCTTTGTAGTTAGCAGTCTTGGACTAATTTATGTCTCTCAGGGGAATAAAAACCCAAACCCAGGATTCCTGAGTAGATATCCCCTGTAGCTTTCATATGCAAATAATTGTCTCATTGATATGACTTGGTTCTATCATGCTAACAATAAATCAAATCCATGTGCCCCATTCCCCATTTTCTTAGTTAGGTTTACTGATAAAAATGTCCCATGGTTGGAAATGGATTGCAATGGTATTTTGAAAGACTGGTGGAATGTCGAAAGTGCAGAGGTGCTGTGAGATGTCCTGGCCAAGCGTATGTGCCCCTACCATCTCAGCCAGCTGTTGGAAAGCAATAGCAACCAGCTGGGTGGTTGCAGGTCTGGTGATGTGATGAAGAATAAAAGAAAATAAGGCCATAAAAGGAAAATCTGAAATTATCACCATCTGTTTAGGAAACATAATACCTCTTAAAATATGGATTTTTGTTTTGTTTTTGACTGGTTCAGTTCATTGGAGGGGCCACACCAGGAGATTATAAAGCATTTCACCCTGATTCAATCTGTTGAACAGTAATGTATTAATTTTTGTTGAACCATTTGAGAAGCAACTTACTGCAGGGGACCTTCTTTAAAAAGCCAAAAGGGGAAGAAAACTGCCACGTGATGTGTGCACCTCCCCAACACATAACGGCGACTTATACAGTATACTAATCTGGCTTCAAAATTCTCTTATGAGACTGTGGCAAAGCCAAAATCAATCTGGCTTTGAACTGAAATAGCGACAACCTGCTCCATCCCATATAGGTACAGGACCTCAGGAGCAGCTAGACACATTCTTGACTCAGACTTCTGCCTTTGGAAAACATGTTGGATGCTCCTGCGTTGGCCTTTTGACTGCGTATAGTATTGCCCATGTGTTAGGATGGCAGTGTGCCTGTGCACAAAGTGTTATGCCAGTTTCACAGAGGTAGAAGTGCCAAGCAAAATGGACTTGGCTGGGCAGGCTGCATAGCTCTCAGAGTGTGCTGAGAGGCTGCAGTAAGTCTTTTTTGGTAACAAGAATGTCAGAGGAGTAGGACAAGTCTGTTCTCATGTTTGTTGACATCCGTATGCTGAGGGAGGTTGTTCAGGAAGGAAAGGCAGGTTTCTGTGCATGTGTCTGCTGATGCTGAGCATGATTGTTGAGGCAAGACTGTGGTACTAAATTGTAAGTTATAAGGATCTCTCAGGAATCTATATGGAGGAGCAGCCATAGCAGATAATGCCTTTAGATTCACAGCTGTTGCTACACCTTTCCTGTCCCCCCAGTAGGTGTAATCAAGGCAAGTGTCTGATGCCTTTCATATGTATAAAGCTTAAGAGAGAGACTTTAATGAGGTCTTGAAGGTTGTGCCTGTCTTGGTTTTCATGAAGCCCTTAAGAGGAGACTATTGCACTGCTAGGTACTACCACGTTGAAGGTAAGTCTACCTGACCATCATGTGTAAGTGACTGTAAAGAACCATTAGCTGCATAAATTCACATGAATATCAGTTTAATGGCATCACCACTCCTGAAAACCTTTTCCTCAGGTAGAAATAGCATTTTGCCCTCAGCAACTTGTAGTGGTATACATTGGACTTTCCTAATGTACACATTAAATCCCTCAAACTGAGGGACAGCAGGATTGAACTGCTGGGCCTTTTATGCTATTATCTTTACAGGACTTTAGGACTACGGAAACTATTATTCCTTCTACTCTGGAGTGTATGTAGCCTAAATGTAATGTACTGTAAATATGGATCAGGATAAATCATCAGTTGGAACAGGGAGTGATTTAAAAGAGAGAGGGATGTCTGTGCTTGATAGGTCTCTGTATATATAGACACAGGTGGGCAAGAACCAAAGGTCAGGTATGCAACAGGGTCTCTTGTGTTTAGGCCCAGAGCTGGAGAAGGACATCCTTGTAATGTGTAGGTTTATTTTTAGCAGACGGTCCCAACATTTCATTTACCTGTGCAAAAATGCCTTATCACACCTGCAAAGGATCCTGAGAATTCTGTATCATCTTCTGGATAAAACTAATTTTGAATAATTGATTTTTGTTTTTTTAACATGTTAATGTTTTTCACAATACAATGTGTTCCTTTCTAGATGACACCGCTAATAAACCAGGCCTGTGACGTCCTGCTGCGTAACTTGAAAGTCTATGCAGATTCTGGCAAAGCTTTTGATATCCAGAGGTATGTTCAGTGTGCCAGAAATTAGTAGTGGATTTAAAAAACAAGAAAGAAAAAAGTCAATAGAAGCAGTTATTCTAAATACGCGCTTAGTATATAAAAGAAGATTTTTTTTTTCTTCCCTCCCTTTTATAAGTGGAGATCATAGTTTAATAGAAGATGTGTCTGATAGATGCCTTTCCTTCCTAGGGGCAGCCATTGTATGCTTGAAAAGTAATTTTGGAAAATCATCTAATGTATTTCTAGCTGTTGTTAATGATGTTTTAACAGCTGGAAGCAGAAAGAAAAGCTGCATCAGTCTCTGTCCAGTCTGCTCTCTACAGCCTGCCAATAATGTACAAATATAAGAATTGATCTAGTATCACATCTGTCCAGTCCACCACCTTCTTACTTTTTTTTTATATGACCTTTTTTGTAGCAGTTAATAATTCTTACCACATGTCCTCCTCACATCCCCCCTAATGGCACACTAGTCTTCTGTGAAATGATGGGATTGGTACTCCAGATGAGAATGCACCATTGATTTATAAAATGACACACTAGTATTTTCCATACTGTGCTTTCTCCCATTTGTTATGCATTTAATATTGTATTATGTTGTTCTGTTGCTCTTGCATTAGAGGCCTTCACTGAACTGTTCACAGCACTGCCTAGTCCCTTCTCTGAGCAAATGCATTTTGTCTAGGACACTGTACGGCGTATGAGTAGTTTAAATGCATTCTTTGTAATAGGCACTATTTTGCATACACTTCACTTGCTAGGTTGGCCAGTGCTCTCTGAATTTCTTCATGATTTCCTCCAAACTGAAGTAGCACAAATAATTTTGATTCAAAGAGAGGTATTTAGCCACAATTAATCCATCTCCTTTGAAGCACATATACAAGTGTATGTGCGTCCACAGATATATTAAACATCTGAAAAGAAGCTATGAGACCTTGAGATACATTACACTTAGCCTAGTGCTCTGATGAAAATTGACCTTTTGAGTCCTTCCAGGCTCTTTCCTTTTTTCCATTTGTCCTTTTTCTTTGCCTGGTCTTTTAACTATTGATCCATGATAGGGTTTCACCTCTCAAGGGACACTTTGGAAAAGACCTTTTGAAAGTATAAATGAATGATGTTGACCATCTCAGGATATAATCTTCCAGTTGTTTTATCATACCACCATTTCAACAAGTATGACATATATAAATGTGATTCTTAGTGCACTGCAGTTTCACTGAATTGATTAGTGAGCTATTTTTTGGATGTAAATACCCTGCAACCTCTATCATCTTGTATGTTAGTTGTCTGTAGCCAGTTTGTGTTTCACCACCAACTCCAAATTTAGTTTATAGGCTTTTTCAGTACCTTGGAGAGGTAGATGATCGAGTACTGCTGAGATTGTTGTTTTACTGCAGTGCCCCCTCTTTTAATGTTTCAACTTCTAATAATGCTTTTTTGTTTGTGTGTAAGAGTTCAAAACCCAAGCAGGTTACTTAGCTTTGCAGTGTTGGTATCTTCCAAATCTGCTCAGGTGCCACCAGAATGACTGTGGTCAAAGACGATAGTTTAGAAATGCTCTTTCAAGATATATGTATATAGGATATACTGGGCCCAAGTCCTGTCATTCTCTTACTACATGCTCACTCAGGTTAAAACACTGGAGAATTTGATACTAGCTTTTTATATTGGGAACCTAGAACAGTCATTGCAGACTTGACTACTGATCATAAGAATAAATTTCCAAGGACATTTTACATTCTCAGTCCATTTATCTCAAAACTAAATATGTCTGCTAATAAAAATAAAGATGGTAAGGCAACTGGATAGATGAGCAGATACAAGGGAAAAGATTCTGTAAGTTCTGAAGTTTCTAGGTCATGGTCCATGGATCATTTGTTCTAAAAGCATTTGCTGCTTTTTTGCAGAGATACAGATTTCATGTAGTTTCAGTTCCTCTTGTTTTTGACCATGATTTTACATTACAAAGGAGCTATCAAGAAGATGAAGGAAATTCCTAACAGAAATTTTACTTAAGTACCTTTAGACTGCTCTAGTAGTAGATGTGGTTTCTGCAGCTTAAAGAGAAAGGAATGATCTGTATTATTAGGATGCATACTTAGAAAATGCTCATGAATACCTGACCTGTTGTATTTGATTTCTAGGTAATAACAAATGATTTTTTTTTTTTGTAAATGTGTTGTGGAATTATTGAAAATGTGTTCACTTTGTAGGTGGAGAGGTGATTGTTCTTAAGCACCAGCATTTGTCAGAATGGTGGAAACATATCTTGTTGGCAAAGCTCAAATCTAAAAGCAAAAGAAAACCAGAGGCAAAATTTAATGTTAAGTGATGTTTGTAGAAACAAGATATTAATGCATATGTAATTTGTAACTGATGATTTATCATTCAACTTAATGCAGGTGTTACAACTGCTTTACCTTGGATGTCGTTGGTAGCGTAGCTTTTGGTACTGAGGTGGATTCTCAGGATAGTCCTGATGACCCCTTCGTTAAGAATTGCAGAACGTTCTTTGAAATGTCTTTGTGTAGACCTCTCCTCATTCTAATGCGTGAGTATAGTCTGCTTTATCTGCTTCTTTATGGCAATTTTCTAAAAATTATTCTGAAATTGCAAAACATGCTGAATCAGGAGCAGGAAGAGGTACCACAGAATTTATTTCAGAGGTGTACAGAATTCAACCTACAGGATAAGTATACCCTGAAGTTTCCCACCATATGCTCTGCAGCTCTTGTCATCCTTAATGCAACTTCCTCCAGAAACTGAGAGTCTAGGAGGGGAGTGAGTACTCCAAGTTGATCTGAGCAGAAGGTTTCCGGGACCTGTAGTTTCTACTATATCTCTTTTAATACACTTCTGCATTAAAGAAGAGCACCTTCGGAGTAAAGTGTTTCTACAGTGTTTGCTTGGCAGAAATTTAAATCCCAGTCATAAACATCAGTGGGGTAATAACCCACTAAAGAAAAAAAGCAGGAGCATAAGCAGATAGATTAAGTCCTCCAGATTCTTATTTGAAGAGCAGCAGCAGCCTGGTTGACTGCTATAAAGGATAAGGATGGTATGTGACAGTGCAGACTGTCATTAGGAGAATGCATTTAATTTCAGGTGAATACACAGGCAATACAAGATTAGGGTATAAAGCCATTTAGTTCTAGGCCATGAAAACAAATGCTTTGTGGTGAAAATGGCCTTGTTAATGCAAGGGCAGTGAGAATTATAACTGTGGAAGCCACAGGACAATTGAGGTTGTTGAGGTTTTACAATCTTGCTGTCAAGATCTGTTTGCAGTAGTGTCAGGTGGCACAGTAGTAAAGTTGCCTGTGCCCATCTGATCCTGCTGGCATTACAGATTGCACCTGTACTAGGAGCACATGAACTATTTCCTTCTGGAGCTGTGTATCCAGAGTGTCCTGTTTAACCTGATTGCAAAGTGTGATTTCTGATTAAGTTCTGAGGGAACAGAAATATGCCCCTATATGTCTAAGACCGTGTCGTTCATTAAAGAAAGTTTCTGTAGGGTTTGGGGTTGGATTCCATGCTGATCTCTGTCTGCTGGTACATTGTGGTCTGAATTTCCATCCTGTATTGCCCTGTTGGCATCACAGGGGTTTTCACATGACTGATTTGTTAGTCTTAAGCAATTCATAAGTAAACAAAGGGTTTATTAAGATGCAAGACTTCACTTGGGTTTTTAGTTCCTGAGTATATAGGCCATGGGCTGGAGACCATCCTTGTGATAATATCCCACCTCCAGAGTCTGTGACCTGTTTAGAGAAGCAAAATAAAATAGCAAACCAATATCTTATTTTTGGAGAACTGTAAATGAGAATGAGTACTACACAATTTCATGCATCAGTGCCATAAGCTGCTAGGCTAGTTCAAGATCTCCCACCTGTGTGCAATTGTTTGAGTGAGCAGGGGAAATAATTCTTCCTTTTGTGGTGGTGGTTCTATGGCGTCAAGAAGCTTAACTGAAGCATTGTGGAAGCAAGCTTGGAAGGCAACTGTCTGGCATGGGAGTCCTGGCCAACATGGAATTTCTAAAAGGAAATCCTTCACCAGCCCTGAGGATGGAAAAAAAGGAGGGAGAGAGGAGAAAGAGGAAAAAACAGTTTTCATGAAGGCAACACATCCCACTTGATGAGGTTCAGAATATTAATGAAAGAAGGGGGAATAGCATATGCCTTTGCAGTCTGATCCAGTGTTTTCTTCTTTAAAATCTCTTGCAGTTTCTTTTCCGTTCATAATGATCCCATTGCTCCGGATTTTGCCAAACAAGAAACAAAAGGAACTGAATGGATTTTTTATCCAAACCATAAAAAATGCAATTGTCTTCAGAGACCAGCAAGATGCAGCTGAGGTAAGGCTATTTCTGTGATAAATATATGGATAAGCAAATGTTTTCAGGAAAAACTGGAAGTGGCATAAGCCTCAGTTGAAAAAGCAAACTCAGTCTGTTTGAACATACAAAGCAATTTAGTGAAAATTTTATTCATTTTTAGCTTTATGTACCATCAGCCAGGCTTGGTGCTGATACAGAATTGTTAGCACATAACAAGAAGGTTTGCTTCTCTTAGTATTTCTGTTCAAATAAGGATGCAGAAAATGTTACATCTGGGATGACTTTTCAACCCAGTTTCTAGACCCAGAAGGAAGCATTCGCCCTGTAGAATTTTTTCTCATCTTAAAGTCAGGTGTTTTGTCTATGCTACTTTTCCTTAACGACCAGAGAAAAGGGAGCCCCCGCTGGGTATTTCAACCCAGTCATTACCTAGGAGCTGAGGCAGGTTTTATACAGTCCTGTGACACTTCCTACTGCTTTTGAAAATGGAAAGAACCTGAATGTCTGGTTAAGAGCAGGCACTTAATATTGAGATGGCTGAAGAGAAAGGTAGTAGATCTGCCTGAAGTACTCAAACTAATGTGTGTATCATTAGAAAATAATTTGTTAGCCATGTATTTCTCTTCTATCTGGACATGAGGCAGTTCTGGGTTTTCTTGTTTTACTCATCATTGTTTTATGAAGTACGTGAAGGCACATGCATTTTTAAGAAAATATCTCAAATTTTGATATACAGAGCATTTGAAATATAGGCATGTGCTTCAGTTCTGTGATGTAAAAGTTCTTCAGGTCTGCTTGTCCTTTTTGACCACTCTTTACTGCAGGTTGCTTATAATATCCCTAAAAATAAGTTGATCACTTCATTATGGATGTGTAGTGAGAAACAAAGGGTATCAATGAGAAATCCTGTTTAAAGATAGCAAACACAAGTTTTGCATATGAACTGACATGAAATGCACTACAATATACACACTAAGAAACTGTTAATATTGAAATATAAGAGGTGTTTCTTAGAACTTTGAGGTGAAGAGCAATTCTGATGGTATAACAGCACAGGTGAGAATGGATCCTCCCAACTGTTTCTCACGGCTTAGCCCTGCAGCTGTCATCTTTCGGGGAAAAAATGGATTTTAGTTTACATTACATCCAGTACACATTTTAAAATCAAATGCTTTTCCAAGATAGAACTGCTCATTGCT
Organism: Gallinula chloropus; assembly: GCF_964237585.1. Lineage (NCBI taxonomy): Eukaryota > Metazoa > Chordata > Aves > Gruiformes > Rallidae > Gallinula > Gallinula chloropus. The sequence goes on along the minus strand of NC_140085.1, from coordinate 25,009,082 downwards.
GTGTTACATGTTCTGCTCTTTTTCTTTGACTTTTTTTGCAGTAAAGACTCATCTTTGTATGTGTTGCACTTTTCACCACATACTTCTTGTCTTTTCTCCAGCTGGTCTTCATGAGTCTTTGCCCCCAGTAGCCTTTAGGTCTTTGTTTCACTCCCTCTTTTGCATCCAAAAGATTTGAAGTACCACTGACTGACCACAAACAACTTTTTCCTGGGCTGCATCAAAAGAAATGTGACCAGCAAGTTGAGGGAGGTGATTGTCCCCTTTTGCTCTGCTGAGACCCCACATGCATCCAGAGCTGGGGTCCCCAACATTAGAAGGACATGGACCTATTGGAGAAAATCCATAGGAGGGCCACAAAGATGATCAGAGGGCTGGAGCATCTCTCTTGTGAGGACAGTCTGAAACAGTTGGGCTTGTTCAGCCTGGAGAAAAGAAGGCTCAGGAGAGACCTCACTGCAGCCTTCCAGTACCTAAAAGGGTCTACAGGAAAAACAGAGAGGTACTGTTTGCTGGGAGGGATGGTAGTGATAGAATAAGGAGTAATGAGTTAAAACTAAAGGAAGGTGGATTTAGATGAGGTATTAGGAAGAAATTTTTCATTGTGATGGTGGTGAGACTCTGGAACAGGTTTCCCAGAGAAGTCACGGACGCCCCCTCCCTGGCACTGTTTGAGGCCAGGCTGGATGGGGCATTGGGCAGCTTGATCTAGTGGACCGTGTCCCTGCCCATGACAGGGGGTTGGAACTAGTTGATCTTTGAGGTCCCTTACGACCCTAACCAGTCTGTGATTCTGTGATTCATGAACACGGTTCCTGGCCCAGGCTGAATGCTGGTGGATTTTTTTCTAACAGGGATGGTATTTCTAAGCTGCTTGTAGACACCTCGTTTCTAGTGCTCAGAACCAGTATGAACTTTACATGGCATAGTGGCGTGGCTGTATCTACAATGCATTTTGAATCAAAGATTTATGCCAAAAGGGTCCACCCAAAAAGTCTACTCTGTGTATCAGTTAGAAAAGGATAAAAGGGACAATGAGACAATCTAATCAGGATTAGAAATGGTTAATGTATTAACTACTGTTAATAAAATGCAGTGCATTTCTGTGGCAGTATCACTGAGGGCATCAATCATGGGCTAAATCCTTCACTATACCAGAGATGGTGGCTCCCTCAAACTGCAGACTAAGACAAAGAACAGCAGTGGCTATGGTTACGAGAGAATAGAAAGAAAAGCAATATGGTAGTGAGTGACAAGAGCAGGATGCGTATGCAGCCTGTGTGCAGGTTTCAGTGGTTGATGGAGCAGAAGCTTAGGGTTATAGAGGAAGGGATGTTGGGAGGTGCTGTAAGAGATAACACATGGTAGTAACTGCCTGGTATCTGGGCAGTGTGGAGGAAAGTTCAAGGTCCGTGTTTGCCTTAACAGTGTATGCACACGTCCGTGACTGGCTGTGGTCCTACCTGCTCGTGGACTTTTGCCTAGTTTGCAAAATTGGCATATGGGAACTATTTCTAAGTATAGTGGGATTTAAGACACTTAGGACCAGATTTCTGAGAGCTCATTAAGTCCCCTTTGCTGTTCAGGATCATTAGCACAGCTTTCAAAAGTGCCTGGAAAGTTTGGAGCTTCCTTTTCTCTTTTCTTTTTTTTTTCCTTTTCTCTTCTTCCCTTTTCACTGCCTGTCTCGTTACCTGCTCTTGGAATTCTGACTATTTTAGGTTGGTGGCACAGGAATCTTGTTACAGGTATAGGCAACTTAATAATTTGCCAGGAACATAAAAGTGGTATGTGAAACAGATCAAAATGTGGCTGTGACCAATTTGATGCAGAGATGTAATCTGTAGAGATTAGGTGTCCCAGATAGTCCTGTCTATGAAGGAGAGTTATGTCCTCTGTCCTAGGTCTCAAATAATGAAATGTACCCTCTGAAGTCAGTCAGAATTTCGGCACTGAATTTCAATAAGGCTGAGATATAACCGGTAGCTACTGGTTCTTTGTGCTAATAATGGGAGCTATAAGCAAAGTCTTAGTCTTCCTGTGCTACATTAGGCCACTGGGTATTCCTTAGGTTGCCACACTCCTAGACATTACGTTGTGTGTGCATTTTCTACTCCTCATTGATTTTATCACCATTAAAAATGCTTTTGGGGTTTTTTTTGGTGTTTTTTTTCTTTGGTGGAGGGAGGCAAAAAAAAAAATTGCTGAAAAGCCTTTGGAACAAGCTGTAAAACAATGAAAAGCTCCACAAAAGTGATGCAGCTGAAGCTTGTCTTCCTCTCTTCTGTAGCTAACGTGAACAAAGAAGAAAGGCCAAAAAACAATGTGACAAGCAAAGTCAGCCTGTTATCATCCCTGTTCTATCAGTAAATGAAACAATGATTCTGAACGCCTAAAGTTAATCCCACGGGCAGATAGTAATTTTACAGCCAGGTTTAGATCTAATAATACGCTTGCAGTTTGTGAAATCTGTGATGTCACTTTCTCTCTTCCCAACGGTTAGTGCTGCAGATGTCATTTTAATTATATATTATCTTTCTGTGGTCACTCAAATAATTTCAGTCCTGGATATTCCGCTCATTTGGCTTATGTACAAAACCATTTAGTGGTCATGCTTTAGAAATTTTAATATATTACATTTATTCATGGATTCAAATTATTGTAAAATGCTTTCCCCGCTATTTACAGAAGAGCAAATTCACCCTGCTCAGAAGAAACAGCACAAATTTAATGCACCACTTAACACCTACTTTGAAGACTCCAGCAGGATTTAAGTGTTCAAATACCTTATCCTGATTATCTGCCCAGGTTTAAATTTTTCCCTTAGGCAAAATGTTTTCAGAAACAGGCCAGACAAACTGTTTGTTTACTTCAATAAATGATAGTTTGATAGATTTTCATTTAATAATCTAATACACAGATCATTATTCATGTAAAAGTTGTTTTTCCTATCATGTTATAGCTCAGTTCTTAACTCACCAGTCTGTTTTAAGTGATGATATCTAGATGAAGGAGTCTTTCATGGTGCTCAAAACTGAATCTCCTTTCTAAAACTGTGGGTTGAAATTAAGCCCCCCTCTCAGCAGATGAAAGGCCAGAATTTCATTTGTAATCCATAGTAATAATAACAATTGGAATGTAACAATTTAAGTAAATTGCAAAACATTGGTTTTGGAAAATAATAAAACTGTAGGAAAATCCAGTTTTCAAACTACGTGCCCTTGAACAAGGAGAATTTTGTAGAGGCTATAAGACATTCTTTGGACATCTCCTCATTTTTCCAGTAATAACTGTCTGCCATGAATGCATAATTCAAAGTCACTGATCCATGCGAGGCAGGTAGTGGCCTGATGATGTTTCTGATGATGATCAGCTGTTTCTTCATGGTCTCAAGCCGATTTGAAGTGAGAGGATGACAAAGTGCAGAGAAGCATCACCAGTACTGTATTGATTGGCATCTCAGTTGGCAGTTTAGTCATCTGGCTGGAGACCTATGGACTACCTGAATGCTTTTGGTGTAAGTGCAGAGAAGACACAAGAAACAATGGGAGAAGAGGGTGAAAGCTATGCTTCTGTGAACCACACAGTGAGGCATGTGGTGGAAAGCCACAGAGAAGCTATATGGTGCTGTCAGTCCCGGTGATGATCTGGCCTCCCCTGAGTTGGTATGGCCCTGGGATGCTCTGTACTCTGCTGTGCTAGGTCTAGATCAAAAGAGGTATTCCTCTGTTCAGTGATTGGCAGCAAAATCTTGCAGCCTTCTCCAGTTTTCCCCACTTCTCATCCTCATTCCTACCAATCCTTTCCCCAATCCCTGGCATAGTATAGCTGCTGCCACCCTGGCTATCTGCACAGCCTCTTATGTGGCAGACGCAAGTGATTCCTAGTGTGTGGAGATCCTTTGGGTTTGTGGCATCAACCATGGAAGCCTAAAAAGTTTCTTCAAAAGGAAAACTGAATTTTTAGGAAGTCTGAAACTAAGTTGTTTCAGTGCTTGCAAAGGAGTGAGAGCTGCCCTTTCACTGTTAGGTAGCAACAGTAATGTACTGCAAGGAAATGGTATCTTTTAATATCTTTCTGGAAAATGATGGCCTGGTTACAACTTTAATCTCTGGAACACTGGTTCCCAGGGAAAAATGTGCAATGAGCTCCCCTAAATGCTATACCTAAGGGGAAAGAGGGACGTATGTGTGTGTGTACCTGCATTTTGGAGGATAAGGCACAATCTGAAAACCTAATTACTGTGGCACTCTGTTCTTTTCTCTTCCTTCCCCAGCAGTTCCCTGGAGTTTTTCCTTTTCATGAACTAATGAACTATTTTATTCAAGAGCTGCTTGAAATGAGTTGAGCAGAGGTAATCCTCCTGAAAAAGTCTGATCCTCTCCTTGTCAAGGGAAAACTATACAATTACTAAGAAAACTTAGTTAAAAATTTGCTAAATACTATGTACATTCCAGGAGCTATGTGTGTGTTTGAACTGTGGAAATGCAGTACAGATGTTAAAAAGTAAATATTTTTCTAAGGAAACAGCAGATGGGAGGATTAGACACCTTCTAATACTGTGCAGTTTTCCTGCCTTTGTAAGAAAACCAAGCAACACTTGTTTATATTTGAAAGAAGGTGGTGTCCATTTAAGGATACACACTACATGGCAATGTTGAATAATCCATTTTTATTGATTTATCAAGTCAGTAAAACAAAGGATCAGTCTGCTCCTATTGTTTTTCTTAAGTCTGTAGGAGAGATGCTGCGATTCTGCTCTGCTGGGCTGTTCTCACGGTTTGATTGTGTCGTTATCCGCTGCCTTTGTTGGGTGGAAATGTGAAGTGGGCTTTTCAGAAAGGTAAATGTGTGTCTTAAAGATATTGATGGAAAATCGTGCTAAACACCAGGTTTGAACCCAAATTTCAAACCTGTATCTCTGTTGCTTTAAGCAGAAGGGTATCGTTCCTCTAGAATATGCTAAACCAGTAAATCTGGTATCTGTGCTTGGACACTGCTCAGCGATTCTAGGATGAAAAAATGTGGCATTACATTAAAAAGAGTTTTAGTTATTCATCATCTTTTAAAAACCAAGCAATTACTGCTTGCTTTCAAATGGTGCTCCTTCCTTCTTACATTTGAAGAAAAATGCTTTCTTTTTTTTCCTCTTTCTTAGAGAAGCAATGAATTTTATAACTTTGTCAGGATTTCTTAAGTGGGCAAGTAAACACAGCAAGGCCTCAAAACCTCGGATCACAATGAACTTGAATTCCCTATTATTTTTGGTCAACAGTTTGAATTTCTCAATCAGTCTGTCGTTACCATTCCAACAGTGAACTGCAGGCCTCTGAAATGTGATTATATATATATATATATTTTTTTTTTTTGGTTTCAGGCCTGGTCTGAAGTGTCTGGCTGAGGTGCTTTCATCATAAAATGCAGTTCTGCAGTCTCTCTGCTCAAAAGAGATCAAGGATAGAATAAGTAATGAGAGCGGTGACTTTCTTGCCTCTCTGAGGTGTGATGATGGGGAAGCAGGAAGAGTTTTGCATTACTGCTGCACCTGTCCCAGTTCTGCAGCCCAGCACACTTACGGGCCCAGGGCTTCATGAGCATTGTGGTCACAAGAAGAGAGCAAATGTCTGCTTGGTTGCCTGCTGTCAGGAAGCACGTATCAGGTCTGCTTGCTATCGCTCATCCTTTGCTCTTATTGCACCATTTCTACCGCCTTCTGGTTTATGGATCAGAATACCTTATGGATCCTAGACAAGGAACAGGCAGATGGTCTCATATACATATTATCTGACCCACTCAAGCAAACCTTGCTGCAACCGTAACAAAATAATCTTGGCATCTGGGACTCTTTCTCTGATACCTCCATCTTTCCCTACTCCCTTTTAGTCTTTTTTCAGCCACTGCTGTGTATCTGAATTTCTTTTTCCAGAGGTGACAGGAGCAATGTCCCTATCTCTTATTTCACATGTCCCACCTCAGCTACAACTTGGGGGCCAAACTGCCACCGTGCACGTGAGCAGTCTCACTGATTTCTTGGAGCACTGCTCATGTGCTTCAGTTTGCAAGAACAGACTTGTGCTAAAGACAGGAATGAAATCAAAGGACTGGGGTGTTCATACTGAGCATGGCAGGGGGTTGGAACTAGATGATCTTTGAGGTCCCGTCCAGCTATCCATTCTGTGATTAAGCTGGTGAAGTTTTTGGATATCCACAGTTGCCAATAGTGATCTTGCAGATAGTACTGGGAAAATGCACGTATCTGCAGGGAAAGGTAACCTCACTTTCAAAGAGAGAGATGTGGTGGAGCTCCTTCAGAGGCCCTTCCAAAAAGGTATTTTTTGCCCCTTTCTGGGCAGAAAACGGGAGGTTCAGATGCTCCTCATAGCAGCATTAATCCACAGAAGACATTAGGCCTTCAGAGTTAGAGAGGAGAAAGGACTTAAATGCTTCATTTGCCTGTATTTTCCTCCTGTTTTCACCAGCCGGTGCGGGAAGTGAAAATGGACATTTGGCTTTGCTGATCTACAGCATATGAGAAACATCTTTTAATCGAGAAGGGTGGGATTTTTAGTGTTGAAAAAAGGCTTTTTCATCCAGGGTAAAAATAAACCCACATGCTCAGTTGTTGATAATGTCAAGGGTTCTAGTGACTTTTTTTAAATCGTGTTTATATGGTAAGATCAGTTACTTAAAATACTGTTTATCAAAAATCCAGGCCAAAAGATAGCTTAAGGACTCTCTCAAATAATGTTTGCATTTAAATTTCTCTGAAAAACTGGGAGGAAAGAATTAAAAGGCAAATGTGTCTTTTTCAAAGAAATCACCCCATCCCTGAAGGGGGGTTAAAAGTCTCTCCAGCCCTACTCTACACCTCCTTCTAGGTGCTGCTTGTTGTGGCCGTGCCCTGTTTTTCCTGCTCTTGATACTGAAGAGGAAGGAGTGGTCACAGCTGTTTTTTATGTGTCCATAAAAATAAGAACAACAAGAACTCCTTGTGCTTTGAAGGTGAGATCCAGCAAACACTGGCCTGTGTCAGAGCTTTGTGGTGGTTTGACCAGCACAGGTAAAAAACAGAGGATGAGGAAGAAGAAAAAAAAAAAAAAAGAGAGAAAAAAAAGTAGTTGTTCCTTATAAGGGTCTGGGTCTCTTGCTTCTCTGCAGCCTAGACCTGTCCTACCTCATCATAATTTTTTTCCACTTTACCTCCCTTATGATGGCAAGGGGACCCTGTTGTTATCTAGAGAGAAGTTTAAACACTGAAAAATCCTGTTTATGCCTGTGGTAATTCCCTGTAGGCAATAACGTCAGTGCTGGCCACTTGTCCCAGCCTGATCCTGTGCTAGTAATGAGTATTCGCAGCATGCATTTCAATGTCTGATTAAATCTTTCTGAAAGGCCATCTGTTTGAGGAGGATGTGGCATAGGCTCTAATACTTCTTATACCTAGTACTCAATACTGCTGTTTCATGACCTTAGACGTAAAGTTTGTCCCTTGGTTAGTTAGTATCGCTCCTGAAACTCCCATCTGAGAGAGTAATTGGATCAAGGCTTTTGCAGCCAGTTGGGTCACTGTGTGTCTTTGGGGAAGTGTTCCTGGGAGTTGGGTCACAGGAGTTGCACAGACCAAATGAGACTTTGCGATGTCTAGGCCTGAGGAATAGGTACCTTTTCTGAGAAGGGAATAAAGAATCTCTAGCTGCTTTTTCTGGCACTCAGGGCAGAATCTGATGTAGTCATATATCTGTTGATATATGCCAAATCAGTAAGTAATCTGGGCTTTCTGTAGGATGTTCTCATCTGTGCAAAATACCCAGTCGAAGCAGTGTTACATCTGTCTTTCAGAGTAATTTTTCTATAGGACTGGAAGCACAGTTCCCCCCCTGTAATTCCCTCAGCATAAAGTAGATTTTCTCCAATTTGTCCTTCCCTGCTTTGGTCATTTGCTTTCCTTCATGGCACAGTCTTGGTATTCACTCCTTTGGCTGAACGAAAAAATGTCACCCTAAAGTTGTGCACATTCTCTTTCTTTTATAACTTCTCACTCTTACAGTTCCTCCTCTGTACTTTACCCTTGTGGTCTGTCCCTCCCAGGTTTCACAGAAAATCCTGCTTTAGGTCACTGAAAGCCCTTCCTTTTTCCCACTTAATCTGTGATCTGGTCTTCATCCAGGGTGTGAGGTTTTTGAATCAGCAAAGAAAGGGAATCTTGCCATAAAATGAAATCATCTAGAGATTGATTTTCTGCATAACAGGGTGGTGGCCTTTAATGCCAAGGTGGGACATAAGATCTAATCTTCATTTACATAGCTTTTTTTCCTTTTTTTCTTGTTCTTGATCTAAACCTGCAAGGGGTCTGTTGACTGGGGACTAGGAGTTTTATGTATTTATTTTACCTTGCTGTTCAGAGAAATAGCATGTTTGGGTACTTTCCCTCCAGAAACACCCTTTCTTCTGACATACGTAACTAGAGCGTAGCATCTAAATTCTTAATTTAGAGAAAAATATCAGATTTACTGACCTAATTGCAATAACAGAGCTTTCCCATTCTCTGTCAGTTTTAACATTTTCAGTTTTGTCTTTCATATTTCATCCATTTTTTTTCCTCTTTCTCCTTTATCTGTTACCTGTTCACCATCCTTACTCCCCGAGTCTCTCCCAGAACTAGGAGGGGAGTTTCAGCACTTGTGGTATTAGTCAGTGATCTTCAAATTTGTCTCTGTTAGTCTCTCTCTGTGCCTGTATTTGCCTCCAGTGACCTCTCGCAGCCCCACACACTGCCGCCTTTCTGCAATACAGTATGACCTTTTCTGAAGCAGTTACGAAAAAGCCATTCCATGATATTTCATTCTGGTTCAACCGTCTTGTCCATCTGTTGGCATGTTTTGATCTCTGGAGGTTTTCCCCTTGATCTATCTCAACTGTTGGTATCTACTTTGCACTCCTTTGATATTTCTCCCTTTTCTCTTGTGTCTACTTACCTTAGCAGATCCATGCTCCTACTTATAAGAGACATCGACAGCCTGTCTTACCAGCAGGAGAACCATTTATGTGGCTGGCATTTGGATGCCAAGTGCAGGAAGTTGCTTTTCTTTTGAAACTGGTGACAAGTCAGTCTGACTATCCCAGTGCATAAAGGTGACCAAGTTTGTTTGCCGAGGCAATTACCTTCTTGCTGCCATGCCCAGGCTGCCCCAGGGGCTGCCTCTCCACTCCCCTGCCCTTTCCAATCTTCTGGGAGCATCAGAGCCAGGGGCCTTTGCTAGACCCCATCTGCCCATGATCATAGAATCATAGAATTATCATGGTTGGAAAAGACCTTTGAGATCAAGTCCAACTGTCAGCACTACACCACCACAGCCTCTAAACTATCTCCTGAAGCGCCACATCTACCCATTTTTTTAACAGCTCCAGGGATGGTGATTCCACCATCGTCCTGGGAAGTCTGTTCCAATGACTGTATCAATATTTTGAGGATAAATTAACATTATTATGGAAAAGGAAAGATTGTCTGTCACTGGAAACCTCAAGGAGAGGCTTTCTAATACATCCTCCTGGCTGTCTGGCAGAATCCCTGCATGGCATTCTTCTGTCTGCCTTTTGCTAAAAAAGCAGCCTGAATGTTTGTGGAGATTCTTGTCCCTTCCCAAAAATCCACCTAGGAAATCCTGCATCCATGGCAGTCAATGGCAGCCTTGCCCTGGCATCACAGCCTGTGACTGTGCAGGGCTTTCTCCACTTTCTTCACAGCTATAGCCTTCATTTTTCCCTCCCGCTGGGATAAGCAAGCTGAATCTAAGAGAGGAGGAGACTAGAGGGGAGCCAAGCACCCCTCCTTTCTCTCTTCAACAGAAATGTACACTTTTTAATAATGTAATCTCAATTAAAAACATACCAATTAAAACGGGCTTTTTAGTAGGTCTCTGGGGAGAAGGAGCCGTAATTCACAATAAAATGCAAAGCTCTAGAAGCAGGGAGAGTTAGGTGCATTGCAAGTGCCCAAATATTCAGTGATTTTAATTACAATGGAAACTTGATAAATTGCTTTGTGCCACAATCCATTATTAACAGCTTAATGAATATCACTGCTGCCTGTTTTAAACTGCTCCACGGTGAAAATTGTTGTCAGTATTTCAGCTGCAAACTCAGTTTTTTAGTGTGTTTGTAACTTGGCCCCTTAAAAGGGCAGGAGGGTGAAAGTCTGCAGGCTTGGCTTTGGGTCTGGGTAAGTTCTGCTGGATGCAGCATCCCCAGAGTGAGACGGGAGGAAAGGTGGAGCTTTTGCGTTTCACCGGTATTGGGACCGGACAGGCTTATATCTGCTCTTTGCACAGTTTAAGAGCAATGCCACAGCTGTTCTTCGGGCACACAGAGGGCCCTTATGCCAGCTGAGGGGGGAGCATGGCGCTGCCTCTACACGTGCTGTCTCTCTGCACAACACCCGTTAGGCTGGAGTATCGTTGGGGATATCTGCTCAGGAGTAAAGGGAAGTTATAGTGTAGCAGCCCATGAGCAGGCATGCCAATGAGAGTATTTTCTAGTGAGCAAAGTGCAAGTTGCTTCAAAGTTTTCAATTATTATTTAGCAAAAAGCTGATCTGAGGTATTGAATTAGGTCCTTTTGGAGCACTGAAACGTAAGCAGTGATTGTGCTCAGCTTTGAACAGGGACAAAACATCTGATTTTTTTCTCAACAGTTATGGTTGTAATTGTGCTAACATTAAGATGCTATATATTTATATGTACCTTTATAGTAAAGTAGCACCTTCCCCCCCCTTTACAAAGCAGCTTAATATTTCAAGGATAAAGGTTATTACTAGGAATGTTGTTATTTTAGATGCTAACAGCAGGCATAGTGGGCTTATAGTTGTGCCCCATTGAATTGTTAAGCTGCAGGAATTTAATAGCCATGGGCTGGCTTCTATGAGGCTTATTATTTATTGTGGGTATTCTGTTTCACTCTTCACTCAATTATGTAGTCTGACTTGAGGGTCACAGTCTCCAAGGTGGGGTTACTGCCAGGTGTTTAACAAGATCGGAGTGAGGTGCAAGGTAGGTCTCAGGACAGAAGTGAGTGGGAACTGCTCATCTGAGTCAGAGAAGTCACAAGCACGTACAAGGGATAAACATAACTTGTCTGAACATAATTAATCTCAGGTTTTGCTATTATTATTCTGATTATGTTTTTCTAGAAAACAACAAAAGCATATTTACTTTCCCCATCTCAGAAATGGCAACATTACTCATAATGATGTTAACTTGCACCCTGCCAATTACTCAAAGCTCTCCTGGTTCATTATATCAATAATTACACATAGGATTTTCTTTTTCCCCCCTTGTGAAAAGTCTTTCATCAACAGAGGAGTAATGATGCCTGTAAGTTCCTTAAGCATTTCTCAGTCAGGGATATGTAAGATGTGGGAGATGTCCTCATATTTTCGGGGAGAAAGACAGCTGGTATTCTGGCATGCTGTTAACATTCATGTGTTTCTGAAGTTGTTGGGGTTTTTTTTAGTTTGACTTTAGGAAGCATTCCAGACCACAGGCTGCCTGACTGTCATTTTTCATGCATCCCTGTATTGGCAGAGGACAAAGTGGTATGAAATACATAAAATGCCATTTAATTTTTCTTTTGTTCTTTCCTTCCTGCCCACGTGCCTCTTCTGTGTGTTTATCAGTGTGCACAAAATGCCCATATTTGCAAGATAATGGCCACGTAAGTATTAGGAAGTCGCACTGAAACTCTGCGAAGGGAAGGAGAGCAGGGGGAGAATCCTTCCTGCTACCGAGGAGCCATCTATTGGATAAAACCCATAACTGAACCGAGCATCTGTGAAGCTGGGGAGGATAACACAATTTGTTATTGGTCACCTGAGAGCTGAAAATAATCCTTCCCTTCCCGACGCTGCTTTCACCCACTGCGGTAGAAACCTTCATGCACCCAAGTGGAGGGTCAGATGTAGAGGCAATTTATGTACTATAGGTAAAACCCAGTTTAATATAGCTGAAGATCCGGGATAAATCCTAATGTAGGATGCAGGTGTGATCCTGAATGGATAAGCCAGCAGTAGGATTGCCTGCCAGCAGTGGAGAGCAGTTGCACAGAGGAGTAATAGAAAATGCAAGTGTATTTTATTTTTTTCCATATTCTTAACAAAGAGCATAAATAACATTAAGTGTACTTTTTGTAACAGAACATGTCATTTTTATCAGTCTGACAGCCATAACATATTTTTTTAGTTACCCAGAATTACTGAAAGCCTTCACAAAACCAAATAATGAGGTGTTCCTTCCCCCAAAACATATGCAATCTACATGTAATGTGATGCAGAAGGTGAGGGCCTTGAACAGACCATGGGGAGAGATGAGGGAGGACAGGACTGGCACAGTAAATTCGCATGATGCCCCCAAAACATCCTGATGGATCTTCAGAGTGAGTGGTAGGGTTTTGCAGGCATACGGGGCAGGAAGAACAAAGGATAAAGAAGCAATAATGAGATTCCTGTGCATTTTCTTGAATGTCAGGCAACTGCTAAAAACAGAACTGGATATTAATCAGGAATTAAATTTAAGCAAATAGAATTATAATCTGTGGCAAATAGAAAAGGAACTGAGTGCTGCCTGGAACAGAAGCCTTTAGTCAGCAATTTGAGTAGGCAGAGGGTCAAGCCTCTGGGCGTCAGATGCTTAGCCTAAACCACCCCCTTCCTGCATCGTCCCTTCCCCCTGCAAATAGCAGAGGGGGAGGAGTGTTGGATGGTTTACTGGGAGGCCAGTGCCTGCTCCACACACTGTCCCAAGTGTGATTCTTCTCCTTTCTCTTGCTGTGTATGCCCACTGTGTATTCTGATAACCTCACTCCTCCACCCCCAAGCAGCGAAACACATGTGGAGAAGCTCAGCTGCCACAAACACAAATGCAGTGTTTATTATTTCTACCCCGATAATGCTAGGAGTCATTATTGGAGTCTTGTTATCCTAAATGTTTTGCAAATAGAGACTGTTTGGGCTGTTTTCTGAGCTTTCTGTGTGTGTGTGTGTGTGTGTGATGGAGGGAGCTGTGGTAATTATAAAGTTGTGTTGTGCTCCGGACTGAGGGTGCCAGCCCAATGTGACAGAGATGTCAACTAGCTGCCACAAAGTGCATGGCACTTCTTTGCCATTATACTCGATTTCATGGAGAACCTTAGGGCTTCTCTTATATACCTAGATTGTTCTACTCAGCCTGGTCTTGGAAGGAAACACCTCAGAGTCCGGGACAAGGGTCAGTTCATTAGGGGTATAAAAGGACAAGGCTGCAGACAGTCACTTGATTTTACACTGAAGAACTGCTGGAAGGCTTTCCAGCTCTCTAGACAATCCATACATTTCTCTGTGGGCCCACATAATTAATGAAACAATTTAATAGGTGTGAGCCTTATTTTCTCTCTCCCCTAATTGTAGCATCACTTCAGCCAAGTTAGACCTCCAGCTAAGATCTTTGCAGTTCTCAGTCAACAGGTCCACATACGGTTTAGATTAAAACCAGCCTCCTTCTACAAGAGCCATAAAGAGCTTGTCTCAACTAGAAACAGTTCTTCCCTCTCTCTCCATTCACCAACAATCACAACTGAAATTCCAATTCATTTTCAACCTGCACTGTGTAGGAACATCTTGAGGAGGCTGTCGTGCAGCGTGCGAGCCCTCTACAGCCACTTGCAGCAGTGTAAGCTGAAAGGAAATGGATCCCTGACAAACTTGGTTTTAAGAATCCTGCCCCGACCCCTGCTTTATTTTCATGTTGAACTAGGCTTGCCTCTCTAGATTACTAATGCTCTTACTTTAAATTTGCATTTTGAAGGTCAGAAATGTTGGAAGAAACCAACAGTACCTGAGTGCTCTTCTCCCTTGCCTCATGAAGGAAGGCACTATCACATGAAAATACTTTTGTATTTTTCAGCAGTATGAATTTCCTGTTATCAGTGTGCCTTGCTGAAGACATACTGATGTAACATGTATAGAGACACACATATACAAGTACAGGTTGTGGAGTCTCAGACATCAGGGTGTAGCTGGGTGAAACCTAATGATGTGCAATATCTGCACTGACTCACCAGAGGAGGGGAAACCTCTCTGGTGATGGGAATGGTTCAGTGCTGGGGTGGACTGCCTGGGGAGCCTGTGTGAAGCTGAAGTTTGGCTGGGTTTTAGGAACAGGTTAGACAAACAGCTGTCAGTGGTGGTTTGGCTGATGCTGCCTCCTGGCAAGGGGATGGAGTAGATAACTTGCCGAGTTCCTTCCAGGCCTCTTTCCCCCATATGATGGTGCTTTTCCCTTAAACTCTGAGTCTGTGTAAATCTGTTTTCATCCCAGGTCTTAAAGGGGTTTCTGAGATCATCATTAGCTTTTCCTCATGGGGTTTTATAAGATTTGATGTGTGTTGTACCGATTTTACAGATGGAGAAGCTGCACTGGTTATAACCGTGTTTTAAAGGCAAAAAAGGGAGTGCAGCTTTAAGCATACCAGCTTCTGTGGATGTCAGTGCTTTAACCAGTAATTCATATTGGCCACTCTGCAGATTTAGTGGCCAGCTCAGTCAATAAAATCTCTGATGCGCTTAAATTTACACTTGCTCTTGGGTTTTTTATTTTTTATTTTTTAAAAGAGCATTGGTCACACACAGAAGATACATTTTGGTACCATGTTTAATATTTTCCATGCTTGGGTGCCTTCATCAATTTGCTGATGTATGTGCCCCTTTCTTGGCCTGCTCAGCATTTCATGTAGAATTTTTGCAACGTTATTGTAGGGACACTTTTTTTTTCCTTTCATGTAGAAAGCAAAGGCATCACTGTGGCTTCTGACATCAAATGCGGTGACACTGAATACTCACAGTGCTCCCTCATTGCTGTGAACCACTGCCAGAAACTTTTGTAGGAGTTTGGTGATGATAATATATGAAAATATCAGGACAAGTCTAAAGTTAAACGAAATCATCTCAGCCTGGGGTTTTGCTACCAATGTTAAGGTCGGGTCAGGCTGGCAAAATGCGGCTCTGCTTTCCAGGTGGGCACTCAGTGATTTGATTCATTTTTTAGGGTTTTTTTTTTCAATATATTTACTCAGGTTTTTAATGCAAGTGATGTTGCTTTGTAAGACATGCTGTCCCATGGCCATTCATCCCATTTACAACAAAAACATTGCCGTGGCTTCACCAGCTGATGTTAACAAACACAAACAAAAGATTTTTTTCCTGCCAGACTGAAAGCCTCCCAGCCACTCTTGAACGATGTCCGTATCCTGTAGTTCCACAGACACCCTTCCAGAGCTGAGCATCACCTATGAAAGCACCATCCTACAACCTTCAGATGCACAAATTTGATGAGGGCTGTCAGCTCTGGCCTCCTAGTTAATTCCAGCTTCTGGGTTCAAGCACGAGGCGAAAGGATGATCTCTCTGAAATGTTTTGGGACTGGATGTATTGGAAGAGAGACTGGCTTTTTTTTAAAGATTTTACTGAGAAATCAAATGAAACCTGTCAGTGTTGTGGAGAGGTTGAATTTGATCCTTTTAAAGCAGCTTGGCAAATGATAGTTTTGTGGGATTGTGGTTTGTGCTTGTTTTTCAAAAAGATCTGGGTAGCTGCTGCAGTGCTCTAGTGATAACTTCAGGGTGACACAGGTTTATCTCACCTAAAGAGATGGTCGCTAAATCAAACTTACAAAAAGTGACCTGGATAGAAACTAATACAGCAGTGTTTGTACAAGTTTGTAGGAAACTGAAATAGTATTTCAGAGAGATGTGAGCTTTATACCTGCTAGATAAGGATTCTGAAGCTTAGCTTCCGCTTTTTTGAGCTGCTATCACAACATCTTAGAAAGGGTAGGAAGGTCTGCACAGTTTATTGTGAGTGGTATTATATGAACAGCGTCACACAGTGTGACGTTCGTACCACAGGAAGTGCTTTACAGAATGCCAACCAATTATATCTTCTAGTCTGCTTCCTTTGTTTTTAAGTTACTTTCTGTAGCTCTGGGCTCTCCTGAGCTATCAGAGTGGTGAAAAAAATTGAATATTGTTTGCAGAAAATACATCTGAAACATTAGTTACAAAAATTGCAACTCATACACCTTAAGTATATTAGTAAAAAATTACTTAAGGATAGCTAATATACCTTAAGTACCTTATTTTTGCTTTGCCTTGTTAGAGAAGTTGCATGGCCCAATCTCTTTACTGAAAACATGCTGGATCCCCAAAGCAGCAGTGGATTCACAGAAAGGTCAGCTAGCGTGTCAGTCTTAGATGTGAAAATGCAGTTCCTTGTTTAGGATAGAAAGAGCTGGAGACATCCCCTGCTCCCCCCCCCACCCCAGCCCAGGACCCTTGCCTCCTGTGAGAAAAGTCATGATACATCAGGCATGTAAGCGAGATATCTCTCTCTTTCTGACAGTTGGGAAACTTAAAAGCAGTGATTTGAGGAGGGGTGATAGATGCTGCTGGATTGGCCTTCCCCAGTACAGCACACGTCTATTCTTCCAGCGTGCAGCACATCGCTTGTTACGGTTCTGCGCAGAATGATTTCTCTGCATGGCCAGGTGATGTTTAAGGAGACTAATGAGAGAAATGATACGGCCCAGAACACCGGTGTCAGGAGATATATTGCAGGGTGTCTATCTTGGGGAAGCTGAAAGCGGGGCTTGTCTTATTATATATTTCAAAGGGGATGTCTGTGTCACCACCAAGTTAGACATGCACCCTGTCCCACACTGCATTCAAATTCAATTTTTTCAAATAGTAGCTTTTCATTCAATCTTCATTGGCTTAATGATAAGGCTCTGTGTTACATGAGGGCAAAACAAGAGTCCGTCTCATCGGCACGCTGATCTTTTGAAGTGGGAACCTGTTTCTGGGGCCATTGTAATGTAACTACGCTAGTGTCAGAGGACAGGATAGAGGCTATTATGGACTTCTGCTTTTTGTGAGGAAAATCAAACAAATGTCCCTGATGGAAAGAGAAAGCCGGCAGCTGTATGTGATGACCAGAGAATATTCTTGTGCAGTGACATTGTCAGTACCTGGTCTGTTGTCAAACTGAAAGAAATGCTGCTTTTTTTAATTTTTTTTATTCTCCTGTCAACTGAAGTGGAGAAAACCCCCGTGAATTTTCATGAGATACCTTTTCCTCATTCCCAGCACTTAACAATCCAATTATATTTGGTTTTATGCTGGTGTTTGCCTCTATTGCCACTGTTAGGGTTTTTTTGAGTCAGAGTGATTTTTTCCATCCTGGTGGTGCGGAAGAAAAATATGTTTCATTATGACTGGTTATAACCCTGGAAATCTTTTCTCTCGCTTGGGTTGATGATGATTTTTTATGTTGCATTCTATACTGATGCCTAAAGTGAAGTAGAATGAACCATAAGGAAGAGAAGCTTTGCTAAAATATAGCTGCTTCTACCGTGTAGAATTATCTTGAAAAAAGGCTTGCATCTTTCTAATTTTATGCTATTTTTCCCCTCACTATTATTCAAGTAGTTTTTACAGATTAATGTTGTTTTTGTAAGGATTTATTCCACAGCCACTGCTCTTAGCAACCCCTGCTCACCTGTGAACGAATTCCATGGCACAGATAAGGTATCTTGTTGTTTCTTCATAGGGTGACCTTATAAACAGATTCTGCAACAAGACAAGCTTTTAAATTCCTAACCAAATGTATTATGTGGGTAATAAAAAGAGCTCCTCAAAATGGCCACAGAGGCATTTCAGAGCACATTCTTGGGAATATTCACTCGTGCTAGCATTCATTAAGTTTGCTTTCAGAAAAAAATCCTCATGAATGAAATTTTATTCACTAGTCATTAGGATTATTACTTTACTATCACAGGAATAACCAGATGCTTTGTATAAGGCCAGGACCTGATTTTGTCTAAGGCTGGAGAAACATCTTACAGGGTCTCCAGAGAGTGTATTGTCTAAATATAAGACCAGACTCAGCTAACAGCTCCTGACTGGGAACTGCAGACCCACAGAGAGAGATGGGTTTGTTTACAAGAAAATTCACAGCTAGAGAAGGATGAATGCAGCACCATGCCAAATGTTGTATCATTTAACTAGAGTATGTTATATTGCTACAACTCCACTGTGTAGGAATGTAATTATACATTTTGATGTCATAAAGGTGACGATGACTAGTCTTAAGAAATGAAAGGAAATATTACTACAGATGCAGTTCTTTACTGTCCTGAACTGATTTATCCACATACCAGTGAACACACTGGAACTGGACTGTTTGGAGGAGTTTTATTATAATTATGTTATTTTAAAAATGGCCTAAACCAAATATAAGTACCAGGAAAAAACCCTGAAGCACAGGCTGTGCCAAAGAGTTGGACTCTGACTTGTGCAGTACAGGGATGCCCAGAATGTGAATAAAGCCCTTCCTGGAAAAGTTTTTTAGAGATTTTTGGCTATGCACAGCATTGTTTCCTCCTATTTAGAGAAACATAAAGGAGCAGAAGTATGCTTTCATGCTGGAGGAGGATGACTGTGGCAGGGTAGCTACAACTTTTGGCTTGCTGTATTAGAAAAGAGAGACCAAGGCAGCATGGCCAATTTGAATATGGAAATTGTGCCCAAGTCTAGGCACAAGGAAGATTTTCTGAGCTGGAGCTCATTTGTTGAGGACAACATTTACAATGTTGCTTTGTGGCCTTTTATTTACTGGGGAAAAAGCACGTTTCCCATGCCTTGGAGGTATTGCAGCCTGAGTGGCCAACTTGTGGAGTCCTTCAGCGTGCAGTAACTTGCACTGGCTACTATCTGGAGCATTGATTCCTGGTTGTACCCATCTGTAAGGTACACTGTGGTCATGGGTACAAGGTGCATAATGTACCCATGCAAAATGAAAAGGTTCTGTGGGGTAGAGGGAAGGATCTGTTAGAGACATCGTGCTAATCCCTTGTATTACAAAAACCTCAAAATAACCATTCCTCTCTGCCTGAAGATTGGTCAGAACAGTTTGTTGGCAGCAGAGCTAAGCACAGGACACTATTTCTCCTCTTTTGTTGTCTCTCTGCTCTCTTTTTTTCATGTCATGTAAAAAAACATCTGAGTAACTCCTTTGACATTTATAATGAATTAGTCCTTCCTCACTCTTATCTGGTTTGCCCATCCTTTTCTCTGGCTTTTCCATTTTCTGCTTTATCTCTCAATCATCACATCCAAGAAATCATTCAAACGATTTCTTTTAACAGATAAATGCAGCTTTATGGCATTTATTTTCTTTTGAAGAAAGACTTGGTCCTTTCTTTTGTCCATCCTACTGCACAAGTTGTCATCTTCTAGCACTGCAGTCACTCCTAGGTCCTCGAGCTATCATGTATTCTGTTGGTATTTGAGGAATTGAAAATCAATCACATAGCCTTATGGCTTAGGTTCAGCACAATTCTATTATGCCCACTCCCAAAAGTCAATTCAAACCTTTTGGGTTATATTTCAAAGCCTAATCAAGCTTGCTGTTCAGACTGGTTTGGAGTCAACTCACTCTTGTCCATAGGTCTGTTTATTAGAGTTTTTCTGTCAGAAACTAGCGTGAAAGAAAGCAGTTTTCATAACAGTAGAATCATCTAGTGGGAATTTTGCAAAGTCAAAGCACCCAAACAGGGTTTATGGTAGAGGAATGCTTACTGTTGTAATGTGTTTCTGCAAATACGTTTAAAAAAATAAGAATGCTGTATTCATACAAGTGTTCATAACTTACTTTCTCATAAAAAGATACACTAGTTTACTGAGATCAGTTTTTAGTTTCCTGAGATCTATTTTTAGACTGGAACAGAAATTATTGTAGATGCAACCGTAAACCTAGACGGTGACTTTCATGCACTGGGCCATGTGAACATATGAGGCCTCCAAGCAGATAAGCCAACTTCTCCAAGCATGAGTTGAGCCACCTCTGGTTGGCATGTGCACATGGGACTGTGCATTGGCTATGTCAGACCCCTTCCAGCAAGTGCCAAGAACTCATCCTCAGGAAGAGTGAAGTGCTGTATGGAGCTGTCCATTAGCAATGTTATGTGAAAGTATGTACCTGTTATGTACTGGGGGAAGATCATTCTCATCCCACTGGAATGAAAGCAGTGACTGGCTCTTAGTGATGGCATTTCCAGCTGTGGCGTAGAAGTCTCCTTATTCAGTGAAAGGCTGGTGACCATTCTATTGGAGCCAAGTGAGCAGTGTAAATAAGAAGCAGCTCTCTCCTTCCATCTCCCATGGGTAAAGGCATTGCTCTGTGACCCATTCTTTACGCTTCTTCTCATCCTGTATTCTGCAGAGGCGCAGAGACTTTCTTCAGTGGATGCTTGACTCCCGCAACTCAGCTGACTCCCTGGCAGCCGGGTGTTCTGATGTGATCAGCCCATCTGCCTCTTCCAGACAGAACGAGGAGCCTCTTGCTGGCAGGCACCCATCTAAAAAGGTTCAGAAGATGTTAACAGACGATGAGATAGCTGGCCAAGCTTTCCTGTTCCTGATCGCTGGGTACCAGACCACCACTAGCACACTGTCCTTTGCTACATACTTGCTGGCCACCAATCCAGAGTGCCAGGAGAAAGTGCTTCAGGAGGTTAATGAGTTCTCAGCAAAACACGTGAGTACAATGTGCTGGTGTGAAACTTCATGTGGGGAGCAATGCAATGTGAATGTCATCGTGCCACTGTGGCAGCAGCATGAGCCCTGTTTGTCTCAGTCATATATGCATGCATCAACATTTTATTAAGGTCTTCAGCCAAAAATTAATCTATATTGTTTACAGTTTAGTGGAAACTGTTAAATAGCGTCACTTTACAGCAACTAAAGAGATGGCCCAGAAACTTTATGTCATAGTGAAAGCTTAACCTTTACAAAATATTTTATGTTATTGAAATAAAGCAGCTGTTGCCAGACTCTAAAACTACACATTTCTATTTTTTTCCTCATGTCCAGAGACTTTTATTGCTTTTGTGGTCAATTTTATTTACTGGTCTTTGTAAGGACATAAACAGTGTTCTTACATAAACCTTGATGTTTTAATTTTTTTTTCCTTCAGCAGCAGAATATATGTGTATGATTCAAAAAAAAAATCACAATATGTAATTCTCTTATACTGCACTCGAATTACTTCTCCTTCACTATCTGTATTTACTAAGAGCATTTATGATTCCTGGATAACCACTGACAACATTTTATATATCTAGCAGACCATGCAGCAGCCATTCTTCCACCTTACACTCTCTGCACAAGTTGTTAGTTCCAAGAATTCAGATTGAGGGTCTCTTTGTGAACGCTTTTATAATGGATCATGAGGCTAGCAGGAATAAAATGACAGCAGGCATGGCTGTCTTGCAGGATTTTAGCTGCTGGATTTGCATGCTGAAATCCTTAACTATACAATTTTGGGAGTTTCCTACTTTTTATGCATTCTATGCTCTGCGTTGCACTTACAGAACAAGAAAAGAGTTGTATAATTTTCTGCTTTGCTGGTAATAGAAAATTCTCGACTGTGCAGACGTATGCCCATTCAGAAGCTACCATTTCCCTTTCTGACTGCGCAAACACAAAAGCCAGGATTCGTGTACACAGAAAATGTTGTCTTTTGTCTTGCATGACAAGGTTCAGAGCGTGGTGGTTCTTCATCTAACATTGCTTTTGCTCTGAGGGTGCAGAGGGATGACAGCAGTGGAGGTTAGGACTGTACAGTCTGATCCAAAGAGCTTTTTCTGGGTGCATGCTTCATACCTCTGGCGTGAGTTAGCTCAATACAATGAAATCATTGATGTCTCATGTTCTAACTTACAGGGTTTAGGTTATATTCCTAGGTGATGAGCTCTGCAACACTCTAGATGGGGCGTGTTTACTTGTTTTGTTCAAATACAGCAGACCTAAACTCACCCTCGTGTCCGGTTACTCCAACTGACACCCTTAAGGCCTGCAAAGATAGGAAGTTGCAACTGGGCCTGGAGTATGTCCTGTTTACCAGTTCATACTGGTGGCAAAGCTGCACGTAGAAACCCCTGTTGTGCAGCCCCTGGGGAAACACGGTTCATCTCCTTGCCAGTTCCTGAAAACTGAAAGCCTAGAGAAGCCAAAGGGAAATTGCTGGGAGGGGTATCTGATATGATAGCTACGTGATGTCATTCATATCTGTCTGTAAATGGCTATATGAATTAATAAACGTTTCCATGTAAGTGCATAGAGTAAGGGCTGACTGCTTGCAGTCAGCTCTGATCATTGCAGGGGAGGTAGACTAGATGACCTTTAAAGGTCCCTTCCAACCCAAATTATTCTATGATTAATTGGCCAATCGCTTACAGACATTTCACACAGGGAGACCATGTATATGGCTACCTTTGCATTAACAAGTAGCAGGCACAGATTTGTTGTCTATGGCAGTGGGTATTGAGGATTGTTGTGTGCACACTGTACACACCTCTGGAGTTTATTTTGGATGAGCTTGAGTCTGGCCCTGTGTATCATGTTCTCTTTAGCAGTTGGACCAATCTTCTGGTTTTGTTCCGGTTAAAGGAGCCCGTGCTGTGCACTTGCACTGGTTCGCACTATCGTCTCCAAGAGACCTGCATGTTAGTGTGCTCCTGATCCAAGCTAAAGAAATAAGTGGACCCTATGCTGTATATGGTCTGAGCTGTCACTTGCTATTAGTAGTATTTCAATATTAATCCAATTCAGACGTGTACTGCTGGACTCTCTTGGTTTTCTAACGGAGTATTTTGCTACTATTCCACCTTTTGCAGTATCTAGGAGAGGTTGTGGAAATAGGGACACTTGTGTTGGAAAAGTTAAAACTTGGAGTAGAACGGTGGCACTTAAATTGAACAAGTGATTTTTCGCAAGTTGGCACATAACACAGTCTGTGTGGTGCATCTACCCACCAACTGGTGGCCTCATCCAAACCATGCTGTCCTATGTCACGTATTGCACAGAAGTACCTTTCTAATCACTTCCCCATACTTTACTAGTTTTCCAGTTTAGCTTTAGATGATGCATATGTGTCTGTATGGCCAAGGAGAAGAGGGAGAGAAGGATAACTATTCATCTGCTGTCCTTGATACCAGGAAATTCATAGATCTAATCTGTGCAGCCCCATCTTTCTAATGATGTCCAGTTTCAAACAGTTCATGCTTTGAGGAGGGAGCAATGCACTGCTGAAGGAGACCATCCCAGAATAAGGAAAAGGCAGCAGCAGTTCAGTCCTCTTAATGACTGTAATTAACTACTTTTAGCCTAGAAAATAAGACCTATGCAGACCGTTTGCAAGTTACAGGAGCAGAAGCTATTTTAAACCTGGGAATATACACTATGTTTGGCTGTCATGCAAGGGAAGAGGAAGGGAGGGGGCACAGCAGCTACAGGCTCACGGTTATCATGCCAGTTGCTAAAGGAATTTGATTAGGTTATTGCTTGAGCTCAGCACATCAGGCTTTGCTTTTGTCAAGGTGCTTTGCAATTTTCAGGAAGAGCTTTAGAAGGCCAAAATGTGGAGAATGGTATAGTCAGGTTCTCTTGACGGAGTGGAAGACTGTTTTGATTTGTGCATATGCAAGTGTTAAACACAGCACCCTCTTTAGCCAAATTTATACTCAGGTAATTATTACTACAAAATGCTCTCCACCACATCCCCCTTCCTTCCTCCAACCATTTCAGTTGCCTCATGCAACGTGTTTTACTGCCCTAATCTGTGGTGTAGAGCTGTGGTCTGATTTTACAGCAGCTGCTGTGTATCATCCCAGAGATGGCTGTACTTCGCTGGTGAGCGGGGTGATTTATGTCCAGAGAGAACTAGTTTATTCACTCATTTACTAAAGTTTATAAAGAACATTTGAGAGCCATCTGAGAAAATGTGCTATAAATGACAGGCCCAGTTCCAGTTTTTCTGGCACTCCAGTCAAAAACTCAAAGGAGAATGACCTTGCGATAGCCAGTAAGGAGAGTGAGGTGGGTCTGTCTGTGTGTACAGCAGTGTTTTGGCGGCTCTGGTGGTTGTACTTGAGGATGCCCCTGAGTTTGCTCTGATCTTCAGCTGTCTTGCTTGCACAGGGGGTTACCTTAGCAGAGTGGGACAGCATGAAGGGGAAGCACGAACCCAGGACAATCATGAAGACAAAATACACCAAATGAAAAGAGAATTAAGTATGAGTTAGCAAAGGCAGGGCACCTACATCTTGCACATGTATAAAAGAACATTACTTTCTGTAGAGACCACAGGCCTGTTTCCAGGACAGCAGAGAGGGGTCAGGTCTTGGAAGGTTGTACACTGGCACAACGTGTTTGGGATTAGTACAAGTACAATGATATGTGCCAGTTGAGAAGCTAGCCTGCTATATACCAGTAAAAGAGGACAGGGGAAAAAAAAGGTTGCTATTTCAAGGCCAGATTATTTTTGCAGGGTTTGTGGCTAACCATCCCTAAACTGTTAGTGGCTACACAGTTGTGAAGGAGATGTTTTTATCCACATTAACCAGCTGAAAAGGAATACACCCAAGGTCTTCACCTTCTCCACTTCAGTTAAAAACACTTTGCAGAGTTGTTAAAGAGCCCTTCAGAAACTGTTTTTTTACTTGTGACTGATTATTTAATTGTAAAACCCAGCTACTTCTTATGTATTTGTGTGTGTGCTTAGCAAAAGCTTAGCAAGCTTGCAGCACACATTGGTTCTGAGCAGATGGACACTTGCTTCTGAGCCCCACTGCGCTCTGAGCTGCTCAGTGCTTAGGGCGTGAAAAATTGCTGCATGTTCCATGCTGGGGATTCCCTTAATACGAGGTCTCTCTTCCTTACCTTTCTTCCAATTTTAGTATTTAAATGTCTGTGTCTCTCCCTCCTTCCTGTCTCCTTCCTCTCAAGCCTGAGTCATTCATAATTTATTTTTTTGTCTTTTACTGGACTACACAATTTTAGACAGGGAGAGTAGTGGCACAAAATTGATTGCAAAGACATAGGTGATCGAGTTAACTTCTCATAAGAAGTTATTTGTTGCCCTTAGGTGAAATGTGGTAAGTTGCTATGAATGTGCTCCTGGTGTGTTGCAAAGTAAATATAGCAGGTTCAACCACAGAAATGGGGTCATTTTCTTGAGGGAGGGAAAGCAAGTATACTTTGGAGCAGACAAGGAGGGCAAAAGAGGTGTAAGAATGAACTGCTCTCCCTCCATTTAATAAAGAAATGCATACTTGAAGGTGCCAAGCATAGAGAAGTCTGGAGGAAGGAGCACCCTGAATTCTAATCTCAGCTTCAGGAATAATTTACTGCACATTCTCAGTAATAGACAACCGTGTCTTGCATTAATAAATGAGAAGGCTTGGTACTTAAAAGTTTTGGTTTTTAGCTTGTATCTACATAAAACTCTCATTACTTAAAGTGCCACAAGAAGAAGATGCATTAAGGTCCTAGTGCTGGTTGCAGAACCTGAGATGTGTGGCTGCACTGTACTAGCTGTCAGGGGTCTGGGGAAGGACTGAGTAGCAGTTCACTCCTCCAAACATCTAGGAGTACTTTCAGGACCCCTGGCAAAGGTGAAGCATAGGAGTCAGGAGTACTAAATAAAAGTAAATAGATGAAAGGGCAGCCATTACTGTAAAACGTTCATTGGAGACTTTTAGACCAACTGTGTTTTCCATTCTATTTTTAAAAAGCCATGTGCAGCTCTTATTTATCGCTGCTTGATATGATACTTAGAACCATTGGTGTGGAAAGTAAAGAGCAGCAGGATAAGCCCCAGCATGTCCAACCAGTTTCCTACCCACACAAAGCACTAGCGTAACTACTCACTGCTGGTGTGACTTACCAACATTTTCACCACTGGCTATGGCCCATCAAGTTTAAAGAAACTTCAAAATCCTGCCTTACTCTCTCATTATTTAAATGGAGATTTGGAGTTTTTTCTTTAATGGAAAGAAAACCTCCTGCTCTCAGAAATATTGGCTTTGCTATTGCTCTAGGGCCCAGGAATATTTTCAGTATGTCTAATAGAAAATTTTGACCAGACTGTTTCTGTTGTATTCCTTCATGTCAATAATATTGAATGACACCAGCCCAAAGTCATGGCAATCCATAGTTTCATTTATGAAAAGGTACCATTTAATTCCATTTTAAATGCTGTGTGTTGGTCAGTTGTGAATGGGCTGGGCTGAACTGGATTCACACATAAGCTCCTCTCTTACGATTTATGACTTTGGTGCCGTAATTTATCAAACGTACTGGGTGTGGCAGTTGTTCACCTGGGGTAGCTTGGTTTGCCATCAATGACTTGACTGGAGTCAGTTATTTTACACTGCCTTATGATTCTGTTCTTTGCATCAAAGAGCTCCTTCACTAACATCGCTGCAGTCTAACGGAGGTGTCTTATTGTAAAGAGATTTTGCCATTTCAAAATTTCCCCTTCCCATGAAACTCCCAGAGAGTGGTGAGAGGTAGGACCAGTTTTATGGTGTCTCTAAGTCTGATAGAATACTTGAGATTTTTAAGCTGTTTATGCAGAGAATCTCCTTGGTAGCACAAACTGCTTTCTCTGAGCATTAGTGAAAATGAGAAGTGAAAGTCAGAGAGACGGCACTGTCAGGGAATTACCACAACAATTTGCATGAGTTTGGTGCCTTTCATGCAGTATCTCAAGGCACTATGCTCTTAGAAGCTTGCAACTACAGAGACTAAGCTTCACTAAGCAAATATTGCTGACGGTGGAGGCTTGCATTTATCAAGGCAGACTGAATTGTAAATAGTTTGCAGAAAAAAGTCCACAGAAGAGAGTTTCTGTTACACGTGCACACACATACACACACAAAGCATACAAACCCAGTAAGCACGAGCCATATTGTATGGTGTTTCTGTTTATCCTTTTGAAGGAAATGACCCTCTTTGGTTCCTTATTTATTTAAGCTGATATTGCAGAGCCTCATGTTATTCACAAGTATCAGCTGTCAGCAATCAGTTTTGTTGTTAGCAAAGAAAAAGATGGTTTTAAGGGTGTAGAGGCCGAATGTTGTCAGGGTGTGTTTCTGCAGTTCTTCATACAATTGCTGTCTCTGAAATTGGTTAATTATCTTTGTCTTGTTGTACCCTGTACATACAGGTTGAAGACGGTTAAGTTAGGAGAAGATAATAAACTCCTCCCTGCATTTACCCCTTCTCTTAGTATCTGCAATCTACTGATTTGAATGTGAGTTTTGTACTCAAGGGACCCAAAGTCACTTTTCGTGGGCAGAGGTTGTTTTGTTTCCTAACTCTTTGGTTCACTCAAGAACCTCTGAGATTTGGTGCTTAGGTCCATTTACCAAATCTGTTGTGTCTCTACTGTATAAGGAGAGGTAGCCTGAGCAAACTCTTGATCCCAAGCCTGCCTTGTTTGCCCACTTGCCTGTTCCTACACTCAAACACTGAGGGAAATCACTTAGTGGGGACAGCTTGGGTTCAGTTACCTCATCGTGCAAGCCATAGTAGGTATCCCTTTGCATAGCTTGCCTCCTGTCCCAGGCACTCTCATACTGCCAGACTAAAAAGTTGTCCAGGGCGGGCGGGGGTGTTTTTGGAAGATTCCCAATGCTTGCTCCAGCTTTAGGGAAGCTGTGGTTTGTAGACAACCACAGTCACCCTTCAGCAGAAGTATGGGCAAGCAGGAAGAGCGTGGCCAGCCAGGAGCCATGTGAGGGCAATTCTTTTTGCTTACCATGTATTTGTAGTCCTTACACTGTTATCTACAGATCTCTGCTCTCCACAGGTACCTCTTAAAGAGATAAGCACTACCTGGGGACTGAGGTTATTTATAATATGGAAAGAGTTGAGTTGGTCAGATGGTAAGTCAGGGTGTCTTTTAGAAATATTTTTGCTTTGTGTTTTTGAAGTCTACTGTTAGCTTATGGGAACAAAGTCAGTGTTGTAATCCCCACTAGTATCTTCAAAGAAGGGGTATTGTCCCCTTTCCTGAACTTGTACAAGAACCCCACCAAAAAAGACAACCTGGGTATGAAAAAACTTATTTCTTTCCTGGGGAAATCCTTTTGACAGCCGGGAAGTATTGATTCTATGTGGCTTGGAATGAGGTGTTGTTAAGGTGATCAATGTGCTCATACTTCAAGGAATTTTTTATTGTTGTTGACATTGCAGGGTTCATTTTCCTCACTTCACCAAATTAAAAAAAAAAATCTGCAAAAAAAACCCAAGAACCCACAAACCCACACACAAAACCCCCAACTTTTATTTTTCCATTTCTTCAGTTCAAGCTTATCAGTCTCTTGCCCGTAAAGACTAATTTATCTTTTGCTTGCAATGTCACATGTTGCTCAGGGACTCTGCTTTATTGCTATTCTTGAGCAAAACTGAGGCTCGGGTAATGTATGCTAGACAGATACTCATTTTCACCCCTGCATTTTCCTGGTATTTTGCCATCCTCATAATAATTGACCCACTGTCACTGCTACGAGGTTCATGTTAAAAGAATAAATTTTTCTAGTGACATGAAACATTTAATAGTGAAGATCTTAATAATATAGTACTTTAAATGCGATTAGACGGTTTTGTTTAAAGAGGAAATAAAGAGAAGGATGCATCTTTCCTGACTTTCTAGTCCTCCCCCTCCCACCCTCCTTCTCAAGCTTTTATGAAGGAAAGAGCATATTTGCTTTTAATCTAAGGAAAAATACCACTGCTGAGTAAGAAACCAGTTACAGTTTTCTTCAGGATTTGCATCCCAATGGTGCTCCTGTGTACCAATCTGGACACTATATGCCAGTCAACATACTTCCCACAGGGACAGAAAACTGATTGCATAACAATATCGATGTTTAGTCAGTGCTAATTACCAGTATCAGTTATTTTTTTAGCTACAGGTAGGAATCATCATTTGCATGTCAGAGCACAGTCCCAGGTAGAACTGGCAGATCAAATTTTGCACAGGGCAGTTGAGCCTTGCTGAAGTGAACAAAGAGATAAGCTCAAAGGACAGTGAACAGCAACACCCCCCTAGACCACTTTGGGAGCGACATGGTCTCACCAGTCCTGCCAGAGGAAGAGAGGTATACATGCTGTGGCTGCCCAGGAATGGGGACGCCCTTCAGGAGTGTAAGTGCCTGATCTTTAATGGCAGTCTGTCCAGCACTCAGGAGGCTCAAGTCCAGAAAGGTGTGTATATATATATATATATACATAAAAATAAATTAATATATATATATGATTTCTTTTTCATGGGACTTAGGCACCAAAAGGCACATAATGTATGTGCTGCTGAACTGTAAATACCTGGCAATGAAAGGGAGGACAGCCAGCCAGGGGCACACCTCGGATGCAAGAAATTAGAGAAACCAAGCCATCTGGCCCTGCAAGAACTCACAGATGAGCGAGGGTGGCCTTGGACATCTGTGTCAGGACCCTGTACCATGTCTCAGCATTAGCAGCCAATCGATTTAATCAGGTGGGAACTTGTCTCCTGGGGAATATTAAACACTAAACTAAATAAAGAAGCATTTCAAGCTCTGTGTTAGTTAACATCCCTTTGCAATGAGATCCTACCATGTCCCCAGTGTAACAGGTAGATTTTTCAGGATGTGAATATCTTATTCCAGCCCTTGCGTCATCTCCACTGAACTGAGAGTTTAGACATCCTGAGATGCCTTCAAGACTCAGGGATAAAATCTTGCTTTAATAGAACTTTCCCTGGTCAGACCAATAGCGACTTTTGAGATTTGTGAGAACAAATACCGCTTTCTTGGTAAGGACTTTTCATGGGCAGAGGAAGACGGAGGGGATGGTATTGGGGAACAGACCATAAACCAAAACCAACAGACGAGTCGCGTGTGCGCACGCGTATGCCATCGTGTGAGGGGGAGAATGAATCATGGCTGAAGAAGAGAAGGTCTTTTCATCTGAAAGTTCAGCACGGATTCCTGAATTGCACATATTATATGCATAAGGTGCGAAAGCTGAGCTGAGGAGAACACGTGCCTAATTTGTTAAGAAACAGCAAATCCCCAGCAGCAACCAAGTTGAAATTAAACTTGTATCCAACATATTCATAGCTTAAAAATGATCTTAGCTTGTATGAATGTGAGGTCAAAATGGAATTTTTCCTCCAGGTATGTACATAAATTAGGTAGCATTAATAGGAAGTAACCAGTCCATTTATTTGTCAATAAGCATTCAAAGTGAAGGCTGAATGAGCCTGTGCCAGAAGGAATGGAAACTAGTTTGCATTTCATGATTATGTAAAGCAGTTCTTGGTAGAATGAACTTCTTGTGACCTCCTCCACCCCACCCCCCGCCTTTTTCTTTCCCCTTCTCTGCCACGCTGGCAGCACATATGTATTTAACTAATTTCCATATCTAACAATGTGTCTGTGTATTTTTTTTTTAATCAGCATGAGATGGCTTTGTATTGTTTGTCCCGCTTCATCTTTTGCTTCTCTTTCAATATGGAAAGAAAGAAAGGGAAAAAGTGGTATTTCTGGGTGTGCCCTTGCTCTAGAAAAGTAGTTGTCTTCCAGTGTTTCCTTACTAACACAGATAGCAAGACTGGTACAGAGGGAGTAGTCTGGAAAGCACAAAGAAGTGCAAGGAATTAATGCAGTTGAAAGACTCTTCCTTTTCACACCAGTTAAGATTTTACGCTCTCAGAGAAGTGGATGATACCAATTTTTTCACTAGTTTTGCCAAAGAATTTGCTGCCTGGTTTTCAAAAGAGAGGTTGCGAGTCTTCTCCAAAATCAAATCCTTTAAAGCAACCAAAAAGCTTGTACCTCGGTGTAATTAGTCTTGTTTTGAACACTTTGTTCAGTGACCCAAAATGCTTTCTATGGAAGTGGGCTGGTCAGAAGTGGAATGTCACCACTGTAGCAACTGCATTCAGGGCCTCGGTCTGGGGACACTGAGAGCTTCTATCCATTAGAAATGCTGGTAGCTTGTATGGACTGGACTGTTGGTTTCTGGCCAACACTGTGTGGATAAATAGGTGTTTGAATGAAGACTCATTTGATAACTGGTACCAAATTCAGCAGTTTCCTTAGTCAGGTCTCAGATGTAATGAGATAGAAAACTCAGTTACTTTCTCAGTCCTAGGAATTATCCTTCCTGGCTGCCATGTTGTTCAAGCAGAAGAAATCCATTCTTTGGTACTGTTGACCCAATGCTTTCTGCCTGTATAAAATCTGCGCTTTCAGAATTTGACAGAATATTCATATTATATGTGAAACATTTTGATTTTACATGCATCTTAAACAAAAATTGAATTTCAAAAAAGTTTCTGTTAATAAGTGGGAGAAAAAAATACAGTACTTTGTTTATTTGTGCTCAGGTCAAAAGAAGGATTGTATTAGAAAAGATTTTGACCTTCTGATGCAATAGAAAATTTGAATAAGCTTTAATATGTTTCTGAATACTCCTCGTTTCACTTCAGATTTAAAGAAGAAAATTGAGAAGAACGGGAAAAAGTTCTGAACAGTGGGAAATTATGTGCAGCCCCTTTCTGCTGCTGTTGATCTAAATGAAGGAACACGGAAGTAACAAGATGTCAGAAAGTCATTGTGTTGTGAGCTGGAACAAAACACTTTTAAGAGCTCTTGCTTTTTGGAATTTGTTTTCAAGATGCATCAAGTTCATATGCACTCATGATACGATATGGAGAAGATTTTGTGCAGTCAGGAGTGAAGATTTAATAGCGTGATAAGTAAAGAATCTTACAGATAATTTCAAGGTGTTAATCTAACCTTGCTGTGCCTTTAATCTTTTGGCGTTCTAGAGAATGTAAAAAACAATAGCTGACTGCTTTAATATCATAGAGTAG
Organism: Gallinula chloropus; assembly: GCF_964237585.1. Taxonomy (NCBI): domain Eukaryota; kingdom Metazoa; phylum Chordata; class Aves; order Gruiformes; family Rallidae; genus Gallinula; species Gallinula chloropus. The sequence continues at coordinate 24,977,293 of NC_140085.1, read as the reverse complement.
TCATGGAGAAAAATTTCTTCCAGCAGAGCAGCTTTTAAATAAATTATTACTTTTTTTTTCTCCATGATGGGGAAAACTAACTGTGAGATGGATTTAAAGGGAAGTGAATTTACTAAGTGTCCTGCATCTTTCTCTCTCGCTAATTAGTAACAGTCAAACGCTCTTGTTCTGCAGACAGTGACTACAAAGAAAAGGATAAAGAACTTGGGAAAGACTCTAGTGCCGAAATAATTAGGCAATTTATCATTTAAGGTAATTGGACTTGTGCAAAGCAGCATTATTTACCACAGGTTTCCATTTCTTCGAACTGGGTGTGAAAAATACGGCTGCATTGATTGGGAAATGCTCTTAGTGCTTTTTCCAATATGCATTGTGCCAGGGACATTCAGTTCAAAGTGTGGTGTTCCTCCCAGTGATTTCTTTTCCCTCAGTGATCTTCAGAAGCAGCCTTCAGCTTCTAAAACCTCAAACCAAAATTAGATTAAAGTGCCCAATATGGGGTCAGAAATGGGAGGGAAAGAGAGAGGGGTTTCCACCAGGGAATTTTCACTTAACAAATGAAAGCCTTTGCTTTGTTTCAAAGGAAAAATTGCCAAGTGGAGGCACATCTTAATCACATCGGTAGCCAGCTGAGATGTTTATGCTAATTTCCAAAGGTATGTAAGTATAGGAATCAGGGGGTCCGAGACTCCTGCCTCTGTGATGTGAAAAACACGAGCATTTAAGCACCACCGACAGATAGCTCTGATGTTGTTTTGGCATAAGGGGAGGTGGGGGAGTAGTCACGAGGGGTTTACCTGAATTTCACTCCACAATTTGCCAGCAGTATGAATGCCCCTTCACCCAAAGGGGAGTTTTTCCATTGGTTTTCCAAGGAAGAGGGCTCAGCTAGCCCTCTGCGGTTTGTCAAACTCTAGCACTCTCACAGCTCTGTCTTGTTGCTCTCCACTCTTGAAGATTATGTCTTCACAAGCAGCTTTGTATGTGACGGATGCTCCAGATTTATCCAAAATCCCTGGATTTCGCCACCTGAGTCTCTGGTACCTGGTGACCCCAGGGCTGACTTTCTGCCAGACCCGCTGGGTGACCCAGGATGCCACATCCTGCTCCAGCATATGTGGTTTTGCGGTGCCGTTGGGTACTTTATGGTGCTGGCACCCCAGTGCTCTGATACGTGTCCCCAGACTTTGGGGCAAGGTAATCAAGTAGTGGGAGAAATCGTTATTTAAAAATGATCTTGCTCTACTTGCCTGGTAGAAACCAGGCAGCGAAGATCCCCGCTGGGAGGAGAAGTGTTGGGGGGGAAGAAGGTGATGTTTAAAAGCATTTTACTCCCTGCCTGTGAGAAATTCACAAATACACACCTCCGGGCTGTCAGAGGTGGGTGCCGCAGGAATGCTTTTAAGTGGCACAGCTTGACACCGGTTGCATCTGTGTCTTCAGAGTGTGTCACAGGTTGTGGGGATTCTCCCCCAACGGCTTATTTTTTTAGAAGGTTTGTACATGTTTGATACCTCCTTTAATAAGAAAGTCATGACTACCAGCAATTTCCTATGGAGATACGAGGAACAAGCAGTAGATTATTACCTAAAATACTGCCTGTCACCTGAGCAGGCTCAGTGTGAGATAAGTGCACAATTTGGATGCAAACTGGGAGTGCACCATCCCTTGCCAAAGGAGCGTGTGAGCTCCGGTACTGAAAGGCATACATACCTCTGTGGGTGTGGACATGTTGTCAACTGAGAAAGATTCCAACATTTGACAGGTTTTATGGCTGTATCATCATTTGTTGGCTGTTTAGACTGGTTACCTGTGTTGAGCAGAGCAGCCAGATAAAATTTCAGGGCCTTTGGGTTGTTTGTCTTAGATCTAAGATCCAAATATCTCTGGAGTGACCCCACTTATGTACAAGGAAGGTGCAAACTCTGTCCAGCCCAGTGGGAACCAAGCAGCTGGACCTGGCTCCTGGACTTAGAGCTCCATGGAGCAGTATGGATGGTGGCAGTCCCTTGCCAAGCTGGGTTTGACGTACTTCTGAGATCATGCCTGGTGCTTCCTTGATTCCTTCTTTGTTTTCCTTTCCTGATCCTTTTCCTTCTTTCCTGAACACATGGATCTGTGCAGAGAACTACTGGGATAAACCATTCTGCCCACGGATGCCTTGCACAAAGCCTTGCTTGGCATGTTACATCGCAACTTTGCACAGGGGCTGTAATCCTCCTTACTTAATTCTCCAGTGGAGATTCTCTCTCTCTTACATTTATCTAGAGAGATAAGTGGTTGCTTTACCTACAGGTTTCAACAGTACTTAACCCAACCAGTGACTGTCAGGCAAATGACTTCCTTTCCTTTAGATCTGGTACCCCGCCACTTCAGCACAGCAGACTTCTGCCAGTGGAAGCAAGGCACCGTATCTTTTCTAAATATTTTAGGTTATTTTAGCACTTTTCATATAATAACACCCAAATGATACATAAATACTAACCGCTAAATATGCCTACAAGGCTTGTAAAATTAATGATTATGTTATTTCAGGGTGAAGCACGGAGAATTTAAAAGTTTTGGCATGGGAAATAAAGAGCTCATCAGGCAGCATTCGCATGTTCTGGTTAAGCTATATTCCACAAGGAATCCTTTGTAAAAATCATCTGGTGTGTTTCCCTGTGGATTTAAATGAAAATACAGTGATTTTCATCAGACTTCCGAATCAACTGAAGTCAGTAGGTCTACTGGTGTGCACAAATTAAAGGATGTGCATGCATCACCCTGTGCAAGGACAGAAATGCAAACAGTTTTCACCAGTGTTTTGAGCAGTCCTTACAAAGCATGGTCCTTTCCATTCTGCAGGAGGAAAAAAAGAGGTCTTATTAAGTCCTAGATTTTAAATTTAGGAGTTTGTTACCATGCAGTCTAAGCTTGTGTACAACCAAGGGCATAGGACTCCACTGAATTAATTCTATTTAAATTAGTATATCCATTTTTTTAAAAAAACCCCAAACACCCCACCTCCCAGTTGTTTTAATTAGATAGTGTAAAATGGCTTTCCTGACTTTGAAAATGAAGGATCCCAAGAAGAACAAGCGAAACAAAATGCTTTAGTGATCTTCTTAATTATCCTTTTTCTACTGTTGCTTGTTTTTCTGTTCTAGAAATATTGCACAAAACTGCCTTTAGCATGTTGGCTGTACAGGATTGTGGAACCTTCCACCTTTTGTGTTAATTAAACATATAAATCCCACAAACTGTATCCAGACCAAGAGCCTGATGCTCAGTTTACATTTACGCCCTCTTTCACCACCCCTGTAATGGGAACGGACTGTTAACGTGTGTGTATATCATCCTCATGCTTTACCTACAGCAGTATGATCATCACTTTGTTCTTGCATGATGCTACCTTGTTCACATAGAAACAAGTGCTTGCAACTATGGCAAGTCCTGTTTATACTGCCATAGTAGGACCTTGGTGCAGCTGAGAATGATGCTGCAAAGACACATCTCTTGCTGTCACGGTATTTCAAGGAAAGAAGTGATACTTGTCTTGCTGACAAAGAGCATGAAGCACACCAGTAAACCAGAAAACAGTAAGGGAAAAGAAAGACAAAACCCAGCACACTCCATTAAGTTTTCCTTCTTTATTAGTGGGGAGAACCTGAATGTTCTTACTGTGCTGTGTACTGACTTTGATAGAAGTGTAGCCCATGCCAAATAACAATTTGCTTATAAAAGTTAAGATGGAGTGGAGACAGTTGGTTTATGCTTTTTTGTTCACACCACTTTTATATTCTCTGTTGGACTGAGGTGGGAACCTTGATACAGGAATGCACATAGTTTGACTACATTTTGGATTTTACAGGATATTAAATTCAGCTTGTAGAGCAGTGATGTAGAGATGCCTGTCATTTAGGAAATCCAGAAAGACTTGACCCAAAGCCTCAGGAGGGTGTTTTGGTTCAGATCCTGAGATCTATGGGGGAAGAACTGTTCATGAAGGCATGTAGCAATTAAGAGAAGGGGTAATGGGTTTAGACTCAAAAGGGGAGATTTAGGTTGGATTTTAGGAAAAGGTTCTTCAATATGAGGGTGGTGGATCACTGGAAGAGGTTGCTCAGGGATGTAGTGGAGGCCCCATCCCTGGAGACATTCAAGGTCGGGCTTCATGGGGCTCTGAGTGACCTGATCTAGTAAAGATGTCCCTGCTTACTGCAGGGGGTTTGACTAGATGGCCTCTAAAGGTCCCTTCCAACCTAACACATTCTATGATTCTATGATCAGTACTGTGCTTTTATAATTAAGAGGCTGCTGTTGCTGGGCTCGGGGTTACTGTTGTACACCCAGGCCCAGAGGACCAGCTGCTCTGCTATAAATTGGGGCTGGCTCTGAGGGGGAGTGAGATGCACAGTAAACACGCAGAGTAGCAGTAAATGACAAGAGGATATGATATGTAACATTAACCAGGCTCAGTGTTTGCTTAGGTTGTGGAATGGTCTTTTAAATCAATCTTTTATTATCAGTGGAGCCTTAGCAGTGTGCTTAAATGGAGAACAATGCAAGGGCACACAGTCTTGGTGCAAAGTGAACATCCTGATTTCTCTCCTAGCTCTGACTTTACAAGAAAAAACATAGATAGATCCAGGTCATCACAGTCAGAACTTTTTCCATGAAATGAAGCTCTCGTTCCCATCCCTGCCATATGGATTCATCTCACCACATCCTGCATAAACTGGGCTGGGAATGTCATGGAAAGAATCCTCCTGCTTCTGCCCTATCTGGCAACAGTGAATGTACCACTGTTTTGTTTAATCACTTCCCATAATTAATTATCCTTCTCCTAAATAAAGATTAGTTTGTTTCCATTTCCAATTTATTGCCCTCAGATTCCCCTGAATTTCTGTCATTCTTGGACTGCTGCACAGAAGACTCTTTGCATTAGAAACGTATTTTCTCCTTGTTGTGCGACAATAATTGTAAACTACAGTAATATCACTTGTCAGAGTTTTCTAACTGTAAGCTCCTAAAATTATTTCCTTTTTTTTGGGGGGGTGGGGGGAGGGAAGGGGGAAGGGAGGGTGGTTCCTGTACTGTGTGTGCCAGTTTTCAGAGGTACACCTATAGGTTTTTAACATCCTTTGGAAAATATGGATATTATAATTGGATGGAGTAGTCTAAAAGCAGTCTCTACCAGTGTGAAGAAGTCTTACCAAGCTTAACTCACTGACCTGGTCTCGCTGGGTGAGCCGTTGGTTCAAGTGTTGTAGTTGTTTAAGTGTTTCTAAGAGTCATTAGCTCTTTTTGTCAGTGTGTTATTTTCCTGGTTTTATAGTTCTATAAATTCAGTAAGGGAAATTATATGGAAAGTTTTGTCACAAGCTGAGGGTTTTGGGGTTTGTTTTGTAGGAAAACAATGTTACCACATCTCTTAACTCCTGGGTCAGAACTAATTGCTGGAATGGTTGCCTGGAACTGAACTCTGGATACTGTCTTCTGTATTTTTAGCATTTCAGATAAGGAAGCAATAATTTCGTCCCACTAACACTTGGACTTTGCAGCGGAAGGTGGTAGCCACGAGACACTTGCTGTGCACGGGCAGATATGCAAAGTCTAAGCAGTACATCAGCAAACACTACCAGCTGCTATGTGAATCTATATGTATCTAAATATATGTACATGTATAAATCCTTCAGCACGGGGCTATGCTATGGGATGGTAATTACGAATCAGGTCATTCTTGATAGTAGATTATTTTTTTTTAAAGGAGGATTTTCTTTTCCAAGTCAGCGATGGAGAGAAAGGGTTCAATTTTAATGTGTTAGCCGAAGGGTGCATCCCTTCAGTGGTGCAGTATGCCTCAGCTCCCGGTCCAGCTCCGTGTTACTGCCAGTGATGCAGTAATCAAACCAAGCTATAGGACTTTTGCAGTCCAAAAATTAAGAGGTTAGAGGCAAACAGAGAATCAAATAAGCTCAGGAGGTTTCTCCACTGTGCTAAGAGATACTAGACTAAGTGCTGGACCATTTGGTGAATGCAGGAGACACTAACTGGAGCTGTTTGGATTTGCTGCAGGAGGGAAAGGTGTAGGAAATGGATTTACACTGTTCTTCAGAGCGAGGCAGGAAGTGGATCTCCAAGTTAAAAATCCAGCAGGGCCTGTGGATGTATTCTGTATGGGTTTGGAGTAGGCAGAAGCAGAGCCGCCAAAGGAGATGTAATGCACAGTTAAACCCGCAGCACTCTTAGGACTGGACAATCACTAGTTAAAGCTAGTTAATTATTTAAGAAAAAAATTATGAAGTATAAAATATTCAAACCGCCTGTGCCTGATGCGTGCCATTGCCACAAAGGCACACACACCTGGCTTTTAAATTCTTGCCTGTTTGTTAGATTTTTTTTTAAAAATAAAGATATTTTAGTAGTAATCATGGAATAATATTATTTGTGAAACATTAATAATAAACAAAACGTGGCAGTAGGGGAGGAACTTTGCTATTTGTCTCTTACAGAAGGGGATATGCCTGTTTTCCTTAAAATGAAAATAATTTACAACATTTCTTAGCTCTCTTGGAAATGAATAACTTGCTAAGTGTTGTGATAATTGTGCAGAGAACCCGTTACGGTAACAGAGTGTAGCTACAAACTGACTGGGAAATTGGTGCCTTGAGTCTGAAATTACATGTTGCAGTTACCAGGCGTCATTTCAGATTAGCTGTACCTGTCTCGTGGGCAGCTCATCGGGAGCCGCGCTGGTGAGTCAGAGAGACCTACCATTTTCCTCTCTTCAGAGCTGGCCTGGAGTAGAGGGCTTAACTTAGAAACAAAGACAAAAAATTAAAATCAGGCTCTGCTGAGCTGCTGAGCCCACAGACAGGGTCTGCCAGAGAAGCAGTTTGTTGGAAATCTTGGGGGAAAAAAACCCCACAACCTACCACAAAACCCCACCTCCTGCGAAAGCTTGGAGATGGTGAGATGGTGTGAGGCAGCTTACGTACCCCGTGACAACTCTCGAGTACCTGGCACTCGCCTGAACTTGCTGTCGACATCTGTACACCTGCTCTTAGCAGGCAGAAGGCAACATTTCTCCGACTGTATCTAAAAATGGCATTTCTCACAAAAAAAAAAAAAAAGGCTGTTAGTCGCAGTATCTTTGCCAAACTCCATTTACATGTTGGCTGTTTAAAGACCCATCTGCAGCGTCGATCGCCTGACACCGGTTCACTTCCTGTCCTACATTGCTGAAAAATCCCCGTGCACAAAATGCTGGCGCCACAGCTTTTCATCAAACCCATGACCTTCTCCTTCCCCACATCTGCTCTGTGCGCTCCCAGCCCACCTTCCTGTTCCTGCCCTTCTGGGTCTCCACGACAGAGCAGGGCTAGGTGAGGCCTGGCCACGCAGACATCAAAGCTGGCACCTTCCAGCTTCTCTGCTTGCAACGCCATATTTGTTGCGATATTAAATCCTAACCCTTAATCCAGGGACTGTTGTGGGGGTTGCATGAGTAGTTTGAGTCACCTTGGGAAGCAGGACTATCTGGAAGTGGAAGCACACATTTTGAAGGTGCACTGAGATCCTTCAGGGTTTAAGTTTTATAAATGACAGATATTATAAACCCTGACTGCCTGATGGCAGGCACCAGAGTGGAACATTTTGTCATCAGTGCTTATTATCTCAAGATTCTTAATTAGTTTCATTGATAATTTTGTCGCACTTGAATGTTTCGAATGATTAAATATTTCAGTGCTCGTTTGGTGGAACATCTCTCCGTTGTGCAGCAGCAGGACGTCCTACCAAGCTCCAGGTGGTGGGTGGAGAAGCTACATTCACTCTGCCTTTTGCAGTCCCCAGTGGGAGCTGCTCTCTGCATGCTGAGGTTGGGTCTCATCCTGGCCAGTTGCAGAACACTGAGGTTGCCTGATTTAGGAGCACCAGAGGGGGGAATGATGAAAAAGCCTAGTTTTCCCTCTCAGCTTTGAACGCAATATTTTTCCTCCACTGTCTAGTCCACCATTCAGGTGTCCCAGCTGAATGCACAGGAGTCAGTTGCCCAGTTCCTGCAGAGAAAGATATTTCAGCTAGATGGGTTTTCCAGATGTAAAGAATTATACCTGGAGGAGGCTGCCTGCAGTTTTCCTTCCCTCTCCTTCACGCTTGTGCTGAGGGCAGAGGGTTCCCATGACATGGCTGCAGATCAGTGAGTCTCCCATTTTGCATTTAATGCCCACGTCTTCAACTCCTGCCCACCGTCCTGGCTGGGGTGAGAGGTACCTGCATCATCTGCTGGGGCTTGTGCCATGGCTGCAAACCCCAGTTTTCAACCTTTGAAACACTAACAGTGGTTCACATCCAAGCTAAAACCTGTTCTGAGCCACAAGGATTTTCACCTCAGCACATGGCATGTCTAGTTTATGTAAAAGAAAGAAAAAAATAATAGCAACACCCTTAGAATTGCCACCTCTCATAACTATTTACTTAAACTGCAGGCCTGAATGCTGAATGTCTGCTGTAAATTGATGGTATAAATTCCCTGTTTGCTTCAGCAAAGAATTTGGCTTTGTGCCTTGAGAAGAGAATGTTTTAAACCTATGGTTAGGAGATGCAGCACATTCATATCATTGCTTTAATCTGATTACTTTTTTCCTCCTCTTTTTTTTTTTTTTTAAGACCAAGTTGTGGGGGTTTTTTCAGAGCCCTGTTCCTTGAATGTTCCCTATAGGTGGAATGTAATTAAACTCCACTGGCATCTCCCCCTGCTGGGATTTAGACTAGGGACAGATCTTTAGGAAACATAAAACAAATACTGTGAAAAAAAGGAACCTTGTTAGAAGAGTTGCCAGAGAATCTGCTCTGCTCCATTTACAAGCTGATAGTTTTGAAAATCTGCCCTTTCTCCTTTTGTGAATTGGTTCCTAGAAATTGTTAATTAATCATTTAAACACCGGTGGTGGAGGGGGGAACCCACAAATCTGTCGCAGCGCTCTCTCTGCTCACGGGCTGAGAGTTCAGATGTTGAGAAGCAGTTTCTGCCTCAAACTCTGACTTGTGCTTAAAATAATTTGTTGGGGAAGGTACCACCCTGGCGATGCTGAGAGAGAGAAGACTCTGACAGCAATGGCAAGTGTGGAACATGCTTGAACCCTCAGCGTACTGTTGTGACCGTGACCCGTCTGCTGGAAATCCCCCATCATGAGGACGTGGGGCAGCTTTTTCTTGGGTCAGGGCAGAGACAGGTACCCTCCACATGGCCCCACAAGCACAGACAGCCTTGTGCTACTCCTGTCTGTGAGGGGCTGCTCCCTCACAGCTCCTGTGAGGCTACTCCCACGCTTCACCTCAGCTACCTCCAGCTGCAAAATAATAAAACGAGACCTGCCTCTCAGTTTTGGGGGTATAAATACAGAATTACCTTCTCAGCTCAGGTGGTTACTCTGCTGGAACTGGGACGAGAATTTCTCCCCAGATATTGCTTGACTAATGGCTATCAAAGGCAAAAATGAACTGATAATAGTTTGGGATCAGCTCCTAGTGAGCTAGTATCTATATTGCAAAAAAACCTCCTGTACCATAACTGGGATTACCTTTGATGGGCCTCCTGCCTTGGGATTTAAGATGTTCTCACTGGAATCAGGAAAAGACCCAATGATGGGAATGACATATTCCTCACCTGCCTGATGCAAGACTGCTTCTGCTTTTCTATGTACTGTTGCAACAGTGAAAGGAGAGTCCTTATTTCTTGGTTGGCAAAGCCCGTCGCTGTGGACGGTGGGGCAGAGTGCTCCGTTGTGCTGCTCTCCTCGCAGGGACTTCAGTTGCTGAGACCCAAGGCGGGTACAACCCTCCCTTGGTTGGAAAGTCAGTTGTCTTGTAATAATCCTTTGTTAGGCAGGGGAAGGAGAAGCACTATCAAGAGATTGTTTGAAATCCGGTTGGGAAAGAGCAAACAGTGTGCAATGCAAGGGCTAGGAACGTTCACAGCTTGCAGTCCAGCCAGAAGCACATTTTGGTGGCTTATGTATTTACCCTACTAATTTCCTTCTCTTCTGCCATCTCTTTATCTATGCCAATTGCTTTAGTGTCTGGCTGCTGGGCACCAAGGTGACTACCATATTGCTGTAGTGTAAACGGAGTACAGGTCACTGCAAAGTCCTCACTCCCTCCCTTCTCCATTCCATTATCTATCCTCTCTCCCAGGATCTGTAATTCCCTCTTGCTCTCCTTTGTGTTGTTGGTCTCACCATGGTCCCTTGTCCATGAGGCTCTGCAGTGCTCCCTGTTTGCTGAGGGAGCTTTACATCAGTCGCATGTGGCGTCAGAGCCACCATATAGAAAGCGGCTGTTCCTGTTAAGTACTTCAGAGGCCACGAATCATTTACAAAAATAAGTACCCAAGTTCAGTATAGAAAAACAATCCAGTCTGTGCATCTGTTCACTGCTATTAGGAGTATTAGTTTTCAAGAGCAATCCATTATTCTGTGAAGTACCTTACTTTGTTAGACAAACAAGAAACCCCACACTTTTAATCTCCTCAAGCTTTTAATGGCATCACAGGATGCAGGTACTTGAGATACTGATACCTACAGCAGAGGGTTGAAATGGCCTTAGTTTCTCCTTACCATTGGCCTGAAACCAGCAGAAAACGGAGCTGTGCCATTTTCAGAGGATTTTGCCAGCAAGGACGTTTTTTGTAAGCACATCAGGTGCATGCACTTGGGCAATAAAGGCTAGAGAGGAGAGAGAGGTCTGTGCTTTGAGCGCTCTGAATTCTATATCCCTATATTAAATTCAAAATAGCAGTCTGAAAGCGTGCCTTCATCAGCAGACACTGCTGAAGGGGGGAGTAATGGTGGACTGGGAATTAACTGAGGTCCCATCACCTTGTAGATGCAGTGTTTTCGGGGGTCTGGGGAGGCTTTGGCATCAGCTGCTAAAGTACTGCAGGAGAAAGAGCAGTGGCAAGCTAGGGACCAGGCTGCTCACCTCTCTCTGCAGCCAGAGATAAATTGCTGCAGCAAAATTGTTGAGTGGTGTCTTGTAAAAAGAACAGAGGAGGTGTGCTGGGGGATGAGGGAGGCGAGCTGATTTTTGGGGCTATCTGGAGCAGAGTTTGTTCAGAAAGTTCTGACATGTTCCAGGCTCAGCAAAAATATGAAATGGGGATGAGGAGGCTCACCCACAGCCGGATACATTGTTATATTATAATTGTATTATAACTAGCTATACTTTATGAGTTGTTTGTTTCTTCATGCTTGTGTACACGCTGTTTGTGTATGGCGTAGAGATGTTTCTGTGCACTCAAAGTGGCGGAGCTAGCGTTGGCTGCCACACTTTCGCATCTTCTCTAATGATCACTGTAAATTCGCCTCTTCCCTTTTTGAACTACGCAGCCAGTGCTGTAATAAAATGCTCTTTGTGAAGAGAATATTGAAGAGAAGAAGGAGAAAATAGAGGGCATGGGTGTGCTTAATAAAAAAAGATTCTCTGCACTATCGCAGGTGCAGTTGATGCTGTTTAGAGCAGTCACTCATCTCGCTCCAAATAAATAGTAATGACTGTTTCCTGTGACTGTGCTGTGAATCATATTCAGTCCATGCAGGGGAGTAGAAAATAAAGCTGCATGCAATCCACACGAGATGATGGCTCTTGTAATATTCAGCAGTTGGGCCTGGTTAGAAGCGTTTCATTATCTCAGAATTAAGAGAGAGCTTCCTGCTGTCGCAAAAGCTTGTTTATTCTTCTGCCTTCCCTCCCCCTCCCGCCATTCTTCTTCTTTAACATATATCCCCTCGCCCTTTCTCTTGTCTCTGAAATGTTGGCTTAATCTTTTTGAGCAGAACTGCAAGGTCAAATTAGGGACAGTGGCTCTGGAAGTGCATTAGTAGTTTATTGCATGTTTTTGGCTTAATAGGGGGGCGCCTGAATTTTCTTTTATCTTTTGCCCTCTTGCTTCTTTTCTTAGCTTAGACTCAAAATTTATCAGGAAGAAGCAGCAGAAGCTGAACTTCTTTCCCATTTCTCAGTGAACTTCAGAGCTTTCATCTCGATCCTTGGGTTGGTCTGAAGTTAATCAGCGTGAGTCTTCCAGTTGTTGCCACGTTAAGTCAAGACACAGACGCTGCTATTAAACATCTGCTCTGTGGATGCAGATTTGTGCATAAGCTGGATGTTGGAGATCAGCTAGCAAATGGATGGTAAAACCAGTCAGATTCCCTCCTTGACTGTAGTCCTGAGACAGAGCTTTAAGGAAGAAGCCAAGAGCCAGAGCCTGTTTTTCTGTCTGCAGAGTGGTGGTGTGAGGTGAGTGAGACCCTGTGAGGCTTATGTTGAACCCACATCACAGGCTCCCTTTTTAGTTGGTGGGGATGGGCATATGTGGAGGGAAGTGTGTCACTGTTTTAAGGTCTAAATGATTCCCCTGAAGACTTTTCTTTCCCTGTGGGCTAGGAAAAAAAGAGACCTAAGGTAGCGGTGTTTCTACCATAGGTGCCAAAATAAGGTCTGGTGAAGCTGCATGTGCCTTGATGGTTCAGAAGCTGCAGAGGATGATGCACACAAAAGTTTCCAAGCCCTTTGTATGTCCTGTTTAGAACAAGCATGGATAACATTCCTACGTGCTGTGCTTTCTCATGTGAGGATTGCTGGGGAGTCCCACTTGCGTGTCAGTCACAGTCAGAAGTAGTACACAGCTGGAAAGCTGAAGGACTGCCTCAAGCAGGTGTGATTCAGGAAGCATCTCAAGAAGAGCTCTGACTCAGGTTTCCACAACTGGACGATTGCTTTGAATTCTTACGGGTGAGGGAAGACAAAGCTGGGCTGTGCATCCCTTGAACGTGACACTGCTGTGGTTAGTGTCCAGCACATTCAACACTATGCGGGTGTAGCCAGGCCCTTCATGTGGTGTCCGCTTTCAGCTTGAAGCCAGAGCCATGCAGGAACCTGTGTGATCCTTCCTGGATCCTCTCCAGCAAGTTCTGATGCTAGAGGGAGAAGTGTGCTGCCCTAAGGACACTGGCTTACATGGTCAGTGCCCTCCTAGAGGGTGAATCTGTGAATAGTAATGAATTCATTAAACCTCCTAAAGCATCTCAGTTCCAGTAGTGTTTGCCTCAGCAGCAGTCAAGATGGTTAAAAGGCAATTGCAGCCACTGAAATATGTAGCAAAACTATTATCAGAAGATGTCATTTTTCGTAAATGTCAGTACGTAGATTTTTTATGGGGATATGGTGACAGGTAGTGAATAATTTAACATAAATTTACATAATATAGTGCAGCTGTTAATTTATGGCCATATTAGACTACAAGGTTATGTATCTAATGGCTTTTGGTCTCCTTTTTTTTTAAAGTTAAAACTTTCCCTAAATTGTCCCACTTTACTCATAATTCATGAGACACCTGTCTTCCCTGCCTTGTGCCGTGCAGAAGGCTGTGCATGTCATACCCTTTTTGTAGCCATATGATTCACAGTGAACTCATTCCCATCTCCAACCTCAACCATTTCAATTCAGTGTATCCCTGGTTTTATTCAAAGCAGGCCTGTGAGGGGCAAGAATTAGTTTGACTTGTATTCCTCAAGGCTGAGCTCCTCGATGTAGTAGAGACATGCATTGCTTCTCCCTTGTTTGGAAAGCTGGAGACATACAACTGAAGATAACTGCTCCACAATTCAATGTCTCCAACGTTCCAAAATAGTCAGTGGAGGTGGCTTCAGGTCAGTGCTTAGCAATTGAGGATAGATGGCTTTGTGACTTTCCGTGGTACAAATACTTGCCTAAACTTCAAAGAAAGGTAAAACTCGTGGGTTCAGATAGACAGTTTAATATGACAGAAAATAAAGATAATTATAATAATTACAATGATAATAATAGTAATAATAATAAAATATCCAGAACGAGTGATGGACAACACAACTGCTCACTAGCCGCAGAGCACTGATGACCAGCTAATTCCTGAGCCACAGTCTAAACCCCTGGCCAGCTTCCCCCACATTATATACTGAGAATGATGTCATATGGTATGGAATATCCCTTTGGCCAATTGAGATCAGCTCTCTTGGCTATGTCCCCTCCCAGCTTCTTGTGCCTCTCAGGCCCCCTCACTGGTGGGGGGAGTATGAGAAGCTGAAAATTCCTTGACTTGGTGTAAGCATTCCCTTGCAACAACCAGAACATCAGTGTGTTGTCAACATTAGTCTCATCCTAAAACCAAAGCACAGCACTGTATCTGCTACTGGGAAGAAAACTAACTCTATCTCAGCTGAAACCAGGATGAGAGGTGAGGCCAGAATCTAGAGGACCTGTCAGAGCACAAATGGTGCCAGGGCCTTTCGGAGTTTTTGATCTCTGAAGTAGAGATTACAGACCATGCTGCTGCTCCCAGGCTGGCCTGAAGCTCCATCCTGCTGCCATTTTACCCAGATGATGTGCAGCTCATGGAGTAGAGCAAGGAAGGTACCTGCCTAACTGCACTTGTGCCTCTGAAAGTGTTCCCCATTTAAGCACCTGAATAAGACTTGTGATTTCAGGACAGCTGTGTAATACCTGTATGCCCAGTTGTTTAAATCTCAGATGTTTGACTGCCCCTCGCATGACATCTAGGTGGGAGGTGAGCTCCCCTTGGAAACGTGCTGCAGAAATCAACCCCCCTGAACAACTAAGCTTCATTGTACAACGAGCAGATTGATAGTGAAGAGTTACGGTTAGACATCAGTGTTCCTAATTAGAGCAGAGGCTCTTGTGAGGCAAGTAAGTTTCTAGGAGATATTATTTTAAATATTTTTAAAAGTACAGCTATAGATTTTCTCTCCTTGATGCATGTCCAGATGGACATGAGAAAGCATGATTCCTGTCCAGCAGGTAGGTTTTCATCAGCATGTATTTGAATATGGTTTAGCTGCATGCAGTTTTGCATGTAAGCTTTGGTAAAAAGTAGTTGGAGTAAAGGATGAAGATTTGTCCTTTTGTCCAGGGTGATGGTGTGAGAGCCTTTCTTCTTTGCAGTGAACAGTAATAATTAGCAATTTTTTTTCAGATGATGTACCATGTGTACAACCCCACCTGCCCAGGACAGTGGTGTGTGCTCTTTCTTATTTGCAGGCCTGTATAATCCTGGGGCCAGGGAAAAAAAGAGTGATTGTTCCATTTTCCCTTTGTCCTTGCCTCCATCATTTTGTCCTGCTCAAGACTTTTTTGAATAAAAAAGTGTGCCTCTGATCTCAAGGACTGGGTCTATTCTGCATGGACAGATAGAAAAAAG
This sequence comes from Gallinula chloropus, assembly GCF_964237585.1. Taxonomy (NCBI): domain Eukaryota; kingdom Metazoa; phylum Chordata; class Aves; order Gruiformes; family Rallidae; genus Gallinula; species Gallinula chloropus. Next base: position 24,962,052 of record NC_140085.1, on the reverse strand, counting down.
TTCAGAAAAGATGTTCTCTCCCCTGCCAAGGCAGGTAAAGCCCTGAGAGTAGTGTGATTGTTGTTTTTCTTTACAGAACTGTTGAAAATGATGGGTGTTTTAAAGAGCAAGAGAAGTGTAATTGTACTTTAGTGTCTCACACAGGAGGGGAGAGTGAAGGAAACACTTGGTTACACACAACACGGTAGTTGATGTTCTCTACAATGAAATATTGTTCCTTTAGTTCCAAAGTCTTCAGCAAACACTGACTTCTTGTTTCCCCTGTTCCAACCAAGAAGCAAGTTGCCTTGTTTTCCTGAGATGCTTCTCCATATGCTTAGTTTCTTCATGAAACATGAAAGCATCATGTGCTCTGTCAGCCCTCCGAGGCCAAAATGTTACACCCATGGCTGTACCCCAGGCTCAGTGCAGAGTTAAATCAGCACAATGGAGCCCTGAAGACCTCCTCTTTGAGCTTGCCACAGCGTAACAATGGCAAGTAAATGCCTGTTTGCCTCTCTAGGGAAGGATGTCTATTAAATACTCAGTATGTTCCTAATTTTTCCATCTTGCTGTCCCACCTCTGATTAAAGCTCCTCATCATAGCCAGATAACAGAGAGAGCTGTGGTTAAATGAGATCTCCCTGCCCCTGCATCCCTTGTGCTTTTTGAGTTTCCGGAGCTCCTGATTCAATGTATATTAGGTTGATTCATAGAAAAACAGTGGACAAAATGCCTACCTCTCTTCTCATGTTTCTACAGGGCTTCCAGGAATGAAAAGAATTAGCACACAGCCAATTTCTCTAGCATACCGCAGAGCTGTATTTAGTGTGGCCTCAAACCTAGACTGGATTCCCACTGGACATGATATAAATGTTTAATAATTAATGTCTCTTTTTTTAAAAATCAAAGAGGGTGGAAAGAGGTTGATCTATCCCAGCAGTTCTTAACTGAGAGATGATAATGGATTTAAAAGGACAAAATTCTTCCTATCCTCTGATATTCCTTGTCAGGAACAGTAAACGAGCCCCACATTTTTTGGACACTGGTGCTCAGTGTTCCTGGAGCTCTAATTGGAATATTAAGTATAAGACAGCTATGAGTCACAGTGGTTCTTATTCAAGTCAAAAGCATAAATAGCACTTCTTATATATCCATGCTGTGTCAGTCAAAGATACTGCATTTCCTTTCCCCTCTGCCTCTAATAAACATCCGCCGACCTTAAGCTGCTATATACAGGAAACAGCCTGTTGGTTATTGTGTAAAACTGATAAGGTCCCCTGGGATGCTTTATCTGTCTCTGTTGAGCGTATAAATTTAGCTTCAGTCATTGTAGGTTTTGTTCTTTTACCCTTTTTCCTCGCCTCCTTTTTTAATGCCTGCTAAGTAAACATGGCATTGTGGAAAAGGGGATAAAGTAATTTTTTAGCATAATAAGATCAACCTCCAGAGACTTAAGAATCCATCAATACACTTTGCCTTTCAGTTCTTCTGCATGCATCTTTCTTACAAATAATGGGTTTCTCTGTTTTGAAATCTATACCTGTTATTTGTTACTGTACCCTACCCACACCCCTATTTCATGCAATTGTAAACTGCAGCAGACCAGAGTGCCTGTCACTATGATTTTGCTCTGAGACATGACGGTATTTACAGCAATACTGTATTCCTGTCTGCATTCATGGCAGGTTATAGAGCTTCCCTGCTCGGCACAGTGCTGTGAGATGGCAGCCAGAATTATCTTTTAATACAGCTCTCTCAGGAGGTTGAGTTCTTGACGCTGTAGAGCAATTAATGCTCTTAAATACTTCCAATATTGCTTAAAGGTTTGGTGTAGGGAGGGTGGAGCTGGTTTTTTGGGTGGTTGTTTTGTATCTAAGAGAATCCTATCTCTCATTCTTAAATGTCGGTACTTGGGCCAAAAATAAGGCCAGCGGTGCCTCAAAGGTGGCTTCAGCTTCTGGGTGGGACGTGTGTGGTGCAATACTATTGTTCCTCACTTTTGCCTGCAGTGTATTCCATGCTGAAAGTGTGTTGGAGAGCTGAAGAGTGTCTGGATGTAGCAATCGTTCCTTACTCTGCAGCCTCTCGGGGGCCATTTGAATCGGGTTGTTCTGAGGTGACTCAAGCTCTTTTCCATGTCTGCTTTCTGCCTTCTGTTATCAACCGTCTTCCATTCAGGAGTCAGTGAGCCTGATGCCCCGCGCTCTGTCTTTTGTGTAATTCCTTCTTATGCAGCTCCAACCTCAAGGTGCGTTTTGTGCTCAGTTTGTAAATGTATGACTAATTCAGCAGGGTGGTGGACAGAGAAGATTCACACCAGACATTTTACCAGCTACTTCTCACAGGCTGAAGTGGTAGTTGGGCAAGCTAGCTGCCATTTGTGCCTTGGAAAACCCCCTGCAATGTTCTAGTCTCTCACTGTCCCTTGGGGGAAAATGGCCACCTGCATACTGGTTTTGGCTTTCAAAATGTCCTCTTTGGTCTCTCTCTCTGAATATGGCTGAGTGTCTCCCTTTGTTGCTGAACAAGCCTGAGAGGTCTGCTGCTGCTCCTGTAAATACTGTTATGGCTGCATATGGAGTGTGTTGATGGCCAGCAATTTACTTTGCTCTTGGTTTCATGGCAGAACATCTCTCTCTGTCATGGGAAGCCAACAGCCTGCAGGACACACAAAGCAAGTGAGGAGCATTCAAAGGGGCATACCTTTACCAAACCTAGACACATAACTGTTGCTGGATTTGGCCTGCTATGTATACACTCTGCATTTGATAGTATGGCTGCTGCGTAACCAAGATAATAGGTTTCCTTAGCTTTTGGTTAGCTAAGTAACCTTGGCCCAGATGCCAGAACAAGTTAGTTATCTAAGCATTAACCTAATTACTCAGGTGAATTTCATTTCCCACTGATCTTTCTGCTTCTGGTGCAGTTTCCATTACTCATAGCTGGCTCAGAGCTAGCTCTGCAGGTACATCAGTGGCCTTAACTGCGGTATTGACTTAGTCTAAGAAGCTTGCCAGGCCAAAGGCCTCAGGCCAAAGGAGATAGGATCAAAAAGTCTTAAAAAATTATGAGGTAAAAAAGCCAGAGAATGTCCTTTTGGCACTTGTCCTTCTGTCAGCTTTTCTGGTGCAAGGGTTACACCTCCTTTAGTACTGAGAGCCTTGGGAAATGTGAGTGAAAGCAGGATCTTCAGAAAAAGGCCAGACAATGTCATCACAGCACTGATGCTTCCCAAATTTCCCCAGACCAAGGTAGGTGTCGCATTAGGGTTTGCAAGACAGTTGTTGGTGATGAGGTTCAGATTAGATGTTAGGAAAAAATTCTTCACTTAAAATGTTGTCAGGGCCTGGAACAAGCTGTCCAGGGAGGTGATTGAGTCACCATCCTGGATGTGTTTAAAAGATGTGTAGATGAGGTACTTAAGATATGGTTTAGTATTGGACAGTAACGGTTGGACTTGATGACTTTAAAGGTCTTTTCCAACCTTGTAATTCTGTGATTCTATGTGGTTCTGTGATCTTCCATAATGTTTGGATGAGGAATTCGTTCACACCAGCTTGGGGTGAGGATCTTGCTCTGCTTTCTTCAAAGATGATATTGTCATGGGTGGTGCATGAAAATGCATTAGCAGTTTTTTGTCAGTAATGAACTTCTTTATTCATTAGGTTAACATTGGCTGCTGTCACTAGTAAGTACATTTTAATGAGGAAGAGAGCATTCTGAAATTGTGGAAACCTGGCACTCTGGGGTCTAATTCACAGCTCATTGAAGTCAGTGAACAGATAGACTCCCACTGAATTCAGGTCCCATTCAGATCTAAGGCAATTTGCCCTGGCTGAGGACCTGGCCCTGGTTTCCCCATGTGGCCACTCAAGTGTAAAGTACAGCTGCCGCTGGCAGGTTTTTTCCTTCCATTTAGAGTTCTGAATCCGTCCGGTATTATTTTCAAGGCAACCACACAGCAATTGAAGTTTTGTTCTACCTCCCCAAATTAAACATAATTCTCTTACATCATTTACTTCCACTTGCTGGGTTTGCTTTCATTTGACCTGCTAACCATGTCACACAGCATTAGCTTTGTAAATGCTGTTACGAACTTGGTTTGAAGGTTTCTGCCAGGTCAGTTGTAATTTCTTGTTTTTCTCTTGCTTGCCAGAACAAGCAGAGAAATTTATATCATGGGTGTGGGCCCAAGTTTCCAAAGCTTTGGTTGTAAGTAAAATGAACTTTTAAAATTCAAAGAGTTTTCTGCTAGTAAAATAATCAAACAGGTTCTCCATTCCTGTCCTATTTTAATGCTGATATTTTGCTTGCAAGTCCCTCAGACTTGCTTTGTATCCCTGCTTCTGGTGTTTCTGATTGAGAAACAAATCTCTTTTTGTAAAGAACAATCAAGCCAGACTTTTGCAATAGATAGTTCTGTGTACAAATTCCACTTGTTGCTTTGTGGAAAAATTACGGATGTGTTTTAAAAAGCTCCTTCTTCATTATTTCCTTCTCTTCTTAAATGACAATTGTACTTATTTTCATACAAGCCCTCTTTTCCTGCACAGTACATTTAAATAATTTGCACGTCCCTGCTGCATGAGAACCAGACAGCAAAGCAGACTTCCTGAGGGAATATTGTTGCGATCCGTATTCCTGTGATTATTACCACAGTACCGCTGAGAATTTCCACCCTAGATCTGGGTTTTACTGGAGCATACGATGTTCAAAAAACCTATTAGGACATAGATTCTGAAAAGTTGCAGTGTGTACTTAAACTGACAAAACAATGTGTATTGCTGGTAGTAGAGATGTTGACTCCTTTCCTCGTACAGGAACTGCAGATGGGTATGCCCTCTCCTTTCAGTGAAACACCACTGATCTAATTAGGACCCTAAATAAGTACTCAGGTTCCCAGTGTTCCCTCTGTGGTACTAGATGTTTCCTAAGGTCGCCATCAATGCTTCTGGCTGTGATCATACAGGATGTACCTGAGCTGGATGCAGGACAGCAACAGTTGGTCAACAAACCTTCTGCCTGCACCACAGCTTACATTGTCATCAAAGCCACAAGCCTATAGCTGACTCCCACACATGCCTCAGTCAAAATGACCATATTTAGCATAAAGACATTTCAGTTTAGTGTAAGACTTCATCATAAAATAGTAGGGATTTTGGACAGAATGAGTGGAGAGCAATTACCTGAGCAATATGCTTTCAGGATCTGAGGGGTTGGTAGCTTGCAATTGAGGGTTGTGATGGCCAATGGAAGCAGTAACTTTGTCCAGCTCACGTGCCTGCACAATGCACAGTATGCCTACGACACAGCCATATGCTGACCTGCCCAAGTTACTACCACAAGGCAGCACTGAATCATAAAACCCCTTCCAGCAGCTTCTGTGGGACACTCAGGTAAGTGTGGGCTGCTGAAATGAGTGCACTGCCCATTCTAAGTGAAATTCAGATAGAAGCCAGGGAGACAGCACATGCCTTCATGTGGAAGCAGATGCTCCAGGTCTCATTTGAAAGGGTCTGCAAAACTGCTTCTCACCACACTACCAACACATTATGCATCATGGAATGGGTCCCAGGCCTTCATAGCCAACATGAAACCTCTATTAAAACATTACTAACTGCAATTATAATGTACCACAGGAAGAAAGAAAGAGAGATCAAGATCTTAAGTCCTGGCAGGAACAGGGCATTTGTTAAATAAAACTCATCTTTAATGATCAAAGCTGTTATTAGTACATGGGTGAGCACAGATATCTTTTTAATGGTTTTAATTTTCATATTAACCTTTTAATAGTGAATGAAATCTTTCTAAACTATTGAGAGAAATTATATTTTCACAGCTTACCATGTCAGAGGAAGTCATAAAAAGGGGGCCTTTTCCAAGTGCTAATTTTTCTGAAAATTGAATTTCTCAGGACATTCCCATTAGGCAGTGGTTGAATCTGCCATCACGCAATCCAGGGTCACTTCCCCAAAGCCATCAGTTTACGCAAGGTTTCCCTCAAATTCCCAGAGACAGCTGCTGCAAAGGATTCTTGCTTAACTTCTCCAGGCGCATGTGTTGTTTGGTTGCTCTTTTAGTACAGCCTTGACCTCCAAGGTCTTCAGATAGGAACAGTGCACATCACAGTTGGGATATGTTTTCCTTAAGGGTATTGTATTGTGGCCCTTTCATATGAGTGGATTGAACTTGATTTAGGGGGAGCAGGAGTAGAATGAAAGGGATGTTTCAGTTTCCTAAGGGAAAATGAAGTGAGCTGTATAATCTTAACTGTTTGTTTTAACTCTTGCCGCAGTCTCTGGCTTTCTCTAAAGAAAGTCCTTTGTCTGCTGGCAGTGACTGCAGAGTGGTTTATAGCTTCCCATGCTTCAGCTTTGCATCGTAAGAGAAGTGGTACATATAGGCAGTGCTGTAGGCAAAGCCTTTTATATTTAGTGGGGAGTGTTTTCTCCTTTAAAAATGTCAAGCTTAATACTGCGATGCAAAGGAGCAGGGCCTCCATTAACCCTCCCCAACAAGGAACGATCCCAAGATCCTACTAGTTCCTTATTAGAGCAGTGGGGTTTCCCCATAAGGCATCGTTTGTTATATTACTTCCACCTTGTAAATTACATTTTCTTTTTTTTTTTCTTTCTTTTTTTTTTTTTTTTTTTTTTTTTGTAAATTATGCTCTGGGGAATGGAGGGGAGGGAAAGGGCAAGGTACGCCTCTGAATTAGGGTTTAGGGTGTGGGGGAAAGAAAGGAGCACAGTGAAATCCTTTCTGTCCAAATGCAGGGAATAGAGCAGGGTCCGTAAGGAGAAAGTGTCCTGCAGAGACATGCAGAACAAAAGAGTTTTGGAGAAGGGGTTGGATCAGCTGCATCGGGATTATATTTTATGGACCAGGTTAAGTGCTTTTGGAAACCTGTAGTGCTTGCAACTTTATTTCCCATCTAGTTGATCCTTCCTAATATTCTTGGGAGCCATCCCACCACCCCCTGCATTCTTGAATGCAGCCAGAAAACTAGTGATGCTTTGTGCCAAACTGATTTGATCCACCTCAGAACTGCTCCGCCGTCAGTGGTGAAATCTGTGTGGTGATGAATGTCGTCCCTCCTCCCCACTCATGAAAACATGCTGAGGTTTTGGAGCTGGTCAAGGACTACTAAGCCTGGGGACACTGATTATCTAGCCAAAATGAGGGAATGAATGCCTTAAGAAAGAGAGTGCACGTAGCGTCTGTAAGCCTGAAAACCTTTCTTAACAACTGCTTTAACCAGTATCGAAGCCCCTTCCTACTCCCTTCTGCAAGCAGAAAGGAAAGCAGGGCTAAAACTCGTCAGTCTTTTAGAAACATCTGTCTTCATAAGATGTTTACTTGCATAAATATAGTTGCTTCCTTATGCCCTTCCTGGATACTATTAATGTAGCTGTGATACTGTGAAGTCATATAAATCAATCATATGCATCCATTGTTAATCGATTACACGATGACTGATAAATATTTATCTGGCTTTTTTTCAATTGATCCCACAATTGCAGCATCCAGGTGCATTACAAAGTGTAAATAATCTCAGTGACCAATCCAAATACTGCAATAAATTGAATTTTTTACTATTTGTGTCACTGGCTTCAAGGGAACTATGCTGATTTGCGCCAGTTGATACCCTGGCCCAAAGCCTCAGGCTCCAATCCAGAGGATTCACAATGGAGAGGGACGTGTAGCCCAGAGGCAGAGGACAACCATCTCTGCTTTGATTTTAATGTATTAGGAAGAGTTTTTTCAGATTTTCTAATTACTTTTAATAACCATAGTGTTGAAATTGTGACATTTAACAGTTGCAACTTCTCTGTATTTATTTATTCATTGTCATTGAAAAGAATGAATACTGGATCCTTAACATCCTGCTAAGGCAGGTAAATCGTAATTAATCATGAGCCCTTCATCAATAACTAATTATTCAATTACATTAAAGATAATCTTGTTTTCAGTGAATATCAATCATTAAATGAACTATTGTTTATTTCTAATTCCTAACATCAACACTATTAATTCTGTAATTGCAAGTGTCATGAAATGGCCAGAGCATAATAAAACATACATGCCCTATAACCTCCGTATTAAATCAGAATGTCATTCTGACAGATACTGTAGTGTTGCAGATAAGTCACACTCTTCGCAGCCACCTTTTTCCAATTGAAATAGCTGGAATTAAATGAGAAATAAATACTGCCTGTGTCATAGTTAAGCCCGTTTGCAGAAGTCTACAGAAGCGAACTAATAGTTAGCAGACTGATAATTACATAGGTTTAAAAATAGGTATGTAGCTATTTATGCTGTCGGGAGTATTAATAACTTTATTTACAACTGGAATAAAGCTCAGCTGGGAGAACCAGCCCCTATATGACATTTCCTCATTCCATGTGGGAGCAGAGGTGGCTCTAATAGCTAGTGGAGATTTCACCAGAAAATTTTGTAGCAGATGTTGTGTCTGTATGCGTTCATAAATGAAGTGATAGAGGTTTGAGAGAGCATTATTGTACAAAACAAACACAGTACAGGTTATTCATTATCCAAACAGTGCAAACAAGATGAGAATATTTTGTTGTAATACACTGGCAAACAGAGGGGAAAAAAAGCCCCTTGCCTTGCAAAGGACCTTGTAACCTTTTGCAGTGTGCCATGTTTACACTCAGCCCATATTGCCTTATGCTTGTCTTTACCAGTTTGGAAATGGTCAGGGAAATCCCTGCTGTGGGCTGCTGTGCAGGTCCGGTGTGCTTCCCACTCCAGCATGTTGTGGTGCAGGGCTGGATGATGCCATGGGCATCGTCCCCACTTGGCACATGGCAGGAAATGGGGCTTGCAAAGATTTTACTGCAGGTTGAGGAGTTCTGGTAGGGCTGGAGGTAAGAGTCACAGCAGGGTGAGAGAAAGAAAAAGGAAGAATTCATGCAGTGTTATCATCGTTTAATAATCTGGGGGCTCGGGGGGGTGATTCAGCTGAGGTGGGCTTGCAGGTTGAGTGGTGGTTGCCTGGGTCTGAGCCCCCGGAGCTCAGAGCAAACTACTTGGTGCCCACAGTACCAACCCCAACAGCGCTGACGATGATGTGGTCGTCTGTTCAAAGACTGGTGCTGGTGATTTTTAGTTCCTCTGTGAAATAGAAGTAGACATTCCCATCAACACCTGGCTTTGCTGCTTCATCAGGGCAAGCTGTTTGTATTATTAGAAGATGTGCATTTGAATTTGCAAAAGCAGTTTTTCCCTGTCTCGTTCAATCTTTCTGCTGCAGCAGTTTTGGTCACCGAGCAGCATGTGTGTCTGTTCTTACAGGTGGTCACGGAGAAGGCTGGGGAGCAGAAAGGAGAGGAGGGAAAAGGAAGGGCTCTTCCATCTGCAGTCCCCATCACCCCAAACTGCCTTGCTTTACACACGTGCAGATGGATGCCAGGCAGAGCAATGCTGTGCTTACAAGAGCTATCTGGGGCTGGTCTGCAGCCCCACTCCCTATGCTGCTTGAGGGCACCTGCAGGGCTTGTGTAGTTCAAACCCTCCATTTCTCTCAGAGGCAATGGGCTGTGTGAGGAAGTAGCTTCTTGTGTTTATCATGTCGTGGATCTCCCAGATCAGATGGTATTCATCACTCTGTTAATGAGGGCTTAAGGCTTCCCCTGGCCTAGCTGCTGCAGCGGCAGGTGTTGCTGCAGAGGGTGCGTGGCCTCTGCGTCCACTCTCAGGTTTGCATGTGCTCAGATGCTCTGCTAGCAGAAGGGCTGAATTAACTCACGGCTCTGCCTTCTCACTCACTGAACCAGCCAAGGCTAAGGCTCCTGCAGGAAGAGTCCCTGTGGTTTGTGAGGGAAGCCTGCCTGGTGGGGCTGCAGCTATCCCTTGGTTGACCTAGAGGCAGTCCCAGAGACCTCAGGCAAGAGACCCATCGCACCCAGCCCTTCCTCCCCACAGGAGGAAGATGCTAGCACCGACCTTGATTGGAAGCATGCAGGCAGCTTTGGCTGTTGGCTCCTTGCAGTCGAACTCTGGTCGTACAGCTCCAAGGAGAAGAGGGTGACTTCAAGGGATGTAAACCCCTGCATCTTGAGCTTCCTGGAGTATGTAAGAAATTGTGTGGCTGTAAAGTTACTGGTTGCTGAGACATTCCTTAGCTCTTTCCTCGACCTTGTGCATGCTGCTTTGGTACTGTTGGTGCATCAGTGAACAACAAGGGCTTTGTTTATTAGATTGACATAGCAGCATGTAGCTTAATCAGCATGACTGCTCATGAAGTTGTAAAAAGCTTGTCCTAATAGCTAGAAGCTAAATGGTTAATCCCGCGGAAAAGAGATGACTGCACCATGGAGTGACAAGTCAAAAAAGCAGATCCACTGTGCCGTGGCTTAGTTGTAGGACATAAGAGCTGTAGTGGTTGACAGAGATAACAGCATCTTCAGAGTTAGAAGAAGATGTGGGCCAGCCTTTTTGTGCATGACTGCCCCTCTTGCCCTGTGCCAGCTGGCACTCGGATCATCTGCAGAAGCATATGTTTGACCAGCCCTCCTGCCAGGGGAAGGTGGTAGCTTGGGCTGATTTAAGGAGAACAAATCAGTAAAGAGCACAGTGAGCAGTACATTTGTTTCCTTTATCAGTGTGGTGGGGTATTTTGATAAACTCCAAGATGAAAATATTGTTCCCTTTTGATTCAACTTTGGCATGCACTCAGACCTGACCTATGGCATAGCAGTCAACATGCATTGTATTGGGCTCCCAGAAGGAGCACAGTGAAAGTGTAGAAAGATGTGCCGTTCCTTCTCCTCTGAATAGAGAGGAAAGGCTCCTTTCTTATTTGGGGAGTGAATGCTGGTTAATATCATTATTTGAATTCCTTGCTTCTGTCTTGAACCTTGCTTCTGTCTTGAACCTTGCTTCTGTCTTGATCAGCCTGTTCATGTGATAAACAGACCACGCTTATATTTCTCTTAGAATCACAGAATGGGTTTGTGTTGGAAGAAGCCTTGAAGATAATCTAATTGCCAAACCCTGCTATGGGCAGGGGCACCCTCCACTAGACCAGGTTGCCCAAAGACCCATCCAATCTGACAATGAACACTGCCAGGGAGGGGACAGCCACAGCTTCTCTGGGAAACCTTTGCCAGGGCCTCACCGCCCTCACAGGGAAGAATGTCTTCCTAAAATCTCACCTAAAATCTACCTTACATCATTTTAGGGTCATTAACTCTTGCCCTTGTAAACAGCCCCTCTCCAGCTTTCCAGTGGGCCCCTTTATGTACTGGAAAGCTGCAGTAAGGTCTCCCTGGAGCCATTTCTCCAGGCTGAACAATCCTAACTCTCTCAGCCTGTCTTCATAGGAGAGGTGCTCCAGCCCTCTGATTATTGTCATGGCCTTCCTCTGCATTTGGTCCACGTCCTTCAAATGTAGGAGGCCCCAGTACTCCAAGTGGGGTCTCATCCGAGAGGAGCAGAGGGGAAGAAGCACCACCCTGACCAGCTGGTCTGTCTGAATGGAGTTTCAGATTCTTGGCTGCAGGGCATTAGGGAAGAGAACATTATTATAATTTTATTATATCTCCTGCATTTTCGTGACATTATCGAAAGGTCATAGTAGTATTTCAGCATCAGCCTACACAAATAGTATTTAACAGTGGTATTTTCAGTCACAGGTGCCTAAAGTTAGGCCCCTAACTCCGTACTTAAGCACCTAAATAGATGCTTGAGTTCGTTAGAAAGACTAACCACCAGCAATTTCCACTAACATAGATGACAGCTCTAGATGTTCGGTGCCCTTTAGCATCAAAACATTTATTTATGAGGGTTGTCCTAATCTGGCAACTTATTTTAAGCATCAAAGTTTGAATAGGGTATGTCATTGCTGATTTTTCTCATCCTGGTTTTGCAATCAGCATCTAACTGCAAAGAAGCAATAACTAAGTGTCAATGCAGTTTATGCAGTTATCAAAGACAGTTGGTGTCTCTTTGGGGCTTGGGCTTAAATCATCCACTCCAGGAAACACAATTCACACGTTTGGCAGTGTTAATGTAAAAAATACTGTGTATTTTTGAATTAAACCAGGCCCTGGAGTGTTTTCTGGATCTAGCATCACTTATCTTCCCCATCAAGGTGCACAGCAGTGAGCGTGGCCAGGCTGTTATTGCTTTTACTGTATTCTAAACATGCACACGCATAGACACACATCTGTATCATCAAAATCTGGCAAAAGAATTTGTTGTCTCTAAGAAGGAGTAATACTCTCCTACAATGTGCAATTTATAGTCACTAGTTTTTGCTGCCTCTTATTATAAAAACAATTCATCTCATTGCAGAATGTGTGCTTAATTATAATTTGCTAATGCCCTTGAGTTTTTTACAGTCTAATTTATTGCTCAAGTGTACTGTAGCCAATATTATCTGGTGACAAAGCAAGCGAATTAGCTTAAGGAACTCTGATTTTTCTAGCACTGAATTTGTGATCTGTGACCTTAGGCAAAACATTTTACCTTTTGCATGAGTCAGCTTCCCCATCTGTTTTCTAAAAAATGGCTGGAGATTACCAGGTGAAAGGTGTCATATTTTTACTTTGTTAAGTGTCAGAGCCCTGGATACCTTCAGCACATTATTTATAACGTACAGCTCTGCATTCGAAACACCTCATCATATTTATAGTTTTAATTTGGCTTGACTTCTGCTAAACATAAACCACCCACAGATTAAGGACGTTGACGTTCATAAGTCGTATCAGTGATTCAACCTAAACATGGTGCTCTAACCAGTTGGTACTGGCAGTGGTCTTAGGGCTCGATCAACACAAAGCAGCAGGAGGATTGAAACCCATTTTTCTCTTGGCATCCAGTAGTGACCAAACCAGCACTAGCGCGCTCATGCAGTGACCAAGGCGCATGGGCTGCTTCCACATGTTGCATGGATCTGGTCTGTGCTCTTCATCGGCTCCAACGACCCTTTATTGGCTATGCCGAGAGAGAATAAAAATTAGGATATTTTGTGTGATGATGGGAAGGAGAGAGAGAGAGAGAGAGGTCAGCTTTTCTCTCCAAGGACATGAGTTTGTGGCAACTTCGAGTAGCCTGCTAACAAATCCGCACCACTGCTTCTGTTGCAGAAGGCTGTGGATGTCATATCAGCGACTGCTTTCACAGCAACCCCAGGGGCGTTTGAGTGAACATTTCCTCCAACTGTTGACATCTTGGTGGCCTCAGAAAGCTGGCCCCCTGTGGCTCATAATGGGATGTTGGCTGGATGAGATGAAACAGGGCGTTTAAACAAACCACCGTTGTTTTTCAGTTCTTGCATTCCTGCTTGGCTGTGTGTATATCATATCACATAATGCATCGACATCCTGTGAGGCATATGCAGCTGATGATAGAAAAATATCTTAGATGGGAGAATGCAAAGAAATTCCACTAGTTTTTAAGCAAAACTGCCCCGAAATCTTTGTCTTCCTGCTGAGACCATGGAGATGTTTTCTTTCTCAGCTACAATGTGAATACCACTGGGGGAACAGTGTGCCCTGGGGGTAGACATAAACTCCTGACCCTGCTTAAACTGTGTGGCACACGACACCGAGCACATGTCAGCAACATTTGTGTGTTCGGCACCCCAGTACCAAACCATGTGTTATAACACATCATTCATATCCAGCCGACCACGGGTCCGGCAATAATGTTGCAATCACTGGTCCTGATCGCTTCCTGCCAAATAACAATCACAGCCTGTCCTTCCTAAAAATAGAGATCTTTCTTACTGTGCAGTAATCCCAGTGCCAGCACCAGAGCCATACCTCTTTACAGTCTGCTTCAAGTCTTAAAATATTTTTCTTCTACTTTCTTTCTGGCATAAAGCAGAGTTTGGGAAATCTATTAGAGCTATTCATTTTGTTTCGGGGAGCGCAGGGGTGCTAGTGTTTTATTAACACAGTAGCTTTGCTCAAAGACAACATCTGGTTTTCAGTGAGGTTTCAGGGTTGTTGGGTTTTTTTTTTACTTCATTTTCCAGCTGTGTTGACTCAAGTCAGAAGGCAGTTCAGCCACTTGTGCGAGTGAAGGCTCCAAAGACTTAAAAGAGCTGAGATATTCTTTGAAACTCCTGAATCTTGGAAAATTAGGGTAGAATCTGACAATACTAATTTTTCCTCCAGAGGTTTCCAGCACTCACAGTTCTGGTTCCAGCCAGGACCAGGAAATTAAAAATCACATGGAAACTTTTGCAGTGCTTTCAGGATGGCTGCAGGTTACATCTGCACAGAGGCAGAAAGTGCAAGAGGGAGACTTGGTTTTCCCAGGCTGTTTGTGTTGTGTTGTTCATATATCCTGAAAGATGATTTACCCTGCTCGAGAAAGCATCTGAGGCAAAGGAATAAAATCTAGGTTGTCTGGAGCAAAGAATGAAAATGCAGCTTTGGTGTCAAGGCATTAACAATTCATTAGGCTTACCTGTGTCCCAGCAGTGGGGCCAGCCAAGAGGCAGATATTCTTATAGCTAACACCGGCTGCGTGTCTGATGTAGGTTATAAATCCCATCCCTTTGGGACCTCCGCTAGCCAGGTGTGGGTACGCGCCTGTGGCTTGAGCTCCAACAGAAGAGGAATTGAGTGGCAAGAAGGACGCATAAAATGAGCTCCTCCACGCTGCTCAATGGCTCTGCTGCTTGCTGCTCCCTGGTGCAGCTTGGCCCCCAGCCTTCCCCTGGCCCCAGCCCTGTGGTACCCTGCTAAATCTCAGGGAAAGGCCAAGGTACCTAAAAGGCTGTGACCACTGACAGAGTAGCTCCCCTGCTGCTTCTTCCACCAGTGCTTCTGTGCTGGCTTCCTTCTCTCCGTCCTACAGCATCTGCTTTTTATTCAGGTTTCTTGTTTTCTCCCCTTTCACTGCTCCTGCATTATTCAGTTTCCTTCTCTGGCACTGTTTTTGTCTCCTCTTTTTCACCTCTTAGCTCACCACGCTCCTTGTATAGGAGGAAAACAGCAAGCCATGTGATACGGCCTTGTAAGTCATGACTGACAGCAGACTGAAAGGCAGAGGAGGGAGGGCAGCTTTAACACTCCACATTGGAAAATTTTTGCTTTTTCTGTGGTCGGTTTTGTTAGAGGAGCCTGGAGTTCTTGTTCCTGTCCCAGTTATGTCACTGAAGCAGGAGGCTATGATGGCATGGGATATGGACTTTGGGTCCAGTCTCTTCCTCCACTTTCACTGACCAAGCCCAGAGAACTTCGCCGATGCACCAGAAACTTGTCCAGAGTTAAACTGGTGTAGATGAAATCCACTGGCCATGATGCCTCATGTTCTCAGTTTGAAGTATGTTGCCCCAACTTTTGTCTTTTTCTCAGCCCTCATTTTCTTTCTTTAAAAAAAAAAAAAAAAAAAAGCCTAGCCAAACCTAGGAAAATCGGTCTGCAGAACAGGAACTCTTGAGTTGTTTTAGGGTTAAGTTACAACCCTGTTGGTTTTTTCCATACATGTATTATTTTTTCTTTTCCCAGCCTGCTTGAGTCCTAAATTACCCCTGTAAATCTGCTTTCTGTACCATCAGTTCTCAGAACAATGAACCACTTGATATACCTGATAAGAGTTAACATGAAAAATGAATAAATCATTCGCTACTCCCTTTTCTTTTTTGCTGTAACTGGGTGTTGGTCTATAAAATGAAGGAAGTTACATTGAGCAGGAAGTTTAAAAATGCTTAGACAGATGTCATTAAAAAAAAAAAAATCAAAATTGGCTTCCTGCCAAGTGACTGTAATTAAAATTATTCTTCTTAGTGAGAAAAAAGCAGATGCAACGGGAGGTTTCCTGTCTCTCAAAGTAGGAAATATAAATAACTGTTAGTCTCTCCTTTGTGTGTGCATGTGTGCACACATGTGTGTTTGTGTGAGTGAGTGTCTTAGTGTAGGACTCTGTGGCTTATTTCTGAAGTAGCTCGTGATTGAAAACTTGAGTTGATACCACGTGGATGGGCACTTTATTAATCTATCCTTTTTTTGGTCTTGTTTTTAAATTAGGTCTTTGTTGAAAATCCTGCCTATAAATTTCAGTATATAAATTGCCCTTTCTGTATTACAGATTACCCAAACGACTGCTCTTACGGAGAAGAACAGTAAACTTCTGTGTAGAGTGTTGAAGGAAGAACAGGATGTGGGTGGGTGTTCACATGTGTACCTAGCTGTGCACATCTATACATGTCGTATAGCTATAGCTGATAGGTATATTAATTTAGAAATGAGTGCAGTTCATGCCACGCAGCTTCCTAGCTTACATGGAAGTATACAAGCATAAAACTGCTTCTATCAGCGTTACTTTTTTCCTGTACAAGCATCTTTAGTTTGATATAATGCCTTTACATTATACTTTAATTTCATTTTAATTACAAAGGTTTCTCATCTGATATAATTATACAAAATCTAAAACAGTCTATTAGCCAAATTAGGCAAGTCGATCATCAGGGATGTGCTCTACGGCTCCCTTCTGCCATCGCTGTTTAAAAAGGGGCTGATTCCTTTTCTTTCCTATGCATAGATAGGCTAATGACTTATGTAGATTGAAGAAATTCTATCAATCTATTTATTGTGGGCTTTTTCAGATGTTGCACTGAAATTTGGAGGTTTTTTTTTCTTTTTGAAAACAAGTTTTCTTTGAGGAAGTGCAGACAAGGCATGGGCATGTGTTTCAGTGCTGATCCATGAGAACTGGTGGATTTTGGTGGAGTGATACCTCTTGGCAGGTGATTGGTCTCCCACCAAGCCCAGTAGTTTGTGTAAAGCATGTTCCATATACACATCTGGATAGGACACTGCTCACGTTTACACAGGTCAGATGTACCACATATGGTTCTTCCACCAACGCTCTTTTATGAGCTATAGATATCACACATCTGCATTGAGATGTATTATAGCGTAGACACAGTTCCCTGGCAAAAGCATTCTGGTAATATTGTTCCTTCTCCTCGCTGTATTGGGATAAATGGGTCCAGTGAGAGGAGTCAATAAAAGTGCACTTGCACTGACATGGGTTTCCTGAATTATTATGCCATCTAACATTTTTAAGTTGACTATGCTTGAATTTGCCTCCACTTGTGAAACCAGCAGGGTTTTACCAGCCAGTATACATGACCCTGGTCATTAGCTATATGACCTCACACTCATCACTCATCTGTCATGCAGTTTATCAGTACAAATAGAGCAGAGTATAAGTGTGTGGGTCCAGGGCCCTTGTTCTTAAGCACTTGAAATGAGGAGTAGAAGACAGCAGATAAGCCTGTGCGTTTTGGGGTTGATGACCACAGGCAGGCATACATCTCCTATTCCATGGGTGCACTACAATACAGAGGAATAGCCTAACTTGATGGCTGCTTTCTTCAGGGCTCCACAACCACTCAACTTCTTTTGTGGGTCAACAGGTCTCAACACGGTAAGATACCTGCAACGAGAACCGCTGCTTGCATTGATAAACCCTGATGACCTGAAAATCAGAAGCTTGGTGGCACACTGATACAGTGTAAACAATTCCTCTGTGACATGGCATCTTGTGTGGTCCTGGAAAAAACTTTGGTATAGGTCTTTGAGTTTCCAGATTATCTGGCAAGAGAGATTATCTCCTAAATAGAGGTTGCAATAACAGCTGAAAACCAGCAAGCGCATGCCTGGTGCAATCAATAGAGCAACTGGCACCCAGTGAGCAGGAGTAGCAGTGATCTGAAAACATGCAAGAGGAATATGGACATGTACCTCTGGGTTTTGCAGTGCTGTGGGAGACTGAGCTCTTAATTGCTCAGAGAAACAGGGATTAGCCCAAAGAGTATTGTAGCCGTTGGAGATGAGGTCAGGTTACAAAATCTATCCCAAATAATACTGTTGGAAACTTTAGCAAAAGCTAAGCTTATAGGTCTTTCAGAGAATGAAACAGAAGCATTTTAAATTCACAATCCACTTTACGGCACAGCCCAAGGCCGTAGGTAATCCGTCTCTGCCAATCCTAGGATGTCCCCAGTAAGCACATAAACATTTAAGAACTGCATTGCAGCAAGCCTCCCTATGTCCTGAAAAGAGATTCCTGTCTCTGTTGAAATCCAGAGGCCCAATGTTAGGGAAGGTCAAATGTACACCACAAACAATGAGAAATTTCCTTTTGTTCCTCCGGTCTTTACTCTGCTCTTCTGAAAGCTGGTTTGCCTAAATCTAATCCAGTTGTTTTTGCTGTTGTGTGTACTGCTGCTAGGAGAAGTTTGTTGAACCCACCTTTCGGAGAGGTCCCCAGCAATCTGCTGGAGAGGTTTCATTGCTACTTCCCAAGTGGTAAGGGAAGCTACGGCAGGATTTAATGGCCACTTCTGTGCCAGCACCCACAGCTCCCACATTCTCCCTGGTGCCATAGGCTCCAAATCAGTAAATGCTTAAACTCTTGCCTTACTCTAAGCTGGTGAGCCATTACATGGGAAAGATAAGACTGTCTCTGCTGTTGGCAGCAGTATCTTCCTCGCATGCTTCCCCCAGTAGTGTATGGCTGCATTTGTTTGCGGAGATGTGCTGTGAGGGGAAGGGAACGTGTCTGATTATTTGGGGTAGGTAGAGGGGACACCAGACCTCCTTCTACTAAAAATACCAGAAAATAACACCGATGTTTTTCACACTTGTGCTGCCCTGCTGCAGACATTTTGCAAACAGGAAAGCAAAGCAATGGAGGCTTTGTTGGCATTTTGGCAAAGCATTTTCATGGGCACAGCTGCCCGTTGAAGACATCTCTTTTAGTTCCCAACCCAGGATAACAAGCAGGTCTGGGCAAATGTTTGGGGCTGCATTTTTCTAGCAGGTTCATGTACTTTTCATACACACGAATCCAGGGACAAGTACCAGATGCCCTGAGCAGGCCTGGCCAGTGCTTTCAGCTGAAACACGTGTTCTGTGTCCAGCACATGGGAAGGAGATTGCATTCCTGAGGAGCCCTTTTCAGGAGAGCTAAGTAAACAATAAATCTCTCCACAATGGAATTTATTCTGAGTGAATTATCAGGGTTAAAAAAATACTCTGTTGCTTTCAGCTCTTATCTTTGTTTACCGTATCACCAAGGACAGTGACCTGCCTTTGTGCCCTAATACTGAACCGTCAGCAAGAAGGACAGGAAATGCTGCCTTCTCTATAGGCTCAGTGTAAAGGCTTAATGAGAAGAATAATATCTTAACAGCAGTTGTTGGTTTTGCTCAGTTTGGCTTATTCTCTTTTGTTGCCTTACTTCAGCAGACCTAGATAATCTTAGAGAAAGGCCTTTGTGCCAAATTTCTGTACTCTGTAATTTAGTGACCTTCAGATATTTAAACATTATTAAGACCAAGTGAAGCTGACAAAAGAGCCTATATCCTTTTCATTTCCCACTGAGCTGAGCATGCTGTGTCCTGTCTGGAGCCTGGCCGCGTGCAGCACTCTCTGAACACGAGTCATCTTTCAACTCAAGCAAGGAGGGAGCGCACCAACACGGAGCAGAGCCCTGGCTGCATCCCGTACTGTTGATAACAACGGGTTCATGGGGAGCCCTGTCACTCCTAGGTCACCTGATTAATAACTCCCCTTAATGAAATAAGAAATAGAAAATGTAAACTAATACAGAACCGGTGTCCAGTCTGGAGCAGAGATGTGCTGGTAGTGCTGCATGCAGTAGAGCAATGTTGCCTTGTCCCAACAACCCCACCTCTGGATTTTGAGGTGTGCAGGACACAGGACAAGAGCAAGCTCAGCTCCTGTGAGGGCTTCTGCACCTTGACACTGACTTCAGAAACCCATCCTAGTGTCTGCTCAGGGAGTACTTTTGGTGTGGCTCCTCTGCCATGTACAGCAGCATTTTCCTCTCATGGTTCCTCTTCATAATTTGAGAGAGCAGAGGTACAGGGAGGATCCTTGTGGATCCCAACCTGTGCCCCATGCCTTTTATGGGGAAGTGATGTCAGGTGGTGTGGAAAACAGCCTGGGCTAACTCAGCTTACCTGTGCAGGAGGTTGACTCTGGCTGGAACCAGGACAGGGCCCAAGACAGATAATCCTTAAAAGCAGATCCTTTAAGCTTCAAATTACAACATTATTTTTCCATGAAAAGGTAGGAAAACAATGAGTTTCTTTACCTGTTTGTTTCTGATGTCTGGGTGAGTGTTTAACACCCCTTGTAACTTTTTCCCCCCAGCAAATGCATGTCATAAAGCAAAGCTTTAACGATGGGTTAAATTCACTTCTTTATTTACACAGAGGGAATGTGCAAGATCTCTGTTCCAGTAGCCTATTCACAATTCTGTTGTCCATTCAAGATTTACCTTTATTTCACATAATATCATTCTTAACTACCAAGATTTACCCTACTCCTGACTTAAAAAATTAGAAGGGAAAAAAAAAGCAGTGGAGTTTCTATCAGAACTGTCTAATGATCAGGCTTTAAACAGAGCATCATATGTTGCCTGCCTCTGAGCATGCCAGCAGTATCACACCATCTCATGATTCTGGTTCACCCGTTTTATTAAGAGTGCTGGAGGAGAGGAAGATACTTTCCCAAATTTACTTGGAAAGCTGCGTCAGGACTTGACCTCCTGACTGCGATCCCCGTGGCTTCACCACACAGCAGCTACTCCCCCCGCTCCTCCTGCCCTCGCAATAATGTGCCTGGAATCTGACCTCGCATTTCCCGCTGCCACATTGGTATCAGCTGGTGATAAATGAAGCCTTTTTTTAACTTGTTCCTTGCTTTGCAGGCTGCTTTTCTCTTCTGGTTGAAAGAAGAGGCGGCAGTGATGTGGCACTGAGGCACGGCTATGTCCTGGCACTGACTGTCAGTGTGGTATTTGTAATATACTGGCCAAAGCATCTTGTGGTAGAGATGAGACAAGATTCCATTATAAGGAACAAAAAAGGGATTTTTCTGTCAGGTCCACTGGAAGCAAGGACCAAGCCATCATCTTCCCTGGCTCTTCAGCTCCCAGCCTGTGTCGTACCAAAGAGCAAAAGTGGTGACGTACATATGCAGAAGGCAAAAAACCCACCTTCCCACAACCTGACCTAGATAAATAGGACTTGGAATGAATGTTCTGACTTTGCAGCAGTGACACTTTAAATCTTCTGAGATTTAAAGAGTTTTTAATTTTCTTTTTTAGTCATTTTTATACCATTTCAAATTGATGGATGTGTTACAGAAAATACACATGCGTACATGTGTGCGCACATGAAGAGAGGCCAAAAGTACTAATACCAGTCTGTGCCATAACGTCAAATGGGAAGCGAATGTGTTAGGAAAAGCAGTGGGTATGGACAGAAGTGCAAGATGCTCTGGCTCTTCTGAGCTGCATTGCAAGTGCCTTGGGAACTAAGGCAGGGAAAACCGCGAGGTTGCTCTAAGTTACGCTGGCAGAAGGCAGATCTAAGTATGCAAGAGGCGCAAAAGGGAATCGCATCCACTTGCAGTTTTTCCTAACGTGTTTCTTGTAAGGGGTGTAACAGGCAGAATATCACCCCAAGTAACCTGCTTTCCAAAATCTTTTCCTTCACAATGGATCTAAACCCCTCCATTAATTGATTTATTTTTAGCGCGTCACGGGTGTTTTATGACTGGGACCACCAAGATGTTGCATGATGCCATTTAAACTAGAGCAACAAAGTCAGAATAGCAGCAACATGCCTTTGGCTTTGTGATTATCCCGCTTGTTCACTGGAAAGAATTGTAGGTTTCTTTACACACATGGGAGTCAAAGAAATAATAATAAGCACCCTTCATCAGTCAGTCTCTATTTATACATTGGGGTAGGTGTGGGAAGCATGAAGTCCTGTTTTTTCTCTGGGTTTTTTTCTTGCCGATTTTCATTTTTTACTTTTTAATTAAATTTCTTCATTTAGAGTCACACAGCTGTCTGGGCTTCAGCCACAGATAAGTGGATCTGCGTATGACAGCAGCAACCAAAATTTATCTTTCTTTTCCCTCTCTCCCCCTCACTTCCTCCCTTCCCCACCCCCACTCTAGTACCCAGCAGAAACAAAATGCTATATATAGACTCAGCACAGTTTACCCCCCAATTACTTTGTCTGCATGTTTCAATTTCTTTCTGTGTCAAGCTCTGCCAAGGTACCAAGTTTGGCATTTTTCAAGAGGAGCTGGGGTGCTTACTGCCTGAGTAAGCACTAACATTCCCATCCCTCCCAAACCACACCACTCCCCCCCTGAAACATGTACTACAAAACTGGGGACACTCTGAGGGGCAGCTCATGCTTGTGTGATGTTTATTCATGTGAAGTTCCTAGTTTTGTAGACTATTTTTTCCCCTTTTTCTAAAAGGTCTGTGTGATTCTAGCCGAGTGCTAGCAGCAGATGGCCAAAGGGCAGGCAAGGATGGCCCATGGTGCTCTGTAAATGGAATATTACCAGCATCCTGCCATCACACTGCAAGTCTCTGGGTACTTGTTTGTATTCGCTCAAATCACTCACTGCTGAAGTCAGGTGTTTAACCAGAATCTCATCTTTCATTAGTAAAACAAAAAAAACAACCAATAAGAAACAGGAAATAAAAGAAGGAAAAAGGTTTCTGTTTTAAAATGGAAGACTGAGAACATGAATCTGAAGCCAGAAAGCAAATGAAGTTCAAAATACTATTTGTTATAAGTCTCATGTGTTTTCTAGCCAGTTTCTAAGTATGTTGGGTCTTTGCTAATAATGTTTGCTATCGGGTTGGTAATAATCTGCCTAGCTGCTCGTGTCTGTGACAGAGCCTTAACAGGAGAAGCCTGTAGCTGTGCCCCATCTTTGTACACTTGGAAAATCCACACACACCCCGCCACCAACAAATCAGCCCTTCCATAGGCATCCATAGGTCTTTGTGCCACAGCTTATTATAAAGAGGGCAAAGGGTACAGTATTTTATTACGCACTTTATATGGCCAAAATCGCTTGTGGACCCTCTGCAGACCATTGTGGTGCAGGTGCTTTTTTGGCTTAAAAGTTCTTGCTCATGTTGAATGATTCACCAGATATGTCACTTTGTGGGTCCCACCTTTGTGTCTCAGTGGCATCTGGATTAAGTGGCCTCCATGTCAGGGCTGACCCAAATCCAGGTGAGTACCACCATGTTGGGCAGCTTCTCCTGGGTCTCCACAAGGCACTTCAGAGCTTTTGGGGTTGATAGAGCAGGATAGAGCTTTAAAAAAAGGAGGAAGAAAGGATAAAATGCTGGCTATTAAAGTAACAGGGCTGTAAGTACAATGACAGCACAGAAGTGAGGTGTGGGAATTTACAAAACTAAGAGTCGCCTTGGAAATACAGAGAGGCAAATGAGTGAGGTGATCAGGCACTGAGACAGGAAAGGGTCAGGTTTGAGAAGCAAAAATATTCTTGAGAAGCAAGAGAGAAAGAACAGCATGCCAGGATCGTTGTGGGACTGTGAGGTAATAAATAAATAAAGGCCAAAGCAGCTTACTCATAAAGCAGAAGAAATTGTGAGCAATACTTTCCATTTGCCTTCCCCATAAAGTCTTATATCATCCTAAAACATGCTAGAAATGACCTTGTTCAGATTACAAATGAATTCTGTATTTTCTCACTGGTGACCCTGTGACTTCATCCTGCAGCTCTCCGAGTTGTGGGTTGTTTTTTTTCCCCATGCTCCTGTGTGTGCTGATGAGGGGCAGCGATTCAGTAGGTGCAGGGGGACTTCTCTCCCACCCATGGCAGTGTGCAGTGTGCCCCAGATGGCTGCACTTCCCAGGATCTGTCCTGTGCTGCTGCAAGTCAGCACAGTTCCTCTGACCAGCGCTGAGGTTCAGGACTGTGCTAAAGCAGACCAGGAAAGGTGACCTCCTGAACTGAATGCTGTTCTTTATAATCTCTTCCCCATTATGCATCTTTAAAGAAAGACCCGGGTCTCAGTTCCTCTTCTTGACTTCAGTTTTTGTGGATCACTATGACACTGATAATTGCAGAAGAATTCCAGAGAAAACCCAAAATGTGAGTTTTACTTCCTGTGACTAAGGACAGGAAGGGTCTCCTGGGGGAGGTGCCGGTGGAGTTTATCCACTGGCCTTTTTTTTTGATTGGAAACGGTCCCATGATTTGGGTACAGTTTGAGTGTCATTACTGAAGTCCAGTTGGCCCTCAAATAACCTACTGTGCCTATCAGTGTAATCAGGACGAAGTCATTGTGTGAAGTAAATCATAAACAGATGGACAGCCGTGCCATGCTGCTCTACAAAGGGTAGAGGAAAGCAAAGACACAGAACAGCGCCAGAATATGACACCATGATGGCTTCACTAAATCTAAGCGTGAACAGGCTTAGGGAAATTTCTGTGTTCCCAGATGGAGAAGAGATAGAGTAAGGGAAGAAAGGGAAAGAAATCCTTGAATAGGCATCTGCCAGGCTTTATCGCAGACAGCTTTATCTGAATATCTAGAGAGGTTTGTCATAGGATAGTGTCATGGTAGCAGACACCCCTGTTCACAGCCAGCTCCCCGCTGAGCTCAGGGTAGTGGGTTTCAGACTGACGTCTACAGTTTTTTTGGAAGATGCTCTTCATGCATAAGAGGGATAGAACCCAAAAGGTGTTTAAAAAGCTATAAAGTTTCCTCCCATACCAATTGTAAATTACTTTGTTGTACCCAAGGCAGTCGGCACTATACAGAAGGAAGAGGAAAAGGCATCGAATAGCTTTGGCCAGAATAATTTTTCCCCTTTCTTCCTCCATTCTTCATATTTTCAGCTAAAATATGAGAAGTTTCAACAAGAACAGAATTTTCCCTCCAGCCTTGTAGAAAGGACATACACTAAAATTTGAAGCTAGGACTGAACATGGCATTATCACAGAATCACAGAACATTAGGAATTGGAAGGGACTTTGAAAGATCATCTGCCAGAGCAGGATCACCTAGACTAAATCACACAGGAGCACATCCAGGTGGGTTCTGAATGTCTCCAGAGAAGGAGATTCCACAACCTCTCTGGGCAGTCTGTTCCAGTGCTCCACCACCTTCACAGTGAAGAAGTTTCTCCTTACATTCACATGGAACTTCCTATGCTCCAGCTTGCACCTGTTGCCCCTTGTCCTATCGCTGGCCATCACTGAGAAGAGCCTGGCTCCATCCTCCTGACTCTCACTCTTTACATATTTATAAACATTATTAAGGTCACCCCTCAGTCTCCTCCAAGCTAAAGAGGCACAGCTCCCTCAGCCTCTCCTCATAAGGAAGGTGTTCCACCACCTTAATCATCTTGGTGGCCCTGAGCTGGACTCTTTCAAGAAGTTCTATGTCCTTCTTGAACTGAGGGGCCCAGAACTGGACACAATATCCCAGGTGTGGTCTCACCAGGGCAGAGTAGAGTGGAGAAGGACCACACCCCTTCTAATACACCCCACGATGATCTCAAAGGTCTTTTCCAACCTAGTGATTCTGTGATTCACACAGTTTGTCAGTTTAAAACCATTTATTAGAAAAACTGATTTGCTACAGGGAAGGTAAAGAGAAGGGTTAAGATTTTTCGTGTATTAGGTCAGAGGTGCAGGAGTTTATAGCAAGGAATTGGAGCTCTGACACCAGAAAAAGCTTCTTTATTTTCTGCACTTTTAGTGCCATCAGTTTCTCAAGGACAGGCTGAGCCCTGAGTTATGATCCCAGCAGCTAAAAACAAACAAAGCTCCTTTTTGTTTAAGACATATTTAAATGCCTTACAATGGATTTCTTTCTTTTTTGGTCATTTGAAGTCTATGCATTCAGAGCAGTATTTGCCTGTTTACTTGCAGAAGCCATGCTGAGGCTGAAAAAAAAATAAATCAGGCTACTTATGAAGGCTGGGGTTGGTGGGTGCTTGGCTTGTAAGGTTGTAAACTGTTGGCCTCAGTCTTCAGCACCTCTGCTGGCCCCTTGTGCGCAGGGAGGGACTGTTTACCAGGAGCACCTCACACACACTTTTGGAAGATGACCAACTAATTAATGTTTGCTAAACACTTCGCGAGCCTCGGGGGAAAAGCAAGTATGGAAAGGCAAAGTTTTATTATGGTTGTACTGCACCTAATGTACATAAAATGTTTTCAAGGCATCAGGCACTACATAAGTGTTGTATGGTATTAAAACTGACCTGCCCTTGTCGGAGCAAATAATAATTACACTGAGTGATGGGAGAATCTTGCAGTTTCTTTGCTGTGAATGTTTGCCTGTTTACTAATTCAGAATAGGTCTCCTCCAGCAACTGCTGAAGCCAATGACTTAAGCAGCCACTGGCTCAAGCCAGTATTTAAGTATCTGCAGAAAGGTGAATTACCAAAGTAATTTATTTTGTGTAAAGCTCTGCTCTCCTCATAGGTGGGACCATGGTCTCTAGGGTATATTTCCCCAAACTGCATGCCTGGGGCTGAGTCATCTCTCAGTCCATAAGGCCAAGGCCATAGAGATGAAGAATGACCAAAGTGGACCTCACTACGTAGCCCTTATGATAGGCTCTGTTTGCAGCTTGAAAATTCATGCTGATGCCTTTTAATATAACATAACGTAAGGAAATGAACATTAGATTAAACTAAACACACGGGCCTTTTATATGCAAGGCCCTAATTTAAGGCACTGTCACCTCCATACAGAAAATACCAGCTGGAGCAGGAATGATTAAATTAAATCATCTGGCTCTTGTGTGATACCATGAATGTCTGCTGAGAGGGGAAAAAAATCCCTCCTCTTTATTCCTGTAGATCTGCAGCAACCACCAAGGGACACTTCTGTAGCAGGAAGGATTAAGTCTTGCACAAACTTCAGTGCTTAATGTGCTTTGGACTGGTGACATGCCCTTCGGACAGACCTACCCCAGTTTTATAATTCTCTTTCTCAGCCTGTTGGGCCTCTGGCAGTCCTTTCTCCTGTTTAATTTCCTCCTTGCCTCCCTCCCACTGGGATCCTTCACCATTCAGCACTTCTGCCACCCAAGTAGAAATTTTGATTGTGTCAGACAAGTGTAGAAAGAGAGACTTTTGAGCCTCGGTGGGCTGAGGAGAGAACCTAAGGGAGAGATTTCCTGGGGGCTGAGTGTTTTTGAAGAAGGCGAGAAGTGGGCAGTCTCTGTTCCTCTGATGGGTTTAGCGTGCTACAATGCATGACCATAGATAATACCACGTCCACAAACAGCTGGAGTGAGGCACGCATTGCGTACAGGTAGGAGAGGGGCTCCACTTCCCCACCAAACCAAAAGAAAAACATAACTAATATAGTGAGGGTACTTGTGTAATTAAAAGCTGCCTGGCCAGGCACCATCCTCCATACAGCAGGGCACCCCAGACACCCAGTCTCACTCCCAGTTATTTATCCAGTTTTCCTCCAAGAGCACTCACTTCTCTTGGCATGGGAGTCTGGGACTAGATGGAGCTGACAAATTTGCAAAACTGGGATCAAACCAGATTTTTTTTCTCCTTTCTTTTACTTTGTAGCTTGCCTCATAAAGGATCTGCCTAGTGATTTACTTCTCTTTTTCCTGCCTTCTTTTCTTCAGATCTTCTACCTGATGGCACTCACTCTGTTCTTGCTGATCACCATGTGTCAGTCGTAATGTAGGTGGAAGAGAATTTCTGACTGTTTTGGTTGCAGCTTTTGTGTTTATCTGTTTGGTTTTGGGACACTGTTCAGTTTCAGGAAGTATTTTTATCTCACAGAAGTCTCCTTGTGAACAGCGATGCTACGAAGACCATGTTTTAGCACCATGAAAGCTACTGGAAGTACTGCAGGTCTGTCTTCTGTCAGGAGCTGAAGTCTTTGATTCAAAAAGCAAAGTAACATTAAAGAGTCAACATTGGTGTAACCTTATACTTTCTGGCTCTTTCCCCGGTGCTGTTGGGTACATACTAAAACCGCCTTTTCCTCTCCCTTACACTGATACAACCCCAGGGAGCTGGGTGGATTTACACCGAAGTAACGGGGGGAATTTGGCTGCGAGGTCTGCGTGTGATGTGGTTATCGGTGCGTAATTGGTGCGCTGGCCTTTCCCACCACTTCTGAGCTTGGCCTGCAACTTGGCACCTGCCTCTGCCTGTGCTCACGTGGCTTGTGAGGTGACGGACAAGGAGAGAGGGCAGCAAGAAGGGTGGAGTACGAGGAGGTGTGAGGGCGAGTGGCAGGCGATTTGAACAAAAAGCTGTAATACTGGATTTATTTGGTGTGCGTGGCCTTTATGAGGAGCCAGGAGGAGTTTGTTTGATGAGATGTCTGCAGTAAGCGCTGGAAGAGTTTGAGTGCTGCCACAACTTGTGAAGTGCTCAGTGAGCTAAGTAACACTCCCAGCGCAGGTTAGTGTCCAGTGCCCACATCCATGATGTGGGGGCGAGAGCCTGTGTGCTGCATTTCAGTTTGAATGGCAACCCAAGCAGATGAGAGGGGTGGCAGGTAACCCCCACAGAATAAAGAAATAATGGGAAAGTTTAGGAGTACGTGCTTTGGATTTTCTGGCTTCTGGGGTAAGAGGCATGAGGAGATGGGTCTGAGGACTTGCTTTGATGTTTATGTCCAGGAGTGTGTGCAAAGGTGCAATGCTGCTGGTGAGGCTTTAGCGCTTACCAAGGCATGCTGTAAGGATTCAAGAAGAGTGGTGCTAAGTAGCTCAGGAAGCCTCTTGCTGCTGCATCTTTATCTGGAAATCAGGCTTCTTGTCCTGTTTTTTTGTTTCTGAACCTTCTATGGTCAAGAACTGTGTATTTTGCTAGAAGAAGCCCTTCAGTAGGCCTCTGTCACTGGACATGACTAACAGACACTTGGTGATTTTGTAGTCTCTGTCTTAAATCAGTGTATCTTAAAGCAACACTTTCTGCCTTGACCTGCCTCCTGGGATGAGTGGGACTCCAGAGCTCCAGGGTCCCTCTTCCCCAGTGGTGAGGCAGGTTCTGCCTGCTGCCGTGCCTCAGGGAGACATCTCACTTGGCAGGTGCAGGCTCTGCTACAGACAGCAGTGACATATTTTCCAATAAGTATCACATGAGGACTGCCTTAAGCATTTTTTTAGTATTTTATCCAAGTTCTGAGGATGAAGCCAAGAAAATTTATTTCAAGTTTGTCCCTGTTTCATTGCCTGACATTGTAGGAAGGTTTTCATTGGTACTTTACAGCTATTCCAGCATATTGTTGTGGATGTGGTAAAACATGAGGCAAGCTTTCTTTAAGCAGATTAAAGATAGATGCTGTCTGTAATGTGCCCTTTCTTGCTAAGGTTGTTAGCAAGGTTGTTGTGGGCCAACCCTAACCTGACAGAGTATTCTTGAATTTCTTCCCCCTCTCCCAGGCTGAATGTGGCACACAGGCTCTAGTTCTTTCAGGGGACGAGCAGCTCCTAGAGGTGGCCAGGGAGAGGTCCAAACCCCAGGAAGTTTCTTTGATCTATCAGCAGCTTATGATCCATTTGGTCAAGAAATGTTATTGACCTGTTTATGAAGCCTAGCTGTGGCTGTGGTCTGAATAACACTTTTGGCAGTTTGGAAGGGGAGGTGGGTGAGAGTCACTGGGGATGATTCTGGCTTGTTTTTGACTCACCTCCTCCTATCCTGTTGCTATCCGAAGACTAACATCTGAGGGAGAGCCAATGTGGGCTGTGTGGCTGTGAAAGAGATAACTCATGGATCTGCTTCAGCATTTCAGCAGATCTGCACGTCATCTCGCTGACATGGACTTTGTCACAGTCACACCTGCCCATGAGGCTTTTGATTTGGTTTGCAATTTCTCAGAAACCGCAGCCGGTTCAGTCTCAGGCCATGACTCAGCAGCACTAGCTGTGAGGAATGTGGTCTCTGCAACCTTCGCTGCTTCCAAATCGATTTCAGGTGCATGTCACACTCAGTCAGCTACACAAAATTTTCTCTGATTTTTGTTTCATTTCTGGCTGCTGAGCACCACCAGACCATGTCCAATAGGATAAGTGGAAATCTTTGATTCACTGATGTGTATTTGGATTACCATTCCCAAAACAGAGGTGGCCTCATTCAGCAGCTACTTTGGGGAAAAGTTAGTATCTTCTCTTAAACTGTCGCTGCACAAGGGTTCATGCTGGACGTTGTATGGAAGCAACTGAGGTGCCGGCATATGTTCCCTTCTGCTTACTTGGCTGTCATGATGCTAACCACAGCCAGCAAAGAGGAGCAAGCAACTGGGAACAGTAACATCTCAAACTGCAGCAGAAAGATTGGCCAGACCTCTCCTGTCAGCACTTGGATTCCCTTGGTGTTCATTGAGGAATTAAAAGTTAACTGAGGGTGGTGGCAAAAAATAGGTTTGCCTGCCTAGAAAACACCAGAGCCAATACTGAAAAGCAGAGGTGGATCTGAAGGCAGTTCTTTCTCTTGCAATTTATATGGGGATTAAAACATGCACCATCCTTGCAGCACATAGGCAATTTTATAATCACTGCTGGTATTTCACCTCAGGGTACTCTGTGCGGTGAAGAGTTAATTTCCCACCTTTTTCTAAGGAACTGAGGCCTAGGATTTGTTGCCAGTCCTGCCGGAGCGTTGGTGGCCAAAGGAGATGAATATGTGATATTATAGACCCTTTGCATGGAAAGACAGAATACTTGGCTGAATAGTGTTAAAATCCAGGTATGGTTTCCCTTATGTCTGGGATGGGTGGTGAGTACCACCACACCTCTAGAAATCAAACCAGGGAAACATGCAGACAGCGAAAAATGCCACAAGATGTTCCATGCCCGTTTTGCTTCCACATGAACAGGGACAGGCTGTGCAAAGCATAAGACAAACTGTTGTGCAAAGCAGTGGCTGCAAAATTTAAATGTAGGATGATCTATTACATGCAATGTGGTGCCTCCTTTGCCCTCCATCCCCCATCTTTACTTGTTACAGAAAGGTATCTCTTAATGAAAAAACACCCAGTCTTCAGTAAGATGCAATGTAGAAATTTTTTTTTATTTTATTTTTGCAGGGGCTTGAAGTGGCGTCTTTGCACAACACCACCCCCCACCCCAGCAAACCTGCCAGCAGTTGAAAGATAAAAATAGGGATGTTTAGGGAGAAAAGAATATTTAAGTTCCTTTGAAATGTGCTTGGCTAAAGGAATATTTTGAAGAGAGGGAGTGGAAAAACAAATGGAAAATATTTTCTTTGAAAGGAAAAAAAAACCCAGCAAGCTGTCCTTCCTAAATAGAGATGCTTGTGTGATGTGTACTTTACGCAGCCCTGGGTCAGACCTTGCAAACAACTACTAAATTAGGTCCAGCTACTTTGATGCTAAAAGCATGGAAGTGCCAATAATTAAGTTGCATCAGATGTAGGAAATGACTGATCTGTCTGCCATGCTCGTGATAGCAGAGTTCCCTGTGCTGCCATTTGACCGACCCCTTTTTCTTTATATAAGCAAAAGGAATTTTCTTTTAAGGCAAATCAGCTGGTTTTGCACCTTTGTTTTGTTTTTCTGAACTGCTAATCCCCTGAAGGTATAGAAGCTATTTGAAAGAGCAAATCAAAGCTCCCATAATTTAGTGTTATATTATTTGTTGATGTATGGTTTGATTTAGTGGCTACTTATTATATCAGGTTACCATATAATTATCTTAATTATTGACTCCAGAAGTAACTAGAGGGATTATGAGAGAGACAGGAAGGCCCAGTGGAAAGAGTATGGCTCAGAGAATCGAACACATCACAGTGTGCTCTTGGGTCCACCACTCATTTACTCTGAGCCCGAACTCTTCTCTCAGCCAAACCGTCTGTGAAATCAGGAGGAATTGCAGGCACAGGACTCAGATGCTGAGCCAGGATTCAGAGAGATGCAGGAGAGCAGTATAAAAAGGATAGAGGAAAGTTCTGTGAGAGAGGCATAAAATTAGCAGAAGAAACCATGAATACATACCACAGCATTCATTTGCATCAATGCATGTGCATCTCTGTGGTCGTGGAGTAGGGTAGTTTTGCCACAAAGGCCTGAAATTTGACTCTAATCACAGTTCATCTCCAGCCTCTGCTGCTGATCTCCCATGTGAAATCAGGTAGCCCTCAGATCCCCTTCTGCAAAACAAGGATGATAAAAATCATCCTTCCATCTTCAGTTTTAACTATTCAAATTACTGGAGCAGAGCTCCTCACACAGCCTTCAGCTGGGCTTCGCATGACATCGGGGCCATTTGTGGCTTCTAGTTTCTTAGTCTTCCGTCAGATAACCATCGACCAAAGCCAAAGGTTTGAGTTAGTAGGCACAACTGCGATATAAAAGCAACATTGAAAGGCTGTCAGTGCAGTCTATACTTCCTGTATTGATAATATTTGACATATACTGACAAAATACTTCATCTATTGACAAGCTGAATTGCATGGTTTTCCCTTAGAGAGGTGCAGACATACCGGTTCTGCTCAGCCTGCACAAATTACTTTCTCTGGTTTTGCGTTTCCTCCCTGAGCCAAAAAAAAAAGAGGAATAATAGAATGTATCTATTTCCTTCCCAGAAAAGATCAGTTAATGTGAAATGGTGCATGGTGGCTTAGTGCTGAATAAGTGGGATAGCCTAATCCGGCAAGGTATCCTCGTTCTATTGTACGCCTTTTCTGCATACCATCTGGAGTTGTTCTCTGCTTAGTATTTTCAGTATGTACCATATGTTTTTGCATGAAAATTCAATAAAATATGCATTATACATGAAAAGTGCTGTAGTAAATAAAGGAAGGGTGGAATCCAGTCCCCTTTGTGAACGGCAGGGGCCCCAAATCTTCATAAAAGGTTTAGTCTAGTCTGACGTCTGTGCTTTTCTCCAATTCACTCCGTGTCAGTCTTTAGGAGCTGCTCTAATTTAAAACAAAACTGCTTCGCTGACGGGATTATTAGATGTACTTTGGCTGCCCTCTGCTGAGAGCACTGAATAAGACCGGGCAAAACGTCCTTTTCCCAAGGAAGGCAGCAGTGGAAGAAATGCTCTGTCCATCTGTCCCAAGTCGTGCCGCTGCAGCTGGTGGTCACCAGCGGCTTGGTGTCGGCTGCCTGTCAGAGGGCAAAATTGTCCGAGCTGCAGCCTTGTTTGGGTTTCAGTGCCCACCGCTTGTTGCTGAGGGCCAAGAGGTTTTTGCAGTGATGAAAACGTGGGCGCGGGCATTGCCCACCATGCAAAATTAAGCAGCATTGCACAAGGGGTGGCCATGGGAGGAAATGGGCTTCTCCTCCCAGGCACTACCTCAATCCTCCCAGGTGGGATTTGAGCCATACCTCAGCCCCCCTCAACTCTGCAGGGCAATTTGCTGCTGTGTGCCATTCCTCACGGTTTCTATGAGTGCCATCTCCCACCTCTGTGGGCTTCACAGCACGAGCACCTTGCTTCAGAGCTGGGAAGGGGCAGAGGGTTTGCTCCAACATCAGAATGAAGGACTTGCTCTTTCCTGGGGACAAAGTGCTCCCACATCTTTGGGAAGAAAAAAGGGTCTTGTGGAGATTTTAGTGCATGTATAATACAATAGATGTGTTGTAGCTATTAATGCTCTCTGTAATGCCCTGTTTTTAATACTTCCTAGCAAGTTGATTTATTATTATGTCTTCAGCTGGGCTGCGGACCAAAGTGTTTTGATGATGAAAGGAATGTTATACACACATTTAATTACTGCCCACATTTTTGTATAATTTTATCATTTACTGTTTTAGATGAGACATCGAGTTCTTCTACAGGAAAAAAAAAATGCCCAGTAAAAAATAGATGATTTAAAAGCTAATCTGAAATGAGTTTGGCACTTAAATGTGAGAAAATGTAATTGTTTCTTCTTCCTGCCTTTTCAGATGGTCCCTGATTACCAAAATGTACAAGAACTCCCTTATCTGGACATGGTGATTGCAGAGACATTGCGGATGTACCCACCTGCATTCAGGTATCTTTTTTTTTCCCCTCCCTTCTGATTCCATGAAGCCCTATAAAATGGAAATCTGCTGTTGGAAGACCAATGTGCCCTTGGTCTCTGTGCCAACATCAATACTGCTTGTGCATTTGAAAGATATAATGTGGCCTATTGAAGGAAAACTGGCTAGTACTTTTATTTATAAAGCAGTTTTATTACAAAGGATTGGCCAAGATTGCTTCCTCACCCTTTTTCACATCCCCCAAGGTTGGAGGATGGAGCAGTTTTGCAGCATTGCTGGCCTTAGAAAGCCAGATGATGTTGCTTCCTCAGGCTTTGGGGGATTGGAACAAAGACGTGCCCTAGGCTGTTGGCTGGTGGATGAGTTACCTGCTGCTCGGTAAGGTCCTGATCTGTGGTTGCAGTCAGAAAGCTGTATTTTACGTGTGTGTGTAACCCACACCCCAACCACTTCACCCCAGTGCTCTGCTGTACTACTGTAGCTGAGCTGCATCCCTTAAATTTTGAAAGTTTAGCCCCAATTCACACAAGGCTAATTTTAGTAACTTATATTGATGGACAGAAAACAAAGGGGAATTAAATTAGAAAACTGTTCATTTGTCAAATTTCCAAGTTATCATCAGAGGCATAAAAGCAAATGTTAAGAATGGAAGTTTTCGAAGCGGTTAGCCAGTTGCACTGCTTCTCATGAGAAAATTCAGATGACTGAAAAGGAGCCAAACCTGATCCTGCTGTGACAAGCTTTGAAAGACTGCAAACACCTTAAAATAAAAAAAAAAAAATTAAAGAGCTTTAAACCATATTCTCTTTTATATCTTCACAAAGATTGGAATTCAAGATTTTTCCATGGACATCTGCAGGATTGTTAGGGAATAAATGTCAAAGATACTTGCTCCTGGATTAGATAACTGGGCTTTACTATGTTATACATGGCATACAAGTGGAAATTGTTTTGCCAGTTAAAGCATCAGGGATCATTGAGTTTCAGCTGAAACACTGGGAAACAATCAATGTTTGTCAGGTGGGAAACAGAATGAGAATGGAGTAAACTTGTTCTGAAGTTTTGGTTGGAGTTGTCGAGGGTGTTTATTGATCTGGCTTTTACTCTGATGGGTATGAAATGGATAGGACAGCCCAGTGCCTTGGAAAGATGCTAATTGCCTACGACAAGGATAATGCTGAGTTAGGGGAAAATTCAGTAGCAGCCAAGCTTGTTATAAAATGAGTTGGTTTATTTTCAAAAGATGAACTCAGTAGCCAGAGAACTTTCCTCCCCAGAATTCATGTTTCCACTGTCACCAAATTCATGTAAGGATGAGAAGGATGGCTTGTCAATGTGTTTTTTTAGCACGCCAGTGTTTTGTTCCAGGTTTGGAGCCTCTGTTATTTATTTGTCTGTAAAAGAGAGATGGGTGACAGTAAGAGAAGAATGTGTTCCTGTAATGATACCAGAATGACAGCCCTGAAACTGAAATCTTTGTTCAATTTTGTAGACACAGCGTGGGGGAGCAGCAAAGGGAGCTCCTGCACGTTGCTTCATCCCTGTGCTCCCAGCTGAGATAGCAGGACATCCACCTGGGTCTGGGCTGGTTTGGGGTCTGCAGCAACTGAAGGATCCAGATCAGGATCTGCCACCACACACGCACACCTACGCACCATTTTTTACAAGGCTTACAGCCCCAAGCTCAGCTTTGGCAGGCGGCTTTTCTCAGTCTTCTTGTCATGATGAGGTTCCTAAGGACAGTCCTACTCTTGTCACCTGTCACCACAGGGTGGGAGGAAACTGGAGAGTTTTGTTGGTGACGCCATGCCTATCTTTGATGGGTCTATGTGATACGCAGTTTTCCAAGGCTTGTGAATTGGTTTGTATTTTTGTAGCAGCAGAGCACTTAGCCCTAATACTGAAACCAGTCTTTGTCAAGTTTCAGGTGCTGTCCCTACATGAGGGAGCTTCTTAAATAAATAAGCTCAAAACTATATTTGATAACATCTTTTTTTTTTTTTTTTCCTGAAGGCAAACCAGCATATTCTTTCTGGCTGTTACTAGAGATGACTGACACATTTCATCTGAAGTTTTCATTTAGAAAAAAAAAAAAAAGGAGTATAAACCCAACATTAGCAGCAAAATTCCAGTTTAACAGTTAACGTTTTAGAATACCATAAGCAACCAGAAAAGCTTTAAAAAGGGCAAAGTTAGCCAGCTGAGTTGGAGCTGTGTGCTTCTAGGTGGAGGTGATTGTAACCTGAGAAGACACTAGCTCAGCTAGGGTTGCTGTATTTATCTACTGTGAAAGTGTTACTCCCAAAATTGCAGGGTCAGTCCAGCTGAAAAGATTGACTTTTATGGGTCCCTCCTGCTGGTTTTTTTACCTTTATTAGTCATCTGGGACACATGATGCTTGCTCTTGCAGGTTCACTCGGGAAGCAGCTAAAGACTGCGTAGTGCTGGGGCAGCGTATTCCAGCTGGGGCTGTCATTGAAACGGCAGTTGGCCATCTCCACCACAACCCTGAGTTCTGGCCAGAGCCTGAGAAGTTCATTCCTGAGAGGTACGTGTAGTAATGCTTTCCATTCTTGGGTTGAAGTCCGTATTTGGGCCTGTTAAGATCAAAGGCCTGCCTTAAATGCTGTTTCATGCATTAGGGTGGGCACAGGATTCCAGCCTGTCCAGTGGGGACACCAGATCTTGCCGCTCCTTCACAGCCACAGTCACCCGCTATTCACCCGCAGCAGGATTTCCACCAAGAGGAGCTCAGTTCAGTTTAGATCATAAAAATATGTTATTACTACCAAATTAGGCAAGTGGTGACAGTGGTGCACCCCACAGAGGGTGAGAGGTTTGGCCGAGGTTGAAATGTGGTACAGTTCTTCAGACCCGTTTCCACATCAGCTCCTGCAAACCGTGTCACCTCTGGATGCAGACATTCTGAGGTCAAATAGCACATTCGCTGACATGGAGGTACCCAGGGAACTCATCCAGCTCCTGGCTGGTGTAGAGCAGCCTTTCCTCCTGAGATCTGGTAATATTGTGGGGAACCTACCCCATCTCCCACTGGGAATTTTCTCTCTGTCCTTAGATTAGTCACCTAGGTTCTTTGTTCTGCTTGGCAAGAGACACTTTCATATGGATATTTATTCTCTTTGGCAGAGCAGGGTGGGCACTGTCACGTTGTGGTTTTGTACTCTGCCCTATCTCACAGATACAGAGTTGAGTTTACAGGGAGAGATTCAACTGGTGTGGTGCTGTGTGGAAGCACAATTTAGTTTTGTGGGCAGCTATGTTGTAAGTTATTCTGTGGGCAGCTGCATTTTAAGCTACCACTATATTGAAAAGTCTACTAATTAACAAAGTGCATGTTCCTCAAGCAACTGAGTGGTTGTGAGGCTGCAGCCCCAGCCTAGAACCATCTCTGCCAGCAAGACAACACATGTATAATGTAGGTGGGTTTGCCCTTCTGGAGAAAATGTATTTGGCATGCATTCTGTCAGGCACCTTCAGCCATGCAGAAGAACGATGCCAGGGTTAGAGAAGCCCAGAGGTTTTGATGGGGAGGAATCTGAGCAATTTCTGGAAGTCGAGGTGGGTTGGGTTTTTTTAGCAACACTTACCTAGAAATGCTGTCTTAATTGTTTTGTCACCACTTTAACAATAGTATAAAAGCACGTTATGGGGCAAAATGGGTAGTGGGGCTGCAGTCCCCTTGGCTCATATGGTGCTGCTTCTTACAAATCTGAGATTAATTCCCTTTTGAAACTTCCTGGAGGAGCGAAGCGTGTTGTTTTTTGCAGTAGTATCCTGATCTTACTTAGGATAGCATGGGTATGGGGTTAGCAGAAATACGCAACTTCTTTTTTTCTAAACCTCAAAATAGGCTGTGTCACTACTCTGTGTGAACTCTGTGGGCCTTAGCAGTCTGAAGTTCATGCAAACTGTATCCATAGAGATGAAAGATTTTCAGGGATGACCTTATAAATGAATGACAGAACCTTTATCTACATACAGAACCAGAAAAGTAGTTCTGTACTACTAGAACAGCTCCAAATACCTTATGGCATGGGAGAACTATGTAGATTTCCAGCGTAATGCTCTAGAGGTTTGTGTGCTTTAAGGAGCCACTCTCATCAGGGACTCATCACAGGCCAGAATGATGCTCATCTTGGTGATCATGCATTGGCACTAATACCTTGTACTGACGCAGACTCCATGCTCTTGTCTGTACATATTCTGTCCAGTATACATCCACCTTTGCAGATGTTGGCAAACTGATTTCACTTTTTTTCCTCTGGACTGCTGTTCAAATAGGAATTTTGTTTCCTTACTTGTAAAAAAAAAAAAAAGAAGGAAAAGAAGGGAAAAGAAAAAGCCTCGTTTCTAATGGGTTGATCAGGTATTTTAAAGCTAGGTAGTTGATGCAGATCTGCATACAGACTGCCACATCAATCAGTCTTTCCAATCACACTGAGGTACTTCAGCTCTAAGATCAGAGCTGTCTGCCATTTCAGTGTTTCCCAACTGGGAACCTGGTCTCTTTGGGCCCAGAGCAGAAAGACAAGCTGGACTGAATTGTAATAACTGTCTTCCATGGCTTGTCCAATCCCCTGAGACTTTATCTCCTCTTGCAAGCTTCAAAGAGAAATTCCTGTTGTCTGCACCTGAAGGTATTCTTCTTCTGAGCTGGTCATCAATTGAAGGCATTTGCATTAAAGATAGATTGGAAACAATATTAATGTCTGTACTCTCCTGGAATCACCAGCTGACAAAGACTGATGGCCAGAAGTCAATTATCTGTTTACTTAAGGGTGTCAGCCCCATCAGGACATAATCTCTCAACAGTCCCTTGACCTGTCCTTTAAGACCAGTTGAAATGACCACTTTTGAGATGTAAATGAAAAACACAGGATCAGGAGCAAAAAACACTTCTTGAAACAGTTTCCATTTCTGCACCTTCTAGGTTTACTGAGGAGGCCAAGAAGGAACGACATCCTTTTGCATACCTGCCCTTTGGGGCAGGACCCCGTGGCTGCATTGGCATGAAAATGGGTTTGCTGGAGACAAAAATTACTCTGCTGCGGATTTTGCAAAAGTTTCAATTTAAGACCTGCCCTGAGACTGAGGTTTGTACATGCAGAGGCTTAAAGGCCACACTTGTCAACTTCAAGGGGTTGACAGTGTGTCCTGGACAGGATGACTGACTTGCCTTTGTGACTTTCTCTTTGTTTGAGAAAATTGCAAGAGTCACTTCCATAATAAGGTGGGAGAAGAGGCTTGGACTGCATGTTTTAATCAAAATATGATTTAACCTTTATGATTTTTCCAGCAAAACAAACAGTTAACACAGCTCTGCCTTAGTGGAGAGCAGTGTAGCAGCACTGCAGTCAAAAGACCTTGATTTATACAGGGTGAGAACAGGTATACATCTTTCATTGGATCTCACTTCATTATATACCTGTTGCTGTATACATTGCACCTGGCACTTACTCAGAAGCTCTAGAGTTAATCTCCTCCTGTTCAGATCTACAGTATACCTGGGAAACCACTGCCTCAGCCCCTGGCTGTAAATTCTATTTAATATTATACTACCACAGCAGACTGTAAAACAAGCACTTTAAAGCCTCTGCAGTAATCCTGGTGTGAATTGGTCCCCCAGCAAAAATGTCTGTCTGTATGTGGGGGTGTTAGACACACGTAAACAAATGCGTACAACTGTAGGTAAGATGTTCTTTTTTCTTTCAGATCCCTTTGCAGCTGACATCAAAAGCCACACTTGGACCGAAAAATGGAGTTTACATTATGCTAGAATCTCGCTAAAAGAAAATGTACATCCTGGAGCCTCTTGGGATGGGTCCCCTTGTTCAGTGACTCACTGGGTATAATTGTTTTCAAAACCCCAAAACAGGTAGGAGCCTAAGTCCCACTGATGGTCAGTAGGTGCTGCTGCACTGCCCTCCTGTGGGAGAGCCTCCTTTTAAATCAGACGTGAGCTCCACAGTCTTTTTGGTGGTTTTCAAATTGCTGTGAATAGTATCTGTAAAGAAGCATCCCACTCTCGCTTTCATACATTACACTTCCTTTCACTCATCTTTGAGAATGCTTTCTTCATGCTCAAGTTCAATAAATGGAGCAGGTGTCAAGCATACATGTGATTTACAATAGATTTTAATTGTAATTCATTGTATCACACATCCTTCCTGTGCATAAATCCCTAATCTACTAAAATCCCAAGAGGCACCACAGCTATAGCAGAAGACCTGAGATCCAGTGCATTGGATTTTACCATGAACTCTGCTAGAAAATCAAAGCTGAGTCTCCCGCAAAATGCTTAATCTCTCTCTGTGTCTGTAAAGAGGAAGGAGTCACACGTTCTTCACGGTTTTGTAATTATTTGAAATACACATAGATTAACAGCTTACACTTGGAACATTGCATTGCCATGACTGAAGAGAAATAAAAGGTTCCCCTGCCTGTTTACCAGTTAAGTTCCAGTAGCTGAGACCAAAGAAATCAGGTGACAGCCATTTTGCTGGCTACCGAACTGCTGTTGGAAAGGTGGAAAAGCAAGCAGGAGGACTGGAAGAATTTTAAAGGTAATCAAGAAGGTCTTGGTACAACATCTGCTTCAAGTTGAGGCCTTTCTTTTCCAAGCATTGCAATTGGCACTATCCTTGTCTAGCTCATTGACTCAAGGAAATCAAGAGCGCTGCATGTGCTGAAGCCAGTGGCAAGGTGTCGGATGCTGGATTGTCAGTCCCAGCAGCTCTCTTGATCTCTTGACATGGATCACGTCATGTCCCACGTGCTGCACTCAGGAAGGAACTTGTCTGATTGCAGCTGCAGCAGCACCGTGGATCCATTCAAGTTGTGTGACTGCACATGCATCTTCACAGCCAAAGCAGCAGTACGCTTCCACTTCTCACAGTCCCTCTGTGCTCCTTCCTACTCCTCTACAAAGCCCTTCAATCACCACACAGCTAGCAAAGCATCAAACAGCAGGGATCAACTGACCAGAAAAAAACCCAACATCAGGGTACCAACAGGTACAGCATCTCTCTTGGTGGTACGCACGGAGAGGTATCATCACAGCAGGAAGAAGAGACTGACTGCTCAGCTTCACTGCAAGGATTGCTGGAAGGAACCCTATCTGGTTTCCTAATTTCTCTTTAGCAAGCACCTTTAGCTGCCTTATTTTCACATGCTGCCTTAACACCAATCAAATGGCTGTATCTTGCTCCTGGAAGATTTTGGTTTCTCTTTCATATTTGTTTGTTTTATGTTTGGCTTTGTTTTTTTTTTTTTTTTTTTTTTCTTTTAAACCACAACTGTGCAGGTAGAAGTGGTGAAATCCTGACCTGGCAGTCCTGGAATTGAGAATTCAGGCTGAGTTGGGCTTGTTCAGCTTGGAGAAGGTTCAGGGCAGACCTTACTGCAGTCTTCCAGTGCCTGAAGGGTCTACGGGAAAACTGGGGGGGGCTGTTTGTAAGGGCATGTAGCAATAGCACGAGGGGCAGTGGTGTTAGACTACAGCAGGGTAGGTTCTGATCAGACATTAGGAAGTTCTTTACTATAAGGGTGGTGAGACACTGAACAAGTTGCCCAGTGAGGTGTGTAGGCCCTGTTCTTGGAGGCATTCAAAGTCAGGATTGATGAAGCTCTGAGCAATCTGGTTTAGTTAAAGGTGTCCCTGCTTACTGCAGGGGTTTGGACTAGATGGCCTTTAAAGGCCCCTTCCAGCCTAACACGTTCTGTGAATCTATGAACTGTTCCTATTTTCGTGGAGCAGATCTCTGGTGTCCTAAACAGAAGTGCCCAGCTACAGACACACCCATTATACAAATTACTGATGGAGCGATTGCTATTTATCTGAAAAACACCACGCTGTATACATCCTAGTTTCTACATTATCCATTATTTTTCTTTCTTGATAATACCTGATTTACTCTACTGCTTATATATACAGTGGGCAAAAGGTTAGATGGGCCTTGCCTAAAAACTTCTCACCTACCTGAAGGAGCAGGAACCTCATTCCAGACTGAAATCAGCTGTCAAAAGCTTGTTTCTTCCTTCAGAATATTTACTGGTTTATTTTCTTATGCCAGTTATCCGTTTTTGACCAAATATTCTAAGCCTAAATGAAGCCTGTGCCTTTCTTCAGTATGCTTTTGTATGGCCTGCTCTACAGCTTGTCTGAATACTGTTTCTATCCTCAATATTTATCCAAGAAAGTGCCACTCACGTGGCCACTTTCTACACACGTGTAGAGTAGTTTGTTCAACTCATATATCTGTGCCTGAACAGAGCATTATCATCTTGAATACCACATTAACTCTGCTGGGAAAAAAACCCCAACCAACCCAAACAGTACTGCAGTGGCTGCAAGTGTGCATCATGTTTTACACGCCTGAAAACTCCACCAAGAGCCTTTTCCACCTGCTTCTAAGTTGAATGTGGACAGTATGTGTGCAAGTAAATTCACTTGAGTCTGCACTAATACTTTTTCTACTATCCTGTGAAGTTTTGTTGGGAAGTATTATCAGGTTTCACTCATCAGCGTGTAGTAGTATGAAACAGAGGAAGTATATTTGCAGCTGTGGGCCAAGTCAGATTTCTGAAAGCACGTCATCCCTTGTTCTACGTACAGGCCTAGTGAGACAGGGAAGTAAGACAGACAGAAGGCTGCCAAATTTCCAGTAACATCGGAAGTGCCCCAAGCCATTTCTTCCCTTTAAACACCAGCTGCTGTTAAAATCACCGGACACTGCACAGATGTTTTACCTGGGTGCTTAATGATGCTGGCCCTCACCCTGGTGGCATGGGCTTGGCAGTGTACCTAAAGAGTGAGCTGTGTTGAGGGACTGGCTCAGCTCCAGCCCCCTGACAGCAAACATGTGCAAAAATAACCCTGTTGTAGTTTTGCATGGCTGGGTTCTGGTGGAAGAGGAGGGAGGGGTGCAGGGGTGGCTTCTGCAAGCAGCAGCTGGAAGCTTTCTGCAGGCCCAATAAAGTAACCACCAGCTGACTCAAGGCCAGAGTCATTGTTGACCAAGGCCAAGCCCATCAGCAATGGTCACAGCACCTCTGGGAATCACATTTAAGAGGAAAAAAGATCACTAGCACCTGCTTTTTGCCACCAGAGAAAGGAGTGAGAAGATGTAAGAAAACTGTGCAGACACCAAGGTCAGTGAAGAAGGAGGAGGGAAAGAGATTGTAGTGGTTTCACCCCGGCTGAGAGCCGAGATCCACGCAGCTGCCTGCTCCTTAAAGGAAAAGAGCAGGGAAAAGGGAAGGGGGTGTGTGTGTGTGTGTGTGTGTGTAAGAGGTAAGGGAAGGGAAAAGGAAGAGGAAGGGGCAAATAACCACAAAACCAAGAAATAAGAGGCCCGTGGGTTGGGATAAGGATAGTTTACAAAGGTAACAGAAAGATACAATGTAACAATACTAACAGGACTTCAAAGCAAAAATATATGAAGCTGTTGATACACAATGCAGTTTCTCACCAAACCACACAACTCAGGCCGTGCCACCCAGAGCCGTCCCAGAACCCGACCGTCCCCCAAGAACCGCGCGTCCCGGAGCCGCCCTCGGCCTTCCTCCCATCAGCCCCCGAATATCCTGGGCAGGACGTAATTGGCATGGAATACTCTCTTTGGTCAGTTGGGTCACCTGTCCTGGCTTCGCCCCTCCTTTCTCATGAAGAGCTGAGAAAGTCCTTGACTGTCTGACAGCAACTAGAAACATCAGGGTGTTATCAGCAGTACTCCCATTTTTACTCTCAAACACAGCATTCCATCTGCTGCTACAAATGAAATTAACTCCATCCTGACCAAAACCAGGACAGAGATGCTTCAGGCACCAGAAAGATGCCCCTGCAGCCCGCGGAAAAAACCATGGTGGGGCAGGTGTCCCCCCACAGCCCATGGAAGATGAAGGGGAGCAGAGCCCCCCACCCATGGAGAGGCCCCAGCTGAAGCAGGTGGAGACATATGGAAGGTGCTGTGACCCGCATTGGAGCAAGTCTCTGCCAGCACTTGCAGCCCGTGGAGAGAGATAGAGACACAAAGAGAAAGACACCCACACTGGACCAGGTTTGCTGGAGTCGGGGGGGAGTGGGGGGGGAGGGGCTGTGACTCTATGGGGGGGCGAGGCTGGAGCAGTCTGGGCCTGAGACTGAGAGACATTCTATGAGTCTATGACTGCACCCCATAGAGGTGACCCACACAGGGGCAGTAAATGAAGAGCTGAAGCCCTGACAGAAAGGACTCACATTGGAGAAGTTTGTAGAGGAGTGTCTCTTTTGGGTGGGACCCCCACGGTGCAGCAGGGGAAGAGCCTGAGGAATGCCCCCCTGCCCCAACTACAAAGGAAAACAACTTTGAGGAACTGACCAAAACCAAAATGAAGGGGAAGAAGGGAGCAAAATCATGACAAAAGTGGTCTGGTCAGAAGGGAGGGGTGGGGGGGGGAGGTGTTTTAAGAACTGGTTTGACTTCTCATTATGCAACTCTGGTCTCACTGTGTGTGCAGTGCAGTGTAATAAATTAGAGAGTTTTCTTTCCTTTCTTCTGTGTTGAGTCTGTTTTGCCCGTGACGCTAATTGCAGAATGATCTCTCCCTGTCCTTATCTCAACTCCTAAGCCTCTCAACATATATGTTCTCCCCTTCCAGCTGAAAGGGGCAGTGATAGAGTGTCTTTGGTGGGCATCTGACCTCCAGCCAGGGTCAAAGTACCACAAACACAAAACAAGACTGACAGCAGCTCCCTAAAACAGAAACTGGTAACATCATGTTATAATCATAGTGTCTTTGTGCACCCATGCAACATGGTTCCAAACTGATCCTGAGCAGGGGTGGATTTAGGATTCATTCAAACAAACAAACAAGCTAACCCCCAAAACCCCATTAATAATGGCAACATCAAAACCTAACTTATATCCTTTTAGTATTTTGGGTGCAGCAAGCTTCCATCAACAGCTGTTGAGTCTATAGGGAGGAACAAGAAAGCTGATTTAAAATAATTTCTCTCCTCAGGAACATAAGTGTGTTGTCTTGCATTGTGGAGCTGTGGGTTTGTTTTACATCGGGCATGTCTGTTTTACAAAAGGGTCTTAGTCATTCACTGACAGCTGATACAAAGCAAAGGCTGCTTGGTAAGGGAAAGCTTCTATTAAAAACATCTTCTGGG
This sequence comes from Gallinula chloropus, assembly GCF_964237585.1. NCBI lineage: Eukaryota > Metazoa > Chordata > Aves > Gruiformes > Rallidae > Gallinula > Gallinula chloropus. The sequence continues at coordinate 24,917,084 of NC_140085.1, read as the reverse complement.
ACTTTACAGTGATTACAGAAAGCTGTCAGTATAAAATAGCGTTTTTAATGAGACTGCTGATACAGAAAAACCTTTAGAGTTTTGTACTTTAAAAATAGTATTCCTAGAAAAAGAGCTGGGTGTTAGAAATTATTATGCTTCATTGACTACAAATTTGAACTATCTCTTCTTACTTGGCATTAAGTTGCAGAATTTCCTCTGTGTGTGTGTGATGCTTTCTGAAATGACCACCATCTCGTTTCCCTTTGTTAAATGATGCTTCCATCTTGGACACAGCTTCACATGATGCCAGACTCTTCTGTGCATTTACAGTAGTAAATACGCTACAACAACTCTAAAGCCTAGTTACAAACTGGTTATTTCATTGCTTGGTTCACACTGGCCCCACCATCTTTTGACTGTGAAAAGTCTGATCAGTCTGGAAGGTGTCTGCTTCCTGCACTGCTGGGTGCTGTGGCTGCTTTTGTGGAGGGAGGATTCACTCAAAGTACCAGGTTTTTTTTGCAAGTTGAGATGAATTCAGGACAGGGCCTGAAAGAAGTGCAAGGGAGCTATTCCCTACGGGAGCTGGTCTGTGCCATCTACCAAAGCTTCTCTTACCCACCACCACTGCTTTGCCAGGCTGCAGATACCCAAACTGGGTAGCATACTGCCGCCCCTTTGCTGCCACCACTTACAGCTAGGATTTAGTTGCACATCTTCATAAATTCTGAGCAGAATATCCTGACAAATGTGATACCAGGTAAAAAGTCATTAAATGGTGTGGCAGGTTGACCTTGGCTGGCTGCCTGACCGATAGCTAGCCCACCAGGTGGGGGATTGGTGGTTCATCAACTACCATGCTCCATACCGCACTACCGGCGTAGCAGAGTTCTTCGGCTTCTGTTGGCTTGCCATCTGTCCTGCCAGGACAGACTCATTATCGAAAGGAAACAACCTTCACAGTTTACCTCTCTCCTCACATGATGCAGGAGCGAGTGAGAGATTGTTATTACAGTGTTTCTGCTTGGTTTCTTACCTCAAGTAGCCAAGAGATAGCCTGATCACCCAGAAAAATCATCCAGCATAAATTTTGGTCTAAGGTTTAGATTTAATACAAACAACCCCTAAACTTGTTAATTTCCAAAGGCAATCCAGCTGTAGAGGGAACTACTTAATCAGCAGTATCTTACAGAAAAGCTCCCAAGAACTCAGTTACGTAGTGAAACGTGGTGCTTTCAGTATTGAGGGAAAAAAAAAACATTACAAGGAATTCAGTGGTTTGAGTACTTGTTTATTTACCACATAAAAAAGTTACCACAGCAGTTTCAGAAGTAGAAAACATGGCAGGTTTTCTTTTTTCTGTGTTAATGGAAAAATAACAGATGACAAAGTTACACGACCAGCCATCTTATTCCAGTTATTTTACTTATATCCACACACACATCTCCTCCAAGAAGTTAAAGGTTTTTAAAATATTACTAGTTTTACCTGAATTAACCATCAAAAGCATTATGGAAAAATATCTGAACATGGAAAAAAATTTATTTTCTGGCAAAAAGATGAACAGGACTTTAGTTATTCCATTTTGTAGCTGAAACGCTGGTTCCGTTCAGCAGAAGAAAGGCATACGAGCCTTATTCTCACTTGAACACATAGATAAGCACGTTTTTGTTTTGACAGAAAAATCTTATTCTGCACAGGTATGAAAGCTTTCATAGATTTTGTTGTTGTCCTCCTCAATGTAGTATCTACCAACGGGCTCATTTCCTGGCATGAGATTGACCATGTGTGTTCTATTACAAGTCTCTCAGAAGAAAGCATACAGACAACTTGCTTCTCTACATCCTCTGTTTTACTGGGTTAAAATACAAGTAGGAACATTTGCCTTTAGATATCATGCTGCCTGTTGTACATCTCACCTGGGAAGCTGTTCTGCGCTGCCTTACTGAAGCTAATCATGGCTAAGATGCTGCTTCACAGTGGTGAAGTAATAAAGTAACCCAGTGTACACCTGTCAATCATAGTCCACATGAATTAAAATGAAGGGTGTCTAAAATACAGGTAGAGATGAGCTATTTTTGGTCCTAAACAAAGTATTATCTTAAGGCTTTTACAGCACACGAGCTATCGAGTACTCATTTAGGAGCGTTACAGCTGTGATAAAGTAGCTGCCTATGCATCAGCAGCTTCAATCTTAAGAAACACGTGTCAGTTCAAGTTTTTTATCTGCATATATCTACGCTGACTGCTCAACACCAGTAAATTAAACAGTCTTCAGATTTTTGAGGGCTTCAGCTCTGTAGCTGAAGAGCACCCCTCAAGCAAGCACATTCTGCCTGCAAGAAAGCAACTTGACTGCACAGGGAACCGGCATACTTCCTCCAACCAAAGGAGCAGTACAACTAATCAGGCAGAGTGTGTCCTGGTTTTTGGCTGGGGTAGGTCATTTTCACAGGATGCTGGGAGAGACGACTCAAACTAGGCAAATGGATATTCAATACCATATGATGTCATGCTCAGTAAGAGGGGGGAACGAGCCAGGAAGGAGGAATCGCTGCTCAGGGCTGGGCTGGGCATTGGGTGTTAGGCAGTAAGCAAAGTACACTGTGTATCACTGCCTTAGCTGAGATAAAGACAGCTTGATAGGTAAAGCAAAAGCAGTGCACGCAAGCAAAGCAAAACAAGGAATTCCATCACCACTTACCACCAGTAGCCTACTCACTGGTGGGGTGAGAAGCAACAAAGGCCACAGCTCTGTGTAAGCATTGCTCAACAACAAAAACATCCCTGAATTATCAACTGTTTTCAACACAAATCCAAACCAGCCCCATAGCAGCTACTATGGAAAAAATTAACCCTGTCCCAACCAAAACCAGCACAGGCAGGCACTCCTTGTTCCAAACCATTTACATCATGCTCAGGTCCCACCCTCCAACACATCCTCATCAACCACCACTCCCATTCTCACCCTTTGACACAATACACAGAAATTATTCCCTTAGTCCAGGGACCACCCCTGTAAAGTGTTCATAAAATGTCCACAGAATACCCACTGAGTTCATTCAGCCCATGATTTTGGGCTCCATCGGTAATGGTGGTCACTCAGGACAGGAGAGGTGATCTGTCACATGAAGTTACTGGGCACCAAAGCCCTTTCAGGTCAGGTGACTGCTGCACTTGCCCTGCTTTCTTCTAAGGCTTGTTCTCCGTTGGTTCAGGTGGTTCCTGCCACAGCAACTCCCATAACATCCAACTCAAATCCTGGTGGCAGCAATTTAAAGCTATTTCTGCTACAGTCTCCACCCCTGGTGCCTTTGGACCAGACCATCGAGTTTAACACTGCTGTGAACTCCTCCTGCTCTGGCTTGAAATGATCGACTGGCTGCAGTCCCTTAGGGGTGACCTACTCTGAGTGGAGCCTTATCTATGAGCTGCAGCCTCTCCAGGGGTACACGTGCTGTGACATAGGCTTATCCACAGCCACAGTTGCTTTGGTGCACCTGTTCCAGCGTGACCTTCTCCATGGGCCACAGCATTTTCAGAGGCAAACCTGCTCTGATGTGGCCTTACCCACAGCCACAGTGCCTTCAGGAATGAACCTGCTCCAACATGGCCTAACCCATGACTGCAGACCTTCCAGGGCTGTACCTGCTGTCATGGACTCATCCATGGCCACATGCTGGGAGGTGCTCGAGCATGACTTCATGCACAGCCAGAGATGCTTTGAGGTGCAGCTTCTCCAGCATGGTCTTTTATCCTTGGGCCATATTCCCTTCCGAGCACACCTGCTGTGCCACGGATGTAACCACAGGCACAGATGTTTCGAGATGTACCTGCTTTGGTGTGGACTCCTCCACAGGTCACAGTCCCTTCAGCTGGACTTCACACAGGGCTTCCAGCCTGTCCAGTACAGCAGCACAGAAACAGCAGCGATGCCCTGGCCACGGGCCAGCCCCAGGCACGTGGCCGTTGCTGTCATGAGAGTGTTCCCAGGCCCAGCAGAGCGAGATGATCAGCAGCAGCACAGCACTGCAGCCACCAGCGAGAGCAGAAAGCAGCTGCTGACGAGCACTGAACTCTACTGTGCAGTAAGGGAAGCAAAGCCCCATGGCAGTCACAGGAGTCTGTCAGTTAATATCTGGCAGCAGTAAGAGCTGTAAATTCGATCTGGCACATTCCAATCAAACATGTCGTTATCTTGAAACCTTTGAGCCCCACATTTTGTGCCAAAGGGACTGTTGTGGTTTAACCCCAACTGGCAACTAAGCACCAGGGTTCTCTCACTTGCTCCCCCTGGCAGGATGAGGAAGAGAATTGGAAAGATTGAAATAAAGACAGCTTAACAGGTGAAGCACAAACCACACGTGTATGCAGAGCAAAACAGGGAATTCCGTCTCCATTTCCCACCAGGAGGCTGGAGTTCAGCCATCCCCAGCACAGCAGGGCTCCACCACATGCAATGGTCACTTGGGAAGACAAATGCTATCACTCCAAACATCGCCCCCTTTCTTCTTCCTGCAGCTGTATATGCTGAGCATGATGCCACATGGGTGTGGGATATTCCTTTGTCAGCTGGGGTCAGCTGTCCTGGCTGTGTCTCCTCCCAGCTCCTTGTGAACTCCCAGCCTACTCGCTGGTGGGGTGGTGTGAGGAGTAGCAAAGGCCTTGGCTCTGTGTAAGCACTGCTCAGTGGTAACTAAACGATCCCTGAATTACCAACACTGTTCACAGCACAAATCCCAAACAATCCCAGACCAGTTACTGCGAAGAAAATAAACTCTGTCCCAGCCAAAAATCAGAACAAGCATTTATTTCATAGAGCTAGGTCGACTGTTTGTGTACCACAGCACCAAGAAAACCTTACTATGCTTCCTGTCTTTGGTAGTAGTTTTCAGTAAGACAATTAATAAGTGAAAAATAAGTCTGTTCCTTTCTAACATGCAAGTTTAATTTTTGAGGCCCTGTTGGTAAAAATTAACAGGGACAAAACCCAGTGCTGCTAAGAATTTATGCAATGAGTTGAGCAGAGATACAGAGATTGTACAATCTCATTTGCAAACACCAGAATGTCTACTGTTACAGAAGACAGATTATTTAAAAAGTTTTAGCAAGTTTTGAATTAAAAGATAAACAGGTAGAAGCAGACCACCTCTGACCAGTAAGCACATGTAAATATCTACCCTGAACAATTATAACTAAATATTGTTTAAATTTGACAATCAGAGCCAATCCTCACATCACAACCATCAGTGAATTCAGCTAATTTACTGAAGTCTCTAGTAAGGCAGGGAACCATGATACGTGCTAAAGAGTAGGAGACAGACACAGGATTTTGAGAATTCTAAACCATCCTTTGTGTCATTTTACCTCTTGTTTTCTATTGCACAGGAAGGACAGAATAAAAGTTTCTGAACACTCACCTACCCAATTACAAAACTTCTAAAAATCACTTTTTCACCTCTTAAGCCAATACTAAAAAAATGTTTATACCAGCTGAACATAATGATGATGGGTGTTGCTGCTATAGCATTTTTACCAGTGCCTGGTCAATGTATTCTATGAGATACTCTGGATAAACCTGTTGTTTCTCAAAGATGACAAAGATAGAAGGGTTTGAAAAGTTATTCACACAACTGTCGTAGAAGTTTTGGTTGTCCTTCAAGGGAGGCCGAACGTAGGAAGAATTACCCAGAGTGAACTCTCCCACGAGCACTCGTGCCAGAAACATGGTCTTGGTGTTTGAGTGTCGCTCGCAGTAATTGTCAGAGTAAGATGCATCCCTTGCAAAATAGCTCCCTGCAGAAGAGAAACCAAGACACAGCTGCTAAGACACCAAAGTTGCAGGGAAAGAGGTGATAAGTGTGAAAGTGAATTCATAAACAAAAGCCATGAAGCAGTTCATGAATGACCTTTCTAAAGCCTTCACTAGACCTCCACCTTTCACCAACCCCACTTAACTTCCTTTCCTGGCAAAGGCTACTAATACTCACTATCACACTCCTGAGAGTTACAATTGAGTATTGAATCAGATGGGCGGGTGGTTGGTCAGTCAGCTTGCCTCCTGGCTATTCTACTTGGTATGTTTATCCTTTCCTGGACATGAGAATATAATTTGCTAAGAAGGTAAAAAGCCTGCAACCAGAATGGTATTTATGTTCCTGGAAAAAAAAACCCACAACAAAACAACTCCAAATAATGCCATGCTGCCTTACTGTAGGAGCTTGGAGAAACTGGAACACACATAAGCCTGGGCTCTAAGAGAATCCATCCCTAGAAACGGCCTCTCCTAAACTTGTCTTCTCTTGCAAGAACAGAGTGGAGCAGAGAAGCCAAGGTGTTTCAGTATGCCTCAGCCCCAAATCATCATTGCCAAGGTCAGCTACGTTGTCCACACCATCACAGAGACAAGCCTTAGATTGGGTGAGTGCCCTCTAACTAACTTTACACCTCTGAAGTAGCTACTGAAAATTTTTTTAGCAAGTCCAGGGTTAATGAAAGAGATGAAAAACGACCTTTCCCATAGACAGTCCCATGAAGGCCACAGATCCTCCAGTCAAAGTTTTGGTGACAGATGGCATCAATGTATTTTTTACTGGTCCCATGAAATAAAAATCTCTCATCCGCAGCCTTTCCACCATTGTTCTTCCGCATCAGTTCCTTCTGCCTGCAATAAGAAGCAGTATCTTTGCAGTTCCAGACAGGTTCCTGTCATACGAGCACTCAGAGACAATTTTACACAAGAAACATATTCTGAAAATGCTTACATTAAGGTCTAAATTTTGGACACATAAGGTATCTTGCTGTCTAGCTGCATAAAAATGTGCTTTCATTATACTCAAATGCCTCCAGATACTTAATAATAAAAATGTTTTGTTTCATTCACTGCCTGTTGGGAGAGGGGGAGGAATCGCAGCATTTTTTTTTCCCAGACACAGGAGTTCATGTTAACGCTTCCCCTCAGTGAGTTTTGCATTTAGCTTTGAAGACTGTTTCACTCCTGACCAGCTACAAAACAGTGCCTGTGCCACATGTGACTGATTACCAGGTTCAAGGCTTCATGGAAGGCAGCTGTCCTGGACGCAGGCCTGGCACAATTCAGAACCACTTACTCAGGAGAAAGGATTCCTCCCACAGAGCCCATCTGACTATCCTAAGCTCTAGGTCTTGACTGTGTTTTAATTTTATCAGTACCTCTTTGTCTCCACGTTGACCCTGGTGAGGTATTTCAGTGAGGGAGTGGAAGCAAACTGTAAAATGCAGCTGCATTTCAGGAATGCGCGTGTCTCTCTTTAGCACACAGCTAACTGCAGTAACAGCAAAGTTCATGCACATGTAGCCGAGCAGTATTTTACACATACCATTGAAACAGTTCCCAGAGAGATGGGTTCTGAACTCTGTGAATCTTATTAATAACCGTTTTGGGCATTGTGCGCTGGAAGTCCACCTTCACTTTCTTGTATTCTTCAGAAGAACTGTCAAGCTCAATCAGCTGTAAGGAAAGGATTAAAAAAAGCTACTCTCATCTTGCATGAAAATCCTAAGAAAGCCACCCTACCCAGCACACTACTGAGACCTTTAAAGTCTTTTCTGTGAAGCAGAGGTACAAGCAGCAAAAATACTCTTGGAAAAAAGGCACATTAGAGATCACTTTTTATAGAAATCTGTAGAAGTAAGCTCATACCTAGGGAACATTAACTCCTGAGGTGTAAGGCACCCAGGATGCTCTTTCATGGGACATTAAAGGAGTTGCATACTTTTATGCAGCCACTCATCCCTATTTACTATTTGGGCCACAACACCTTTGCATGCATCTACCAAACAGGACCAACACATGAAGAAAGGAGAACATAAATTAAAAAAGAGAGAATGGAGAATTTATGCTGCAGCACAGCAGAGTACCTCTACACCCACACCTTTCACATCTTTACAGTTTATACTCCCTACAGCCAGTGAACACAAACTGCACTGCCTGTGATTTGTAAGGAAGTTTTTATTCAGTAAATAATTTTAGGGAAGGGTAAGGACACAGTGCTAAAAATCAGCTCCTGAATGACAGTCATGAAAGCAAGCAAAAAGTCTTCTATTTCCCATGGCACATCAAGAATGTCAACATTCACTTTTCCTATTTTCTATTGACAATTTCTTGAGGATCTGCATTTTGCCAAGTTAGTACTTTTCAAGCTGAAAACAAGATGATCTGTTCTGTAGCTATAGTTACCGGAGTTGACAGAGGCGGCAGTGAAGGCAGGCAGGAAGGCAGCAAAGGTAAACCATGCTGAAACTAACTGGGTGTGTTACAAAGGTAAACAAGTTCCCTCCTCTGGAGTTATGGTATGTTTTAGTAAATGATCCCAGCCTGAACTCTGCTCTTCAGCAGCGCTCCACAGACAAACAGCCTACTTACACACAGCTCGGGCAATGGCTGCCCTGAAGTTCAGAGGCATGATTTATTTCTCATGCTTCAGCACATGTTGGACTTGAAAGTTACCTATCTTGGGAACCAGTATCAGTCATGCTAATACAGCACAAGCTTCAGGCAAATTTGCCAAGGAAAAGAATAAATAGGAGCAGTGAAAGTCAACATTGCCATGGTTATGCTGACACAATTTGTTAGTTTAAATTTGGATCCAGCTTCACCTCTAGGTCTGCCCAGTGTGATATCAGGTTCAAATTTATCAACACCTCTGCATTATGTTACACAAGAAACAGTCATCTACAAAGGCATGAGAAACACTGAATCTGTAAAGTCACAAACCCGCATGTGACAGCACAGATGGAGAGAAAGAAGAAAGAGCTCCAGACCTTGAATCCCAGTTCAGGCAGGGCGGATTTGTCCCAGTGAGTTGGAATGCCCCTTAGCGCTTCCGTGTGCTTAAAGCCCCTGTACATTACAAGACATTACAGACAGGTAATTAAACCAAAACAAATCCCTACATTTTACATACCTGTAATACTAAACATTCTGGCCAAGTTTAGGGACAACATTGGCAACTGAACATATTCAGGAACACTTTAAAGTTTCCTTTTCAGTTCAGTACATGAAAATATTTGTTCCAAATCATAATGTCAAGACTTATGGCAGGAAGTAAGATGCCAAATGAGAAAAAAAATAGATATATACTGAACTAAACATGAAAGTAGTTTCCTTTTGTTGTGAAGAGTTGAATGTACACATAAAAGCTTTGCTCCACTGGGGTAGGTAAACAAAAATTCATCCAGTACAATATCAGTATGACAGAAACAGGATAGATACAGCCTTCCCCTCCACTTCAACCCCAATTTTAATTAGCCCCTTTAGTTGCTCTTTTCTGCATTGTTTAAGCAAGCACTCTGTGCTGCAAGGGAATGCTTAAGAAAAGTTTTCTGTTACATGCAATTATATAAAACTTTCCTCCTTGCAGAATCCTCCCACATTTTGCTCCACCTGTAACAACTACTCCTTTACTCTCAGACTGTCTGGTTGTTCTCAAAAGATTTTTTTCTAACCACGTACTTAGTTTTTAAAATTACTTCTCTCAGATGTCAGAAAGGGCTAGTATGCATAAATATTATTGCTTCTATATGTATCAGCTGCTTTAAGATAGTTCCCTGTTTTGAGTTTGCGTGGCAAGGTTTTGGCAGTTGTGGGCTGCAGGAGTGGTTTCTGCAAGAAGCAGCTACAAGCTTCCCCTAACCCCACACAGAGTAAATACCAACCAGGCTCAAGGCCAGACCCGCTGCTGACCGATGCTGAGCCATCAGTGATGGTCACAGTGTTTCTGTGATAACATATTAAAAAAGGAAAAAACCCCACAAGTAGAAGATTTTTGCTGCCAGAGAGGGGAGTGAGAAGATGTAAGAAACTTTGCAGACACCAAGGTCAGTGAAGGAGGGTGAGGAGGCACTCCTGGCACCGGAGGAGAGATTCCCCTGCAGCCTGTGGAGAAGTCCATGATCATAAAATACCCTGAGCTGGAAGGGAGCCATAAGGATCATGAAGTTGAACTCCAGGCTCCACATAGGGACAAGATCCGACACTTATCCTTGTTAAACTTCATGGTGTTGGTGACTGCTCAGATCTGTAATCTGTCCTGGTCTCTCTGTAAGGCTTCTCTACCCTCAATGGAGTGAACAGGGTGCCACCTGCAAATTTACTTAAGACACCTGCTGGTTCTGTGTTGATTGAGGTCGTTTATGAAAATATTAAAAAGAACTGGACCTAAAACAGAACCCTGGGGAACCCCACTAGTGACTGGATGCCAGCCAGATGGAACCCCATTTACTACCCCCCTCTGGGCCTGGCCCTTCAGCCAACTGTCCACCCAATGCATTGTGGCTTTGTCCAGTTGTATGCCAGACATTTTGTCCAACAAAATACTGTGAGACACAGGATCAAAAACTTTACTGAAATACAAGATTTCTAAAGTAGAGATTCCACAGGTATCCTGTTGAGGCTGGGACCGGGTTGGAAACCTGTTCTGGAGCAAGCTCCTGGCAGGATCTGCAGCCCATGGAAAAAGGGGCCTGTGCCAGAGCAGGCTTGCTGGGGAGGCTTGTGACACTATGGGAGACCATGCTGGAGCATTTGATCTTGAAGGTCAACTCCATGGAAGCCACACTGGGGTAGCTGGTGAAGAACTGGAGCCCCCATGGGAGGGACTAATGTTGGAGAAGTTCATAGAGGACTGTCTTTCATGAGTGGGACTCCATGCTGCAATAGGGAGAGTGCAAGGAATCCTCCCCCTAAGAAGGAAGGGCCAGCAGAGACAACTTGTGACAAACTGATGGAAACCCCCCAATTCCCCATCTCCCCCTGTGCTACTTGTGGATGGAGCAGGGAGATAAATCATGAATAAAGTTGAGCCCAGGAAGAAGAGAGGTGTGGGGAAATGTGTTAAGATTTTTCTCCCCTGTCCAGTTGAGGAGTGACAGAGCAGCTTTGGTGTGCATCTGACCTTCAGCCAGGGTCAATCCACCGCACTCCCTCTAACCAGCAGCTCATGACATTGTTATACATTCAATTACTTTCTGAGCTTCACCATTCCCATGACCAAGCCCAAACTCCCATCACCCCCAAGGCTCCTGAGCTGCTTGAAAACTGTTGGCCAGGCTGGATTACTGCCCTGGCTAGACATTTCTGTTAGAAAGTTATGTCCCTTCCCCCTCAACTTCTTTCACAATTACCTTAACAGCTGTTCCTTCACCTTATTAACAGCTTTGGAAGATCACAATGCATTAAATCCATCACCTCAGAATGAACAGTTTCAGTTTACCTTTCTCTTGCCTTTTCCACCTCTGTCTCAGAGACAAATTTAGGTCTTCTGCAAATACTTCTCTCTGTTTTGTAGCGAATGTTTTTCTGAATCATGGCTGGAAGAAAAAAAAAAACAAACCACAGCAGAACACCAAAAACTTGAACAACCAGAAACACGATTTAGAAAGCCTTCACACTGCAGAAAAACTTGCCACTAAGCTCTTTTGTCGAAAGTGTTGAATTAAAGGCACTGAGCTTTTCACTTCATACACAAAGGGAAGTCAGAGCAGGATGTGGAACACATGATCTATCTCTACAAATAACTGAGAAATATCTTAGTTTCAAGTTTGCTCTTCACTTTAGAAGTAATGACAAGAAACAAGTAGCTATTTTCTTTTCATTGGTCCATAAGTCACACTTAACTGAAAAGGATCATTGTAAAATAAGTATCTCCTTTTGGTCCATGGATTGAATCCCGTTCTTCACAATCTGCAGTCAAGATACTGTCCTTCTACAGGCCTTTCTAGATTGCAAAGTGGAACTTACATTGTAAGTGTAACCAAACAGGTACCACAGGCCGTCCCTCTTTATTGACTATCAACAGAAACAAGCCACAGCAACCTAAATTTTAGGGGCATTCTTTCTGTAGCTACTGCCACATCATACTAGCAACTATGAGTCAGTAGCAGCCAGCAGAATGAAACCTCATCTTCAGAGGTACCCACAGAAAGACGAAAACAAACCAATGAACCAACCTACCTCTTGGCACCACTAAGCCTAGAAACTAAGTTCTGGAAGACATCTACATTGCACATATTTGCCTGTTACTACAAAAAAATAAATCCCAAACTTTATAAAGGGGATTGATTTACTATGGCATTTTCTAAGCCAGACAAGTTTCCCAGCCTATAAAGAAGATTTCAGCACTGCTTTCAACTGAATCACAAACACATCATATACTCTTGCTGCTTGGTTTCCCCCCAACCCAAAATAGAATGAGATAGCAACAGAGAGTTGGGTGAAATAGAACTACACCAAAATGACACGGCTGGGCAGGTTGCTTCCCACCACCATTCCCCATGATTTTTGAGGAGGATACCTGGTAAGGCAACAGCTCAGAGAAGCCAGTGCCATCACAAGTGGTTTAAATTTCCCTAACACTTGGAAAAGCCATCGTTCTATTTTGACATAGCCAAGGTATTTCCCTCGGCCTTTCCAGACAGGCAGAGCTATGAAAAGACAACAGCTACGCAGAACAGAACCCGGCTTACCAAGTCTTCCAGAAGTTTCTCGTCATTTGGGTTCGTGCGAGCGTCAGTGGCCATGTAACGCTTTGACTTGCTGACGGACATTTTGAAACCCAGCACAAGAACTTCTCAAAAAGAAAACTTCTGGAGGAACAGGAATGCCACTTGGCATAATGTGAACAGCTCTTACCCTAAGGACTTTGACAGAAGCTGTCCCTGAACTCTGAACCACATTGCTTACAAGTTTCTCTTTCCTGACTGCTGCATCACTGAGGTTTAAAACCACAAAAGGCCCGTGAGGGAGGGAAAAGGAGAGTAACAAAACCAAGCAAAACAAAATCCAAGCAAATGGAACATACCTCCAAAATTGAGTTCATATTCATGTCTTCCAGCACTGAAATTCAGCTTTGGAGACCCTTTGGCTATGTAAGCTTTCTCCAGGTCATCACTGGAGACAGTGGCAGCTGCATGACCATCACTCTGTCAGGCCAAAAACCGAGGGAAAAGAAAAAAAGTCACCTGGGCTGCTATATAACAAGAAGTTTAAAAATCACAGCTGTCATATGGTATGGCTGCAGCACCATCTATCAGCCTTTGTGCATCATAGGGACCAATAGGCAGAGAAGCCTGTTGAAACCGGCCCTAAACCAAACCAAGCAGTGTTATGAAGCCTAAACTTACATGCCGTGAACACTGAGGCTGCGCATTCACCAACCAGACCTTAGCAAAGATGCTCAAGGAACTACTGGTATCTTAGAAAAGGAAGTTTTATTCAGGAGCAATAAAAAGAATGTATTCACGTGATCCTATCTGACATGACTCACTGAAGAATTATGCCAATAATTTCTGTGGCTTGCCAGCGAGCACTCCCCTAACACAAACTGAATTCTCAGGGAAAAGATCCCATCAGGCTTATAAAGTCCATCTGAACAGTATGAGTGAGAGGGAGGAAGGGAGAGGATGACAAAAGAAGGGATGATATAAACTCTGTGTACTTTGTCAGTAATTCTGCATTTTTAACACCGATTTTTTTTCCTATTTTTCCACACTTACTTCTTGTCCATACTCCTGCCACACACCATATTCATCTTTCCAGTACCACATCCATTCTGTTGTAAGAATGAAGTGAGGGGGTTTGGTCACAGAGGAGGCTGTAGAAAGACGTCTAACGTTTGCAACCCCACAGGTCATATTCACAAAAGAGATAAATGGCAAGACAAGGCCACTTTCAGTAGCAACATTATTAAATCTATAAAAAAAGGAGAAAAAAATAATCAGAACTGAATGTGAAGTTTTACACATAGGCCCAGAAGCCCACCACAAATGTGCATATTAGCTCAACATCACTCAAAAGCAGAACACAAACCTGCAGTTTCCAGTCTCGGTTCTGTCTTGCATTTGTACATATACTGCATCCCAAATTCATAAAGGTATTTCTGTATTCTTAATGGTTCTCTGCACCCAAGAGTATCTCTCTCTCTCTCCAGATACAGAAAGTGTTCTACCAGTTCCACAATATGGACTGGGAGAGAAGAGGGTGGTAAGGGCAAATCTCATGCTACCTTTCCATCCTCCACCTCAGAAGGTGAAAAAGAAAGTTATTTCTAAGCGTGGGGTCAAGCTGTGTATTGACAAGCTCTGACCAAAGACAGATTCCCACAAGTACTTGTGATAAAATCACTATTCTCTGCAGCTTTCCAGCAATTCTTAGTGAGGATTATGACTTTCTATGATAGCAGCAGTAAGAAGTATTTATATATTTTTTCACAGCCAAGAATATTAGAGACTATTAGTCAGCCACATAGAATAGCTGGTGGATGACCCTGGCGAGCAACCAAGTACCCACAAAGTCGCTTGTTCACTCTCCCTGTCCCCTACACAACAGAAGGTAGAGAATAGGACAGGCAAAAGTGGGAAAAGTTGTGCATTAATATAAAAGCAGTTCAAGAGGTGAAGAAAGGGGGTAGTGATAAATAAACAAAGCAAAACAAATCGCTTACCATCTCCCAAAGGCAGTCTAAAGCCCAGCCTGCTTCCAAACAGTGGCTACACCCTAGAAACCAAAAACCCAACCCCCCTCTCCCTTTGCCACAGGTTTGATTGCTAAGCATGATACTACATGGTATGGCAGATCCCATACCATATGGGATGATCAGTTCAGGTCAGCTGTCGCAGCTGATCCTCTTCCAACACCTTGCCCACCCCCAACCTACCTACTGATGGAGAAGCAGGTCAGAGTAGGAAAAAGAGAAAGCCTTGACTCTGGGCAAGCACTGCTCAGCAACACTGAGCACACTGTTGCATTATTGCACTGCTTTAGTCACAAATCCAGAACACAGCACCACACAGGCTGCCATGAAGAAAGCCAAACCCAGTAAGCTAACCCTGTACAGACTCCAGGTATAAGTAAGTCATGATGGAGCAGATCTCCAGCAACAGCAGATCAACAAAGTGAGGTCAGCGGAAGAATACTGAATGAAGCTACTTATGTAATGACTGCAATAGAACTGTAGCAATTAAAAGCCACTAAGGGCCTTGTCCAATAGAGCAAACTCCAAACATCATTAAATTTTTTAAGAGTTTATACCTGGTGTTTTTGGGGTCACAATAAGCTTTTTCTATTTCTTCCATGTTCTTCAAGTCTTTCCAGGTATTACCATCAGAGATCTGCCATCTATATGGCAAGTGAAAATGAGTTCTGATACACTTGTCTATAAAAGTTTAAAAAAAAAAAAGGGATGCATTATTTTTACAGGCTATAAGAAAAACTCCAACATTCACAGCTGTACACCTAGCTTGTGAAAGTATCAAATGCATACCTACAGAAAGCATCTGCCTATGCAATCATTACAAGCAACAGCTCAGAAATTTTTAGCATGAGCAAGCAATTTTTGAGCTTATGTACAAGTTCAGTTTCTGCACCTACTAGATTCTCTTTGTGCATCAAAATTGTTAGCAGGAGCTCAG
Organism: Gallinula chloropus; assembly: GCF_964237585.1. NCBI lineage: Eukaryota > Metazoa > Chordata > Aves > Gruiformes > Rallidae > Gallinula > Gallinula chloropus. Next base: position 24,901,655 of record NC_140085.1, on the reverse strand, counting down.
TGATGAAGAACTGTTCTGTCTTCTCAGTTTCAGAGACAAAAGTTTACAATGCAATGAGATCACAAGCTCATATGAGGCTATTACTTCACATACAGAATAACAATGTAGACTCAAATATCTATGTCTAACCTTAGTCCCACGTGGTGTGCTTTGGGGAAAAAAACCCCCAACCACAAAAAACCCCAACCACAAACCAGTTTTTAGTTTTAGGATAGCTCATTTAGAGACTTTCTAGGAGTCTCTAGGGGTCCAGACCCCACCAGAAGGAATGAGAACAGTGGTTGCAGTGGCCCAGGTATCACAAGTATCACTTGGAAATCATTCAAAGAATCAGTATGCAGTCTCACTCCTCGACAGGAGTGAGGATCACATCACCAGTACACACACACATAAACTTGAGGCTTAGCTTCCATAGTAAAACAACAGGGAACTTAAACTACAGGGAAAGTCAAGGAGTCTGCAAGAAGGTGTGCAGTACATCACAGAGCTTCTACAGGTCAAGAACATCAAGAAGGAAAAGGATGACAAAGGGACAAGAAGAAAGCTGGCACAACAGCTTTTTTCCTGGACAAGCTGGAACATTTTGAAAGGCAGACAACTCAGACTGGTGGTACAGAAGAGTGCTAGAAGAAACAAGGAAGAACGTAGAATTCAGAGTATCTTTTCAGCTATTCGGAAATGAGACTTGTGTCATCCAGAAATCCCTTAGCTGAACACAGGTGGAGCAGCCAATCTCCAGCACAGGCTGATATCATACATTCCAGAGTAAAACAAAACAGCTTATTTGTTGGTATACCAGGTAGGTCAAACACTTTCCTACCAGCACTCAAGTTGTGAAGTTTCTCCTTTCTGTGACAAAAGTCTATCACTTCCTCTTTATGTGTGCCATGGTTTTGCCCCAGACAGCAGCTCGCTCACCCCTCCCTCCCAAGGGGATGCAGAGCAGAATGGGAAAAAAATCTCGTGGGTTGAGACAAAGACAGTTTAACAAGATAACAAGGAAAAAAAATAATAACAAGAATAAAAAAATCATACAAATGAAGCAAGTGATGCACAAATACAACTGTTCACTGCAACAGAAGAAAAAAACAAAACCAAACCAACCACCACCCAATGCCCAGTCTGTTTCTGAGCAGCAATCCCATCTCCCATCTTCCTTCCCAAGTTACACACAGAGCATGACATTACATGATGCAGAATATCCTTTTGGTCAGCCTGGGTCAACTGTCCTGGCTGTGCTTTTCCAGCTTCCTGTGCACTTGGCGGTTCATGAGAAGCTGAGAAGTCCATATCTTAGTGTAGACACTACAACTACCTACTAACAACTAAAACCATTGGTGTGTTAGGAACATTGTTCTCATAGTAAAACAAAACCACAGCATTACACCTGCTACTAGGAAGATAATTAACTCTAGCCCAGTCAAAATCAGGATAATGAGAAAAGGAAAAGTAGACTGGAGTTGTTAAAGTCACAACCTACCTTTAAAGCCACAATTTCTGTACAGATGATATAAACAGATCTGTCCCAGTTCTTCTTCGTTTGTGGTTGAGGATACTTGGCTAGAGCTGTGTTTTCTCTCTAGAGGGGTGAATTACAAGCATTATTAATATACCTTGTTCCAATAAACCTTCTTAAAAGTGCGCTTATGGGTAGAGAAGATGCCTAAAAACAGTGTTTGCAACTGCATTCAGCTCCAGAAAGGCACTGAAATCCTTGATAACCTTGTATACTCAGAAGTCCTAACCCCTTTATTCCTCCTTTCTAAATGTGACTTTCCTGTAAATGCTAAATTCCTCAGGTGGAGTTTTATCTATCACTGCAAAACAATAATAAAATCCAAAGCCTTTACATTGCTGGATGGACTTCAATTACTCATGCTATCCACATAGCTGTCCACCTTGGCAGCTACAAAATCTGATATCTCAAAATTTGTTACTTCCGCAAATTAAAGCACACCTAAGGAAACGATGAAGGGAACTGGAGGGAGAATGGCTGAGATAAACACACATCCACTTGGATTTTCCATTCTGTTATCACTAAATTACACAACTTAGAATTCTAAGAAACTTCAAAATAAAAGGAACAAACAAAATATTACATCTGAGAGATAACCAGGATATTGCTGTCTGAATTCTTGTGCTAAACAATTGCTACATTAAAGAAAACAAACCAGTTTATAAGCACACAAGTAAATGCCACCCCTATTCGTAAATGGTTCACCACCCTTGCTTATGTTTGTTGCTTTAAAAAAATTATAGATCTCCCGATTTCCAGTTCACATTATGCATTTCTAATTCCAAACTTAAGATTTTTTTATAAATACCAAGCACTGTATCCCTCGGGAACCCATAATGCCTTGAAATCCACTTCATTTATCAAGACACAAACCTCTCAATGAGAAAGGTGCACGGTCCCTCCTAAAAGACACATCAAGATGTGAGTTCTGTTTTCTTTTTCTTAATACATGTGTGACAATGTGACATTCATTATAACAATTCTTCTGATGTTTTCCAAAGATGGTATCATTTACCTTTGCGTGGTGAAGTCTTGGCATCTTCTGTGTCACACATGTTCCAGTTGTCCTTTTTTATGTCATACATATTCCTATAAATGGAGGGTAGTTTCACAATTATGTTTGAGCTCATTCCCTGTCTCTCCAGTTTCTCATAACATTCTGACTTTAATAAGTCATGGGATCGCTTGCAGCTGCTGCCAAATCTGCACTGTCCCCGCAAATAGTACTGGCAAATATGGAGTTTGGTGCAGATCTTCTTATAGGTACAAGATCCATAAGGCCCATCACCTTTGTTATAATGCAAGCAGACCTTGGTAGAGAAAAAAATAAAAGCAAAGTATAATGTGTTCATATAGACTGTTTGAATTCAGAATTTTTATATTTTTACAACTACGTTTACATTTGCATTTTCTTCTTGTTTTCCAAATGACTGATTGACAGTTTTCCTTTTGCCCTGGTTGATAGCTTTCCTTTTGCCCTCCTAACGTCTAGAAAGATCTTTCGACGAACCACCACCATCTTACAGACACTCTGAAGCAGACAGGACTGTAGGCTAGGATAGGCTATTTTATTGTGTTACTACCCCACCTCTTTGGTTTTCTATTTTTGGAATAGTGAACTTTATTGAATTGATGGTAAGAAGTACTGGATCTGTCTGGGATGGAGTTATTTTTTCTCACAGCAGACCAAATGGTGCCATGTTTTAGATCTGCGACCCAAACAACGTTGGTAACATACCAGTGTTTCAGGTACTGCTGTGCAGTGCTTGCACAGTGTCAAGGCTCTCTTCTTCTCCACTCTGCGCCCCCCACCCCAGGGTTGGTGGGCTGGGACAGGACAGCTGGGACAGCTAGCCCAAACTGGCCAAAGAGATATTGTATACCATATAACATCATGCTCTAAAATAAATTAAAAAGAGGGGGAGGGAACAGAGGCTGGTCCTTCTTACGAGGTAGCCCTCACTTACAGACTTGCTGGGCTTGTGGGAAGTGGTGACTAACTTTCCTTGCAACACTTGTTTTCTCCCCTTTCCTCCTCTTGCTGAACTGTCTTTATCTCCATCCACAAGTTTCTTTTGTTTTTCTTGCAGGGAAGAGGGAAGTGAGTGAAAGGCTGTGCTTAGCTGCCTGCTAGGGTCAGCCTGCCACAGATGAGAACAGAGGATGGAGATTTAAAGTTTCAGATCGGCATTATGCTAACTAAAATGACATCTAACATCTCCAGCCAGGATCACGCCTCTTCATTTTTGGATTCTCACTGAAACACAAGGCTCAGGGACTGTCACAGAGCACTGTGACTACTCACCTCTGGTAAGAGGGAAGGGTCGTTTTGAAGCAGAAGCTGGCGAAGTTCACCACTGTTAAAATGCTCAAGTCCATATTGTTTTAGAACAAAGAGGTTGTGGTCCGAGTGGAAGTTGTGAACAAACTTGCATTCCTTCCTACAAGTTAGGAAACCCAAGAGCAAAATGAGCGGAGCAGCCTGGCACCGTTCCACCCCCCACACTATCGCACTGAGCAGCGCCACAAGCACACCCCATCAGCTGGTCTCAGAAGAATCTCTAGCGCTCCTTCACAGAGCAATTATGTGACTCGCCGAGCAGATTACATAATGACTCTGAGGATAATTACCACGCTATTTGTGATTTACGGTGGTTACGACATTAGTGCAGTCTGACAACACCGGCGGTTCTGACCCGCAGCTCACGATCACGCGGGAGAAAAACACCGACCCGCCCGCACAGCCCCCCGGCCGATCCGCGCGTTCCCCAGTCATTCGCCGTGTGCGGGGGGAGGCCAAAAGCTGGGTGGTGAGGCAGGGAGGAAGCGTCGCAACCCAAAGTCTGTGGGAGGCAACCGCTCCTGCCTCTCGTCTTTAAAGAGAAAAACTGGGGGAGGGAGGTGGCGGGGGGTGGGGAAGGAAAGCAAAGTACTTCCGACACGGAAACGAGCTGCTAGTGAAGCTTCCTCGCACCCCAGGGGGCATACCGACGCTGAGTCCCCCTCCCCCCGGCAGCATCGCCCTCACCCCAGAGAACAAGCCCCGTTCCAGGACCGAGCTCTCAGCCACCAACTGCCCGCACCGGGAGAGGCGGAAACGATCGCAGCCCTCCCCCGTCCCGGAGCCTCCAGGGCTCGTTAGGAAGTAGCAGCCTTTCCTCTCCGAAACACTTATCGTGAGCACTCCCTCCGGCGACAGGGCAGCCAGCGCAGGCCGCAGCAGCGCCCAGCCCCGCTGTTCGCCGCAGGGCACAGGCGGCTTCGCTTCGCGGCATCCCGAGGCCGGGCAAAGCCCCGGTCCACGAGGAGAGGGAAGGCCGCCGAGGACCGAAGCGGAAAGGGGACTCCGCGGACACTAACCGCGCCCGGGGGCAGAGAGCAGCACGCGAGGCCCACGCAAACGCTCCGCAACCCCCTCCGCCCGCTCCTGTCCCGGGCAGAGCTGCGCGAATCCCCGCTGGCAGTCCCGGACGGAGAGGTGGCGATGGAGAGCGCCCCGGGCCGCCCCCTCGCCCCTCACCTCGCCTGCTGGTTGCGGCAGAGCCCCTTCAGGTGGTACTTGCAGAGATGCAGCCGCCCGCACTGCCCCTCGCATCCCGCGCCGTGCTCCTGGCACAGCCGCACGGGGCTGGTGGCCACCACCACCACCCCGGCCGCCGCCGCCCCCTCCTCACCGGGCCGCCGCACCAGCGTGAACCGCTGCGCGTCCCGCAGCACCAGCGCCAACTGCTCCGCCGTGGGCTGGCTCGGCAGCCGCCGCTGGAGCTCTCCCTGCTCCAGGCATCCGCCGCTGGCGCACAATAGCTGCAACGCTTGTGTAGCTAACGCCATGACCGAGGAACGGCTACCTTCCTCGGCCTCAGCCGCTCTCGGGGGCCGGCCCCGGGCAGCCCCGCCCCGGGACGCTCCACGCATCGCGGCGCGGAAACGAAAACGAAACCGCCGGCACTGGGCCACGGGTATGGGTGGGGCTCAGCGGTTGGCCGCAAGGCACGAGTCTCCCTCGGACTGCTGAGGTGCCTCGGAATCCCAGGGTCACCCAAAAGGAGTTGATGTCTCTTCAGCAGGGGTGGGGGGTGGTTTGTTTTGGTTTTCTTCAACCTGACTGCAGAGAGTTAGATGTGGTGGCACTGCATGAGGGCCCTTTGCCTTCCTCCTCCTGCTGAGTTTTAGGGTGTATTGGCCATTTTAAATCAGATTCGATCAAAGGGATGGCAGCTGGAAGGTCGTGCATGTCCTATAGGATTCAGTGGTCCAGGGGCGAAGAGAGAGTGCGGACGAGTCTCCTTCACCGTCTCCAGCTACAGGAAGAAGTCTGGTGTTTGTGTTGTTAGGCACCAGTAACATTCTCAGTAAAGGCGTGTGACCTGTGGGTATTCTGAAGGCCACTCTCACACTCTTTTCAGTATCTAAATTAAGAGCTCAGTCATGGGCATGCATCAGCTGGACAGGCAGCCCCCCTGTTTGCCGTGCTCATAGTGCCACGCAGTGTCACTGCGTCGCTTGCACTGCAGCCGTGGCACCAGGCTGTGGCCCAGCAATGTGCTTGCCCTCTGAGAGCCCATAAGGTCCCTTGACCGGGGACCATCTTTCAGTTCTTTTTAATGCCTTCCTGTGGATCATTGCAGTACTGCTGGCGCTGCACCCCGTTCACTCAGAGGCATGCTTTAAATGATGGTAAAACAGTGTAAAATTGCATTATTTAAGTCAAGACTGGCAGCAGCTGGCATGGGAGCGGTTAACATGGGAGATGATTCCCATGGAGCAAGAATCCTGCCTGCTTCCTTCTTCTGCCAGTCAGGTTCTGTTGTGTCGTTCCTCTTCTCTTGTCTTATTTCCTGCTTGCCCTATGACATAAGGAAGGGAGTGACTAAATGAGAAGCTAGACAAGTACATTGAACGGAAGACCAGCTATGCTAGGTCAGTTAGAGATTCACATAGATCTCTAGCCTGCCTCTGACAGGCTACCAACAGATGCCTAGGAGGCAACATGAGAGGCTCTGGCATTACTCTCCTTCATGCCTTCCTTCCAGAGTCTGCTGATCAGCTTTCCTGAAACACAGGAAAAGTGCTATTCACTTTCTTGGTTCAATTTCTGATTTTATATCCACTGATCATGTCTCTCTTTGCTGTCTCTTTACAAAACTGAGAAGTTATTGTCTATTTTAGTCTTGTGTTCTGTGTAAGACATTCCATGGTTTAGGCTTTGTCCTCCTTTGTTCCTTAAGACAGTCTTTCCTCTTTCCTTAAGAGGCAGACCCATATCTGTGAGGTGTGAGTGCATCAAATGTGCACAGTGGCTTATCAGTGGTTTTTTTGTGTCTTCTGCTGCACTCCTAATAATCCCTACTGTTTGGTTTTGTTGATTACTTTTGAGGTTGGAGTGTCATGGTTCACTTAGATATCTCAAATTTACAGGACAATGTACTCTGTAAATTGAACTTTATTGTATGAGCTCATTAGGAAAGAAGACAAATAAGCATATCAAACAAGGGCTCAATCCCCTGTTGTACAGACGTATCTAAAATGTGAATTCACTAACTCATCACTTCATTAATTCATTAAGTTTCTAACTTACAGGTTCTCTAATTTGTAACTCATAATTCCTGCACCTATGAGCAAACTAGTTACCTAGCCAAGGGTGAGAGTGCTCATCCTTCCTCCTCTGTCCTGATGTGGGAAGCACAAAAGCCTCAGCGGTCTGGCTGCTGTTGGATCAGCTTCAAAAACTTTTTAGGTAAGCTGATGTCATTTATACATTTCAGCCTGGATGTTTGGTCTGTATCAGCTCTGTAAGTCAGTGGATTCTGAAGAAATTTCAAGAGTATTAATAAATAAGAATTCAGAAGAAAATAGCTGCAGGAGACAGCAAGCTGTAGGGATATGAGCTGCATAATAACCTTTATCCTTTCCTGTCCATCCTGTCCTGCCTACGTGTTGCTCTTTCTTTGACTTAATGGTACTCCTCCTAGCATAAGAGTGAAACAACATGTAGGAGCTGGTATTTTCATATAATTATCCCATTTTCCCTCCATAGAATTATAGAATCACAGAATACCCTGAGTTGGAAGGGACCCATAAGGATCATCAAGTCAAACTTCTGGCTCCACACAGAGACAGCCAAGTCAGAGCATGTCACTGAGCGCATCGTCCGGATGCTTCTTGAGCTCATTCAAGCTCAGTGCTGTGACCACTTCCCTGGGGAGCCTGTTCCAGTGCCCGACCACCCTCTCAGTAAAGAACCTCTTCCTAATACCCAACCTAAGCCTCCTCTGTCTCAGCTTCATACAGTTCCCTCAGGTTCCATTACTGGTCACCAAACAGAGGAGATCAGTGCCTGCTCCTTCGCTCCTCCTCATCAGGAAGCCATAGACCGTGATGAGGTCTCCCCTCAGTCTCCTTTTTTTTCTTCAGGCTGAACAAACCAAGGGACTTCAGCCTCTCCTTGTAAGACTTCCCCTTCAGACCCTTCACCATCCTCCTTGCCCTCCTCTGGACACTCTCCAATATTTTAGTGTCCCTCTTGTACCGTAGTGCCCAAAACTGCACACAGTACTCAAGGTGAGGGCACACCACCACAGTGTAGAGCAGGACAATCACCTCCCTGCTCTGGCTGGCAAATGCCGTGCTTGATGCACACCAGGATACAGTTGGCATCTTATTCCCAACCAGTTATACTTCAGAAGCCATCACTATCCATATGAAGATAGGACAGTTTCTGCCTTCTTGTCTAAATCTGCAATGAATTTTAGCTGCTGTTTCATCATTCAGTGTACTATGAGGTCTTTCAGCAATTCTTCACAGTTGGCCATAATCACTTTTGTGGTGGTTTGCGCCCTGGCTAGAGGCCAAATACCCACCAGAGCCACTCACTCACTCACTTCCCTTTTCAGCCCAAAAAGGGAGAAAATACATGTCAGGAGGCTTAGGATTCAAGATATGGACAGAGTGATCACTTTGCAATTAGTGTCATGGGCAAAACAGACTCAATGCAGAATAAAAGAAAAATAAGTAATTTATAACACCACAGATACACACCCACTGAACCAGTCGGGTAATGAGAAGTGCGGCCAGGTCTTAAAGCACCTTCCCCCCCACCCCTCTCTTCTTAGCAAACTGAACTTCATTCACGATTTTACTCCCTTCTTCCCCCCCCAACATGGTGCGGGGAGGGGCAGGGAATGGGGAGTGGGGTTCGGGTAGGTTCCTTACAAGCTGCTTTCCTCCTCCAGATCTTAATTTCAGATCTATACTTCCCCCCACCCCTCCCTTCTTCACAGACTTTACTTCAGTCATAAATTCTCTCCCTCCTTCCCCCCCTTTCTTCACAGAGGCGCCGTGACCATCGCCGATTGGCTCGGCCCAGGTCAGCAGCAGCTCTGGCCTTGAGTCGGCCGGTCTTTACTTTCTGGGGTCTGCAGAGAGCTTCTGTCTGCTTCTTGCAGAGCCATCTCGGCAGCACAGCTAAGCAAAACTGCGGCAACTTTTTTTTCCCTGAATAATACAGTGTTCTTGGGAAGTCTTACTGCCTTATCCTCTTCTCCTGGTGATTTATGTTTACTAGTGCAGGGCTGAGCAGTCCTACGTGGGGGGAGTGCCCTCTGCTGGGAAGAGCTTTTGGGAATCGAAGTCAACTGCGCAGACTCTTCTGACCCACAGAATAGTTGAGGTTGGAAGGAGCCATGGGAAGTCATCTGGTCCAAACCCAAATTCAGATCTTTCACCCCTGAGTTATTCAGAAGATGGATGGAACACTCCTAATTTTGGTGTTTTGTCTAATATTTTCAAGTCATTGGATATGCTTCCATGTCAGTAGGCAACAGCTTGGCTGAACCAAAACACAGTGAACCCTGTGGGGTAAAAAGTATGGAAGCCAGCATGGTACTAGATGGTACCCCATTCTACCCAGTAGGCCTCCATTTACTTTTAATTTCCAGTGCCCTAAATCTATCCCATGTAACTGGTTCCCAACCTTTTACATCTGAAAGACCTGTCCCAGCATCACAGTGCTGTCCAGGTAACTGTTTCAATTACATCTTCCCTCCACACTTCCTTTTCTCATGTATCTGAAAAAAAACCCCCACTCATTTGGCAGAAATACAGCATTTTTTAATCAAAATTTGTATCAATGACTACACCAAGGCAGATGTCACCATTAGAGAAAGAGAAGAACAAAAGAGAGCAGAATAAGGTCAGGGTTGGAGGGGTGTTCACAAAGTAGCTTTACACCACTGCAATTCATTCCAGTGAGTTGGTGTGCATATCACAAAGTTCACATTGCTGTCCCTGCCCTGCAGCTAGAATGAGTTTTTCAAGGCTCTGGAGCAGAGTGGCCATTCTGTCTCTTTTCCTGAGAACAAAAGTAGAGCTAGGAAAACAGGTAGTGACTGATACAGAGAGGAGATTTGCAAAGCTGCCTTTGAATTTAAGTACCTTCCCATCCCCAAATGCATACCCAGAGTAAAACGTAGCTTATTCCTTCTCACACAAGTTTTTTGTAGCTTGTTTTGTGACATGTTCCTCAGGAAGAAAAAAAGTACCTCTTTGATTTGATAGAACTTCCCCACCTATGAATTATATATAAGCAAAATTCTACTTTCTCTGTCTTCAGAAGAATTTTCTGCTAATGGAAAAGTCGCTTTTAATTCATAAAATTAAGTACCTGCAGTGTAAGAAGGGGTTATATTAGACCTCAAGGGCACATGAGGCAAGTGGCTCCTCTTCACATCTTGAAATACTCTAATCAAAGGTAAGGCTGGAACTGTTTTCTTAAATGCCATTGTAGGGTAATTGCGTATGAGCTATTCTGAGTACAGTTTATGACTATGCTGTGCCTTGGCCCTGTAATAAGCTCCCTTTAAGCAGTTCCTACCGTTCCTGAACAGCTGCTGAACTGAGAGCTCATGGATTTTTAATAATTGTGGGACTTCAGGCACTGCAACTGCAGTGAGCCACCTTTGCTAATATCTGATGTATTGTGCAATGAAAATTCTACTCCAGAAGTTTTCACGTGTCTGGCACTAGACTAGTATCTTTATTTTTAGGAACAGTGGATGGATAATCGTGTTAATTTGAATTGTGACATCATTTCATGATTTTGCATGCATTGATCTTCAAAATGTGATTTAATGATTTTCGCATGAAATTTTTGTGTGCATCTTTAAAACATCCACTATCCTGATACTGCATGGTGCACCCTTTTCCCACCCTGTCTACATGTTTTAGCCCTTTTCCTAGCTAGCATGGCAAACCTCCTAGCTTTGTGTTGTCAGTTCTGGAAGATGATGTAAGGAGAATAGGCAGAACAGGGGAGATTTTAGACTCACTTGTGAACTAGAATGTTCTCTGGTCAAACATCACTTTCTGATTGATACAGCTGCATCGCTGACTTTCAGGGGTTCAGAAGTTTAGAAGTGGGATACATTTGCTTGCAGATGTATTTGATTGCCTCTCAACCTGCCATATAAACTCATGTTCAGAGGGCTAATCAATTTTCCAGTGATGATATGACAACATGGTCACTTTTAAATACTTGTCTAAACCTTCAATAATTTGGTCTGCAGCTGTTCTGTTTATAATGGTGCTTATTTGCTCTATATTATTTGAATGTCCTACTCTAATTTCTTCACTTATTACTTTTATTTCTGAAATCTGGACTAACTGACAACATACCAAGCTTACAGCTACAGTCCCAAGAGTTTCCTACTGGCACATGCATCTAAAAATCGTTCGGCCAACAGATTACATGAGCATCTACAACTCAACAAGAAGAAACTGGAAGCTCGGTTCTGGTGCAGTACATGAGTAGCACCAGACTGTGGGGCTGTTGGCTGTCCCAGTGATCTTTCAGTTTCTGCAAAGAGCGGGATAAATCCACTTTCTACTGCTGCCTCAGGGCTGAGCTTATTTTCATATAGTAACAGTATATTCTGAACATGATCTAGGAAAAGCTGTCTCTTTTGTAAGAATAGTCCAGTCAAATGGTACTTGTAGGAATCTATTGTGTATAGTTTGCTTTGTTGCATGAATATGCTTCAAGTGGCCTTGCTTTGAAAATAAAAATAATTTGGGGCTGAAAATTCACAGTAGAGTTAGTGATGCTGTTGTCATTGGTAAACCTCTATGTTTATTCTGTGGAAGGTTTAGTTATTTGGTATGGGTTTAAATATCTGTTTATTTTACAAGCCATAGACTTTTGCTCTTCTTTGTTTCATGCCTTCAAACTCATCTTCACTCTTCTTTCCTCTACATATGTCCTCTTCTACAGGAGATTTCATGTCTCCCCTACTTTATTCTTGTAAGGACCAAGTTGTGCGCTCTTCTCCAAGGTCTGATCCTAAAACTCATGGGGGTAAACATGGGAGGGAATCTTTCTATTACCTTTGAGGCTGCAGGTCTCATTCCTGGTGGTTGTTTCGCTAGTTCAGTATTTCAAGATGCTCACTTCTTGCTAGAAGTGAAATGCACAGCCTTGCCAGGTCACATAGACATGTCCCTAAGACTTCTGTGTTTTCTTGAAACACATCTTTCTTCCAGGACTTCTTAACAAGGTTAATGACTCCTTTAATATTACAGTGATCCTCAAATGAGCATTAAGTGAAGTTTTGTCCAAATATCTTGCTGTGACCATTTCTATAACTGCAGAAACATTTTGGCCCACAAATTCACCCCTTTAAAAGACAGGGTAGGTGTCACAATTATAATAAGTGGAAAAAACCCCAAATCCATTGATTTCAGCCAAATTCTTTTGTTCCTGTTTCTCTTCATTTAGAATAGAAATTCAAAATGAAATTTGTGCAGCATGTAGGGGGAAAGCATGGGAACCAACCTAAACAAAACCATTTTATTGAAACATGCAGCTAGAGCAGGCCAAAGTCTGGAAGCCTTTTGTTTTCTCACCACAGCTTTCCCTGTAGTTGTCACCACATTATATACTGTCTGCATTATATACTGCCTTAATACACTGAATCTGCCTGTTAATTCCTCCTTTAAGCCTTCCACTTTCTGATGGGAATGACCTCCATGTTGACAGCTACTGAATAGAAATGCTCTTTATTACAAGGTATGAGTTGTCACCAAACCACTTATCTTTGTATCACAAATATTTACTTAACATGCATGCATTTAAATTAACAGTTTCAACAGTTCAGAAAGTTCTTTTAAAAGTTCAGTATTTTTTCAGAGTGTCTTATGATTAAAAAAAAAAAGTAATTTGTTAGGAACTGGAACTGTTATTGAATGCTATGTCACAATTTATTTTGCGCTGCAGTCAGCAACAATACAGAAGTTGTCTTCATCATACAGCATTTCATCCTGTGTTAGATAAAATACGAAATTCCACCGATAAGGACTTAAGCTCTGCTCAGTCTCCACCAGCTGCATGAAGAGATGTGTTTATGGCAATACACAATACTTACGAATGAAGTTTCTATGTCTGCACATAGTAGTTCAAAAAATCCTTGCTATTTGATGGCTAGATTATTGGGGGGGGGGGGGTTATAACATCATCACCTCTAGTCAGTCACAATCATGAGCAACTGATTCTTTATATATCCAGTTCAGAAAATTTCACAGCATAACCAGATACCCAGAGGACCAGGAACCTCCTCAACACTTTGCAACTAATTTGAGATCTGTAGCCTCTGAACACACCAAAGAAAAAGCAGGATCAACATCACTGTAGGAGAAGGCAATACATTTCAGATGGAGTTGGTATGTTTCTCAGGCATTTTGCCCAAAGTCTTTGAAGATGGTAGTCAACTGCAAGTGGAAAATACAATAAACCCTTAAAACTACCTTTGCAAGAAGTCAGAAGCTTCTAACTTTATTTTCCAGCTGCTAGACCCTACTTTCCATTGAAGCTTCCTAGTTTCAGTGAAAACTTGCAAAAGTTTTCTCGTGACTTTTTCTTCTGTGAGTTCATTTCTTTCCCTGTGTGCTTATCAGCCAAGTTCACAATTGATCATGCAGTGTGTCACACACCACCTGGAGTGTCACAAGGAAATGGTGTGGAAATCAGCAGCAGATATTTGTAGTGTCAAGGGATAAACAGAAGGAGCAAAGGGTCTCATCAAAAGCAAGCAAGAATCTGTGCTTTCAAAAGTTTCTTACAATGGTGTACAACTTTCAAGGTGTATAACTAATGTATTCATATAATCTGAAACAGCTCTCTAGAATCCCAACTAAATTAGATGCTTGGTAAAAGGACACTTAATTACATATAATACTTCAGTCTGTATAGTTTAACTGGGGAAAAAAAAGCAGCAAAATTGGAATATATTAGTCAGATAAAGGGCATTCTGGAGAAAGTTGCTTTCAATAGTACCAAAGACAGTAGGCACTATAACACAGTTTAGTGCTGGTGCAGAAAAAACCCCATCATTTCGGAGAAGTCTGCTGCATTTTCAGTTCTCTTGTTAGGTGACCTACAGGAGAGATTTTTTTTCCCAGGTAGCCATTCCACCTGGCACAATAGCCTGGCTAATCTGGATTGTCTGTGGTTGATCTGTGCAAGGGAAACATTCCACACCGACACAGAACAAGGCAATCTATCAGTTGAACTGCTGTTAGCCCTTGTACTCCCTCTTGCCACACAAGGATAACCTATCTATGTAGAACCTTATAATTTCTGTATAAAAATACATTCCATGTATTTTTTGTGTTATGGTGCCATTTACTTCTTCAAAAGAGTCTTAAAATAAAACTACTACATCTGCTGAAATGTAGGGTGGGGAAATACTTCTTTTGTTCTTCTAGCATGGTGCTACTATATGCTAACAAGCTTCGAGTTCTATTAAGAAAAGAGGAACATATTTGTAATAAACATTATGCTGAGTCATATAAGCCTTATAAAAATAGATTTACAATCGTTTCCTAGAATTCTCATGGGAATTCCATACTTGCAACAGAGATTATTTTAATCAAAGCTGATGACAATTTTTGGACTTATTTTTCCTTTCATTCGGTATCTTTCAGTTCCCAAGTTATTACTGGTCCATGTCATTTTCACAAGCAAATTTTTTTTCATCAGTTTTTCTACTCTGAAATAGCAAAGAAAAAAAAGGCCATTTATGGGATTTATTATTATTGATACTTAACATTTAACTGCAAATAGTACTGAAGAAGAGACAACCTGCTTACTTTGAAATGATGCACAGAGGAAAATATGGCCATGTTCTTTTTCAGTTTTTGATTTTGCTTATAAAAAAAGACCTCTCTCTTTCCTCATTAGTATATAAATGGATCATTTTTGTACTACACGTATGAAGATCTTCATGGTAAATGAATGGAACCATGAAATGAGGACAACAGATGTGCCAAAGCTCTGGCTTCTTGGCCACAGGCACATCTCAGGCTCTGACTGCATCTCATAACTAGTCAGTCTGTATGAAGAAAGAGACCATTTATCAATCCTCACTCCTCACGTAGTGCTGCTGTCACTGATGTTGCTTGGAAATTTATCTGCAAGCTCAGCGCAGACACTTTCACAAGCAGAGCACTAGCAACATCTTTGTCCTCTCTGACCTGTAAACAGTCCCAGAGATTCCCCTTCCCACAATTTACTGAAGTATGTTCTATGTGCTTTTTGCCTGTAATCGATCTGAGATTTTCTCATTTTGGTAATTTTTTTAATCGAGATGAACACTGAGAATCTGCAAATTGAGGGGAAGGAATTTTTAGCTAGTTACATTTTTGTTAATGTTGTTTTATAGGAATACTTCTGAGTCAACAGTCTTGAAAACATGTTTGGAACAAAAAAATGGTTACTGATGTTAAGGCACCTCCTGGTAGGAATTAAGAAGTCTGTTTAAAAGTCCATGACTTTTTTTTTTTTCTTTTTTTTTTTAAAAAGGAAGATGAGACTTCATTCTAAAGCAAGAAACTAGTGAAAACACAACACCTCCTATCTGTGGACACCATAAAAACTCCTTTAAAAGGCTGTTAAGATTACAAATAAAGTAATCAAAAGTTAGTTACAACCTGTCAAAATTAAATTGACAGGTACAACTTTCATTTGCCCTCAGTGTGTAAGTGTGCTATGGTACTACCATTCTCACATGATAGCCAACTGTTACTGCTACAAGATCCTTCCTTCATTCGGTGCATGTATGGGAAAGTGATCTTTTTCGGACTAGCTAGCCAGTGGGATTTCATTACTGATTGCATCCCCAAGCCTTGTCTACCACAAAGTCAGATGTTGCTTTCAAGGGAGAATTGCAAAAGCGAAGCAAAAAGTAGGATTGCTACCCTGGACTTTAGGAGAGCAAGTTTTGATCTCTTCTGGGACCTAATAGGAGCTATCCCATGGGCAAGGCTGTTAGAAGGTAAGCGGCCTGTGAGAGCTGGTCGGTGTTTAAACAGCGCTTCTTCCAAGCTCATGATCAGTGCGTCCCTATGAGAAAGAAATCAGGGAGGGGTGGCAGGAGACCTGTGTAGATGAGCAGGGAGCTCATGCATAAACTCAAAGGGAAGCAGAAGGTCCATGAATCATGGAAAAAGTGTCTAAGCCCTTGGGGAGAATATAGGAATGTTATCAGGACCTGCAGGGATGCAACGAGGAAAGCTAAAGCCCACCTGGGAATGAAGATGTCAAAGTGGTTAAATTACAGAATACCCACTAATTTTGTGTATTCAATATAAGATACCTAAGAACTCATGTTACAGAGAGTTGATCATTTGTGGGCAGTTCATGGGCAGTTCAGTGCTCAGTGACTACAGTTTGCAGATGATACTGCTCAGCATTTCTGCAAATCTGATACCAGGGTCTCAAGTCAGAAATCCTAAAAATGAGGAACATACAGTAAGTGACCACCTGTGAAAGTTTGTTCAAAGGGACTTGCCTAGCATCATTTGGGAACTCTGTGGTAGAAACAGGGTCAGAACCCACTTCTCCAGGGTAGTCTTCAGCTGCTTTAATTTTCAGTGTCATCTCTCTTCCTTATTCACTAGACAATTTCTAACTTCTGCAACAGATGCAGCAGTGTTTCTGCAAATGACGGTCATATTTACTGAACTGTCCCAGTTCACCATTAGAGCAAGATTGAATCCATGCAGAGAAAAAGTAGGGTCCTTCAGAGGAAAATGTTAAACTATACACCCGGGGAAAAGGGAAAGGGAAATGATTATGTTTTGATTTGGTATTTGGTGTTTTTGGATTGCTTCTGCGTTCTCCTGGAAGAGGCTCCCTTGTGCTCTGCTTTCAGATTCCTCAGTTAACAAAAACAACATTTGGAAAATGCCTGGCATAAAAAAACTTGATGAGTCTGCCACCTGCATCTCCATCATTTAGAGTTAACTGCTCAGCCAATGGCAATAGCAGGTCGCTATCTTCCTTCTTAACTAGAGAATCTTTACGGATATTTGCTTCAGCAGAGAAGCATTAAGAGATGAGGTGAAATCTTTGGTTCCACTGTAGTCTTGGGATTTTGGGAATGGGAAGAGGACATTGGTCCTTTCCCCTCCATTCCTCAAGCTTGCCCC
The DNA here is from genome assembly GCF_964237585.1 of Gallinula chloropus. Lineage (NCBI taxonomy): Eukaryota > Metazoa > Chordata > Aves > Gruiformes > Rallidae > Gallinula > Gallinula chloropus. The sequence continues at coordinate 24,884,659 of NC_140085.1, read as the reverse complement.
CTCCTTCTTTGATCTTTCAAAAGCCTGTCTTCCCCCTCCACTATCTTTGGCTTAGATTCTTCTTTTCCCCCTCAATCCAAGACACATTGGCCCAGGTTTCTCATTCCCAATCCTACTCCCTTCATCCATATCCCACAAAATTAGTCCAGATTCTCTTACAAATCTAGGCCTTTCTTTTATTGTCTTGCCATACAGGTTCCAATCCTCTCTTCCCAAACCCTGGTCAAATGTCTCTCTGGCATCTCTCCCCACACTCCACTGAGCATGCTGAAATTCAGTCAGTTTCTGTGCAATCACTTTCCAGGGGGCAGTAGAAGAAAATATTGTTCCAAAAGAACAGGGAAAAGACATTTCTCATAGTGCTAGTGCTCAACCATATCCTGGTACAAAGCTTCAGTTACAGGTCAAGTCCTGATCTGCCTCTGTAGTACTTGTGCAGAGCATATACAGAAGTACATGCACAGTCTCATGCCTGGGAAGAAGCTGGGAAAGAACACAGCACATCCCCTTGCCCAGGGTCCTCCAGTTACAGATTATGAAGCATGGACGAAGAATTGCAGTGTCTTGAAGTGTTATCCAAATTCTGATGAGTTTTTATGGAACAAAAAAACCCCACCATATCCCCAGTACAAACCGGACTGCACCTGTGAGAGCTTCTGTGACTGATCAATAACCTAATTAAACAGTCGTAAAGGAGATGTTTTTTAAGGACAAAGCATTTCTACTTGCTGTGCATTTCAACTAACACTGTTGAACAAATACTCACCATGAGACACACAGTAACATAAAAATATAACACCTACCTAGTTATTTCTATCATGATTTGCATTTATAGACCTTTCTCAACATATATTTAGAGTCAACATTGAAAACAGTAAAGAATTGCAAGTCATCCCCCATGCTGCTGTAACTCCCTGACATGGGATGGAGTAAAGTTCAACCTCTTAGGCTGGCCATATGAAATATGTAATGTTTATGTTGTGTTTAATTTAACTGAGTAGGCTCTATATTCCCTGAATCTAAAAGTTGTTCAAGCCTCCAACGTATATTTTGCACAGGTAGTTATAAGAGCTTGGCTTTAAATGAGAGGTACATCAGACAGGTGAAAAATACTATTTGGTTTGAAGACTGATGTGGAATGGTTTTCATATTCCCTTGAGGCATTGTGCTAACAATGTAATTTGCAAACTGCCTTATCTGGAATGCTATTATATTTGTTCCTGTGTTTGACATCTTTTGGGTAAGCTGTAATGCAAGGCATAACCTTAATCAGGAGCTGAACTTGTCCAGGCATGTTAAGGGCATAGAGTTAAAATTTGCTTCTCATTAGGCATGAGTTTAAGACCACATCTGAATTTTTTCTAGATCTAGTTCTCTAGCTCTGAATATCTTTGAAGTGATCTTTAAAGAAGTAATTTTAAATTAAACATTTAATATCTTTATTCTAGACTTTTTTATATGACTGGATCAAGAGTTATCTGGCTAACAGCTTAATAACACATTCATAAAACAGGCAACCAGAAGCCTTTGTTTATAAACCCATGATTCTACTTCTCAAGTCATTTCATGTTTTTTCATGTTTCTTTTGTACCTACCTTTATTAGATACATGCTAGAAAATTTGAGTGAGCTCAAGTCACTGAGATCATGCTGTAGGTGTGGGTTGGGGGAACTCCATGGACGACATTTACGGGACCTATGTAAGTCTAAGGTGTGGCATAACTGTCAGGTCTCTCGCTTCTTTGTTGAATTTAATGCTAATTAAAAATTCAGGCATCCAGCCCTCTTCTGTTGTAGGTCTCTCTTAAAAGAATTAGGTTTTAAAGTATTTATCTGATTCTGTGGGCTTCTGTGAAAGATGAGTGGAAGTAGGAATGGTAAAGTGGCAAAAAAAACATTGCTAAATTTTGATCTTAACTGATAACTTTTCCCCTTAAATTTCACTTTTTTAGCCATTTACCCAATGGAATGTAGGCAAAAAATCTCATAGACAAGATACCTTTTACCTCAAAAAGAAACTGAAGAGAGTACGACCTAATAGAAACCACTGCAAAGAGACAGCTTCATTTGAAATTTAAAACCAAACCCCACTCAGCTTTAGCAAATTCTCTTTCAAAAATGATTCCAAGCCAGGAAGCAATTTTACTGACATGCCTCCTGCCCTACCATCAAGATAGAGTATTTCTTTAACACCAGTTTGTAAAAATCCCCAAAGCCTGAGTGCTTCTTCAGCACTTCCCTGATAATATAGGAAGCATTTATTTGCTAGTCGTAGCACTTTATGCCCACAATAACTGTTTGCCTTATGAAAACATAAAACCCCATTATTTGAGACAGCTGTATTTTAGTCACTTTCAGAGTATACTAGTGAGAGGAATTCTATTTTTAAAGAATTTTTTTTTCTGCTGTGCAGTTCCTTAAAATCTATTTTTTTTATCTAGAATTCTTGCAGAAATCTGACCCAGGTCTACTCCTTCAATAAAGACATAATATGCTCGGGTGGTGGGTTTTTTCCATAATATCGCAATAATACCACCAAGAATGGCTTTAAATAGTTTTATGTTTTAACTACTTTTATTCAGAGCATTTGACTGTTAGGTCGGGCTTTTTGTTGTGTTTCCAACTGAACTAGATCAACTGGTTACCTCTCACAATTTCTTTCCATCTTCCTCCCAACCATGCAGCTTCCTTCCTTTCAGATGACCTGTTTCTAAGTCTTCACTTCTCTGCTTTTTCCATCTCAGCTCTGTGTAGGAAATACCTGTCAAACTCCCTGGTGGGGATTAATGCAGATGTTTATCCCTGAAAACAGATGTTTTTTCAGAGGATCAAACTGCTAAGCTTTTGGTAATTGCACACTTAAACATTTTCTGAACTGTATGGTACCAGTCATCTAGTATAGCAATAACTTGCATGGGAATGATGTAAAAACTTGATCACACATTTTGCCTTAATAGAAAAAAATAGGAGCATATTCACTTGGCCATGCATCTGCCTGGGAAGTGCAGTGGGCCTTCCAGTGGCATGTTATGGAATTTGGGCCAGACTGTCAGGGTACCCTATTTATAGTTATTTAAGACAAAATTACTTGCAGCAGAAATAACTGTAGAAAAATTCCTGTGGCACATTTAATCTTTTGTTTGAAAGCCCAAACTGATATATCTTTTCAGTTTTCAGGAGGTTAATGCCAACATATAGTTTACTTTTTTAGCTCGTGGTCTTCTGATAAAATTACACATTTTCTATGAAAGGTGGTGCAGAAAACTCATATTTCTGTTACAAACATCTTCATCCCATTTTAAGTGGAAATGCATTTCTTTTATAGTGTCTTGTAGTATTTCTGCCTATTTTTAAGTTTTATATGAAATACATATACTTCGTAGGCCATATACTAATATCCTGTAGAGTCTTGAATGCCATTTAAGGTAAAGGTCAGGTTGTATTCTTATAATGGATAATATAGGTATTTTCATTAATAGTGCACTCATAAATAATGAGCTCTACTCAACACACTTAGGAATCACAGCCTAGTCCCATAATTTTTTCTCCACTGCTTTTTGTTATAGGTATAGTTTGCCATTGCTGGTAATTTACAGAGGATTGAAAGGTATTTTAGGGCCTGCTTAATAATAGATGCTGATTTTTCTTCTCGTTCAATAACTGCCGATGTGGTCCTTCAAGAGATGCTTATGTGGTCTGTCTGTCTCAACCTGGTATGTATCTTGTATTAAAAATGTTACGAGTGTACAACATTTATATACTGTTAGCCTCTGTATAAATCTGCTGCAGGTCTTTTAATTTTTGGTTGTTTTTCTCTATCTGCTACAGAGTTTTTAAGACCTTCTCTTTTTTTTTCAAATCTCTGTCCTTCTTTTTCTCCAATTTCATATGTTTTGTGATAGCTGTTATTGTTGTATCCAAAACCTTGGTGCAGGCCCTTTAAAGTCAACGTATCCTGAGACCTGATCATAACTATCAGTGGTTATTCTGATTTTTTATGTGCAAACTAGAATTAGAAATTCATGGAAGCAAATACTTTAGCAACAGGGATGTCCGTATGCCACTGATCACTTGAAACTAAGTCTCCATGCTTCCTCTGTTCTCGTGTGCTTCCTTAGGTATCCAGTGTGAGTCAGAGACAAGATACTAAGATGGATGAACTTTTGATCAGTTATTTCAGCTATTCTTGTCTTCTTAAGCCTTGTTCTTAAAGTCTGCCTCCTGCATCTTACAGTTAAAGAACACTTTTTTCATTCCCTTCATATTTGGGCTTTTTTAACCAACAATTCAAAACTCTTACACTGCAGTCAGCAACAATACAATTACATGCTTTTCTTGGTTTTCTAAGAAGGCATATATATATTCTGACAGTATTTCCTTTTCTCAACTATTCCCTCCCCTGGTTTGTTTCTGAGCTCTACCTGGATGTTTTTTCATCAGGAAATGGTTTTGTGCTCTTCCACAAGCTGAGCTGAAAGCACTGCTCTGCAGTTGCCTAAGTCTGTAAGCATTTAGTTTCATCAACATCTCTCCAGTTGCCTTTCAAAGACATATGAATGTCATACAAAAACATCTTAAGGTTCACCTCATGCAGGCATCCTGGCATTCCTCAAAGATTTGTAGCTTAAGGAATTTGATAAAATCTCTGTATTTAATAGCCCTGAGTAGATTTTGCTCCAATTTATTTTTGAAAAGGTATTATTTTCTGCAACATTCTGTAAATAACCGGCGTCTTCTGTAAATTAACATTTTGTTGTATGAAGTACAGAATCCTTTGCTGGTTGTGTACTTATCTCTGTGGTGTCTGGTAGCATCCCTTCTAATATTAGGACTGTATTAGAACTGACATTTATGTAATTCTTTAACTATATTCTCTAAGTTAATACTACTTTAAAAGATTTCTGCAATCCCTTCCACCCATCCACCCCCCCCGCCAATTTTTTTCCAGGCTGAAGAACCCGGGCTCCTCAGTTCAAGAAGAACATAGAACTCCTTGAAAGAGTCCAGCGCAGGGCCACCAAGATGATTAAGGGAGTGGAACACCTTCTTTATGGGGAAAGGCTGAGGGATCTCCAGCCCTTATTGGATGATGAGGGAACATTAGTGACAAGGGATAAGGACGAGGCTGAGGTCCTTAATTCCTTCTTTACCTCAGTCTATAATAGTAAAGATGGGTATTCCCTGAGTACTCATCCTCATGAACTGGCTGACAGAGAGGGAAGGAATAGCAAAATTCCCATGGTTAAGGAGGAAATGATTAGCGACCTACTTGGCCAGTTAGATACTAACAAGTCAATGGGGCCTGATGGGATTCACCCGAGGGTGCTGAGAGAACTGACAGATGTGCTAGCCAACCCCCTTTCCATCATCTATCAGCAATCCTGTCAGACTGGAGGCTGGCAGATGTTACCTCCATATATAAGAACGACTGGAAGGAGGATCCAGGGAACTACAGGCCTGTCAGTCTGACCTCAGTCCCGGGCAAGATCATGGAAAGGGTCATCTTGGGAGCTATCATGCAGCACATGCGTGATGGCCAGGGGATCAGGCCTAGTCAACATGGGTTTACAAAAGGTAGATCCTGTCAAACTAACCTGATCACCTTCTAGGACAAGGTGACCCACTTAATGGACAAGGGGAAGGCTGTGGATGTGGTCCACCTGGACTTCAGTAAAGCCTTTGACACAGTTTCTCACAGCATTCTGATTGAGAAACTGGCTGCCACTGGCCTTGACAGGTGGACCCTCTGCCGCCTTAAAAACCGGCTGGATGGACGGGCCCAAAGGGCAGTGGTGAATGGAACCAAATCCAGCTGGAGGCCGGTCACCAGTGGCATCCCCCAGGGCTCAGCCCTGGGTCCAGTCTTATTCAACATCTTTATCAATGACCTCGATGAAGGGATTGAAAGCTCCCTCAGTAAGTCTGCAGATGACACTAAACTAGGAGGAAGTGTTGATCTGCCTGAGGGTAGGGAGGCTCTTCAGAGGGATCTGAACAGACTGGACCGATGGGCTGAGACCAATGGGATGAAGTTTAACATGGCCAAGTGTAGAGTGCTGCACATGGGACATAACAACCCCATGCAGCACTACAGGCTTGGGCGAGACTGGCTGGAGAGCTGTCAGGAAGAGAAGGACCTGGGGGTGTTGGTTGACTGCAGGCTGAATATGAGCCAGCAGTGTGCCAGGGAGGCCAAGAAGGCCAATGGCATCTTGGCTTGTATCAAAAACAGTATGGCCAGTAGGTCTAGGGAAGTAATTGTGCCCCTGTACTCAGCATTGGTGAGGCCACACCTTGAGTACTGTGTGCAGTTCTGGGCTCCCCACCATAGGAAGGACATTGAGGTCCTCGAGCGAGTGCAGAGAAGGGCAACCAGGCTGGTGAAGGGGCTGGAGAGCAAATCATATGAGGAACGGCTGAGGGAGCTGGGGATGTTTAGCCTGGAGAAGAGGAGGCTGAGGGGAGACCTTATCACCACCTACAACTACCTGAAGGGAGGTTATAGAGAGTTGGGTGATGGTTTCTTCAGCCAGGTGACAGGAGATAGGACAAGGGGAAATGGCATGAAGCTGTGCCAAGGCAGGTTTAGATTGGATATTAGAAAAAAATTTTTTACTGAAAGAGTTGTCAGCGCCTGGAATAGGCTGCCCAGGGAAGTGGTTGAGTCACCTTCCCTGGATGTGTTCAAAAAAAGGGTAGATGAGGTACTTAGGGATATGGTTTAGTGTAGGATGGGAATGGTTGGACTCAATGATCTTCAAAGGTCTCTTCCAACCTTGTGATTCTGTGATTCTGTGATCTGGGGCTCTAACTTAGAAGAGGAGAGTGAGGGGTGACCTTAATAATGTTTATGAATATGGAAAGGGTGAGAGTCTGGAGGAGGGAGCCAGGCTCTTCTCAGTGATGGTCAGAGATAGGACAAGGAGCAATGGGTGCAAGCTGGAGCATAGGAAGTTCCATGTGAATATAAGGAAGAACTTTTTCACTGTGAGGGTGACAAAGCACTGGAACAGGCTGCCCAGAGAGGTTGTGGAGTCTCCTTCTCTGGGGACATTCAAAACCCACCTGGATGCATTCCTGTGTGATTTAATCTAGGTGATCCTGCTCTGGCAGGGGGATTGGACTAGATGGTCTTTCAAGATGCCTTCCAACGCCCAATGTTCTGTGATTCTGTGTGAAGAAGCAATGCTGCCTTTTTGCATAGCTAGAAATGACCCAGTCTGACTAGATCAGTGACTTCCTTCTTTCTAATGCTGCCCTGGATCCAGGTGCTGCACTTTTCCCTGTCTGATGTCCCCTGCGCTGTCCAAGCTGTCAACTCTTTCTAGACCATTTCTAATGCTAATGGACAGGTCTTTCACCTGGGTGATTTCAGAAGCTTTGTTTTAAAATGTGGATAAGAGCTGCCTCGTCTTAGTGGTTGTGGTTCTGTGGTGTGGGACACTTTCTGTGGAAAGAGATCTGGAAACAGCCTTTTCAATAGTTAATTGAGATTCAAATTTAAATGGCCCACTGAGGCACAGCTTCAAGATGAAGAAGTGCTGTAGCCTGGATTTAACAAGCAGGTCTATTGTTCAGGGCCTTCTCCTGAATGGTGAGGAATGTGAGGTTAAACTCATGAAACCGAGGAGATAACTGAACCCACATCACGACTGCCTGCGGCAGCTCTGCAGTCACTCAGCAAGCATGCAGTGAGGCTTTAAAAGCAAAGAAGGGGCTGGGAGTTCAGACACCTTCAAGTACTAGTTAGCTAAAGTGCTTTTACTTCCTGCGTGGTGCTGTGGCTGCTGATTCAATTTTGAGATACAAAACTGCCTCCAAGTTCTTCAGAGGAGAGTAATGTATTGCATTCTGAAGACACCAAATACATATGTATTTTAGTACCTAAATTGTAAAGTCTGCTTTTTATTGACCTGGCAATACATCTATGCAGTGGATAAGCCGTAATGTGGTTGTAGGTGCTATAGCAGTTATTATATGCCTATCTGTTCAGCTTTTTCCAAAATAGACACAATTGCTTCCTTCCATTCTTTAGAGTTTAAAAGTCTCTACCTAGTCATAACATTTGTCAAATCTCAGCTTTATGATTTATAGGGAATGGGCTTGAAATGGGATATTGAATGAATCCCAAATGATCTAAATGAAGGTATGTTTCTTTCACAAATAGCTTAATTACTTTGAAAATACTGCTTCCTTTTTTATCCTTTATCAGACTCACCTCCTAGTGATGGTTTTTCCTTTATCCATTGCTATTTTTATGATATCTTCCCACATTATTATGACTTGCTTCAGTTTTCCACTGAAGTATTATTGATTCATGCGTGTTTTCCTAATATTTAAGGGAATAATCATTATATCTGTACATTAATCAAAGTAATTATTTAATGTTTCACTTTAAAATCTTTTTTTAGTTGAGGTTGTGCTTTTTTCTTTTTTTTTTTCCCCCAATGCACTTTTTGGTTATTAGTTCCTTGTGCTTCTTTTGTGGTTTCTGGTTTTCTATCTTCACGGGGCTTCCCAGCAGAAAGTAACTTCCTTTGGTTATATGGAGCCAAAGAAGAAGCTTCGTGAGAAGCCCTGCTGACACATACAACAGGACCAATATATTGGGTCTAGTTGTAAAGTGGGTGCTTTAGCTATGGGTTTTCCTTTGAAGAGCTGATCTGCCCACTTAGGAAACTTCAGCCTTTATCCTGAACTTCTCTTTTTAGGCCACAGAAGAGGCAATTCCATGTTTAGCCCTAATCTCTGCAGTGATTTATCCAAACACCTAAATTTATGACTTTAAGTATTTGATGGTTCTAAGTGGAATATGCTACAGAGGTAAAATTAGCCAAGGAAATATATCTTTTCAGGTTGGATCATAAGTTCTTAAAGCATACAAAACATTAAGATACAAACATATCGGTGGTTTTGTTTATATCCTTTATATTAAGATACTAATATGTAACTCTGAAATAGCCTAAAAGTAGAAGGTATCTTCTTAATAAATAGTGAAATATTTTTTCTTTCAACTTTGAAGTCTAGAAAAGTATTGTCTAACAGGATTAAATAATTTAAAAAGCAGAATATTTTAAAGCAATATTAAAATTAACAACATGATTCTGGTGTGGGAATCCCAATGTGATATGCAAAGGTTTCATAATCAAAGGTAAAGAAATTTATCTGTTTGAGATAATCTCTCATTTTAGGTTTAAAATTAAATTCATAAAACATCGTCAATATCTTTTTCCTTCCACAAGAAAAAGCTTCATGCATAAGATATACTTGAATATAATTATTGGACAAAGCTCTTTTAAAAGAATGTTGCCCCATAAGTAGTTATGAAGAGCTCTTACATGGATTAAAATACAAAAATGACACTCTTGCTGTTTAACTGACTGTACTGCTTTATGAAGTAGCCAAAGAAGTAAAACAAATCAGGAAGTCAGGGAAGAATGTGCAACAATAGTGCTGGCACAGTGAGTTTCCCCTTACTGTACTGAAAATACTACTAGTGTCAACTATGAGCCACAACCTCTGTTTGTACAAATCATCACTGGTCCTTTGGCTTTGGTGGCTCTATACCAACTTCCGACAGCTAAGGAACCGATACTATAACTCCACCAATTACAATAAAAGTTTATATTTTTCATTGCAAAGAGTTTGCCATTTGTAGAATGATTTGTAAGACAAAGAGTTGGAACTTATGATGTATACTCATCTTCTGGTATTTGAATAAACAATCATGTTTGTAGAAATGTATTAGGTCTCCCAACACAAATGGAACCATTAGACCTTGTTTCAGTAACTGATTGACCGTAACTGTGTTTTTAGTATTTATGTGTTTTTTCTGTATGCATTCTACGCTAAATTATCTGACCAAAATCATGGTAAGCAATAATACTTAGGTTGGTACTAAGCAGCATTTATTTCCCTTTTGTCTTTGTTTGGTGTTTTAGGTTTTGTTTAGGGAGAATTTTCAGGATATTCTGGGGCTGGGAATGTAAATTTAGGCATTTTCTGACCCCACTTATTTGATGTTTGGATTCACTGTGAGACACTTACTTCTGGATTATCACTGCACTCTAACGGAAAAGAAGACTTCTCCATGTGTTGATCCCTGTTGTTGCTGTGTAGAGAAAAGGCTGCTTCCTTTTTGCCAGAAGCTTCCCGTTTCTTCTGAATCTTGAATGGAGCAGACCAGAGGCAGCATAATGGCAGGCAGAGATTTGAAAGTTCACTGACTGACATGGTTGGACTCAGGAGGTGAGCCACAGGCATGTAATCTGTCAACCCTTCCACTTTTGGGGAGACAGTATCTGCAGTTGTGTAATTATTGTGGACCAACACCTAAGAGGATTCATGACAAAGATTGTTAGAGAGCTGCACGGACAGAAGAGGGGTGATACAGGGGTCTGCCAAGGGTTAGAACAAGTATGCAAGCACAGAAGCTCTCTGTGGCTTTCGCATTCACTTGTTTCTGCTTTCTGGAGATTGTTGAGTTGTAAGTGGTCTGTTCCGTATGGACTAATGACTCCCTGGAACAGAATCATTTCTACAACCAGTTGGTTTTCTTTTCTGTGAAGTGCCTTCTATAGTTAGTGGTCTATCTGTGTTATTTGGGCAGTTACAAATTGCCTGATACTAAAAAAAAATATCTGAGAAAGCTACAAATGTGAGAAAACTCACCATTTCAAGTTTTGCATTCCTTTAGGAAGGGAGCGACTGTTTTTTATTCTACGTTTGAACAATGCATCATGTAAGAGTCTTTATACTTTCTCAAGCCCTCTTACAGACAAGTGCTGTAACACAATGTTTAGTTCTGTCTTTTATTCAAAGAAAGGTGAAAATTCTTCTTCTTTACCATTACTATGAAATAGCTTTGAATGCCCAGCAGGATGAAAGAAAGTTCTGAAACTTAATAATTCTGTTGTTGGAAGTTTAATTTTAAAACATAGAGGAAGGAGAAGGTCTTGGTGTTGTGGTTTCTAACTGATACTCAGACTTTGATATCAGGCACATCCATTGTTTGAGAAGTTAAAATGTGAATAGTAAGTTCTCTTTCTTGGGTTTGTATCTGTAATCCGTCTTCTCATGCAATGCAAAAATCAAAGCAGGCTTTCTTCTGTAATAACATTTCTTGGTACAGGCCAGCATGCTGCTTGCCTTGGCTGTACTGTGATCTGTTGAGGAGTGAGCAGATGATGTTAGCTGACGCTCAGTTGTGAGCTGCCAGGGAGGTAGTATGAGTCCTTGCTCTGAGCTTGTGACAGGCCAAAGATACAATGCACAAATGGGTTACAGAGTTTGAATCTACCCTATTACGATGGCGTTTGCTCTTGCTTTTATGGTGTGTGTTTGTGCAGCATATGGTACCTTCCTCTGAAAACAAACCTTTCGCTGACCTGCCCTATGGTTGTACCCTCCTCTTTGAAATGAGAACATTCTGATCAAGCAATTTGATTTAGGAAGACTGATTATTTTAATCCCTCAACCTTCACCTTCTTTTATTACTGAGGTGTGTTGGCGCCGTCCAGCAGCCACACACCCACACAGCTGCTCTCCCACTTTGCGAATTGAACTTAATTTATTGCCATAATATACTTAATTACTGTTTCAGGTACTGGGAAGCAAAGAAGACAAACATTAAAACATCTTTCCTTCCTCTTTCCCAGGCTCAGCTACACTCCAGACACATCTCCTCCCCTCTTGTTATCTCCACAGGTTACACTCAGTCCCTTCAGTGAGGCAATGAGTGGCACAGGTGGTTGGACTCAGGACGTAGTGGTTTCTCTCAGCTTCTCCTTGTTTCTCACCCTTTCTTCCACTGTTGCTTCCTTCTTACTCATTTCCTCTGCACCAATGTGGTCTCTCAGTGGGCGACAGTCCCTTTAGGGTGTGTTTGCTTGGTCATGAAGCACCTCCAACTCCTCTGACCTTGTTTCTACCCTTGTCGGCTTGTTCCCTTGTGCCATCCTTGTCCTCTGTGATGTTCTTCCCCAGGCTCATCTCTCCCCCTTTTGCATTTTTTGTCTTCTCCTTGGTATGTTTTCACAGAGGCTCAGCACACGTGGCTGATGGGCTCCACTTTAACATGCAGTGGGCCTGTTGCAGCGCCAGCTGGAACTGGCTGTGACCAGCACAGGACAGCCCAGATCTCCTTCACAGGGGCCACCCCTGCAGTTTCACGACCAGGATGAGTGGGGAGCACAGGAGGCCAGAACAGTAATCGCCCAGCTTCAGGTAGAGACAGAGGAGTAGGCAGGTCGGATTGCATCAGCTGAGGGCCTATTGGGATGTCATTTATCAGGAAGAAACCCAGGAGGGATCTTGCAGGTGATTCATGATTTTAAATCCAAGACATAGTTGTACTTCAGGAAAGAACTGAACCATGAAATCTGTTTTTCCATGTTGCAAAGGAAAGTTAATTGTACGTGGAAAGGAATTTAGATTTGTAATAATATTTTGGCCTGCAATCCAGTTCTGAGTCATAGATAGTGGTTAATTTTCCTTTATAAGTCCAAGAGAAATGCTACAAAATGGAACTTATATTTAAAAAACCACCACATGAATGTATTAATTAATTTCATTTTAAAAAAAAGATTCTGAATCTTTGTGGCACAAATTTGGAAAAGGCAGCTTGCATCTGAAACTAGCAGAAATTATTGGTGCTAACATTGCCTTCAAACTGCTTCCACTCAACATTCATAACCAATCTAGTTCTTGACTATGGTTCTTGATTGAGGGAGTATAGGTAAGTTGCTATTTTCCAGCACTTTCATGGCAAATGCTGAGGAACATGTGTAAAATGTGCTTCTGAAAGACTTGGCTGCAAAGAGCTATGGCACAGGATAGATTACATCATCAATAAAAAGGTTTGTATTGAAAAATGGAGTTCCTAACCTGTAGGATGCACCACCATGTTTTGTACTTGGTCAGAAAGAGTGTGTCATATCTTGGACATTAGAAAAAACTGGACATTAGAAAAAAAAATTTTAACTGAAAGAGTTGTCAGGGCCTGGAACAGGCTGCCCAGGGAGGTGGTTGAGTCATCTTCCCTGGATGTGTTCAAAAAAAGGGTAGACAAGGTACTTAAGGCTATGGTTTAGCTTAGGATGGGAATGGTTGGACTTGATGATCTCCAGAGGTCTTTTCCAACCTTGTGATTCTGTGATTCTGTGATATTAACAACTAGAGCTTGTCTGAATCTTTACTGAATACTTCAGTTAATGCTTTAGAGCTGGCCCTGGGCTGTAAGCATGAGCTCTGAAGGACAGTTCTGAAATTCCCTCCAACTCTTATTTTGAGGTCTAGATTGGTCCATTTCTTACACTGAGCAAAGCTACCAGGTAACACCTTGAAGTCCACTGCAGTTTGTATGGGACAGAGGAAGGATGTAGGTTTTTGACCTAAACATAGAATAACAGAGACAGATTTCTTAGCATGTGCCACAGTCGAAAGAAATCTCTCCCTGTACTGAGAATGTTTTGGACAATCACTAAAACACTTAATTTTATTTTAAATCAGTATAAAACACCTTTGTTTTGTGCAGAATGAAGGGCCATGCTAGCAGTTTACTATACCTTTACTCTCAAAAAAATCCCTAGCCAAAACACTTCCCTAAAATCAGCTATTTAATGCAGCCCCTTCGCCAGCCCATTGCTGCGGGAACTCAGACTTTCCTTTATCTATGAAACCAGACAGATCCTTGTCTCACATGTGGAGCTGAAATTCTAGGTAAGTGTCCAGGCTTCTTTTTAAACTTACCTAAGGTCTGACTTTCCCTTTTTCTCTGGTGTGAATTCAGCTGTGTAAATTGTATGACCATTCAACGATACCTTGCCAGCACTTGCACGCTTTAGACTACGAAAGGCACCAGCAGTGACTGTAGATGTTCCGTCAAGGTACCGAGTATCAGTTTGGAGTTAGACAGAAGCAACGTATGGAAAGATAATTGCTTAAAATTAAGGGAACACTATGTGGGGATCTTTTCAGAGGAGATTCATGTCTTCAGTATCTGCAACTACCCCAAGAATCTCTGGCCACCACTGCAGCTAAAGGATTAACATGGCCCATTCTGGTTTTAGAATTGTTAGATGGGTTTATTGAAAAACTTGCTGCACCAAAGTCAAAGAGAAAGATCCTGTGGACTTGTGAGGCCAATTTATGGAATCACCAGGATTTCACAATATGTGCTTGGTCATCAAGATTTTAAAAAAACTTTTACCGATTTTAACAGTACTTTTTAATATATTTATCTGAGGCACAATTCCCAGTTAGAATATTCATAATTAGTCTCTGTTAAAGTTATTCCTCATTTATATTTCTGTATCTTGTCTCTCCTTTGCATCTTAAAACATCACAGAGAAACCAGTCTTGGTTCTGCTGAAATTACTGCCAAAATACCCGTTTTTTCCCAGAGATTATAATCAAACATGTAATGAATAAATTACTGATATATTGTTATAACATTTACAATTTTAAAATAATAATGTTCATGAGAATGGGAAAAATTGCAAGGTAACAAAACCTGATATTGCAGTTGTAATCTGCAACAACTACAGACAAAAAAGTGGTTCAAAGGAATTGTTTCTGAGTAATGTATACACAGTAAAATCCATGTTAAACTGGCTGAAAATATGTCTATTTTAGCTATTTATCAAGCAATCACATTTACTTCTGCAACTCACAATTAATCTGACAGTTTATTTATATTCATACAGTCATATGCTAATCTGCATAATGACAGTTTTTTAACTGCAAACCAAAGGGACTTAAACACTTGTTTTTAATTCAGGTTGTTATTTGGGAAATTTGCAGTTGTACTAAGACTATGTTGTCAGCAATAACACATTTTCACTTCTTTATGTCTTTAAAATGTATTTACAATGATGTGGATAATAATCTAAAAGTTACAGTATTAGTAAAACTAGAAACTTTTGTACCAAAAATATTATAGAATTATAGAGTGAAATAAAATGTTGCAAGTATTTAATTTCATTAAAATACCACTTTTTAATTATCAATTATTTTTATATGTGATATTAAATATATTTTATTTAATAATTGGAAATAAGACATAATTATTTCATTTTGTGAATTTTATTTATACCGAGAGAATTATTGGTTATTTTGAAACATATAAATTTTAAAATGCTGTTTATTTTAAACAGGATTCAAGTTTTGATATCTAAATAATGGTAAGTCGACAATGCCTTTATTATTTCTCATAATTGAGTGCTTCAAACTCAGGCAAACTCAGATTTGGGGGCATCTTAAAGATTTTTAGAACAGGACTTTTTAATATTACAATAAACATTTTCCTGAAAATCCAGAGTTGGTTTCCTATAACATTTTCTCTCCATCATTCTGTGATTCTATAACCACTTCATAACTTGTGAGTAATAACTTTTGTCATGTCAATATTATCAAATGATGACTTTGGCTTCTTAAATCATGTTATATAAGGGTTACATATGTCTGTATTACATACTATAAGACACATTAGAGTGTAAGGGTAATGTGTCTTACCCTTTATGTAAACTTCTGCTGCAAATTAAGGAAATGAACCTTGAAACTTTAGCACGACCAAGTAATGTGAGTTGTCCCACTGACCTCAAAGAGACTTCTCCAAGGAGTGAGAACTTTCTCATAATAGTAAACAATTATGGTGATGCCTCCGTGCCTGCAAACTACATATTCCAGGAGGATGTATATTCTATATAATCACTTCATTTATTTGGGATTTTCTGACTGATAATGTTAAAAGAACCAGTCTGGTCTTTTCTGGCTCCTGACAGAAAAATGTCCTTACAGAGTTTTCCTGACCAAGACGTACTGGGCCAGGCTTTCGAAGATGCGCTAGAGGTACTGCAGCAGCACTCTGACAGAGAAATGCAGTTTTCACCAGGTAAAAAACAAAAAAGAGCTCTACAACTACAGGATATGTGACCATAGTGCACCAGCCATTTTCCAGTTTTATTGTTTTAATTGAAAAAATGCCCTTCTGTTTTGCTGTGAATAAACTCACGTAACAAAGAATTTCGGGGTGGGAGGGTGGTGGAGAAAACAAAAGTCCAAGAATCCAACAGGTGAAATTAATTTCCAGAATTACTGTTTTTACATTAAAAAATAAAATTCAAATATTTTTACGCAGTAATGGTAGCTTGAGACTGGACAATTAGTAGAAAGGTTCAAGATTTTTGAAGCCAATTGAGTAGATTTGCTTCGAGATTTGTTTATCTTGCAAAACTTAAAATACATTCACACTGTAAATTGTTGTATTTCAGGAAATATTTTGGCAAGTAAATTACTATAAAATTTTAATTCCATATTTGGTGTTTTTACATTGTGAATAGAAATCTAAAGAAAGGAAAATAGGAGCCTACTTCAGAAATATTTTCAGTCCAGAACAAAGTAACTACTGTCTTCTGTGTGGAATGCATTTTATAAGACAAATTGGGCCATATCTTCAGCTGTTGTTAATAAATGTATGGGTTTCCTGCATTGTTAATTTACATGTGCTGAAGGCCCCACCATTTATAATTTCTTTCAGCATTCTTGGGTGCATCTGTTATTAGGGCCAATGGAGAGGGGTATCTGACACTTTCAACTCAGTG
Source organism: Gallinula chloropus (assembly GCF_964237585.1). NCBI lineage: Eukaryota > Metazoa > Chordata > Aves > Gruiformes > Rallidae > Gallinula > Gallinula chloropus. The sequence goes on along the minus strand of NC_140085.1, from coordinate 24,868,059 downwards.
TTCACTATGTCCCACAGTTGCACCCACATTTCCACTTGCAAGAGCACCATCCAAAATCTTATTCTGACTGTCTGTTGTGTGCAATTTATTCCAGGTGCCTCAGTCTGGTGTTCTGCTTCTTTTAAACATCCTAAGGTCCTGGGTTCCTTCCATGTGGTTCTTCCAGGCACCGCAGATGCTCTTACACTCCTTCACTATTTTCATGATTGGAGACTGTTATTTGTGTTGTACTAATGGCCTGCAGAAGAACTAACTGACATTCCCATCTCCTTGCTAATATGTGTATTATAGTAGTCTGTAATTATCCCATTCATTATGTTTAATGATCTGTTTGCCCCTCCTTTTTCTATTAACCAAACTGTCTCATATTACTATGGAATATCTGACATTTTTATCTTAAAAATATTGTTTCTCATTGTGAAAGCAAAACCCCCCACAGCCTAAGGGTGTGATTAGCAGTAACAGTACAGATTATATTGAATAACCTGCTGATAGGAAGCATTATGGCTCTGGAGAGTTTATTGTCTAAAACACAGCCATAGGACAGATGCTTTTTGACATACCCAGAAGCATATTAGGTTGTTTGCCTCTGAGGTTTTTTTCCCCCTCCCTCTCCCTTTTACTCGCTCAGCTTTTGCTCCATCCTCCTAATTCTCAGGTTATAAAAATTGCCTGACTGTGATTAACCATCATCACCACCACCACCTCCGAGGAAGTCCCAGCTACTCTGCAGCACCATCTACAGAGGACCCAGGGTATAGCTGGAGAAACGTGATTGTAAGTAAACTGATCACTGGTAGCAGAGCCGACATAAATGGGAAATTGTTTGCTCATTTGTGATTTCTAATACGAATTATTTTGCTAAATTTAACTGAAATTCGGTCTGTCTAGGGGTGGTTCAGATGAAATTGTGTTGGTTAATATTTTCAAAACACGTTTAATAGTATCTTTTTAGGATTCATCATAGCTGTTTGCCTCTTGTGTTCCTCTGGTTCATCATACAACACGACAACTAATAATCAAACCTACTAATACAATAGGGAAAAGGACTTATCTCTATTATCCAGGAGCAGGCAGAGAAAAACAACTTCCAGCTGCTGTGAGAACATACCACACCTTTGATTTCTTCTCCAGCAATTTCATTTAGGGGTGCTGGAAAGACCAGCATTATCTGTACTCTGAGCTCAGCCTGAGCCTGTGGTCCATATTCATTCTCAAAAATTGGGATCGTGGCCTCACATCCAGGAGGTATGGAAAGTGAATATAGCAGGGAAGGTAATTTCAGACAAACAGATTCCACAACAGCCCATTTTCAACCAGCAGATTAGTGACAACACAACATGGGAACTACTGAACATGTAGGAGCCACGGTCCAGGCGGCCCTTGTCTTCTACTAACTCTGGAAACCTCTGGTCCTCTGCTTCCAGCAGAAGGGGTGAAGATCCAGAGTGAGGCAACTACTCTGTCTTCCCTCTTATCTTCTCCCCTGGTGAGCAGTCTGTCCCGCTGGACATAAATCAGTGCCACTTGTTACGGTACAGCACACGGCATGCCGTTGTGGCTGGGAAAAGTCTTCCATGGGTGAGGCCATGAAAAGTTACATTTTGCAGGCTTCAGGCACTTAATTCCTAAAAGTTTCTTTTCCCTTAGCGAACGTGCTCTATTAGTAACTCTTTTTTGTCTTAATTCTTGAAGACCAGTGCAGCGGATTTTTATGCAGATGAGGCCATCTACCATACGCTGCCGAACACCCCAGAAAGCCAAGTGATACATGCTGCTGCTGGCCAGCCAAAAGCAGGGAAAGGTACGTACAAAGAGCATATCTTGAGAGGTGCATTATGTTACTTTGAAAAAATCTTTTGGCAAATCATGCTCTTTTTCCTAATTTTGTTACTTCTAATGGGAAAAAAATAAATTAACATTTAGTGGTAGCTAGAATATAACTGCTAGTGTTCAGTTCCTGTCTGCTAAATCTCATGAGGTAAGATAAATCTGTTTATCATCTTATTCTGTCTTCTTGTTTAGTATGTGGAAAAACAAACCAGGGATGCGTTTCACTCCAAATCATGTCAGAGGAAGTCTGATACAGAGAAGTAAATCTAGCTATCAATAATATCTTTATCCACTTTAATAACTTATTTTATTTCATGTGATCCAACTGTGGTTTTCCTGAAAGTTTGTCACATACATTGATATTTCTACACCTGGATTTATGCCTTTATTTACTTTTCAAATTACCTCTTAGCTTTTGTCACTTCCAGTGTGCATTTTTATAGCCTCTTTTGTGCTCCTTTTGGTTGACTTTATTTGAGCAGATACCTATTTTGCAAACAATAGGTCAGGTGACATTGGTCATTACAGTACTTCAGTTGTTTATTGCATTCCTTCTTTGGGGTTTTTTGGGCACTCGGCATCCTTTCTATGACTCTGCTAGATGAGATTTACAATACTTCCACTCTGAGCTGTTGTACTTCTTTTGACCATGGGCTCTTTTTGAATAGGTTCCTGGTTTTGTAGCTTGTTGAAATCCCCACATGGTGTCACTTTTTGGTATCATCTCTTCCCATTGATGCTGAACACTGGTTTCTGTTGCTTAATAGCTACTACTACTCCAAACCCCTTGGGACAATGGGGAGAGTAGCCTCTCCTTATAAGTTTGTACTTCTAGTGTCTGAAATTCATCATTGCAAATGAAAAATTTCCAGTCCAGAGATAGTGTTTTTCTATTACCTGGTGTTTCACTGGGTTGAAGAATTTTACATGTCAGTGTCTGAATTCACCTGCAGTTGTTACTGCTCTGTTGAACTTCCATTTCCTATTTCATATATCCTTTACATTATTATTAATTTTCTTTTCCAGAAGGCCATTTGCATAAATTTTCAGAATGACTGACTGTTCTTACAAGGTTTTTTGTGTCCTCTTATGGGGTCTTTTGTGTGTGTCCATGGTGGTATTCCTACCAGAAATTTGTGGTTAGTATTTCTGCTATACCAAAATAAATTTAGTTTTCTTGGCTGCTTCTTGAGACACGAGAGGTTTTCTGAACACTAGCAAGAACTGTGGCCATTTAGGAATAGATCTGTAGATGAAATAATCAATAGTGAATACGTGAAGTCTCTATCTGAAGTGTTTCATAAGGATTTATTTAGGACAATCTCTAGGCTGGATGCAGGTTCTGAAAGCTGAAGTGATTTAGATGTGTTTCAGGAAAGCATCTTTGCATTTGGTTTCCTCTGAAGGAGTCCAGTTCATGCACATCAAGACTATTCCATGCTCTGAACTGAATCTCAGTAAGTGGAGATAATCAAGAGAGGTACTTCAGAGAGAATTAGGCTGCTTTGGGAAAATTCAGCATAGAGGTCTAATGCAGATGCTCTGAAACTCCTTCTGGGGGAACCTGCCTTTCTCCAGTGACCACATAGGAAACCTGTAGACACTAGCCTGCTAGCTTAGACTGATGTTCAGGGCCTGGTAATGAACACCACTGGCTTATGCAATGAGATGCAGTGCAAAGATCCGTGAGCTAACCCCAGCTCAAACTGGTGCATCCACGTTGTGTAGCACTTTGGAGGTAACAACAGGGGTCTAAAAGCATAGCTGCGTTGACACATAAAAGCAAGTATGTTTTAAGCTTCTCATCTTGGTAATACTGTATGTATTTCTAGAATATGTGCATCTAGTCGCAGGCCACTTTTTATTTAGACGATGAAATTTTGTTAATTTTTTGGAAAGTACCTCTGATTTCAGGCTCTTCTTCCTAGCCTGACTGTCACTTCTCTCCTCTTTCCTTACCACGAGATGCAGAATTACTGTCATCCCTAACAGATGTCTTTGCTTGACCTCAGTGTTCCTTAGCAACTGTCACTTTTCCCCTGTTCCTAGTTTAAAATAGCTATGCGAGACAAGACTTTATGAACTTTAGGTGCAGCTGCTTGTTTCCACTTTGGTTAAAGTGGAAGCTGTTCTTCTGCACAGACTCCCCTTTCTGCAAAATGTTCCTCTTTGTCTCATAATCTTAAATTCTTCCTCCTTACAGCAGCTTCTTGGTCACCCTTAGCTTTGTGAAGGGAACTAGAAGAACTTCAGAGAGAGGGATCCACAAGACCTAAGTGAAACTAAATAAGCCTCACTAGTAAACTTAAGTTTGAGAGCTAAGCTTTTGGGGAGAAGCACTTAGCTCACTGACAAATATTGCAGTTCTGAGCTTGCTTTATTCTGCATGGGAATAGAAGTTGACTCTTTTGCACATTGTTAGAAAACTACAGGGTACCAGAAGGTCTAGCTCCTTATTGACTAGGTGAGATTTATGATTCAAAACTAGCTTGCTCTTCCTGCTCATCTACTGACCCTTTCTTATATCCCCAAAACACTCCTGAAACATCCCTGGAAGTGTTTAAGGCCAGGTTGGATGAAGCTTTGGGCAACCTGGTCTAGTGAAGGGTGTCCCTGGCCATAGCAGGGGGATTGGAACTAGATAATCTTTGAGGTCCCTTCCAACCCAAAGCATTCTATCATTCTATGAAACAAACCTGACAAAATCTAGTCACCTCAAAATTTTTGAGCTTTGATTTAGCAGAGAAAGCATTTTTATTCAATTGCATTCAGACTGGCTCTCCAGAACCTCTCTCATGCACTGTTAGAGAATGTAATTTCCTGTGATGAGTCCCTTGACCATTCACCTCCACAGCTTGTGTCAGAAGACTGCTGAAAGTAGCTTCTGTCCCCTCATCATCCTTATAGCCCTCCACTGGACTCTCTCCAGTATCTACCTGTCTTTCTTGAACTGGGTAGCCCAGAACTGGACATGTTACTGCAGATGTGGCCTCACCAAGGCATAGTAGAGGGGGAGGATAACCTTTCTTGACCTGCTGGCCACGGTCTTCTTAATGCACCCCAGGACAGCATTGGACTTCTGGGCCACAGGGGCACACTGCTGGCTCATGTTCTTCTCTGCAGAGCTGCTTCCTAGCAGGTCGACCCCTAGCCTGTACTGGTGCCTGTCATTATTCCCATATATGTTGAATAGTTTATACTGATCTTTTAATTTGTGACAGGATACTAGTTTTACCTATGCTTTGGCCTATAAGACACTTTCCAGGAAAAAGACAGCTGCTTGTCTTTTAAAACAAGTGTAAGTTTTGTTCTGACCTTTTGTACTTTGCTTCTTAATAGGCAGAAAAAAACTTCGACTGTTTGAGTACCTTCACGAGTCCCTGTATGATCCAGCTATGGCAAACTGCATCCAATGGGTGGATAAGCCCAATGGTGTCTTCCAGTTCGTCTCCAAAAACAAGGAGAAACTTGCAGAGCTGTGGGGCGAAAGAAAGGGAAACCGCAAGATCATGACATACCAGAAAATGGCCAGAGCACTGAGGAATTATGGAAGAACAGGTGAAATCATTAAAATTCGAAGGAAGCTAACATACCAGTTCAGTGCTGTTGTTTTACAGAGACTTGCTCCATCTTATTTCTTGGGAAAAGAAACAATTTATCATCCGTACATTCAGTCTAATCAAGAGTTTCAGTGTGCAGATGACTGGATCAATTACAGTAATTACATGTATAACAATGGCTATGCATTACAGCATGCTAACAGCTAGACGTGCCTTTTACATAAACAGGTCTTTGTCAGCTAACAATACTTCCCAGCACAGGAGCTCCTCTCTGTACATAGCTCTTCCTTTAAGATATCATACAAACACACAAAGAGGAGGGTTTTAAAAATGAGTTGGCCTAGTTTTGTTCCCTTTGAAATCAATGATAAATGGAGAAAACCAGCAGCTGTAGAGCATGTTCTATTTTCCGTAACATAAATCAGAGGAATTACTTCAGATTCAAGCTCATATATCCAAGATCAGGATCAAGGCTTTTGTCTGTTAGCAGACATCAAAGATCCCATCCTGACAACACTCATTGGAAATTTGTATGCAACTTTCCAACATTTCCAATCAGAATTTAGATGCTGTTGAGCCATAGAGCTTGGACTCCCTATCAGTTGGGTGCACTTGAATGAGAAAAGGAAGAGATTCGCCAGCTGCATGAAGCTACTGTCTGCTTTTTTTCATCAATATTCTTTGTTAAGAGGCATTTTATGAGCGAATGCCTGGCTAAATGATAGAGTCCACATGAAGGTGCACCTGTTGGCCAAGTTGTTAATCCTTAATCACTTAAATTAACATATCTCAGCACAGATCCTGACATGCGGTATTAGGATTGCCAGGTGCACATTTCACTATTGGCAATGGATTCGTTAGAAAAGTGGCCGTAACATGACAGAGTTAGTGAAGGATTATGTTTTTCAGGAAGTTATTTACAGTTCTTCCCCCACTAATATGAGAAGCTGAACTTTTCATCCAGCAGTTCTGTACTCACCTAACAAACATAGCTTTGGTATTTATAGCCTTTTTTTGAGTTGTAACTTTGTACATATAAATACAATTTCATTTCTCCAGCTCTTTTCCTACATGGGAATGTAGCTGAAAGGCTCTATGATTTTATACCATCTTCATGGGCAAAAAGTACTAAATCTAGGAAAAAAAAGTAGTAGCTCTTTATGCTAGGACGATACCTATAAATCTACTTTTTCTCACACTTCTATTACCTGATCAACTTGTATTATCATATAAGTTGTCTGTTGTGCCAAAACATTTCCATTCAACTGCATTAAATTCTGCATTTTGTGCATTTTCCTTCAACTCAATGCAGGTCCAGATATTAATAAAGACATCATTAATTTCTGTGGAGAGGTATAATGGTGGGCTGATATATTTAATGAAATGCACTGACTTTGATAGTTACTCCTTGTTCTAACTCCTGCTTACTTGTACAGGGATATAATTTTATGTAATAGACACAGTGTAACACACTGCACACAAGCAAAATTCGAGATGTTTTTTGTCTTTGGTAAGACAAAAGATTTGTACTACTCTTTGAAATCTGAAGCATGTTAAATAGAACTAAAACCAGACCCAGATACTGAGTCAGTAAACATCTGCCAAAATGAGAAGGTCCTAACTGCTGTTAATATTTCACTTTGAGTGTAGTGTCCTGTAAAATGTAAACATTACCATAACACAGGCACAAGAATGCCTCTGGTCTTACAGCACTGAGTCTGGATCCTGCTGTAGCACTGAACGTGGTGAAAATTTAACTCTTACAAAGGAGTGAGGTCTTTCAGTTAGGATGTCTTCAATTCACATACATAAATACAACATTTAAAATGTCATAAAGTACATAAATTTGCCAAGAAACAGCACAGTTTAATTACTCCACATCTGTCACCCTTTGCACACAGACTTTATGTTATTTACAAGGCTGGTGACATACACCAGATTAAGAGTCTGCTTTTACTTTACCATTGTTTGGATTCACTTTCCTCAGTACTTGTTAAGAAAATAAATACTTATTCAGATTCAGTGTTACCTTTTTTACTTAGGTATAAACATTAGCATTTACTTCCTGTAAAACTGGTAACCAGATTATATAGAGACGTTTTTGCTGCAGCTGGGAGAAAAGTCCAGAGCTGAGAGAGAAGAGGATAAGGGGTAAGAAGAACTGAAGGAAAATCAGGTGGAGAAGAAATGAGGGAATTGTAGAATCATAGAAAGTGTTAGGCTGGAAGGGGGAGGTTTAAAGGCCATCTAGTCCAACCCCTGCAGTAAGCAGGGACATCTTCATGAGATCAGGTCACTCAGACCCCATCAAGCCTGACCTTGAATATTGCCAGGGATGGGGCCTCCACCACCACTCAATCCACCACCCTCATATTGAAGATTTTTGTCCTAATGTCCAACCTAAATCTACATTTTTATAGTTGAAAACAGTTACCCTATTGCTACACGCCCTCGTGAACAGTTCTTCCCCAGCTTTCTTGTAGGCACCTTTCAGGTACTGGAGGGCTGCTGTAAGGTTCCCCGAAGCCTTCTCTTCTCCAGGCTGAACAAGCCCAACTCTCTCAGCCTGTCCGCATGGGAGAGGTGCTCCAGCCCTTTCATCATTTTTGTGGCCCTCCTCTGGATGTGCTCCAACAGGTCCGTGTCCTTCTTGTGTTGAGGGCTCCAAAGCTGGACACAGTACTCCAGGTGAGGTCTCAGCAGAGCAGAGTACAATCATAACATCTGTGGATAGATTTCAGCCACAGAAATAACCATGGGGACTGACAGTGTTAGAAAGAGATCTCACTGAAAAAAAGTACACCATCCTCCCTGGTAGATGGAGAGATTTTAGAAGCTTCTGCTGTAGTTCTGTGGCTTTACAGGATATTTAACTGTGCCAATATTGGGCGCAGAGATTTTAGAAGCCTCTACTGTAGTTCTGTGGTTTTACAGGATATTTAAGTGTGCCAATATTTAGCTTACATGGATAAAATATTTTTGACTCTTAACAATAACCAAGAGGATAAATCATAAGGAAAAGCACAAGTTTACCATGTATTTGAAGCACAAACTTAGACTTCCTGAGATCTGAAATAAGATAAAGCTGGTTTTAACTGTGCACATGTTTAACCACTGAAACAACAGACCAAGGGATGTGGTGGATTCATTGTTTCTCAACATCTTTAAGCCAAGATTGTATCTATTTGTAGATGTACAGTACTGCAATAAAGTCATGGCAGAGTTATAGCCATATCACAAGACACAGGCCTAAATGTAGTAAACTGGACTCCTGCTAGTCTCAACATTTGTAGGAACCTGTCATGCAACTCCAAGTAAGAACGTCAAGGCTATGTGTGGAGATCTAAGCAGGACTGCAGGGGGTGCTTGGAAGGCATTTTGATTGCTAGTGCAATCCTTCTGTAGACATCACCCTCCATCCCTGCCCTCCCACCCTCAGACTCTGTACTGCATCTCCTCCTTCCCATCTGCATTGGACAGATGTGCTGGTGGATACAAGATGTAATGGTGCCAAGAACCCAGAGGAAACCTGAGTGGCAGCTCCCAAGACAGCAGCTTTATCCCATCTATGTAATTCTTGATAACTGGCCCATTCCTGCCATTGCTGGTTTCACCCTTGTCTCTCTTGTCTCTCCTCACCTTCAGCAGCCAAATTGGAATGGAAAGCAGCCCACCTGTGCACCCATCTGCATGTATTTCGCACTCACCTCTGACAGAAGCTGGGATAGGGTGTGGTGGTGGATCAAGAAGCTGGGCTCCTCCCAGCTCCCACACTCAGTACCCCACCTCAAAGGATACCCTAGTTTGGGCAAAGTGCCCCATAACTAAAGTCCTGGATGTAACTAGTACTGTGCCTCACGATCCTTCTGGCACTTAATAAGAATGCAAGCCTTTCAGAGCAAAGTATGCTTTTGAAGGGGTGGCAGAAACCCTCTTGCCCAGGCTAAATATGTGAAGAGTCTCCTTGCTCATCCCTTGTGCCGACTTTGCAGCCTGGTTTCTGTCCAGATGTGATAGACAGGATCAGAGAGTTCCAGGTGAGTGCTGGGTTGGTGTCCCTCCATAGCACATAGTTCGTGATTGCTCGAGGGACTGCGGGTAGGGTATCATGCCTTGTATATCTGCTGTAGATTCAGCTTTGTCCTCTGATGGAAGGTCCTTGTGCTACAAGCCACGATGGGGTGAGGTGGAGTTGCATCTTGTTGGAAAGAGCTTTGCCTCTTTGGCTTGCGGTGGGGGGGGCGTGTGTGGGGGCCGGTGGGGGGATGGGGCGTGGGGTGGTGGGAAGTGGCTCTGACCCCACAAGATGGCACTAACGGACAGATTTTCACACTAAACTTGTGAGGCTTGCAGGCCTCCAGGTCACTTGTTCTCTGCATGTCCCTTTTGAGAGTCTTTTTTCCTCTCATGTTTAATTTTGTTCATCTTCATGCACAGCGCTGCTACAGATGTGGCAGTAGCAACACCTTTCCTTTTGAACTTACTACAATGCCAGTTCCAGCTGTGGCAGATACAGAAAATGTTGTGGCTGGGATGATGATGACATGAAACCCACAAATTAAGGCAGATACATTATGTCAGCAAATCCACAACTCTTTGTTGACTACTCTGGGCAACAGTCCATTTTATAGACGCAGCTCAGTGTCTTCTCCAAAATAAGTGTGGCTGCAGTGGCTTCTAACAGTGCCAAAGAAGAAATAAAGCCGTTCTTTCAGATTTTGACCTCTTAATTTCTATCAGCAGGAAGTACATTGACAGCCTTACAGACTTTGTGAAGGAGGCAGAATCAGACCATCTTGTCTGGCCTATGCCATACACATATACATACATGTGTTCTTACATACACAAATCTCCAGCTCTCCAGCAGACCCAAAGCAGGAGAGATTCTTAGTTTCATGATGAGAAATTATTTGAGTCAATTTAATCTGATTTGAATTTGACTCTAGTGAAACTTACCCCTTTGGTAAGATTTTAAGCACACATCAACATTGTCAGACACTAGCGGATGTGCCTGTTGGTGGCAGATGGGCCAGATTGCCCCACTGTCCCAAGTGCAGATGGGTCCTGTCTCATGGAGTGTTGGGTTATCAATTCCTGATTTTTACAAGCTGAGATCCTCACCTATCTTATCACAGAGCTGCATGTGCGGGTTTACCCGTTGCTTAGTGAATAAAAAGGACAGAAAATGCTACAAACACTGGTGGGCTTTTTTTGCAAGAAAGTGACCCACAGATTGCTTCCTAAAAATTATCCTGAGTGGCAGATGTAAACAAAACAAAACTATGTCATCTTTTTTGGTTAATGAGAGCTGCCCCTGCATTGAGGGCAACATCTAAACAACCATAGCTAATTGCCTAATAGATGGATGTCTGCGAACACTCACTGGTTTGTCAGGGTAGCACTGGAGCTCAAGTTGGGTGTTCAGGACATTTTCTAGCTATGTTTCATTGACCTTGGCAATTTTCCCAGGTTCCTAGTTTCCAAACATTCTTTTATGGAGAAAGTCAGGGCCAACTTCCAGGCTCTCTCCAAACTGCAGCAGCAGATTCCTACATCTGTGCACAAGCCAAGGGCAACAGCATTGTATGTGCCTGCTGCTGTCAGCATGAAGAGATTCACTCAAGGGACTGGACAGTGCCTGACACCATAACACAAAATTTGTATTTTAAATCTTTTTTTGGACAATGGTTTTCAGTTCTAGTTTCAGTCAGGTTTACAAAGATATTGCATATTTCACTGAAATCTTTCCTATAATATTCCATTAGACAACGTGATTAAGGCCTCGTGTATTACAGAAGACCTGGAAAACTGGATAGTCAGTGCATTATGTAGAGAAATCCGTTGTTGATACTGACAGCAGAGGGCGTTTGCCAAAATGCATCGCTGTCTTGGGTTTTTCAGAGCTTCCTGTGAGTTACCAACTGGCATCCCGCAAGTGGCGCTTTGCAGGCAGTTGCTATTCACCTGTGTAAGGACCTCTGTTGAAACCTAGCACTGGTTTAGAGTCTTATTTCATCCAACTAATAGTTGTCTTACCCGTTGACATGCTGTGAATTTCATGTAGCATATTTTGAACCAAAACCTGGGAGCAGTACCTATGAACTCACCAATGGTGTATTCAAAAGAAACTGAGACCTCTAACACCAAAGTGCATCACCAGCAACGCAGTGCCTATCTTATGACTGTCTTATTATGTCTTTTATTATGTCACCTTCACCAGGAGCTTCTGAGGCATCAAAAGAAATAAGTAATTAGCAGAATCCACTGAAACCGTTGAAAGTGCCCCAAAGAGAAGTAAGTAGTGCTCCACTGCCATGCACGGCACACCTGGAGGTAGCACAAGCTTTTCATGTTACTCAACAGCACACCTCAGGTTTGAAATGTAGGATGGGCAGTCCTGAAGCAGATGGGAACCTTTTTGCCAGAGCAGGGTATTTCTTTTGGTTTTTTTCTAGTGAAGGAAGTTATATCTAACTATGACAGTAGGGAGCTTTAAGCCAGGCAGCCTTAGTTCTGGACATACATTTTGAAATACCACTCTCTCAAGGCAATAGAGGGCTGAAGAGGCACCAGCCACCTTGTTAGGGACTTGCACATTGAACAGTCAGTGTTGATACAATGGATTATAAGGTGAATTACAGTGCAACCAGGCTGTATTAGCAAGATGCCATCAAACTGCACACAGGGTGTAAACGGACGGATGGAAAAGTAAATTCCTTATTTGACATTCCAGAAACACATAACCTGAGCCAAGAGTTCAAGAACCACAATGAAATAAAAAGACAGACAGCTGGTTGTTTGTCATGATATCTCCGTGTAGAATTAGAAGCATTAATTACATATGGGGAATATTAATGACAGTTTAAAGTGGAATGTAGTCAATCATTATGGTACTATCTCCATGCAGAGACCTGATGAAGCCATGTAATATTTTATTTCAGAGGAGATGAAAACTCAGCAAATCTATTTGGAGTACTGGCAGAGTGTAGGAGTCTGAGGATCTAGGCTGACTTCTCTGCCTTGTTAGGGCAGAGTTCAATCACAGTCGGAAGGCACAATTCTTTACGGACTGGACTAAATCCATTAGTCTTGGTGAGACCCAGGAGATGGCTTAAAAATGATGAGATTGTCTTAGAAATAATATTTTGTTTATTTGATTTGCCTTGTAGTTTTTAACCTTCTTGATTTCAGGTTTGTGGTTCTTACCCAGCAGTGCTGAGGCTAAGAGTAAGAGTCTTCTCTGAAAAAGAACAGAAGACTGGAATAGTGGAGGCTGGAAAAGGAGCACGTATGGAGAGATGCAGGATAGTTTGGAAAAGCTTCATAGTGGCGGCAGAACCATCCACTACAAGTGGTTAGTGACTTGCAGGCAGGGACAAAGGCAAAAAGATGTGGCAGCAAGATAGTCTTCAGCTGCTGGAAGTCTGTGCAGTCACAGAGGCAACCAGGTTTTCACCCAGCTCCTGCTGCTCTCAGTTTCCTTGCGGCTGGTTTTAGACTACTATATTACTTTGGATCACTTTGGACCTCACTGTTCACAGACTAAGGCAATGGATTTAGACAGCATTTTGGCATGCTGGGACAAAATCCAGAGAATCTAATTGTCCATTCCACTGGTTTAACAATTCACAGTATTTAAACCAGATAAGAATCAGTCTTAGACATCTCAAAAGGCCTAGAAAGGTCTGAGCATCTCACTAAGAGCAGTCTGTCAGGAAAACTGGAGTTTTCATTTGGTGTCACTATGAGATTATGCTGTGTCCTGTGAAAAGCACATTAGAAATGGAAAGTGCTGGAGGCTACAGGGCATCAGGTCACTGAGTGCTCATCCCCCTTACCCATGGATTTGGCTGCCTGGGCTGATGGCCAGGTTTGATAAGCAGTTGCCTGGACTTGAAAATGTGAAGAAAGATCTGCGAGAAGAAGGGTACTCTTAGTGGGGGGTCTCCCCCTTGGCTTGAGAAGTGCATTTAAGCTGACTTGGACCCTGCCTGAGATGTGCTGCATCCATGCCCCGCCTGGCCTTCTGTCTTGCTGATCCAGACCCTGACTTTGTGATGTCACCTCAGACTCTTATCATCACTATGGACTTACCTGGGAATCACTGGACTGTGTCTGACCTGGTGTCCTGGTTTTGGCTGGGATACAGTTAATTTAATTCCTAGTAGTGGATATACTACTGTTTTGGGGGTTTAGGATGAGAATAATGTTGATAACACACTGACCTTCTGGTTGTTGCTAGGCAATATTTACACCAAGTCAAGGACTTTTCAGCTTCTCATACTGCCCCACCAGCAAGGAGGATGGGGGTGCACAAGAGCTGGGAAGGGACACAGCCAGGACAGCTGGCCCTAGCTGGCCAAAGGGATATCCTATACCATATTACATCATGCTCAGTATGTAACTTGGGGGAAGCTGGACAGGGGTTTAGACAATGGCTTGAGAACTAGCTGGGCATTGGTGGTCTGCAGGTGATGAGCAATTGTGCTGTGCATCACTTATTTTGTATATTTATTATTATTACCAATATCATTATAATGATCATTATTATTTGGTCCTTTTCTGTCATATTAAACTGTCTTTATCTCAACCCATGAGTTTTATCTCTCTTTTTAAATCCAATTCTCTTCTCCATCCCACCAGGGAAGGAAGTGAGCAAACAGGTGTGTTGTTTTAGTTGCCTGCCAGGTTAAACCACAGCACCTGGTTACTGCTGCCAAACCTCCTCTGCTCACCTTAATTGGGTGCTGTGGGACTGTGTCCTTGTCAGCAAGGTCCCTGCCTGGTCCACCTTGTTATGTTCAGCATCCTGCTCCATTTCCCTTGCTGACCTGCTTGCCCTTGCTGCTTGCAGACAGAAAGGCAGCCAAGGCACAAGTTAAAATTTTCAGTCCTCAAGAATGAAATGACACTACCATTCATTCTGGGAAGGATAACAAAACACGATCTCAAGTGGAGTTACTGGAAAGTAGTATCTAATCAGTCCTTCAGAGTATTGTTTGTCATGTGGAGAACATTTAATTCCCTCTCTGACCTGTGCACAAAAAAAAAGGCACCTCTTACGTAGCTGTTCTCTGCGGAGGTAAGTTCTCTTATTATGTGCTAAACTGCAAAATTAAACCAACGTTGTTACACCAGCATGCCCCTCTCCTCGTCTGAGTTCTTATTCCTTGCATGTCTCTGCCAAATCTACTCAAGTGTTACAGGAGTATCCTGGGCAGTGGTATAAGCGGTAGCACCTCCTTATCTGGTTTAAGCAAGGGGACATTTTAATGAAACAGCTCTGCAGGATTTTGTCTGTTGCAGGCTGCAAGTCACTGGAAACACAAGTCTTTCTGTTTTCTGTATTGATTCTTCTCAGACACAGCATGCGTTAATTTCCAGTGTGTGTCTGTCGGTTTGATTTCTTCTCATGTTTTGGAGTCCCTGGGTAGCTGTAATTCACCCCTTGGCTTGCCCTCAGATGTGGTGAGGACAGCAGCACATAATCAATGGCAGGCTTGCTCCAATTAATCTTGTTCAGTAAGGGCCTGATCCTCTTTCTGTGAAGGGCAAGAGGACAGTTCACACCGACTTCAGTGTAGGCAGGAGAGTGCCCCAAACACTAATTGCTCCAGCAGCAGGTGTTCCAGGGTACCCACATCAATCTTCACTTTTGTTGAGATTAAGACTTTTGCCACCCTGTGCTGGGCTTGAAGTCAAATACCCATGCAACCTGATTCTCCAGCATTAGATGTGAAAGGTGTTGCTGCGCAAAGCTCTCCGTGCATCTTAACTGCAAGAAAAATTAACAACTAGCCCACTTGAAAAATAAACACCTTGAAAAGTGCTCATAATAACCTTAAGATTTATATTTAGTGATCTTCCGAGATTGGAAGGAGGAAGAACTATATACCATGGGAAAGATGGATTTATTACTTTCCAGTGGCAAAAGTCTCGCTTTCATACGGTTCTAAGGCAGATGTGAGCATTGAGTCAGAGAAGAGAAATGACCATTTCTTCAGCCTGAGACTTGGCTCAAAGTCATCAGAAGCAGAGGAGCCTTCATTTCAGAGTCTCAGTCTGCCAAGACTGAGCTAGCTACCTGCACTGGGACTGGATGGGAACTTTATACTAGTGTGACATAGTTAATTTTTCAGCAACAGCTGTTCAAAGATATTCAGAGGCCTGGAATGCTGCAGTACTTCCTGAGAAGGTAAATTAAGCTCTGGTCCTACAGGGATTTCTGTCTGTAGGTCTTAATTTTGTATTGTGTAAAACCCATGTAAATCCTTCTAGGCTAGGGCTTGTAGGGAGGACACCCATGGAATGGGCTAAATGCAGTCTGGCTAGTCAGGAGCTCAAGAAATATATGAGTTATATGATTACACAATTAAACATGTAATTTATTGCGTGCGGATTTCCAAACAGAGGCATATATATGTACATAATCATTCAATGTCTAGACTTTAGTGTATTTGCATAATTTATGTTGCATAATGCAGAATATGCACATGCACATAAAAATTTATATGCACAAATGGGCACCAATATAGCAAATATTTAGATTTTCTCTATAGACTGAAACAAAAGGTGAGAATTGTGTAGAACCAGTGCTAGAGGCTGGTGGCCCTGCCTGTGGCAGGGGGGTTGGAACTCTATGATCCTTGGGGTCCCTTCCGACCCAGACCATTCTATGATTCTATGATTCTATGCTGCATTTGGGTAAAAATATTTCCAAGCAATACAAATTAGCACTCTCTTCCACTTCTAAGCAAATGTCTAATTCCATATTTTATTTCAAACTGCTCTACAAAGCATTTGTTCATCTGTTATCAAGTATTAGCAACAATACAGTTACAAAAATATAAAGTTCAGTTAACTCCTTTAGAATGCCAAGCCCTCAAAACAGTCAAAAGACAGTAACAGTTCTGAATACTACCAGAAGTTATAATGAATAACTGCAAGTGAATTGCTGTATCTCAACAGCCACTTGCACCTCTCACTATCTTGAAATTAAAAATTGATCCTGTCACACAGGCATAAATCATATAAAAATCTTAAAATAGGCTGATTTTCAAAGGTCAACATGATATGAAAAAATCTTTTCATGAGATACAGTTCACCTATCTGGTGAAGCACCTCAGCAATCAAAGAACAACAATCATATTTAAGAAGTAGAAGGACGTCAAACAGCCCATGCCTTTCATAAAATCATAGAATCATAGAATGGTCTGGGTCGGAAGGGACCTCAAGGATCATACAGTTCCAATCCCCCTGCCACAGGCAGGGTCACCAACCTCCAGGCCTGGATCTACACAAGGTTGCCCAGAGCCCCATCCAACCTGTCCTTGAACAATTCCAGGGATGGGGCATCCACCACCGCTCTGGGCAGCCCGTTCCAGCAGTTTACCACTCTCTGTGTAAAGAACGCCCCCCTAGTATCTAAGCTAAACCTTCTCTCCTTTAGCTTAAATCCATTCCCCCTTGTCCTGCCATCGTCTGCCCTTTCAAAAAGTTGATTCCCCTCCTGTGTATAAGCTTCCTTCAGGTACTGGAAGGCTGCAATGAGGTCCCCCCACAGCCTTCTCTTCTCTAGGCTGAACAAGTCCAGCTCTCAGCTTCTCTTTGTGGGGGAGGTGCTCCAGCCCTCTAATCATCTTTGTGGCCCTCCTCTGAACCCTCTCCAACAGCTCCACATATTTCTTCTATTGGGGCCCCCAGATCTGGACACAGTACTCCAGATGGGGCCTTATGAGGGCAGAGTAGAGAGGGACAGTCAACTCCCTGTTCCTGCTGGCCACCCCTCTTCTGATGGAGCCCAGGATACCATTGGCCTTCTGAGCTGCAAGAACACACTGCTGGCTCATGTTAAGTTTCTCATCCACCATGACACCCAGGTCCTTCTCAGTGGGGGTACTCTTAAGTGGGATGAATCTTCTTAGTGAATATATACAAAGGAACCACATACATACATAAACTTTACATACACATTCATATCATCTTGTAGATAAAATATCTGAATAAAATTTCTGTTTTCATATCTATTTCCTGTTTCAAACATACATAAACAGTTAAATTATTTGTAGTGACTTAATGTCTCATTGGGACACCTAGTTTAATTCCTGTTCCCCTAAACCCTGCATTGACCCAACATGACTCTGGTTTCCCACCTCCACAGGGACAGGTTTCACCTCATCCCAGGTTTGCCAGAGGTGGGAAAATGTCTGCAAGGTTTAAAGCTCTGAGCAATGCTGAGACACTCTGTGTTGGGGATAAGGTGAGCTGAACCCCAAAATGCCTCCTAATGAGTTTTGTTCAGACAACAAAAGTTAAAATAGAAGTGGGAGTTTTCTCCATTTATTTGTTTTGTAGGCACCAAAATATTAGTACAGGGCATGTTTTGGGGGAAAAAAATACTTGGCGGTGGTAAATATCCTTCATGCATCTACCTGTGAAGGTAAAGTGCCCCCCACCCTGAGCTGCCATGAGATGGCTGCAGAAATGGGAATGCGTGAGGACGCCGAGGTCCCCAGCAGCACTGCCAGGGCTCCCCAGTCAGCCTGGTGGGGCCAGGCCCTGCAGGTTACGGTGCATGAATGTAGGCATTTTTTCAGTGTTTTTTTTGTATCAGCAGCTGTGAGTGACTTTTCATGTTGCAATCAACTCATGACAGGTATCACTGAAACTGTCAGGCCGCTTCAGTCTCTTATTTCCAGCAATGACACATGCCAAGAGCTTTGGGAAAGGTGCAAGAAAGGCTGGCAGTGGTTGGTGGTGAGGATAGCCTGCTTCTCATGGGCATCTCTTCTTCTGTGCTATTTGGTAGCTGCAGCATTGCAGAAGGGTTGAAGTTCTTTCCCAATCCTGGAGGACTCACAAGTATTTAATGAGAACATTTCATAAAGAGGCATGCAAAGCCTTCATATATTGCTTTGATGATGATCTGAATACTCCCAGTTAATTAATTCTCTTGTTATGACTAGTCTGGCCTGGGAGTCACAAAATCGGCATTTCAAATTCCAAAAGGCGCTGTTGCTTGGGCTGCTCCATTTAGGGATGAGCACACTGTCTGCATTAGAACCTCATACTCCATGAGAGTGAGAGCTACTAGAAATTGGTGTTTGCATTCGATCGTCTTTTCAGCTTAATGTTGCCGTGGAGCACTCTTGGATGGGGGTATTTATTGGGGTGTTTATTGTGGGGGTTTTTTTACCTTTTTTCTCTCTTGCCCTGTCCTGACACATGTCATGCTCCTAATACCTTGCAAATATACTCACTAGGTAACAGAGAAACAATGCAGGACCTTGCCAGTTTTTAATCATATGATCAGTGAACACAGCACTGTATGTCACAGGTCAGTGATGAATTTACACCCAGTCTTGTCTAACATTTTCTTACTCTGGATATTAAAGAGTATTTAGATGTGGAAAACTGAAACATCAGAGTCTTTGCTACAAACTTATGAACTTGAGTCCTTCACAGGTTGCTGAAGAGATCATTGCTTGTTTTTCTGAGCCAGGTAGAAGCAATGTCACCTTCACCACTTTACCCAGCATGTGACTCCAGCTGATCTTGACCCATAGCCAAGATGCTGAGTGCTAGCTTTATGATGCAAACTCTGGCATGCTGAAGATAGGAACAAAAATGTTAAGACTTCAGATTACACTTTGGCAAGATCTGTAAAATTCAGCACTAAACCCCCTTAAATCCTTTTTGGTTAAAAATGATTTTTTTTAAAGGTTAATGATCATTTAATTATCAGAATGAGTTGCTGCTGCAAATAAAGAACATAAATTAGATCCCAATGGAACGAATCGTTTTTTTCTTTCATGCTCTTTGTATGCGATTTAAGCTTTAGGTTTAAAAGAGTTTACTCACATGGATTGAAGACTTGCTCTGCTTTTCTTTTTAGGAAAAGAGCTGAGATGCCAACAAATAGATAACTTCTGCTTCCAGTAAGTTGAGAGCACCAGTACAAGCCCTTGTCCAGTGACCTGGGTTTTAATGTATTTCCAGTACATAGGACAGGTAGGATGCAAATAGTGCTTCGTAATTTTGCTAAAGCTTTATTTGAAAGGTTTGTGGACACAAGTATCTGTGAGAAGGAAAGGTTCCCCTGTTGGTGTAAAGCAGTTGTTGTAGTGTTATAACTGTGCCAATGGGCTCATGTCTATGGCATTTCTGTAAAGGAACTTTAGGCTTACATGTGCTCAGCTCACTGTACCATTAACATGATTTCTAATGGCTTTCCCTCCATCATTTTCCCACCTCTCTGGTCATCTCCCATGCTTTGACCTTTTTCAGTCCTCATCCCCCAGCACTTGCTAAAGTTCTTTTTCTGCACTCCTCCCAAAATCTTCTAGTTTCACTGTCTACCAGCCTTTGGTGGTATCAGTTCATGTTTGACATTGGATGGACCTAGACAAAGTTTCAGTACACCGTTTTTTCAGGACAGCTCAGCATTCAGTGTACTGGCAGTCCTAACATACCAGCTTTTCACTTTTCCAGTAACCGCATGGCATATCTGTGTGTAAGGTATACCTCATCTGTTTCCTCTTGCTAGACATGAATGTTTTATAGCTTTGCATAGAAATTTTTCAGCAACAAAAATAGCAACACTGATGTCAGCTCTTGATAAGTAACTCATATCAAATCACATCCCACTGGTAATCTGGCATAGCTCTTTCTTACAAAAGTATTATGTGAATGGGTGCCCAAAATAACATTTGGTGTTATTAGGAGTATCAAGGTCTCATCTGTAATAACAATAACTTCTGAAAATCCTGCAGGAATAAAACAGATGATGGTTATTATATAAAAAATATTGAGAGTTTCTTTTTAATTTCCTTGTGTGACATGATTTATGAAGATTATTCCAACCTATTCCAAATGTCACCAGTGACAACATAAGCTTCAGAAAAAATAATCTTCATGAAGTTTTTCAGGTTTCCAGTTACAAAAAATATATTAAAATAATTTCACAAATATTGATATAAATAAAAATTTGCATTACTTTTCTTTCATAGTTCCTCTGTAAGTTTTCCTTGAAACAATTACATCTGCCACTTGAAAAATCAGCATTTACCATTTTGGTACCAGCTATGTTTGCATGGAAGATTCAGTTTACTTGTTGGGGACTGTGGGGGCAATGAAGCAATGCAATAGCTGTAGGGAGGGTTCTCACTCTTCAGCCCTGGAGGTATTTGTAGTTTGGTTAGAAAAAAACAGATTTCTTCTACTCCGGTTTTCCTACAATTTTATGTTATGTCATTTCCTATTAACATTTTATAGGAGTAATAAGTAACAGTAAGTAATAATTGCAGAGTAGGAGCTGTCAATAACCACTGAAACCTCTAGGTACAAGAGAAGTAGTGTCAAAAAGAATAAAAAGACTGAAATAAGTTACTAGTATAGCTAAATTAATTGAGATCAAATTAAATCCAGGCAAAGGAAGCTGGAATAAAATTCTGAGGAGGCCATTAGAAACTACGTGGTGCTTTGTTTACATCTAAACACCTAGCTGGTGTGTATCTGTACATATACAAACAACGTATGTATATATACACATAGGGATCTTTATTTGGGCTGGTTATAAGGGCATAATTATATGAACATAGGTCCTGGAGAATAATTTGACTGTCAGATCATAGGCTGGAGAAATTAATATTTGGGTAATGTTTATTTTCTGCTCAAAATACACTAAGATCCTGCTGTACTTTGCTCTGCTGATGCTAAGAAAGCAGCCTGATCTGGGTGGCAGGACAAGGGGCAATGGCCACAAGTTGGAGCGCAGGCAGTTCCTCACCAATATGTGGAACTACTTCATCATGGTGAGGGTGACAGAGCCCTGGGACAGGCTGCCCAGGGTGGTTGGGGAGTCTCCTTCTCTGGAGATATTCAAGACCTGTCTGGACACCTACCTATGCGACCTGTCCTGGGGAACCTGCTTTGGCAGGGGGTTGGACTTGATGGTTTCTTGAAGTCCCTTCCAACCCCTATAATTCTGTGAATCTGTGATCTTACTTGATTGTGACAATTTCATTTCCATCATTGGTCTCTGTAAGTGACTAAAAATTAATTACTGAGAATTAAGGATGGTCCTGCCCAGAAATTAAGTGAGGCTTCATAGAGAAGGGAAATGCAACATACCTGTGTGGTTCACAATTTTTTAGAATGCTTGCAACCTTTCCTAGAAGGAGGAAAGTCTGCACTTTTTTGCCAGCTTACAATTGTTCTGGCTTCGCTCCCAAGTAAAATCTCCGTCCAGGGAGAATTATTCAGGGAACCTATAGCCTGAACTGTCACTCTCAGTTTGGATTAAGTTGCAAGTCCTGCTCTAAAAGGGCTAAGCAAAGGAGGCAATTGTATGTTCCCACCAGAGCAGAGTGCGTGAGCTTTCCTTCACGTATCCTTGCATGTTACAGCTGTGACAGTTGCTCACACCGTGGTTCTGCATTACATACAAGACAGAGGGCACTGTCCTGCAAACAGTTGCTCTGGTCAACATACTCGTTCCCATGGCGAGACATTAAAGCCAATTTTGCGCAGGATTATCCACAAGGAAGTAAAACTGGCGTATGAGGCAATCCAGAGTGGGAGAGCTTCCACGAGGACGCATTCTCGGAGTTTTCTCTATCTCTGCACAGTGCTCACAGAAGTAGCTGCATAAAATTTGCAGTGTTAGCGGGGATTAACTTCTCTGCGCCAGACACAGCCATTTTTAGAAGCTTATCCTTTGATTTCTTTTCTTTCTTCATCTTTTTTTTTTTTTTTTAATCATAAAGGGCAAAGAAATTGATAGGCAGTGGTTCGGCACAGAGCTGTGCTTAAAGAGGCAGTCTCTATGTATTAGATTTCTGTATACAAATTCATAAGCAATGATGACATTTCAAGGGGTTTTCTAGAATTTCCATAACCTTTCTGGATCTGCTGTGTATGCTAACAGAGACGTGAGCACATGCACTGAAACACCAGCATGACTGTTCTTGTGAAACTGCCCATGGTCGCATCCTCCTAGCCATTAGGGGTATCCAGAAATCCTAAATAAATATATAAAGCTCTCAGAATCTGTCTGGGCAAAATTATTAGAGCAAATAGGTTGTGTCAGAGAAACCGTAGATGTGTGAGAAGCTCAGTGGTTGAGCTGTACTGGATCACAATGGTGCACATACAATTCCCTTGCATTGCTAGTGGAGAGAGAGCAAAGCAGAGCACAGCAGATAGAATGGCAGCCTCCCAGAGGCCTGCTGTCTGCATGGCTTTGTGTGAGGCATGAAGTTGTACCACAGCAAATAGATAAAGCTTTGTTTGAGGAGAGTGGGGAGGAGGAAATTAGCTGGCCCATGGGTGAGCTATGGTGGCAGCTGAGGCCAGAGCATTCCTTTTAAATTGAATTTTCCTGGCACGTAGCTTCTAAAGTGTTCTCCCCTAGAACTGCAAGAAAAATCAAAGTGGTTTTAACATCTTCCAACATGAAAAAGAGGAGGCATTCCCATGCCATTCCATTGCTTTATTGGCTTATGGAAAGAAAGAAGAATTTCTTTTGATCCCACACAAGAAGAACCATGTCTGTGTCTCATTGTCAATTCAAAACCCATGCATAAGGAAAAGGAAACTAAGCTTGCTGTAGCTCTGTTCAAGCACATGAAGGGACACACACATAATGCCTGACTTGATCAAGAAGTGCTTCTCAAGAATTCCCATTCCCATTCACTGAGCCCATGCCATACAGAGTGGAGTGGAGGTGGTCTATTCTGATGTAGTTTTGAATCACTTCAAATTGTTACTTCAATCAGTAATGCCATAGGTTTGTTGCAATAAAGTTTCTTGTGAACGTTGTACAAGGAAGAAAGAGAAAGAGGAGAGAGTAAGAGTTGTAAAAGAGAGGGAAGGGAGGGAGAGAGGGGCATCTGATGCCTTTTACTGTGTCTATTCTGTGTTTATTTTCTGGATTATGTTGAGCAAAACCTATTTTGACTTCTTGTAAAGAAAGCACCTGGGTAAAAGAAGTACAAGGACTTTCTGTAAGGACACAGCATGCATGTAAAATGCTTGCTTGTCACTTTATTGAATGCTTACCAAGGCGTTATTTAAACTGTTTCCATATGGCACAGGTCTTTTTTATAAAAAAATCCACCCACTCAGATACCATATTAAAAAAGGCTATCAGATTTCTTTGGCATTGTCTGATTCCCAAAATCCCTCATGGCTTTAGGCCAATAGGTTTGTCTTCTCTATCCATCTAAAAATAGATGCTCCTCTCAGGTTTTGTGAATATTTTACCTGGAACTGAAGTCAGGCTGCCAGGGCTAGAGTTACCCAGTTCTCTCTCTAGTCTTTTTAAGGATTACAACATTTCTGTTCTTTCAATTTGTCTCTTTTCCAACTGTTGACACTTACAGAAACTTAAGCATTCTTCTCAACGTGTGTAGAGTGTCAGGGTTGCTAGAATAATCGTTTGCTACCACCCTTTAGTAAGAGCTTTGGCTTTTTTTCGTTATTGTACCTTTGTAAGATTTAGACTTGATGAATTCTAAATCTCTTGTTGCTGTTATCCTCTTGCATAACTGCTCTGGTGTCCTCCTCTACACATCAACAAAAAGCTTTTCCTATTTCCCAGCTCCTGTGCAACTCAAGAGCTTCCATCTTTTTTTCCTTTTTTTTTTAAATTTTTTTTATATATATAACTGGACTAGATTGTAATTTGGGGGCACAGCTCCAAGGAACAGGTGGTGGATAAGCTGGGCTAGGACAGGAGCGAACTGGTGGTCTGAGTATGAGGCAAACCTCTTTGAGCAGGATGATTCTTCTTGCATCATCCTTGCTTGCAGGAGTTTCAGAGGAGGGGAGTAATTTGTTACTAATCTTCTTTCTCACGCTAGCTTAGCCACTCTTCATGGCAGATAGTGGTGAGGGGACGGAGCCAACCATTGCCTGTCTCTTACTCACCACCTCCAAGTTGGCCCTATTGAAACCCGCTATCTGAATCCACAGACCTGACTGCCCCCGCTGGATGGAAAAAGTTTCTCATTTCTCTGCACAGATACTTAGTCTGCATTAGACAGTAACAGAAGTGTTGTTTAGATAAGTGCCAAAGCTGCAGTGATTATTCAAATCTTGTCAGAGCCTCCTGGATGGAGTTATCATGAAACCACTTGTGAAACAGTTGATCTTGGGCTTTTGGCAGAGTATGTGCTTATGGTTTCTAGCAGGGAGGATAAAAACAGCCACCCTTCCCCCAAAGCTCTGGGGAATATGGGGAGAATAATAATTGTAAAGACCTTTAAAACAGAATGCAAGAAAGGCAAGGCATGTTGCAATAGTTTACAATCCATTCCTATTTCGTCTGACTTCAGATATATCCCCTCTTCCCACTATCCACTTCCAGGAGCACAGTGGCTACTCTTCAAAGAGGCCCTTGCTTTGGGCTGCCCAGACAGCAAATGTCTCCTTGCAGTTCCAGGGATATGACAAATAATTCCATCATGCCATCACCTTGACATCATCAGGAACGGCAACTGCTTGTTTTCCGTGTGATATATTACTCCAGAACAACATAAATGTCAGCTGGCTGGCTGCCTGCACATACTACACCAGGAGAAAGCAGCATTGCTCTGAACTTGATTTGGGGGGCAAACTGATATGCTTCTATCTTAAAAAAAATAAACAGAAGTAGAATATTCCAACCCAAGGAAGGGTTAAAATAAAATTTGCTTCTTATTTCTTTCATCACCTCCCTTTTCACCCTGCTAGGGCCATTTTCCATAGATTCTTACTTCTTGGTCCCAGCCAGTTTCATTTCGTTTGTGTTGGTCCTGGCCATCAGCATAAGGCTGTATTCATTTGTCTGACTTCTGTTTAGTGAAAAAACTGATCTTAAACAAAAGCTACTAAATGTTTTTGCCTCACTTACTGCAACAGGTGTCTTGACACGCTGTTTGGTTTTGAGGAAAATGGTTTAGAAAAAATAATACAGAACCAGTCTCTGTGTTATCATCAAACTTCAGAGAGGGAATCCAGGGCTTGGTTTGGATCATGGGACTCTCCTTGTCAGGAAAATGTATAAAAATCACTGAAATTACACAAGAAATTTTGTGTGGTCCAGGAAGATTTGTTATAATGATGTAATACTATTGACAGTTTTGTAAAAGGTGAGCTCTTTTTACAGAAAAATGTGTTTGATCCAGCATCATTATTTTAGTTTGAAATCTCATAAATAATTGGACATGATAAATCCAGTTAGAGAGTGCACTTATGAAAACACAGACTTTAAAAATGGTGCCTTAAATAGACATAATCTGTCTTCTAGCTTTGACAGTACACTTTTTTTGCTGTGCCTTGCACGGGTTTTGCAGCCTGTGCTGTATTCCTGGCTGCCACAGCTGAACCTGCTACCACTAACCAGTTTAAATACTGTGTAGATATCCTTTAAATGGGTAGGCTTACACCACTGTAGTGCAAATTCTTGAATTTAAATGACAGAGAATCACAGAATCACTAGGTTGGAAAAGACCTTTACAATCATCGAGTCCAACCGTTCCTGTCCCCTACAAGTTAGTGGACCCAAGTTATTCATATGTGTGTATCTTTGCTACTTGTGGATACTATGCATGGATCTCTTTTTAATAACTGGAGAGAGTCAGCGCATGGAGTGCAGTTTGCATGGTCTTGTCTGTAAATTGCATTCACTATACATAAGAAAAAGAAATGAAGATTTACAGGAATCGTGCAGAAGGTAAGAATGTTGCCTGTTATTGTTACCTGAAGAAGAAATCATAAAGGAAAAAATACTACACTCAAGAAACACTCCTAGTACACAGTAAAAATAAATTCAAGTAATAGCAAAAGGTTAAGGTATAAAGATGTCTACATTACACTAGATGTTATAATATGCGATATTATATTTTGTAGTTCTACTATTATATTTTCTGTCTTTAGAGTTTTTTCTTCACCCTGCCACAGGGTATTAGCATTTGCTTTGCAGTTACTGATTACTGTGCAATTGCTCAATGTTGAGCAGACCTGTGGAATTGTGAGTGTAATGCATTGTAACAGGCTTCATTTTTTGTACTTTCTTCTCATAACACAGGCTCCGTATTTACCAGAATAACTTAGCAAGTGTAGTTTTATCATAATGCTTCGAAGTAACTACAGACCTCTGACAGCTGCACCTGTTTTCAGACCCTGTAATGAAATGGAAGATGAGTCATACTGAGGCTGTGCCAAGGGATACTGCCAGCGCAATACAACCTCCGTGATACCTCCCGTGAGGAAAGCAATGTCAGTGAAGAGGAGGTGTCTGGAAAGGTTGAGCCAAAATATGCCTTGGTGACAGATCTCAAGAAAGCAGCTACATCCCCTGGAAAGGAAGTTTGTAGATTTAAACATGCTCATCAGAGTTTGACACTGTTGGCCTCATCAGTTGAATGGGCAGACCGTGTCTGCTACATAGCACTCACTGGAGAACATACTTGAAGAAGATGCATGGGTCTGCTGAATCAGCGAGTTTGAAGTGCCCCACTGACTCAAAGATGTGTCCTCCAGTGCCTTCTTCCAGTAACTTCACTGCATGTAACATTGTAAAAGACAAATGTAGGTAGACTGGGAAAATGAGACCAAGGAACAGGGTTAAAGTGGTTGGCTGCAGATACAAGGTAGCAGATTCCAAGATGGAGATTTTTTTACTTTAACAAAAAAGAGGAGGGTATAAAAAGTGACCATGATAGATTCCATCAATACAGAACAGCATATAGGGAATTAAACCCAGGAAAATATAAAGTCACAACCTTACAATCTTCTACACAATCTTTGCTATGTAGAAAATATTAGAAAACTATGAGGTTTTGGAAAATTATTGCTCAGTCCTTAGCATTGTGAGCTTTTATCAAATGAGATGTGTGACCTGCTAAGCAACTCAATAAATGTGATCTGAGATTCATATGCAACTGTACAAAGGGCATCCCAGATACTGATTCCTATAAAATTAGATATGAAGTTGATATTGAGGAGGAGATAGAACACATTTTGTTCCCTCAGTCCCCTCCAGCAAGCACACTTTGCCCTTTGATGCGCTCTCATTTGCTGAGTAAATAGGATAGTACTTGGTCTGAGCTTGCTGGCTCCTGGAAGCACCATTTACTAAATAGCAACAAAATTAAGGACTGATATTATTTACAGTGGACCTTTCCTTGTTAGGTTATTCAGTTTTTCCATGCAAAATACTGAGGGGAGGAGGGATATCTTAGTGTCTAGGGCAGTAGAAACCAGCTTTATAAGAATACATGAACTGTCTGCATGCTGGCAAGAGGTCATTTAGTCTGCAGTGTTTGTAAATATGAGTTCCTACAGATAAAGAGTCAAAATCTCATTTAAGTCAATGTCTTTCTAATAGAATTCTAAGAAATGGATAGCTTCAGGGACAGCTGATTTTTTTCTGACAAAACTTTATCTTCCTGTGCAAGAATCAAGTGCTGGGCCCCCTTGTCATGCCTTCTGCAAGTGCTAGGAAATGATACCCTTACCTGGAGAGTAGCAGAGTTTCTTTGGGGAATGATATATATTTGCATTTTCCTTGAATTTCTAGAGGCCTCTTCATGCAGTCCCTCCAGCAGCTGCATTGAGGAACACTGCTAGGTTCAGTGGGATAAGTACTTGGAGAAATGGATACCTTTGTACAAATATGTCTGTTCATACGCTAAAGCTGTATGAGTGAGGATGGTTAATCTAATGCGTTGGTTGGCATCATTGTGGTTTACACCAGAGGTATTTCAGTTGTTCAGTTGTTCGTATTGTCTTCAAACTAAATATTCCTTCATGTTTAACCTCACTTTGTAACCCAAGAGAGGCTGAAGTTATCAATAGTCATTTTGATGATTCACATGGCTTTTATACGTTACATCACTTCCAGTCTTTTCACTGCTTCCTCCTTCTTTGCAAATTGCACTTCATGTTCTCACTCTTCTAAGTCCTGAAGACTCTGTAATCCAATTCGAACTCTCTCTGCTTGCATCTTTCATCCTACCTATCGCATCATCCAAATGTTTTCTTTCACAACTCCCTTTTTCTGAGGCCTTTTGTAGAACCAGAGTTATAGCTTATAACTCTTTTATCCTCTTGTTAAATTCTTCCTGAAGTTCTTATTGTTATGAAAACACTAATGCCTTCTGAATTAGAAGTTCAGAAGCCTTCTTACAGACGTCAGACTATCAGAACAAAGGCTGTCTTATTCTGAGATTTGTACAACTCCCAAATCAGGATAAAAGTTGATCTGTGTGGTGTGCCACAGACCTGCATGGCAACAGGGAGAAGGTACATAGTATTTTAACTTCCCGATAACTTGCCAGTTTCTGAGGTTGATGTTGTTTACTCCTGTCAGTAGGTTTAGTAGCTTTACATAACCAGTAACATGGAGGTGGACTTCTCCCAGTTAAACTATTTTCATTGTCAATGTCAATGGGAAATGCACATTTTTCACCCATTTCCTCAATTATTTAGGTATGAGAACTACAGCAGAGACTGTTTTGTTCAGGGTGACAGTGGTAGAGGATGGGATTAGAAAATCTCATATGTGTATTGATTGCTAAGCAGTGAAAACTCTATTGTAACTGCATTTTTAGTAAAATAAAGCAAGGATTTTAAAAGCTGATAGTCTGAACTTGGGTTCTTAAGCCCATATTCAGATTACTGTGCCTAACTTTGACAGCACTGCAGCTCCCTATGACAACTGAGGGCTCCTGAAAATTAGACTAAAATTTTAATATTGGGTTTGGTAGCCACCTTTAAATTCTGTCTTTTTTAATATATCTTTTTTCAACCAGGCACAAGCATATTCAGGAAATTATGTGACATTCACTAATGTGACATTTATCCCTATTCATAATGTTTAATGCCAAGGAAAAATGATAGTGCTACACACAACCTACTGGCTGATCCTTTTGACATTGCAGAAATCCGATAGTTTGTTTTTTTCCCTCTATTTTTATAGTTCTCTGCAGCTTGATCCTTGGCAAAATCACATGACAAACAATAATTGCAGAACATTAACAAAAGAAACAAGAGAGGGTGAGAGATTTGAGACAGGAGATAGGAATGAGCAGAGACTTCATGGTGTCTCCTGGAATGCACTGGACACATTAGCCAGGTGGCTGCTAGTGGAATTAGCAGGAGGGTTTAAGAAGAGGCCATTTTCATGTAGTCCCAAATACTGGACAGACAGAGGTTATCATTGCAAAACTTTATGCAACAGAACATGAGAGCATCCCTAGTTCGCTTCAGCGTGCAGTTAGCCTTGCTAGCCAAGATCAGTGCTGAAGCTATCTGTAACTGCCAAAGGATGGTGAGAAGAAATAAGCTGAGATGATAGTAGCTGTTTAAACTGCTAACTTATACCTGTGAGAAGGCGGTAGTAGAGGCAGTGTTGAGTACTGTCCAGCTGAGTTGGCCAAAATATCTGTAGGAATGGTTTGCTGTGTGACTCACAAGGAAGAAACTTCATGGTTGACAGTCTGGGACTGTGGCTGGTTCTTACTAGTCACTGCCACTGTCTGCCTGAGAAGTTTTTACAAAAGAGCATTTTCAGCCATACAAACAATCATTTTACTGCAGATATATTTCAAGCCACAGATTGTTTTTAAATTTAGGACTTGAAATGAAAGAAAAACATTCGTTCTGCTCTTTAGGTGCTAGTAGATGGCACACAGTTTATATGTGGGGCAAATGTCCTGCAGGAGCAATCCCACAAGGTTTACTGACTTGGCAATAAGAAAGCAGTGACAGCATGGTGCACAAATGCTGTTCAGTCCCATTTGGGCTTCTCATGTGTTTGTATTGTGATGGTTCCAGACTGATAATACCTTAAGCCTCAGGCTCTAACTTGAGCAAGAAGGGTTTATTTTTGGAAGAAGAATTTTTCCCATAGACAAATGCCTGCAATGCCCAGTTTTTTGGGTTTTGTTGTTTGGGTTTTTTCTTTTGGTTTTGTTTTTTTAATGAATATATGGTAAAATTTAGGTGTCACTGAAAAGATTTGGCCCAAAAGATCATTGTACAACTGAGAAAGAAACAATCAGAACTCCTGTGCACTCAGATGTACTGCACTGCCAGTGGTGTGTCTAGAAGGTGGCTGTGGTATGTATACATGCTCATGTATGCACTTGACTTTGGAACACAATTTTGTGGACACACAGCCATTGCAAGAATGAAAAGCTAAACAGGGCTGATCTGCTGTGGCCACCCAGAGAGAAGCTGCACAAGCCCTGGTACTCAGGAGCCTGTGGAAGAGAAGGAGAGTACATGAAAGACATCTATATCGGGCATCGAATCTACTGTTGTAGTTATGAATCCAACAATCTCTCATCCCTTGGGATTTCTCTTCCAGGTTTTGTAGATCCAGAGAGCAGCATATACCTTAGTCTAGCAGCCAAGGATAAAGACCGACAGCCATATCTCTGAGGAATTGTTCTTTGATCCAATACCTTACATGAATCTTCAAATTCCACCACTTGTTTCTGCTTTAATTCTTTTATATATAAACTGTTCTTTCTAGCTTACTTTCACCGGGCTGTTTGTGAAGCTTAATTAATGCTGTAAGTCCTTGTTGACTGATTCCAACACTCTTTTTAAATCTTTAATCTTACCACTTCATGTAATTTTTTGAGTTAAATGCTGGATGTTTCCCCAAGAAAATTTCCTCATCACATGTCTAAAAGACGTCACTGATTTCCAGATCAGTGATGACTCAGAATGAATAGAGGTTACAAAGGCTTTGGAAATACTAGTAGAAACTGGCACTGTTTAAGCCAATAGGTGTTCATAAATGAAGTTAAGGTGGTGCCACCATGTTCCTGTCATTCAGTCATATTTAGTATATTACATAGAAGATGACATTTGTTAGTGCTGAAAGGGACTACGGTCTTCCCTTCATTACATCATGTACATATGCAGCATCCGTTGACTTCACGAGGAGCCATAAAGTTATGAGGACTGGTCAGACTCATAGGGCAAATGATGAAAGGTGAATATCCATAGTTTCTTAGTGAGAAGTTGAAGACATCCACCAAAGCAAGGATTCACAGCTTGGTGCTCATAGTGGATGGTGCTGCCTTTCCAGTTATATCCCCTGCAGCCCATGTTCACTCTCCTCAGTGAGTTGGTGGGACTTTCCAGTGGTTCACTAAAAGTTGAAAGGAATTTGATTTTTTTTTCCATACAATACAAAGGAAAAAAGCTTTGGATAAATTAAAGAAAAATCTATCTCCATGCAACAGACGTTTTTGGAATTAAGAGATCGATACGCAGTACTGCACACGTACCTCAATTATCTTCCAGAATAGGAAGCGGATGTTTATCAACTGTAGACCTCGACACAACGAGGGTATAATTTCCCATTAAACCTAACACTATGTGTGTGTAGGTTGCAGCTAAGAGGGACAGTCCCACTCCCATGCCTGTGGCTGTGCCCTCCCTTTGCCTCATGTCTAGCAGTCAGAGAGCTGTTGGAGAGTGTTCCTTCGGCTAGCTAAGCCAGCAGAAATAAAGTATCTCCTGCTCCAAATGAGTCAGATTCACTCAGATCAGTAAGCCACACTGATTCCAGATGCATAGCTGCTAGGTCCAGCACAACAAAGTGAGCAAGACCTTCTGGCAGAGGGAGGAGGAGAGAAATGAGAGGAGAATGGGCCTGTCCTGATAACAGCAGTCTGCACTGATGTTGGATTACGTGTATCAGGAAACTATACCATTAATATGTCAAACAAATTAGCCCAGTGTATTGTACTGTTATAATTATACTGCAGTTATGGTAAGAACAAGTGATTTCATAGATAAAAGATAATACCAGTCACAGAACTTGATACCTTTTATTCCATCTATTCATATGCAGCAGTATTCTTTTAGGCATTGCAAATAGTAACAATATATCATAGTAGCAACTGAGATTAAGGTTCCACTGTGCAAGCAGGTACTAATGCACACTCCATTGTCTCTGTAAGGAAACAGAGAAGGTATGATGATAGCTATAGGGTAAAAGAATTGGAATCATCCCCACTTTACGAAGAGTAACAGAAGTACGCCCCAGTTCAGGAAGCTGCTTACGATGGTGTGTATCGACTCATTTGGTCGCCTGGGAATTGGATGTATTTCTGTTAAATACCTTCACAGAGTGATCATTATATCAAGGGTGACCTTAGATGCTGGCAATTTGAAGGGGAACAGCCACTTTGACAACACTTCAATGCTATCAAATAGAGTGAATTTTAAAGTTTTATTTTCAGCCTCTGTGGTTAGGACTTGGTTAGTTCTCTTTGAATGACACTTGGATTTCCATTATTCATTCTGAATTGTTGAAATATTTGCCTATCTATATGACATATTAACATTTGTAAGACAGTAATGTTTAAAATTTGAAAGGAGACCAAGTAAGTTTTTTAATTATATTTATTTCTAGTACTTTCATTTGAAGGCTCATGACAATTTTAACGTAGAAAACTGGTATTGTATAACCACTGATAACAAATTCTGACTTTGTCATTGTAATAATCCTAAAATTGTCTCAGAAACATTAATCAAGATTATTTGGAATGCCTTGTGCTAGCATTTCTCTTGCTACAATGTGTACATCTTTGGGTACAAGAGCTACTTGCCAAATTTTGACACTGGAACATACTAGTTGTAATCAGTAACGAAATAGAGTTGGAAAAGATAATTTGGGGAAATTTGTGCTATTTCTGGGATACTCATGGATTTTCAGAGCTAAATTTCCAGAGGCATGATTTTGAAATTCTACTGACTTCTAATAAGACAGATTGAATGCACTGAAAATATTTTTTAAATTAATCCACCAAGTTCAATCACAAAACACAAAAAAAGAAATTCAATTCTGGGAGAGAATTGCATTTCTGCGATCAGAGTCCTAGATTTGTAATGATGAAGGGGTGTTTTCCTGATGTCAAGCCTCATTGGCCAGTGCTGGAGACAACATAGTGTGATACACCATGACATGCTGGGGCAAACTGTGTGCTCTTTTTAAAGTGCTGAGATAAATTTCACATGCTTAATTAACAGATCAAATCAGGGCTGAAGGAACTTCTATTTGTTTCGCTGAATCAAGCATTCACAATTATGGAGCATGTGTCTTTCTTACCTAGACATAACTCAGGTGAGGACCTGCTCCAAATTTCACCTGTGAAAGCAAAACCAAAAATCTGTGCATCAAGCTCTCTCTCCTCTCCTGGCTGCAGGGTCCTTTTTCAAGTTTCCACTTAAAAACAGAGTGAGAGAATCTCTGGGTCTCTTGAAGTCAGTGGCAAAATTCCCAACACTTTTCCTTTCTTAGCAACCCTCATTTCATTATTTTTTCTGATTGATCCAGCCAAGCAGTCGGCAGAAAGAAGCTGCTCTCTTGCCTCCTCCTGCTGTTTTGCCTGCTGCCCTGACCTAGGGACTGACTTGACTTTGGTGCCGAGTGCCTCAGTGTGCTGGAATTTACTGTCAGAAAGGAAACACTCTGACTGCTATAGGACACCATGGGGCATGTGTTGCTTACACAGTAATGTCACCCTTTGGGTCATTGTAAGGCAGAAGGTAAAGCTGACAAGTGGTGTTTATCTGTCAACGACATCTTGTACATGCCTTGAAGTGTCTCCAAGCCGACTGTCTTGGAAAAAAATGCAATCTAGGCTTTAAAGTTTAATCTTCCCTCATCTTGCTGCATAGGGTAAGACCCCATTTGTGGATGCTACATCTACACAGAAAGTATTTCTCATCACTTCTCAACCAAGGTCATGTCTCATTTACACAGCAGAAGAGTAGACTGCATGACAGAGTTGGAAAGTCTTGTTTTCCTGGTGGGTCTACAGTGAAAGGCTGTGATTAAACTGAGCGGGTCAGGTAAAGCTAGGTGTTTTTCATCAACACCAATAAATTCAGCAAAGATGTCAGGCAAAAAGGACTGCAGAATAGAAAGGGGCTTAACAAGCGGCAGAGATCCTGAGATGCAGTATACATTCACGCTGAGGTAGCCACAGTAGAAGTTGTCTGTTTTTCAATTGTACGTTTTTAGTCTTTCATTTGCCAGGATGGTAGAAATTGAAATAATGGATTTGTTATTTCTATTGATAGAAAGAAAAAAAAATTCTCTGCAGATTATCAGTGATACTAAAAGAAAGAAATCCACAAAATGAATGCCCTATCTTAAACAGAGTATCTTGGCAAAGGCAGACTCTGAACACAAATGATGTCACTATGATGCAATTTTGCTTGAGACATGGAGAAGAGGATATTCAGGCCTTGTACCTGGTGGGAGGAGTCACGGGACTTGAATGGGCCTTGGGCACTGTCAAACTTCATTCCAGCATCCTCCCAAATGGGAGGGAAGGCGCAGTCTGCTGCTGCTTCTTAGCCTCATCCTTGGACTCGGTAAATAACTGTTTGCTAGAGACTCCAATGCTCCAAATATTAAAACTGGTGAAAAATTATTTTTTTTACATAAGATTTGAAAACTTTGGATTCTTTTTAGTACAAAACCAAAATGCTGTTTACTTTTGAATGAAAACTCATAGACACACCACCATTTTGGGGTTACTTCTAGATTTTGTCCCATGTGGACTGGAAATCCATTCCCATTCTTGTCTAAACTGATTGCTTCTGCCCAGCATCGTTATTTAAATTGATCAGCTTTTCTCAATATCTATAAAACCTTTCAGTGGAAGATTTTTTTAATGGAATCATAGAATACCTCAGTGACTGATAAGAAACGTTGAGTTCAACTCCCTGCTGCTTGCAGGGTTACCTAAAACTAAATTATATGACTAAGAGCGCTGTTTGGTTAAAGGTTTGTTTCTGAGGTCTTCTGGGAGTGTTCTGATTCTTTGGCTTGGTGACAGGGTGAAGATTTTTCTCTGGTAACAAACAGTGACTTACTAGAATAGAGACTGAAGTAAGTGAGAGAGTTCTGTCCTAGGAATAGCAGCAAATATGAAGTTATGGGTGCAGATCTAGCAGCTGCAAGAGCAAATAAGGGCTTTGGATGTTTGACCAAGGGAATTTATTAAAAACAGACGAGAGAGAATGATTTAATTATCTGACGCCTTGGTTGGCTGCTGTTTGGAAACTGCTCAAGATGCTGAACAGAATTAAAATAGGAAACTCATGCTTTGGAAAGAGACCACAGAAGATTAATTGGGGCAGGCATGGAAGGGAAAGGCTCAGAGAGCTTAGCATGTTTGGCCCCTGAGGTGGCTGAGAAGAGGGCTTATGGTGGTACACAAAAGCCATACTGTGATGAGGATAAATTTTGGTTCAGGAGACATTCACTTTATGGAAGGGCAAAATTCAAGGTCACAAACCAACTTATGAAAGGAGAATATCATGTTATAAGAAGTGCTGTTTCCATCTAGAGACATGATGCAGCCTGCGCAAACAGAGGGGCTTTTAGCAACAGAGTAAATTAATGAAAGGATGGCTGGGGATGGCACAGCTTCTAGTTCTATCTACTGAGGTGCAGCACATGGGCTGGAAACAAGGTGGAGCTCAGGTCTTTCCACCTCATGATTTCTGTGAAGGATCTGACTCTGTAGGCTGGTGGCTGAGTCAAAAGGTGGTTTGTGGCCCTTTCACTTGCTCTGAATTTTTTTTATTCAGCACAGAGGAGCTAAAGCCTTCCTTTTCTGGCTCAACTCCTTCACAAGATCAGTTGCAATCAAAGCAGCTGATTGATTGCCATTTACAGGGAAGCAGAGCAGGAGTATGGGGAAAATGGTTGAAAATCTGGACTTCATAGAATGAACATAAAAATGCATTTATTAACAGAGAGTATACAGGTTGGGTGGATGAAGATCGATACTTGTGTGTTAGACGTCGCTATGATCCAAGAAGCATAAGCTTAGAGATGACCAAAATGGAAAAAAAAATTAAAAGTCCAGGATTTTCCTTCTTTTTAAACCTTTATAAAAGGATGAGCAAATTTTCAGATAGTTGCTACTCCACAGTTACAATTTATTTCATGCAATTGAGAGCCTCTTGTACACTCAGTTGGCCTTTACAAAACAGACCTCAGGAAATGCCCCGGAATGTCCTTCTTCCTCATGCTATGAAGGAAGCCCTTTAAGGCCATAAGGGTAAGCACTGGCCTCCAATCCTTTCTCACCATGAGACTGCAATGGAGGTCCCCTCTAACCCACCCACTGCTACACTGTGGCTTGTTTGTATTAACAGGAATCTCCAAACACGTACTTCTCAGCATGATGGGCAAAATGCAATGAAAACTATCTTGACATCTTGCAAAGGGCCACATCTCCATGCTGGAGACAATCAACAGTTGCTCGTCATCCCCCTCTGGTTCCAGCCATCACAGCATTTGGTACCTGGATGCGAGTAGAAGAAAGGAGAACAAGAAAAACATCTCCTCAATGTTATTAGGTCTGTTCATGCATTGATTCCCCACTGCCACCATGCTCATACACAGACGGCCAGAATCCCCAGTTACTGTTTGCTTTCCGAGGGCAGGAATTATTTCAGTGATATAATGAGGTTTACATAGATGGTGATATGAAACAAAGGGAGAAAATTGCTTTCGTATTCCTTGTTTACGTATTTTTAGGCAGGGGTCTTGTCTTTCTCTATACTTTATAAGTATGTGAATCAGCCAAGTAATAAAACATCACAATGAGAAGAGCAGAAAAAGCCAGGTGATAGTCTGGTCTCTTAAAAAAAGGAATGAAATGCCCATCCCTGAAAAGTTGTCAGTTAAATGGATAAATAGCCAGAAAGCAACAGATTGTAGATGAAGCAATCTTGCATTGACTACAGGATAAACAGGTGCATGTCGACTACACCATCTTTAACTTCCATTCAAAGACATAAAATATGTTTTCTATAGAAGTTGAGTGTATTTAGACACTGAACAGTCCGTCTAGTAGCCCAGTTCTTATTGATATGTAATAATGATATGAACAAGTGTTTTAATAGCATGAAACCCTTGAGGACCACTTCATCTATTGCATTAATCACTACAGTTTTGTTTCAAAATCCTAAAAGAGCATAAGAAAATAAAACCCTAGTATGCCATAATTATCTTGACCTGCATTTCATTGCCTACATATTCTTAGTTTAAGTAGGAGTTTAAGAGGAGGGCAGCCCAGTGGCTTAGTTTAGTGGCTCAGTGCGTGTGCTACAGATAGGATTTCCATTCCTACTGTCTGGTTTCCTGGCTTGGCAAAGGCAAGGAGTGTTGCATCTCCTGGATGAGTGGAAAAGAGAATATCCCATCTTTCAGCAGTGACCTCTCCAGTTAATGAGGTAGCAGTGCTGAAAGGAACACTAGAGTGTACTGAAGCCAAAATGAGGATTGCTACAGAGAAAGGACCCAAGAAGGTGTGGCAAATGTAAATGGAAGGGCAATACAGAGTGTCTTCATTGCTCCAAACAGGAACACAAGAATCTGTTTTTCTTCATTAATATTGCAAAGTACTTTACTTCTCACTCCATCTTTGCATACCCCTTCCTCTTAAAGGAAGGAAATGAAGTTTCCCTGCAGACATGCTGCCTGTACTTATTTATCCCTTTTGTGTTGTGGGAAAAGGCAGGAATGTATACAGGTGGTTTCTATAAATTCTGCAGGCAGGAAGCACTCTTTAATAGTGTGGCAAACACTTTTTCAAGCCCTCTCTGCGTGTGTATGCGTGTCTGCGTGTTACAGAGAGAGACACAGAGCGCGAGCAGTGTGGCTCAATTTAGAAAGTTATAGATGTACTCATCAGCCCCATGCAATGCAGCAGAGATTCCTTCCAAAAGCCAAGGGAGCAGAGGCTGCAGACAACAGATGTGAGAGGGGTTCCCATAACTGTCAATTTTCAAAGTGTTTGCATTGAAAAGAGAGGAGGTGCTATTTTGATTGATATCTCAGTCCCAGTATATAAAGCAGAGGAATTCTTCTTACCCTCTGCTTGTCATACTGATTTGCACACTCACTCAGCTGGACTTGGGGCTACTACTTACTGCATCTGAAAGGCTGAAACTCACTGGGAATAAAGAACTCTTGCAACAATGCCGGAGCCCACCAAGAAAGATGGTAAGGATAACAAATATTGCCTGAAAACTTTGTAACTACAGGAATTACAAGTACACACACACGCACAAAACGCCTTTTAGACAATCTTGCATATTTTAGCAACAAGTAATATCTAAGAGTGATAAACCATGTAACATCGTTGTATCATTACACATTAACGATCCTTTTAAACTAAGAAATTACTTTCAGGTAAGGGTATAGCACAGAAAGGTTTTGGCCTCCAAATATTTTAGACAATAAACAAAGGCTTTGCAGAGATATTGAGAAACTACTTGGTTTGGCAAATGCTGTATTCACTTTTTTTTTAAAGACTGTGGGATTTTTGACTCTGTAAAACAGAGAATAAACATCAGCATGCTGATAGGTCTTTCATAAAGTTATATAAGTTATTATGTAGAAAGGATGTGTTCAGCTTTAAGGTTCAGATGAAACTATATTCTATATGTCTAAATGTGAATGTGAAGAATGTAGTATGTTTTTCTGTACTCATCAAACAGGAATGATACATTTTCCACACTGCAGAAATTATGATTTGATCTTTCAGATGGATAATTAAAGGCAGTAACACTGTCCCCTTTTGTGGTACTATGAAATTCACAGCAAAGAGACTGAGTATGTAGTCTGCTGGCAAGTTACAGGATTTTCTGTTGGAAGCTGCCCAAACAGGCATAAAATCTTCAGGGTCTATTAATTCACAGCGTTTTAATAGCTAACATTTAATTTTTACTATTTTGAAAATTTAAGCTAATTAAACTTCTTGTATTTGCATTAATTCTATATCCCTTTTTTATTTTTCTTTCAAATTTAGATGTTTGGGTAAGATTTTTTAATGATGATTGTTTAGCATTGACAATATCCATAGCTTCTGCAAAGCTATAAATGTGCATACTGTATGTGCTTTGCATGTGTTGGCAAACAAGAGGCATACAGAGGTAGTATGTGTATGTCTAGTGCATTCTGAAATGCAAAAATGAGTTCAGTCTTAAAGATAATCTTATGGAAAGCATAGTAGTCATTAAATAGCATTGATTTCCCATTGATTCAGAAAGATCTGATAGGCCCGTGTGTGTAGTATGAACAAGTAGATTTGATTTAACACTGACCTATCAATATAGTTTGCTTTACTTTAAAAATATTTTTGAAATATCTTCTGGTTTTGTAGAAGGCAAGAGCAGAGCAACTGTCAGGAGTGTCAGGCAGTTTCAGCACCTTGTTGGGTTGGGGGCATATGAAAACTAAATTTTTTGGAAGACTGATTCTTAAGCAAGTAGTGTTGACAGACCAGTGCGATCATTTTACTTACTGGCCCTCCTTAATGCTTGAGGACAATGATGGATGAAGTATCCTTCTGAAAATAGCTACACCAAGTGCACGTATTAATACTAGAGCCTAATCCTCTGTATCAAACTTAGAGCCAAGCCCCTTCTAGAGTGTCTTATTTGTAATTCAAATGATTTACACATGTATTAAGTGTCCTTTTTATTTGATCTGTTATTTGACTGGATATTACACAGTTTAATCAGAATGCATTCTGCGGCTGCCAACTAAAAAAAAAAAAAAAGCCTAAAATATTTCTGCATTTTCAAAAGATATGTGCTTTGTAGAAAATTTTTAGGAGGCAGATGCTTCTAAAGGTTATTAGTCTGTTTAAGACTAGACTGCTTCAAAGATGTCTTTATGATGCAGTGATTAAAAATGCAGCTCGGTGCTTGTGTTACAAAATAAGTTTAGCAACTCCAAACAACATTATATTGAGATTGGAATAAATGTGATTTTTGATGTGTCAATATTCAGGAACATATAAAGATATATTGAAGCCTTCCATCCTGGAAGACTTAGAGTTCACAAGCAGTAATGAGCTCTGAAAAAAGTGATGCATACAGGTTATACAGTGGTTGTTCCTTAGGGCACCCAGCTTATTTGCAGCCAGTAGATCAGAGTAGTAACAAGTTTATCTTACTGTACTTAGGAGATTAGCTACTTCCTAAAGGTTATTTGCTGATCATGAACTCACCTGAGCTGGTGGCAGTATATCTATAGTAAGCACAAGCACTTGCTATATTAGTGGCAGGAGTATTTGGTACCAATAATAGTACAATACCACTGCTACTAATTGTATTAGCTCTACTGGTAAGAATTCAGAACTTCATGTGTCTATCAAATGCCTGTTTTAAAGGTAATTTCCAAGGTGTCAAGGATCAAAGGCAATTAATTAATGAAGGTAAACCTTGGACTGACTACACTCTGGAAGGTACCACTGGAAGGACTCTCTGAGAAAACTTTGAGGAACTTGTTAGTAGACCACAGGAGAAAACAGAGAAAAAAAAGAGGCATAAGGTTTCTGTGTCCCATGGGCATCTAAGCAGTATTTTTTTGACATTTCCAAGAAAAGCAGTCTACATGAATGATCTCATACTCCTTATTCTCATAGGCCTTGACAGTTAAATACAGCATACACAAAAGCAAGCAGGAGAGAAATCAGAAACTGGCTAATACTTGAATGTTAAGAAAATCTCATCTCTGCATTTCTTTGTCACTGCAGTCTCTGAAGCACATGGTTAGATTATTCAGAGGCAGTGCTGTAGGAAGCTCCCAGGCTTTTTTTTTTTTTTTTTTTTTTTTTGGTAGACCAAATGCTCTTTGAGCTATTTTAAGATTATTAGATTAACAAAGTGAGAAATTTCCTGACTTGGTGAGAGTGTAGCCTCACAATGCACTCTTAACAAATAGGATCACCAAATTAAACGCACTGCTCAGCTTTGAGAAGGTTTCTGGAGTACTTTAGCCTGATGGAATTTCTCACTGTAGAAACAGGCTTCTATGACTAATGATTTAAGGCCTTTATTGTACTCCTAAAAAGTCAAAGTCCTACATATTACATCAGCTATGGCTTCCTTAGAGTATATGGTCACGCTGTTGTAAGATAGTTTTGTGTTAGCCTGTTCAAAATTTCAATTTCTTAAGCTGAAGTTCACTCCAATGGGTTAACTGATCCCAGCGGATGGCTAGGATAGGACTATGATGCCAAAGACCTTTACCAGAGCATTTAAATGTAACGGTCTTTAATTTTCCCAGTGACTAATTAAAAAAACCCCTTCCCTCATATAATTGCTTCCTGTAATTTATTGTAACCACTTAGTCAATCTTTCCGCTCCCCCCTTTCCTTTAACCAATATTCATAATAAGAGATAGCCATTAATTAGATGCCCTTTTAAACTGTCACAGGCCACGGCATTTGGATATGCTTTTGTAAAAGTGCCAAGTCTCTCAAGAGCAATGGTTTCAAACTATTTGCGGGCATCATCCCACAGGGACAGGTGCAAGTCAGTCCCCAGTGGGCAGCTTTGTGAATTTGCCTTATTTATTCTCCCCAATCTGGGAAATAACTAATGTCCATGAGTTAAGTGACCACTCCAAATTTTAAGCCAAAGCATTTATGAACTGTTTGCAAGGTCTCCTTGAATACTGCCTGGAGCATCCACATATTGACAAGGGATAGAAATTAAAAATCGTTATGTCTGCTTTAAGCAGTCTTTTAGTGAAACATTCTTTTTTATTTAAAAAAAGCATAGATCTAAAAGTTATGAAGAGAACTATGTGCATGTATTGTCTCTTTGAAGGACAATCTCTAAAATATTAAGCGGTTTGTGAAAGGAGGTAAACAGACATGTCAGAAGAGGCTGCTCTGGATGTAAGGTAACACTGTTCTTTGAGTAGAAGCCCAGCTGAAACAGCCTTTACTTCTACTGGCTTTTGAACATAACTGGTTTTATTATATTATGTATAATATTTGGAACAATGCTGCAGTCTGTTGTACCAAGATAATAGGCACTCTCAAACAAGTCAGCTCGTCATATAAATCATATATGTAGACATATAGAGCAACATTCCTGTGGGAAATCAACCTCAGTACCAAGGTCAGGTAAAACTTGATTAAAGTCAGATTTCTTTTAATATCATATTTTTCAAGGTTAGGCATTTTTCAGAGGTGAAAAAGAAGTTAAATGTAAATTCTGCTTGGGTATACGGATTTGGCTTGTGTCGAAATAAACACTGGATGGAAAGTTTTCCTGAAAATTCAAGGACTTTGTATAACGTTGCTTAGTGCTTTCCATGAGGAAGACTGGACCTGTATAATCGTTTTATTATGGCACCAAACTGGGTAGTGCAGCTGATGTCCTTGCTGTGTAGATACTTGCTTCAGTGAGGCAAAAGAAGAGCATACAGACATCCATCTTCTGCCATCACCATTTCCCTGTGTGGCAGGACTGACCATAAAATGCATTCCTGTTACTTCTAACTACCTTCTGTCCTGGAGCCAAACTACACTCAAAGTCAGGCCCATATATATCATCTGCAAGCACTATATTAAAGCCACAGGTAAATGAGTTTTGGTGGGTGAGGGGAGGAGGAAACCCTAACCCCTTATCTTATTTTCCCTCTCAATGCTTTAGAAAGTTTCTCTTCATCACCTCTAGCTAATAAATTTAAAGCCCTCACAAACGGAAAGCAAACTTACGCCTAACTCTAGTAATTAGATCCGTTAGGGTGGGCCCAGCTCCTTTCCTGAGCCCTATAGAGCACAGATCTTGTTGCAGGCTGGGAATTGGGTTGTTCTTAGATGGTCTTTGCTCCCACACTTCCTTTGGAGATACCAGAGCATCTCAGATTTATTCTTTGACCTTCCACC
Source organism: Gallinula chloropus (assembly GCF_964237585.1). Lineage (NCBI taxonomy): Eukaryota > Metazoa > Chordata > Aves > Gruiformes > Rallidae > Gallinula > Gallinula chloropus. The sequence continues at coordinate 24,824,930 of NC_140085.1, read as the reverse complement.
TCCACTGCTCCTCAGTTTAAGATCACTTTTCCAAAAAAATTAATTTGATTGAAAAGATCCCCCACTAGCAAAGAAAAATCACCAAGCTTGTTTTATATGGGAGTCTTTATGGATTTTTTTATTATGGTGTAAGCTGGAAGAACTACATTGTTTGTTTTTTTTTCATTCATTGGTTTTATTTTAATACTAGTGTAGGAGGATAATGCAAGATCTGGATTACTGTTGTTCTTACTTAAGTTGAAAAGCTCATCCACCTTGCACAAAAAGTGGCACATCTCTGCACAGGAACAGTATTTAGTATTGTCACACTAAAATAAAAAAACTCATTGAGTTTAGGAGGAAAGCAGGGAACGGTCATTTAGCAGTCCAGAGGGTGCTTTGTACTTGGCAAAACTGAAATTAGCAAATGCTGCCTTTGTGCCTCCCTATGCTGCACCTGTTAGGAAGATAAATAAAGGACTGTCCAGTTCTTTCCCCTCATACCTCCTAAATATATCACTTTAAGAGAGGTTTAAAAAAAACAGCCATGCTACAGTACTCTTCTGTTCCATGAAAAACTGGATGAGTTCCTTCATATTAATTTCAGAGAATACCAAACAAGACTGGAAGGTCTGTGGTTGCATAGAAAAAACACAGTAGAGAAATCCGGAGACGCTTCAGTTATCAAAACATTAGCAGCTCCATGCACACTGTTGTCCTTGGAAAATACGTTGTACAAAATGCTTCATGTTTCATAGGCGGATATCCGGAGAGTTCCTGGACAAGAGCAGATCAAGTTTGAAAAAAAATTACCTGTGGAAATTTCCCTTGGGATAGTGCCAAACACTAGACTCGTCAATCAGGGAAAATGCAGAGAATCCACTAAATTAGAGGCCCTAATTTTATAATTGCTCTAGAGCAAGGAAAAAAGGTTGTTCCCATCTAGACACTGATGTGGCTTTGCACTGAATGCAAAAATCTGTAAAATAAAGGAGAAGAAAAATTGATAATATAATTCACTTCAGTTGTAATTAGAGTTTCCTCAGTCCCACTGCAAGCAGCTTTGGCTCTTGAGTCTGAGAATTGCAGGGCTGACAAGCAGCCCCTTCTCTTCCCATCCAGTCCTTTCTCTCTGCTCTCAGTCACAAGTGCAACTTCTGAAGACTCCAACAAAAGATTTCTCTTTTCTATGCTGTTAGGGAACAAATATTTGAAGCCATTTTTCTATCATTCACTAGGAGAGTTTGATGTGTGTTATGACCACCAGCAGATTTTATGCTTTTGCTTTGAACACTTGTTGGTGTTTTAAGGATTAGGGAACAGAGAAATGATCTGACATGAATGCCTGTGTTTGTTCATGGAAAATATTCCTAGGTCTGCAGCCATACAAAGATTGTAAGGTTCTTTATGTTGACACAGAAGATATCTGGGTTAGGAACCAGATACCCAAATGGAAGTGTGTGCAAGGAAGCTAGGTGTCCCCACTCGCACTGGAGTTATGGACAGCAGGTCATTACAGTCAGTGGAGCCCAGACTGCTGCTCAGCTGACCAGCCAGAAATTGCCCAAACATAGATGCCTACTGCCATATGAGATGCTTTAGGTTACACTGAGTAGCCATTTTGGGCTGGCAGATATGACTCAGGATATACAGGAGATCTGCAACAGTCTGGAGTAGCAGCTAGATACCAGAAGGGTATGGTGCTGCATCTGAATGTCATTGATCACCTATGTTTAAGAAAATGAATCATGCCATAAGCAGCTATTTTATGGTGAATAAAGATCTAATTCCATTGATTATAATGGTATCTTGGACTCTGAGCTCACACCATAGGCATATTAATGTGCCTTCCTTTTTCTAAGTACCTAAACAAGTAAGGCTGCAGAGTTATTCTCTGTAATTTATTCAATTGGTATTTGAATAAACACGAGGATTTTCTGCAAAGGATAGTTTTATAAAAGACAAGGGGAGAGTTCCATTCCAGCATTATTTGCATGCATTACTCAGATGCTCTCTCTCAATAAATCAGACAGTACATTTGGCCCACATTCCCCTGAGCAGAGGAGAGTGCATCCCTTCCGTAATTTGCTGAATGCACCAATAAAAATTAAAAAGAGAGAAAAGGTGCTGCTGCCTTTTTAAAATCCAGCTGGTTTTACTTGCTTTATTTTTTGTAAGAAAGAGTCAATATATTGTCTTCCATGGCTGAGTGTTTAAATCAACTGAAAATTAAATTTCTTTTTTTGCGTCAATGAGAGGAAACAGAAAGTTGCCTTCCTGTTCAAATCAATGTTAATTCTTCTTATTCCTTTCTACCCTAGTTGGCTTTCACTGCCTCCAACAGCTTTATGCTATGAGATGAATGACTGGTTGCATCAAAGACACTTGTAGCTATTGAGTAACAAACACTTAAATATAAATAATAAAGCATTTCTGATTATTCTACAGAGTGTTACCTCCCCCCATATAGATTTGGGAATCTCCATGAATTCCTATTTATGGAATTTTTTCTTCCTAATTTGCCAGGTGTGGTTTTAGCTCCTAGATCTCACTGACCTAGCTGGTGGTTCAGCAAAGATGAAGATGGTTGAAGAAAAGAGCAAATTCAAGTAAAAATCCAGCTCTGGGTCTAACAGGATTTTATGTTCTGACAAGCTGTTCTAGCAAGAATATTTTGGTAAAATTTTCAGTCAATCTTCTCTGTTTCCTGCGATGCTGTAGGGAGGGAAAGAAAGTTACTGTGTATTTAAGAAATATGAAGGTAGATTTCATTCAGAGATCGCAACATTCACAAAAAAGAATGTTTTCTCTTTGGCTTCCCTCCCCGTTACCTATGTCTGTATTGCTAATGGCATCTCCACAGAGCAGCCAGTGGGACCTAGGCTAAGCAATGCAGGATATCTTACATCATGCAGCTTATAACTGTCTCTTCTGAAGAAGACCAATCACACCTGCAGTCCTTCACTGCTTGGCCAAGTGTCTTTATTATCTTTTCATTTCAAAATTCCAAAATAATCTGTGTCCTGTACTACAGTTAGCAGTGATGGTGTTAGATGTCGTAATACTGAGATGTTGCATGCCCTGCTCTCTGGCAGTGCTAGATGGGGTTCAATTCAGGACATTAGGCCACCTGGAGTAGTGCTGGAGGGTTGTTCAACAAAAGGTCAAATATGGAGCAGTCTCATTAAAGTTCTGAAATTCAAAAAAAGTTCACCATCCTAGAAATTGCCCCATGCTCCACCCTGGAGTAAAGTTGTTTGTTTCAGGAAAGACCCTCATGAATACGACAACTTGCACATGTGACTTCCATGCAGAGACCTGCAGTACCAGGATATGGGAGCATGGCTGGGTGACTCATGCCACCAATTTAGAGGCTCCCCTGTGTTCCATCTTCATGTGGACAAAAGTGTACAGACTGTGCAGTAAGAAGGGAGTCCTGCTGTATCTTACAGCAATGGAACATGTTCAAGAGGCATTCCTTTCCCTTCCCTGGAGATTAGGAAATACTCCTTACATAATTTGCTATCCCCTCGCCCTATTACTAATTGAAAATAGCATGTGATCTACTTCTTAGGATAGTTGTCCTTATATGTGATGGCTCCAGCAAGTTATTTTGATCAGGTGATTATTACAAAAAGCTCTGTTCTAATTTAATTCTCCGTAGGATCAAATGGTGGTTTTAGTGAGCATCTGAGAGCGTTGTGCAGCAATACCATGATGCTTCCTGAAAGGGATCTATATTAAAATACACACTCATCACAACTTTGCAGGCTCAGAATAACTTCCTAATTTTGGTCATAAATGCTACAGACACAAAGATTCCCTTTTTATACAAATTTATGTTTCTAAATCTTACCTCTGTGTCCATCAACTTAAATTGCAGAGACATTGGCTCCACTTGTTATTTGAACCGACTGGATAGAACACGTTAGGTGGTGGCTGAGCAAAAGCAACTCACAAACCAGCTCGAAGGGTTACTTTTTTTCTTGAAGTGGAGACATGCTTATCTCAGCCAGCATGCAAAGCCAATCCGAAAGCCCATTCCAAATTTTGTGTTCTCTCAAAGGCCTGAAGTTAAACCAAATATGGATGCAGCTAAAGCTGAAGGAGATCCCAAAAGAAAAGCTTACCAGTTCAGTTTATGGGACAGGCATTACTCCTTGATAATCACCTACTCCACTGTGCTAGTGGACTAGAAAGAGCAGTAAGAAATGGTTGTTGAACAGCTCTTGAATTCCAACCTTTGGGTATTTTTGTGTTCCTTTTCTTAACTTCCTGATGCAAGATCTTTTCTGTGCAAGAGAAATGCACAAATTATGTCCCTGAGCACCAGTTCCAATTGTTCTAGAAGAAAGAAAACTGTCCTCTTACCAGTCTGAGCTGATTGTGCTAGTGTGGTAGAGCCTTTCACTCTTTTCTGGCCTGAAATTAAACTTTTCAAACCATTTGCACATCTGAATGTACACAGCATTGCATTTCCACCCCTTTTCAACAGCTTTATTAGTTTCGGTACTACTAAAGCATGGTTCCTAACAAAAATTACAGAAAATACTTATACCTGGTGATGTGGAGAAATCTGTGGCTATAGGTATCTAAGAACAGTCACTCCCATGGAGATGGAGTAATTCAGTGAGTGATAGCTTCTGAGTCTCGTGCTGGGATAATCATGTACATAGAGATATACAGACACACACTGTAGCTCATTCAGTAGCTTCTGTTTTTATAAGAACATAGTATCTAGGCCAAAAACTTTATTTTAGACCCAAAGAGGGGCGTAATACCATCAGAGGCTGTGGCTGCCACTCCTCCACAGATGCAGACTGCAGTGAAGGCACAGAGGGTCAGATGCCTGGTGACATTTTTTCCATGGCATTCCCTCCAGCCTTACTAATCTTTCATCTAAGCTTTCCTTAGCCCTATTTTTAAAGGGGAAATCTGACCTCTGTCCTCTGCCCCTTTTTCTTTGCCCTTGTTTTGGATTTCCATGTTTTGCAATGAAGGTTTCTCTTTCACCCAATAGCATTTTAGCTTGGCAGAAATTATATTAAGTGAGCTGTGAGGGTTATTCACAGCAGCATCTCAAATGCATTTTGCTGTCATTCTGTGTAAGAGCTTAATTTTATGCATATCACTTACTGATTTACCGATCTGAATGCTCACAGTTCGTCTGCAAACATCCTGCCACCATTTTTTCCCTAAAGGCAAAGTTAAGTGATTTTTTTAAAGTGAAGTCTTATAATTCTCACAGTCATCGCTGCAGAATGAGAGGTAGAAGATATAATACCATTAACACAGAGGGATCTATGTAGTTTCATATGCCTGACACCCACAAGTGGACATACGTGACTTTCATGTACATATTGCTGCACGATCCACCAAGGATTGGCCTAGTGCCATAGGCCTCTGGGACCTTGGGTCTCCTAAATTCTTACCTACAGAAAAAGTCCTTTATATCCACATGTGCAAAATACTCCTAAAGTTTTTCAGATACACTGTGGAATTCCAGGCACCCAAGCAAAAAAAAATATTTATAGGCAAATAAGTTTACCAAAAAACCCCAAACAAACAAACCCCCCAAAACCCCACCCAAAAAAATTCCTGAAGTTAGTACAGAGAATTCCCATTAAATAAGTAAGTTTCTGAGTTTTAGAGATTTTCTGAGTTTTAGATTTCTTCAGTGTCAGCAGTACTGCAACCCTGATACAAAGCTTTCCTGCATTGCCAGTTATATTTGGAGATCTTTTTAAATCCATCTCTTGACTTAATTACAATTCATCTTTGGTTGGCAGGTACTGGAACATCAGCACTCATTCACTGAAAGTAACAGCCCCTGAATTTTTTGGTCCTTAGGTATGAGTTGTCATTAGTAAACCAAGAAAGTGGCTGTTACTACCCTCATGTTCATCTTGAGCAAGTTATTTTCCACAAGCATGATGACTGAAAACTATCACTGGCCAAAGAATTCAGGTTAACATATGTAACAGATTATTAGTGATGAGCAACTTGAAACAATCTCTGATCACCTTACAAGCCTGACAGCCCTGTGTCAGGGTTCCTCCTTACAGTCCCATTCTGTAAAACATTGTCTCTCAAGAGGAGGCTCAGTACTGAAGTGCAGATGACAGGAGACTGCGCTTATCTGAAGGCAGGCTGAGAAGACTCTTCCTTCTTGAAAAGATCACAGAGTATCAAATTATCTGTCACCCACTGTCAAATAGACTTGAGGCAAATGCTTTTCTTATTTGGTATTTGGACACAGACATGAAAGTGTTTAGGCACAGTTGTAGCACATACTACTTTGACAAAGAGCTGATAACAAGCTGATAAATTCAGTCCTGGAGAAACCTCAACAAGCTCATGTTTAGTTTGTCCCTGGCTCTCAAAGAAAAGTTGACCTTTCACCAACTATGGAATGAGAATACCAGCAGGTTTTTGTTTTAAATCGTTGAAATGTTTTGGTGTAAGATTTTGTTAAGACGAAACTTCTCAGCACATCTAAAATTTTGCCTTGTAATTTGTTGAGGTAAGTTCAATTACATGAATTCAGCTTTATGCTGATGCCCTAATATTCCCCTAGGAATCGAGCTCTCTAAGGGTAATGATTTCCACTATCTGCACATAATCACTCTTGGGACTGAGCTGCAAGCACTAAACAACAGGAGGTGGAGTCATTCGTGGAACTCATGCCAGTTATGCAGGCCATCGGGTCCATAATGCGATTTCCATAAAACAGAGCTGCAACTGATTTTCTTGATCGAGTGAAATATTTCAGGATAGCTCAGCAAAACAACAGTGTTGTGATCTGGGTTGAGCAAGAGTGAAGATATTTTTCTAAATTAGGAAAATGCTTCCTGAGCTGGTTTGGAAATTATCTGAACAATCTGAAAGGAAGTTCTTTACTCATGAAGTACTCATCCCTTGAAATAATTGCCCTTTCAACTTTATTGCTGACTTTTATGCTATAATTAGAAGTGCAACTGTCATTGAAAATATATTGTTAAAACTGAGGAATAAATGTCATTCCTGAGCAGCAGTTCTTTGTTTCACGAAGTTTTTAACGCAATAATCTGGTCCACTTAATTAGCTTTCAGAAAGGGAGTTAACATTACTTAGTGTACTGCTACCGATGGTATCCTACAGTGTTGTCTCTAGCTTTCATTTTTCCCTAGGGAATCACTTGAACTAAGTAAAAACATTTACTTCCAGGGAAAAAGTATTGCAAGGAAGGGCAGGAAACTGAGAATAAAGTCTATATATTACCATACATTTTTACATGGGATCAAACTTTTTGCATGAGTTAATTGATTTCAGTAAATACATAACAAAGATTAAAGTTTCAGGTTATTTAAAACAAGAATTTCATTTGGCTGGGCTGTGAGTCATTTGGAAAGCTTGACTTCTCATTAGCATGGGCTGCCAAAAAAAAATCTTGTAGCCAATTTAATGCACTTGCAACGTTTAATGAACATCAGAACTAACAAAAACTGGCTCTCTATGGCCCCCACAAGTATGAAAATACAGATCACTGAACGTAGACCTGTGAGCCAGACCACTAACTTTCAGGCTGAGGACAACAATCAGACCTGCTCTGACTCCTTCCTTCTTCCTGGAGATCAGATACCTGAAGGGCTGGGAGACCTGGCTGCCTGCTGGGACAGCACCCTCAGCCAGCAGCACCCTGTACAGGGCAGCAACAGGCTCACGGCAGAGCATTGGGTTCAGGTGGGTGGTGGTGATAGGTGGTCCATCCCACAGACATTAGTGGGACCTTTTTAACTTATACCATTAAGAAAAGGCAGAGTGAATGCTCACAGCTGAACTATAGTGTAGTGGGATTGACCCTGCAGACCTTCTACCACACCTACAGCCCTTTTATTTTTAATGCAGCAGAAGGCAGAAATCTGTGGTAACTGCTACACTAAGCAGAGCTGGAACATTCAGGTATGAAACTTGAGAGATAAAGCTATGAGGTTGAGAAGTCCAGATCAGGTATTTTGGAATTATTTTGTTGTAGATTTTGCAATGTAAAAACAAGAACATCATTTCTATCCTTCAGTCATAAGTCTGGTTGGCAATATTTACAAAGCCAGTTTTCTCCCTCCCCTGTTTGGCTGGAGTCAGAACCATGTAGCACCTGATGTGAAGTGACATTAAAGAAGAGCTCACATGACTGAGAACCAGATAAGGAATGTAGAATTCCAGGAGCAAGGAATAATTTCAGATTTACATTGAATTAGTGGTATGTAAACTGAGATGGTGCCACAATACAGGAAAGTTTGAGACTTTCTATCTTTGAGCTACCATTTGTAGGAAGAAATTGACTCTGGGTAGAATTTCCAAAGTTTTGACTATGCAAATATTATGAGAAAAATCCCTATTGGGAATTTCTTCAGTGACACTTGGGGTTGCATTTTATAAGTTTTGCAATGATAATTCAAGACAAAATGGTTTTATTTCCAAACATGGTAATAAAATTTAACACACCAAGATGTGGAATAAAAGATAAATCAATATAGTTACAAAAAGAATCAGGCCTGGAGAATTTTTCAATGGCTTTAAAGGTACAGCTGTGCTGACAGAATCTTCTCATAAAGGTACAGTTATGATGTTAAAGTGAATCAACACAAGTCACTTTGGTAAACTCCGTAACACATTTCAGTAAAACACTTCTGCCATATAGACAGTGTAACCAGCAAAATTTTGCCTACTAGATTTTGCAGGACAGATAACAAAATGAAATTCCAGTTCTGAAAGGGTTTGGTTTGTTTTTTTAAGTGATGGCATATGTTAGAAATCAGCAATTGAGAAAAGCTCAATGGAAAAAAAATAGTCAAAAAATTCAACTAAGTGTGGCCCTCAAATTGTAGTCAACTGCTAGACTGTAATCTGTGAGATGGAGATTGTCTTAGATGCACAAGTGCTGAGGAGCTATCTTTTATGGAGTAATTTCTTTGATATAAAGTAAGAGAAGAAAGATACAATGGAAACACTAATGGAATTTAATTACTCCACGTTGGTGCCTCATGGGCTGAGTAGGTTAAAAATGAGCTTGAGAATGCATGGAATCTTGACAACTAAGGTAAAACAACCAACTTTAGCTTTATTTATCTATTTTAAATACTGTCAATGCTTGACAGCCTTCTAGTTCCCAACCACCACACACACACACAAACAACTTCAAGATCACCAAGGATGTCTTGCACCATCTAATGAGGGTGCTTCCTACCTGCCAGAAATTAAATGTGGGGGGCTTAATGTATGGATGACCTAGCCTTTTGCTGAACAATCTACTTGCACAAAGTTAGGAGAATAAAGGTATGTAAACATACATTTTATTTAAAAAAAATTTTTTTTCAAGGTCATGGTCATGTGTTCTTTAGAGATTAATTCCCATACAAAAGCAAAGTTCTTGTAAGAAATTTGAAAGATATAGTACTTTACATATGATCAGATTTGGTTTAATAGCATCATTTTAGAAAAACAGTAACTGCAAATAAAACTAACTAAATAAGCCACAATTGCTTTATACACTTCCATAATTATGGATGGCAGTGAAGACAAACTTGGAGTCACCAGTTACACTGCAGCAACTGGAGTGGGTCTATAAACTGCTTCTTTGGAGCCTAATCCATTCCACAGAATTCACTATTACTAGGCTTTTATTCCAATTACTCATTCAGTTATTCAGTCCTTAAGTCAGGGAACATTCTGCATTTATTACATGACGATTTGTTAACATCCTCTGGTCCATACAATCCTCTATAATTGGAAATACCTAGATTATTCCCTAAACAGGAATACTGTAGATGAGTTTATATGCTCAGACTGATTACAATTCTTGGCTTTGATTTTTTCCTGCAAACTGAAATTCATTATGAATGGTTTTTAATTTTAATGATATGCAAAACTAAATTTTAAAGCAAACTCCTTGTTAAATTCATCTTTTCTCCAGTCCCTGTTTGAAGATGCAACTGGATTATGACACTTTTAAATGTTGGAATATAAAAATAATTTCAGCTGCAATGAACACGCTCATTTCTTCACTTTGTTGCAACAGGAGACAGTATTTAACCTAAAGTTGCTGTCTTTTCATGTCTAACCAGGAACTGCCACAGTGAGCCGAAACAGTCAGTGTCATCTGTTATATACCATCATTATGAGTGGAAACAGAAAATAGAAATACAGAGACAAATTTATCAGTCTGCCCCTACTGTTCTGTTGGTCACAATAATACTCATCCAGTCAGCCACCAGAGCATTGCTGTTTATTTACTGCAGCCCTTCAGAATGAATTTTGCTCTCAGGCTGTAGGAATGAAGCCTGTTTAGAATAGTTTCTGTAGCTTTATTTTAAAAGTAACAGAGAAGATGTCCATGGATGTTCATAAAAAAGGCAGGTATTATAGTTTCTTTCTTCTGCTCAGACTGGGAGCTGTCTGTCCATGGAAGTTGCACTGAATCAGATTATTTCTCAGTGAAGGACGAAGATTCATGAGGCAGTTGTCAGACCCTGCCTGCATGGCTGTGCACAGGTTTGGCAGAATGCTGAGTATTCTGCTCTTTATTGATAAAAATAATATTTCATTCAATTTAGGTCAAATTGAACACACTAATAGTTCTTTTATTGACTATAAATGCCTTTAAATCAAGCTTGCTCTTTCCTAGATTGTTTAATCTGGGGTCTGTTAATTTCCCAATGAAATGCTCATCATGGTCTGGTAATCCCCATAGATTGTTGAGCAAGTTCCTGTCTTCCAAAAGATAAGGCTATGTCTTTTAATAGCATTACTGATGTCACTTTGACTTTATATTGGCCGGGGTGATGTGACCCATAAAAAATGGGCCACTTCTCTTCAGATGACTGTTTTTGCAGGGTTTGTAAGTAACACTGGAAGGAAGGACCTTTACTGCTTTTCTCTGGTGATGATCTGGGCATGAGGTCTGTCAAGCAACTATTCCACATCCTTGGTCTTTCTCTGCCCACCTATTTTAGTGGAACATCTACCCCAGAAGAAAGCCATGTGCCGCAAAGGCAGTACTCATGTCTTATAGGGGCTGCACATAAGGGACAATCCTTACACATGACAACTGCACAAGGGCCAGGGTGAGCTATGCTTTCTCCTCAAACTAGCATTTTGTCTATTTTTGTCTGACTAGCAGAGTCAGCACTTTAGGAATGCCTACGTAGTAGTTATATTTGTCTGATCCCTTGAGGCTATGTCCGCAAGCTTAATCCACCTACTTAAATCTGACACAAGTTGACAGGTCTTTGTGAAAAAAGCATTAAGTGACCATCCTTGTGCTCTTTGACATATGAAAGTCACTTTAATATGCTGCTGTTACACAGACAGATATCATACCTGTATCCATGATGACGCAGCTACAGTCCTGGTTTCCCTTTCAGGTAAATAGGAGTAAGCCCTCTGGTCAGACTGGGTGAGATACTGAATCCCTTCACTGTTCGGACCAGAGTCTTTGCTAGGTTGTAACCAATATAACTGCAGGGAGAAATTAGTGCAGGGGACGTTTCTCCTCCCTCTTGTGAATGTTCCAGCCTGGTAATGGTGAAATGCTATCTTTAGACTTTGTACAAGTCCTTACTTAATGCTCAAGGTCATTTCCTTCACTTAAGAAGAAAAAATCCCACCACCACCACACAAACAAACAAACAAACAAACAAACAAACAAACCCCTAACTTCTGCTCATTTTCAAATAGCATTGGGAGTTCCTAACCCTGCCCAAAACAAACTGGTCATGAGCACATACTTGCAAAAGAAGGGTTATCCAGCCAGACCACTTTCCCAGTATGCTTGCTGATAAACCTATAGCTCTCAAGTGGTCTGAATTGTACCTCTCCAGAATACTTTGCTCCCAGCACAGTAGTAGAGTAGGACCTGGAGACCATTTCAGAACTGTCAGCATGCCTTGTTATGTTTACACTCCAATGTGAAAAGTAATATATATGATGTCAGGGAGTTTCTATGCTTGTTGCTGTCACAGAAGCCAGTGGAAGTGGGAATTTAGAGCCCTTGAAAACTGGCCACCACACATAAGTACCTTCACAGTTCCCTGCCAAAACTTTTTGTGTTTATTGCTGTTTGGACATCAGTGTAGCCAGACCTAAAATGGAATTAAAATTTTAAATAATGACAGTCCCAATTTAACATAGTTGTTAAGCATTCCATAACTTTAGCACAAGGGTGATCTCATGGAACTTTTGAAAGCCTAGTTATCTATATACATAGCAAGAGAGTCAAGTCTTATTTTATCTGAAAAAATGAACATAGCAAATGTGGAGTAGTGATGGAAAATTGTTGGTAATGGGTCAAGTTGCATCTCCTGCTGATTTTCAAGAGTGTATGTGTACATGTATAGTTATAAATCACAAATAAAAATGTCTTGGCTCTAAGTGCTCATATCCTATGTCAAATTGGATCTTGAATGCATCTTATGACATGTCTGAGGCATGAAAGCATTTCTGGAGATGTCATCTAAGGGACAGTTGTGCTTTCACTTTATTTGCTAACTTCTTAATATACTACCCTCTCTGAGTAGCCATGTAGAAAGGACTGCTAAGTTAATTCCTTTTCTTGGTGTAGAATTATATATAGCCAGCTGCTTTACAAGTTTCACAACCAATGAATAACCTAAGGTCTGTATTTAGCATGACACAACCCACTGAAATGCAACATTCTCAGCTTCTTAAATAAAGAACTGCAAAGAAGATACCATTACCTTTTGTCTTAGAAACTGTGGCAGAAGTTAACTTTAGTTGCTTAGTAGAAGGCCCAGTTGCCATTATGGTGTCAATCCAGAGATAATCGGACCTTCAACAGCCTCTTTCCCCTGTAGCTCAAGAAGCATTGTTACAACCCAGCTAAGAACCCTCCTTTTCCCAAGAGGCTGAGGGGTTCATGCTGGAGGCAACACTTTCTCCACCACCAGCCCCCCTGACAATGCCTCGGCAGAGTACCATATTAGGCAATGGGGCTGCTGGGAATGGCATCTGGGGACTCCGGTGAGCATGCCTCCTAGGGAAGGAGTACAACCGTAAGCTGCTGGTTGAGTGCATGGAGCCCTTTCCTGGCTGACAAGCCTGTTGCAGAGGTCAGCCAGAGAGGGCTATCATTCTTTGGGGAGGTGGAAACTACTCGGTGCTATTAATGGGTTTTTTCCTGGCTGTCCTCAGGAATGGAACTGTAAGCCAAGCATGACCATGAAAGGGGTTGCACATCTCCAAAAGATTATGTTGAAGTATCTCCCATGTGTTGGTCACCCCCAGTGCCTGGAACTCCCCCCCTTCCTTTATTTCTCCTACACCATACTTCAGGTCTCTCCCCTGAGCTCAGTTCTTCCCTCAGTTTTCCTAGCAGTAGCCCAAACATCCTTAAATTATGGTTTAATAAAGAACCCCCTGATTTCCTGGTCTGGCTTCAGTCATCATCACACCACAGAACAGCTGAGGTTGGACAGGATGGCTGGAGATTATCAACTCCAAATTCCCTGCTAGGAATAGGGTCAACTAGAGTAGGTTGTCCATGACACTACTCAGTTTTTGAATATTTCTTTGTATGTCAGCAAGTATGAGACAAATTTTAGACTGTAATATTACTGTTTCAGGTCTGGTCTGAGCTGTAGATTTCGGATAACATCTGTGCCTACTGCTAGTAAGACAGGACAGGAAAGATGTGTGATTTCTGACCAACACTTCTGTGTGATGATGCCATGAAATACCTTTCAAAATGAAAGAAAAACTCAAGGCAAGCCCCTCAAAAGGTTCCTAACCTTTCCATCTGAGCCTGAAAAGTGTTTAGTTTGGTGAGCTTTTCTTTATAAAATTTTGTGTATAAATTTGTGGCTCTTAATGATGAGTCATTTTCCAATTCAGTTTTCATAAGAATACTTGTTTCTAACAATTTCATTTCAAAAAGTGTAAAGTCAATATTTTTTGGCTATTATGTCTTGCTATTACTGCAAGAAATAGACTTCCATGCAACAGGGATTTTTTTTAATTCTCAGTGGAAGAAGTGAGAAATGCAAGTAATGGGGATATGTTCCAAGATCTACAATTTTTGTTAAAATTTTCAGATTTTCATATAAAAATTGTTCACATTTTCCTAGGCCACAAAGCAAAATTTTGTATGTTAGCAATTAGATTAAAAAAAAATGCTATGAACTTAAGTAATGCTACTTTATTATTATTCTCAGACTTTGTTTCCATGGGTCTTTTATTTTGTGTGACTGAAATGTACATCATCGAGATCTTTCCCTATAGCAAGGGATTCTCTTTGAATCCTCTACAAGGATTTGCTATAGCATCCATGTATGTGGGTGGTAGGCCCTAAACCATATCAAATTCACACACTCAGCTTAAAATTATATTTGTTAAAAGTATCCCTCCCTTAAATGGGTTTATTAAGAATGAGAAGTATGTTTTAGTTATATTTAGACCTGAGTGCAAAGGAATAGCCTTGCCAGCATTTCTGTATGACAGAAATTGAAACTTTATTTCCTGAATATGACCTGAGGTGGGGTCCCAAAGGTTAATACCCATAACATGACAAAGGTTAGTAAGACCCATCTACTGTTACAGTGAAGGATTTCAGTCTTTTAAATCTTGGCTTGTTGCAAGTATAAGTCACAGAATTACAGAATGATATGGGTTGGAAGGGACCTCTGGAGACCATCTAGTCCAATTCCCTAAGTCAATGCACAATCTATCTTCAATAAATATTACTATTTTCAACCAATCTAGAGTCCTAAGGCTTTTACAAGCTGAAAATATCCTTCCTTTAATGTTTTAAAAAGAAATCTTATCTGGTTAATTTTTTCTTGTATTTCTAGATCAGACAACGTGTCATCCCAAAAAGATAACGTTTAAATGGGATGAAAAGCCTGTGTTTTGTGTCATACATCTGAAAGGGAATTGATTTAGGTTAGAAAACATGACTGAAATAAAGAAAACCCAAACATACAGTAGGTCCTATGCAAAGCAGCTAAACTGAATTTTTGTTACTTTCTGCTTGCACTGAACACTGAACTCTAGATCTAATGATTTGGTGAAATGATATCCAGGTTATATCCAAATGATATCCCTGGATTCTTTATGCATGATCCTCCTCAGCTAATGCATCCATTACACTTCACGATTAAAGTCAACTTGGTATTATTCCCGTGGTTGGAAATTTTTCTTAAACACAGGATATCATCTGACAGAGACATATCAATATCTAAGTTATACATTTAAACCTAGGCTCAAGACCAATTGACCTAAACAAATCAAACCTAAAATTCAACTTGAATTCCATTATATTCCAGAACTGTCCTAAACTGGAATTGCCAAAAGGTCCTTAAACGTACTGGGAGCCATCTATATGACTTGATAAGGTAAATGACCTGCATGTCAGGGAGAGACCTGCTTGCTCTCTACAGCTGCCTGTAGGAAGGTTGTAGCGAGATGGGTGTCAGTCTATTTTCCCAAGTAACAAGCAATAGACAAGAGGAAATGTCCTCCAGTTGCACTCGGGGAAGTTTAGATTGGATATTAGGAGAAAAATTTTCACCAAAAGGGTTGTCAAGCACTGGAACAGGTTTTCCCAGCGAAGTGGTTGAGTCACCCTCCATGGAGGTATTTAAAAGATGCATAGATGTGGTATTTAGGTAGATGGTGTAGTGGTGGACTTGGCAGTGTAAGGTTAATGGTTCAATGATCCTAAAGGTCTTTTGTTACCTTAAAGAGTCTATTATTCCACAAGTATTATCTCTCTCCAGATTGAACAAGTTCAGTACCCTCTCTTCAAAGAGCACAAGTTTTAGGCCTCTGATGATATCACTTGGATGATGCCATGTGTTGTATGTGTGAAAACAAAGAAAAATTGAGAACTGTATTAAAATACTAAATTAACCCAGACTGTGTCCAAATTCAACAAGCATATATCAAATATGTGAAAAATATTTGCTTTTGCTTGATGCTGAATATCTGTCTTCTTTTCTCCTTTTTCAGAGACTGAAAATGAAAGTGCACCACCACCTCCAGGTTAGTGTAAAAAATGCTAATTTGCACTTTAACACTAACAATGGTTGCATGAAACTATACACAGCATAGCCATAATATGATTTCTGTTTGTTGCTCCTTTGAAAGTGAGAGTACAGTAAGAAAACTAAAAAAACCTGCCCAAGTAAGATACTCTCACTTCATTTTGCCTGAATGTTGAATTTTTTCAGACTCAATTCTTTTTTGTGAAAGACTTGCTTGTGTAATGATGCAAATGTTCTTTAGGATGCAAGAAAGTGGTGACTTCTTAAATTCTTTGGCTAAACTGTTCTGTCTTCCTTGAAGCCTGAAAAACATCTGATTACCAAAAATTTTCTCTTCCAGTTCTTCTCCAAGGTACTCTGTGAGTAAAGTTGACAGAATCAAGCATGGGATTCATTTCACCTAATTTTAGCCACCTGAAGATTAGGTATCTTGTCTAAGTGCTCCACCTATAACCAGTGGGGCAGAATCTAGGCTGTAGATGTTCATGCAATTGCCATTTCCTGGATAACAAGGAAATGTCATTGGATGTCTCTGTAGAGGCAATTTCCCTGAGCAGTCTGGTTGTCTAGATTGCAGTGGGTAAATGACTTCCAGGAAGCCAAAGTTAGGTGAGGTGAAACTCATTCATAAGGCGCAGAGTGTTGGGTAAAGCTGAAGCTCTGTGCAAAGCTGCTACATTTTCTTTAGCAGGAGCTGGGAAGGTAGGCAAGCCTTTGTCTTGTGGGTTTGATTTGTGGCACTGAGTAACTTGAGTTATATTCTCAGATAGTGAGCAATACATATATACATTATGCATATCTGATTTAACCATGTGATAAGTTTTGTTCTCTGTGTAGCTACCTAAACAGCTACAATACCAAACAGAATAAATACTCTCCAGGTGTTAAACCTGCATTTTCTTAGTCTTGCAAATGGGCATTTTTCTGAGGCTGATCCAAGGCATTTTTATTTATGATATACTCCCCCTTTAAAAAAATGACGAAGGCTGGAGGTAGCAGTATCATTCGCCACAAGGAGTTTCTTGTTTAAATAATACACATATTTTTATGTTAGGATGAACTTTTTATATTGCATATATTTGCAAGGAAAGGTCATGATGTATTTTACTCAAATGCAAAATCTGTACAGTTGATACTGAAGTAATTCATTTAAAAACATTCAGAGAGGTTATATTTATACTTGAATTCATCTTCTTTATCAATCATAACTTTTAACTGGAACTGAAATGAGAAACTGCTTTTTGTGAGCAGAAAGAAGTATCATCTTTGAAGCATTATATTAAAATCGCCTATTAATTTCTTTTTTTTTTAATTACATTTTTGTTTCTATTTAAATACACATGATCAAATATAAAATCTCTCCTAGAACCCCTTCCCTTTTCACCATACCTGTACTTCTTCTGTAAAACAAGTAGGGTGTCAGTAGGCCTTTATGGTTAGGCACAGACCAAACTGGTCTAAGTTGGAAGTACTTCTAGCTTCCTTCAGCCTGGCTCGATATTCTATCATCTTGGATTATCAAGTGCTGTCAGACAAAGAGCGAAGTTGGTTGTTCAAGAATTCAAATGCCTTAACATATAAAGAGTTTTTCCTACGCTAGGAATTTTTTTGGAAGCTGTTGTATGAGCTCCTGATAGATTTCAGTGTCAAGGCACCAGGCTGGTATGCTTAGCCCTGATGAGGTTCTCAAATAGGATTTAGACATGCTACCACTCAGTAAGAACAGGGAAATCTCCTAATCCTAGTTCCTGGTGGGGAAGAAGTTTTACTGTAGCAAAATTACCATTGATAATGAACAAGTGTGACCATCTGGTCAAGCTGGACAACCTGACAATTGGAGCTTGGAAATTCAGGGAATTCAGACAGAAGCATCTGGTAGTCTGTCATTCTTCCAGAATTCTTACCATGGTTATGCATATGTGAACAAGAAATCAGGGTAATCATAATATCAGTTGGCTCTTGCAGATGTTTTCTCCATGGCACAAAAGTTATTTTAGCTTCCACTTGACAATGTTAGTCCATTGACCTTCTTCCAAACCTATGTTCTATCAGACAGTTGACAGGTAAATTTGTCACAGAAAGTCACTGTTCACAGGCACAGATGTTGACACTTTGAAGACCACACATTTCATATGATTTGATAAATCTCTAAATGGCTTTGTATGCAAGTTGAATGAGATGGGAAACCAAATAAAACAGCAATTCTATCAAATACTGAAATAGAAAAGTGAATTCATTTTTATTTTATTAAAAATAAAAAGCAGTCCAAGTTTTTTCATACAGTATGAGGTCAAAGATAATTCACATTCACCTGCTTTGAGTAGAGGACAAGCCGGCAACTCTTCTAATCAAGAAAACTAAAATCAGTTAGTCTAGGAAAGATTATGATGATAATGATGAAGATGATGATAAAGTTAATTCTGAAGTGAACACTCTCAATAAACTCTTTCTGTGCTGTGTTTTGTCTTAGTGATAAACCACTTAGGGTGATGAAGCTCACGATACTATTAATATTTGGCAGTATCTCATGCCTGACACAATTCTGTTCAAATTAACAATGATATGTAACTAATTTAAAAGGCTTTTCTAAATAAGCCCAAGAACAAAAGACTAACAATTGTTACTTCTAAAAAACCCAGGATTTTTCTTCTACTGGGTTGGAATATGTTTTATGAAATTTCAACTGTCTATTATAAGTACATATATTTTGATAATTCTTTCATTTTGTTTTTTTCAATACTAGAAGAACCCAAAATAGTGCTGTATTTTTTAATGCTGTGTAAGTTTTTCTTTTTACTTTAAGATCCTCTCAAAAATATACTTGTACTTCCTACACAGAACAAAAAGCACTGCAGGACGGTGGAACTGAAAAGGGTAAAGGTGAGTTGGAAATCGTATTTTAAAATTGGGTAGTAAAGGGAACATTCCTAAATGCTGTTCTGATGCTAGATTGCTTGAGCTTTAGTTCAGAATTTTGATGCAAAATTTCAGAAGTCTGCATGAGTTATCCAGCACAAGGAAATTATACTTACATGTGTCTTCAAAAATTCTGCAAACAAGACTGATGCTTTAGCAACAGTATTTAAATAGAGTGTGTAATGAATACATCAAATTTCAAGTGATTTGCATGAGCAGAAATCCATATTTATGTTGGTGGATGCTGACAATGACCAAGCTTGCTAAAACTCAGATACTATGCACATTGGTAGCTTTAAAAATCAAGAAATGGCTTGCTTGAAAATCATTATGGTTTTTGGGCTCTTCCAGTCAGAATTCTGCCTTTTAGACAGACTGGATGCATACTTGATACTTGCAGATTTATTTGGCAAAGGCTGCATGGCTATTTTCCACACCAAAGTCAAAATAGTGTGTGATTCAAGTACCCCTTTAAAAATTAAACTGCTGTTTCACTGCATGTTATTTTGCCAGCTATCTTTGCATTGAGCAATTATTTTGACACACAAAATTTCCTATGAGTAATCAAATCTGTCATCTTAGTAATGGAAACACAACTGAGGAATAATTTGCATGCCTAATGATAGGAAAAAAAGATGAAGGTCTTGCCTCGAGCTATTCTAGCAGTTAGATGTGCTTGCTTTAATTTTGATATGAGAGAAATGTTTGTTCCCAAACTGAACATGAATGGTGTTTTCCCCTCTGCTTACAAATCTACATTTTACTGAATAAAAAAAAATGTGGTAGGTATCTTGCCAAATACTTTTATAATCTTTTTATACATTATTATGATTATGTTTCTGGTTTGAATTTAGTGAAGAACACTGGTATTTCCTACAGGGAAAAATGCTTTCTTGGTGCTTTCCTTGTCTAGGAGGATTTTGCTACCAAAAAAATTGTTTGAGATCCTAGTGTGTGAACTGCTTCCAGTTTCACTGTACAGCAGCACCAGCTGCCTCAGTAAGAATTCCAGTGAAAGTCTGAGTACCACCATGTAGAGACAATGACCATCTGCCATGCTCCAGTCACCTCTGCTCCACATCTGCCATGCTCCAGTCACCTCTGCTCCATATCACCTCTGCCAAGCAATGCAGATGTCAATGCCAGACATTTCGTAGTAATTTCTTTTTTAATTAGGTACAGTGCAATTGTTCCTATCAGGATGTGGTTTGTTGCAGAGTATCACCAAGTAAGGCAAGGTATATTTTCTCAGAGTGATTCCTTCCTGTTTGTCTGCCAGATGAAAATCTGTATAATTGTGAGCATAATTCACAAAATGGGAAAAGGTTACATTTTTTCATCATGTCCAAAATCAATTACACAAGCAAAATGAACAGTTCAAGAAGGAAATTAGGACAGAAACAGCTAGATGTCAAGTTTTGTATAAGCTATTTATAAAACTGTTTCTGTCGCTTCAGAAATGAGAGAGTTGCGTAGTTCTCTGAATGGGAACAAGATAGGTGAGATTTCATATCTGAATTCCACAGCGATTCACAGTGGTTGTGATGGTTTTGCCAATAATTCATAAGAAACAGCACATGATAGGAACCTGGGACAGCCTCTCTCTGCAGCACAGTCAGGCTGTGCTGGAACCTGGCATCTAGGAAGGAAAACTCAGTGGAGATGTAAATCACATAGTCCATAATTTTCACCTCATTTTTAAGACAAAGTTTACAGCAGAAATTAGGAAAATAATGTATACCTATCTGTGTGTCTGTTTTGCTGTTCCACTTCTTTTTAGTACTTATTGTCTGTGTGAAATAGCATATTTATGTTCCTTTATGTTCACTGTAAAGTTAAGAACTGACAGGCAGTGTGGTAAATTCTTTGTTATCTTGTGGTTATTTCACTGTAAATTAGTAGATCAGAGCAGTAAAAATAAAATTTTCTTACATAATCTTGTATGCTATTTTCAAAAATGACATTTAAAAAAAATCAGAATATATATGATCATCCATTTTATTTTCAGATAACCAAGTGACTCAGCAGAAATCCCTTCAAATTTACTATGTTAACTCATACTCATTCAATTTCAATTCTTCTGCCTTTGTTTTTAATTTTAGCATTATCTTACAGATTCAATATTGTTATATTTGTGTTCCCACTTGCCAGAATAACAATTGAATTTTAATATCAATTTGCTCATTCCTTTTTTTAGGTCACAGCCAGCCTTTCAGAGAGCTACTAAAATTTCTGCATGTTTTACTGATACCTTTTTCTCCAGGTTCCATCCAACCATCTACTAAAATGTTTGCATGTTTCATCTTTGTGTTTTTCCAGTTTTCACTTATCTGTTCATCTCTCTATTAAAATTTTCATTGCTGGTTGTATGTACTTCATTTTCCATTCCCAATGTGCCAAGTCCCCTTGATGGGACTGCTGCATACTTTTTGAAAATCAGATGGGTAATTGAAGGCAAGTGAATTTTCAAGTCTTAGTCTCAGAAGAGTTAAACTGTACTTAGTAATTTCAGCATAAAACAAAATGATTCAGCCAATTGGTTGAGTTACTGTGTATTTATTTACATACTGCTAAGACAAGGATTCTCTCTTCGTGATGTTGATTATCTACCTCCTGACTCAGCCCTGACCACTTGCTCCAGTAGCACAGGTAAATGTGAAGGCACTATGAAGTCATTTGCAGTGGCAAAACAGTGTCTCTCCCCTGTTCACCACACTGTCTGTATATGCTTGCCATATTTCTCATGACAGGTCCCATGGTCAACAGTGAACGAGAACAGGGAACAACAGCAAATATTAATTAGTTCAGCACAACTACTAGCTGATTAAATCAAGTTTGAGATGCTGCTCTGGTGGAATGAGTGCCAGAATTCCCCTGTTCAGTTCTGTAGCACCAGGCTTTTGATATTGACACATGGCTTTCAAGTCATCTTTCAAACATCTGAAAACCAGAAAAGTAAAATAATACATTAATAGGATTTTGCCACTTCTGCAAAACATTGTTTATCAACAATGTGACTGAGGGCAGAATAGCAGCTTCCAATGTTCTGTGGTACGTTTCAAATCAAGGGAAAGTAGAAGATCTAAAATTCTTGATATCAGCAGTTCATATATAAATCAGTAGTTATTACTTATATTTTGACACATCTTTCTACACTCTTGCTGTGTCAGCAGTCAGAAATTTTAATACTGAGGGTACATTAACTGTGAGTGTAAAAAAGTTTTACATTAGCTACTTCTTGGAGCTCCTTTTGATGGAGTTCCAAGAGGCCTGGTGATTAGTGAATGTTAAACATTTAGCTACAAGGAAATAAATGTAAATATCCTATTTGGTAATGAAAATGTGACATAGATTAATAGAAGACAAAGAACAGGAATCTCAATAGAATGATACACCCTATCGACCTACTGTCGAATGAAATGGTTTCTTCAAGCCTTGTCATGCAACAAATTGCTAAATATATTCAATTAAATGCTTATTTGCAGAAGATAAGGGTAGTGAATAATGATCATTGTTCTGGTCTGGTATCTTTGCAATTTTTGTTATCTTTAAATAGAATTTATTGCTAACATAAATAATTATTCATCATGGAAAGATAATCAATTATAGCTGTTGAATTATTCTTCATATTTTTTTCAATACTTGATTAATGTGATCCTAGAAGCCTGAGATATAAGGAGTGATGGATTGATAATTACCCATTTTTCAAAAAATTCCTACTGGCATGTATGGTTTTCATATTGCCTCCATTTGAAAGGACATTTAATTGTGCTTTCATCTTGATACTTCTGAAATGTTTGTTTTGGTTCGTTTGTTTGATGTTAACATTTTGTTTGAAAATTGATAGATTATCCTGGAGAAACCCCAGCAATCCCTCTGCAAAACTAATACCTCCTTTTAATTATTTTAGTTTTCCAAATGTTTAAAGAAAATAGAAGACAAATCGAGTGGCCCTTTAATAATGAGATTATCACACATTGTTATATAGAGTGCACCACATCAAATGTTTTACACTGATCGATCTGTAATTTTTTTTTTTTCTGGCCAAAAAGAATATTCAGTGCCTCTTCAAGC
Organism: Gallinula chloropus; assembly: GCF_964237585.1. Classification (NCBI taxonomy): domain Eukaryota; kingdom Metazoa; phylum Chordata; class Aves; order Gruiformes; family Rallidae; genus Gallinula; species Gallinula chloropus. The sequence goes on along the minus strand of NC_140085.1, from coordinate 24,801,924 downwards.
CATCATCAACAACAATGGCAACAATATTGATAAAAAGAGTTGAAAGTGCACTTTATACTGTCATTAAATATGGGGAAAGATTTGCAGTGGAATTACTTAGCCTTGCATTCATTTAGCTGCCAGCACAATAAACTAAAACATCTGACGTGACTTTATCGATACTGTGCTTTCACACATCATCATCTTCATCATCTGCTCATGCCATTAGATGATGCAAGTGACAAAATCTCTTCCACTAAATGGATTCTTTTTTTCTTGGGTTTTTTGCTATGGATAAGAAATATTTTTTGTAAGATAACACATTAATCCTTCATGTGTAGATCTACATTTTACAACTGTCATTTTCTTCCAAGAGATTTTTACAACAAGTTTGATGAATCATTAAAAAGGAATGAGGAAAATGTTACAATTCTATGAAGAGTTTTTCAATTAGCTTTTGGTGGTTAAGGAAGCATAAAAGATTAATATGGCAGTATTTACAAAAATGCAACTCTATTTTATCTGTGGTTATTACATTTGTCCTTGAGAAAACACAGATAAATTATAACTTCAAGGTCAAAATCAAAGGATAACTTCAGACTTAAAATTTTATTCTGGAAAACCAAATATAAAATCTTAAAAAAGTAAAAATTAAAAAAGTGCCTCTTTTAAAATGTTGGTCAAATTTTTCCAAAGTTGTTCTTGTTCAACTGTCTTCACTTTGAAATGTTCTCCAGATGATTTTCTGATACCATATATGACATGTTATATTTGCATTACACGTGTATTAAATTCTACATATATCTAATTTATCGTAGCCTTTCAAATGTTACATTGGTAATTTTAAATATGTTTTTTGCCATTAAGAATTTCAAGTCTTTTATCATTAAGCTTTTAAGACACTAAGACTTTTAAAGTATTTTTCTCAGAAACCAATATCTCTAAGGATTCTAGTCAACTCCTAAAATTTAAGAAGATACAAGAGACACTTATAAAGATAGTCTTTACCTTATTCTGGTTTTCTAATAATCATGATTACAGTATACCAGGTTTAATGCCAGTTTCATATCTTTTCAGTCTTTTGATTTATACAAATATATACCTCATAGTACTCTATGAGATTAAAAATTTAAAAATACCTGGCTAACAACTACTTATAGTGCGATTTAATACCTGATGATGGTTATCTTTTAGTGTGATTAAAAAGAAAATCCAGTGTGATGTTAGTAGTTCTGTCCTTATTTTAAATTATTCTCCTGTAATATGGAGGAAAATTAGTTGGTTATTCCTTGTATTTCAAACTAATCTTCTAATATAAAAGTTACAAATTATAAATATGGGGACTATTTTTAACTGTTGCATATCTTTATTTAATGATGTTGAATGCATATATGGTGCACATTTTAATTGCAGACACGGACATCAGAGAAATGGCATCTTCCTCAGGTCAGATATGTGATTGACCTTCATTTCATTGTGGCTTTTTTTGTATTTACCGTGGATTACATCTCTAACAAACAGAACCACGCAGCAACTTTCATATAAACTCATGATTTAATAATAGATCACGGTCCACATCTCATTTTTCTTCTACTTGCTTGAAACATTAAGGTTTTACCATTTCAGCTACTGAATTATGCAAAGCTTTCTTCATCAGTTTGAAGCTTCCATTGTGAATGCTCCTGACTATTATGATTTCTTTCCCTTTCTTTTGCAGGTTTTACATTTTTCACATAGTTGTTTTAAAGCAGATGGTCCTCTGTGCTTTCAGGTTCTTTATGCACTTTTTTATTTGTATTTCTTTTCACAGATGAAGATGACACTTCAGTTAGTACTCCACCAGCAGGTTAGGACTGTGATAGTGCTTTGTGTGTGTATGTATGTATGCATTTTTCTCTTGACTATCAGAGAAGAAAGAGTCCAAATTACTAGACTGAACTCAAAACATGCTAATTAGACAAAAAAAAATTTTGAAGTGCCCTACATCAAATTAATCTTTGTTCAGAAGTACAACACCTTCAGACCACTTAAGTTCCTTTCCAGTCCTGACTTGAGGTCTTTGGCAGAACTTCTGCCATTGGAAGGTAAAATATCAGTTAACTGTTCTGAAAGTAAATACTCTTATCTTTTCCTATCAACAAAAACATAGTGGATTTTTAAGGTTAGTCTTGAAAGGAAATTTCAGAATTACAAATAAAACAGTTGCCTTACGGCTCCAAAATAGGTTTATCCACATAACTGTCTATGACCTCACCTTAGGCCGTTATGACCTACAAGTTAGTTTGAATGTGCCCCAAGCCATCGATACCAATATGGGAGATAAAATGCCTGTGGTTCTTGGCAGTAAAAGAAAAGCAACAGCAAAGGGGTCCATCATGATAGATGTGAAATGGGAAAAAATTCTCAATTGCTTGCTTAATATTTTCTTAAACTGTGGATGAAACAGAGATTTTGAACCATAGAAAATGTTTTGCAGTGTGTCAAATGAAGAACATGCTCTAAATTATCTTCAGTGCCCTAAATAATTGCATTTTCTTGATTTCTCCCCAATGAATTGGCATTAACTTAGGGTTGAATGCTATCTGTAAAGTCAGTAGCAATACATTGATGAACAGTGCTAGAGGACCTCATTGGTAAAAGCTAAATATGTAAGTAATGCTGTAATCCACCTGAAAATTTAAACTATTTATAATTATTTTGCTCAACCCGGAAAATAAATAAACTATTTAAATAATTGTAATGTCCCCTCAAATAAATATTGAACAGCATAAATTCATCTGTTATCTGGAACCACACAAATCATGAAGAATGCATCAGCTTCACAGAACCCTTCTAAATATGAACTATTAAAAAAGGAAATACTGAATGGGAATTAACCTAAACTAATTTAGATTTTCTAGAGAAAAAAAAAGGGGAAAGATTACTGCTTTTTTTTCTTTTTTTTCTCAGCTGTTCACTTCCTTTTTCTGGTATTCAAGTAGTTTCTCATGGGGATGGTTCTAAATATCTAGTCTAATCTTCTTGCATGAAGAATCAATGTTCTTAAAATCCCAATGGTCTGAGATCAGTAAAGCTGTGATCTCTGAGCTGGTGTCATCTAAATTGCTCTTCCCTTTCAGATGGGATGTCTAAACCATCGGAAAGAAAAGATTCAGGTGAGATCTCCTGAAAAACATGATGAAACACTCCAAAATTTACATAATACAATTATTAGTGATACTTTATGTCTGAAAGATATTTAATTTTATGTTCATTGTTTATACAGTATCAAACTGCAACTGTTGAAACACACAAGTATCAGAGCAAATAGGTTTCTAGCAGCTAAAACAGGAGTGAGAAAGGCTCTGCTGCACGAGACAGGACATCCATCAGTATTTTACACATACATACATACCTATCTATCTATATCTCTTCCTATATAGATAGATACACAACTATTCCCTTCCTCCTCAGCCTACAGGGTGACAGTTCCTGAATCCCCCACACAGGCCCCAGGAGACTGAGGAGAATGTCTTCTTCTCACAGCTCAAAGGACGGAGGGGAAAACTTAGCAAAGTCGTAACTTCTTTCTTCCTACCCTGGCAGGTAACCATACTACACCCACTTTTGTGGTTTCAGGATTTGCAGCCTCTGGAACAAAATGAGCAGCAGGTACTTCAACCATGGTTACTGACCTGGCATAGCCGCCTATGCCAGCCCCCTGAGCCAGCATCAAACTCACGTTTTGTTCTGTTTGATTAATGAATAGCAAACATTTTAATATCTAAAGGTGATGATAACATGTAGGTGTTATGTGGTACTGTTTTAATGACTCATATGTAAGCTTCTTCCATTTATTAATCTCCTTTTTCCATTTCACCCCGTGGCGTGTTAGGTTTGTTACTGCACGTGACCAGGTCCTGTATCAAGCATTGTCACATCATTCTGTTCACACCAGTAACTATCACTTGCTCTGACGTTCTTTCCATATACTAGCGTGTTATACTGGCATAATCTAAACATCTAGATTACAGAGAGTATATATAGATGTCTATCTATATATATTTGTGTTCATGTATGTCTGTGTATATGTTTTCATATATGTGTATATACATGTGTGTATATACATGAATGTCTTTACATGTAAGACATATTGTACAAGCAGACATATACAGAGGTGTTAGGCACACCACCCATACATAATACCCTGAAAAACTGAAAGGTAAAGGTTTTATAGCAAAGCTATCTAGCATCTCTACACCTTTTTAAAATTCCTAATGGACTTTAGGACAATAGAAACAGTTTGATGGCATTTTCCTATGGTTGTCATGGGTTGTGTTGCATTTGGGAACAATGGAAAATTTTGTGAGTTAGCAAGGTTCCTATGGCAGTACTCTCTACATAGTAGAAAGCAATTCGTACTTCTGGAAAATGAGCTTCCGCAGAAAATACTGAGCAGGGAAAAGAATTAATTTCAAGACTTCGATTTGACTAAATGAGAAGTGTTGTGTGTCTGGTTCCTCATTTGTACTAATTATGAAACCAAAACCAAAAGAGCCTTTGCTAAGCTATAAAAAGCTACCTTTGTTTCTGAAACAGCTAGAAGTTCAAGGGGAAGAAGAAGGGAGATGCATCTCTGATTTGAAAGAGACTGCTTTGTTAATTATAGCTGAACATACTTTGTTCTTCAGTACTACCAGGGCAACACTGGCTTTACTCAGTTTCCCCATGCACTGACAATAACTCCTCAAAAAACAGGAGGTGTGGCATTTAGACCCTGCAAGTTGTCACTTGGAATGTGAGACACACGCTTTGTATCGCTGCAGAAAGGGAGCCGGTAACAGACATATATTCTTCTTCTCCTTGCCTTTCCTGTTAGGAATCATCTATGACCATGGCTTTGCATGCGTTTACCTGAGATGTAACTGCGTAGCATAAAGCCAGGACTGTTCAGATGAGCAGAAAGACCAGAAATGCACAGCTGTGCTGGTGCAGTGCTCTGTCCTGGGGAGACTGATCATTTGCTGCTTCTCTCAGTGTCTCCTTTTCAGTTCCAGAATTCCAGTTTCCCAAAGGTGCTGTGTCTGAACATATGACACAACCATTTCCATTGGGAAAACTAATTTTCTGTAAAATATCAGCCAATGCACATGGAAAGACATAGTATTGACTGATCCTTGAATCCTCTGCTTCTATCACAGTACAAGAGAACAAAGTCCAAAAGTAAGCTTCATCTCTGCCCTTTTTTGCAGACAAAGAGGAAAAAACAGCTTGTACAATTGACCAAGTTTGGGCTTGAGAGAGACCTACTGAAACTAAGCATCATATATGTTTTGTCTGTGCTTATAGCTGTTTGTGTTTTCAGAACCTCCACCTCTTCTGAAAAACAAAGAGCTGACCTTTGCGCATTGCATCTGTAAAACACTCATGGTTGAATGCTGGTGCCCTTCAAGTTGCTCAGTACCATCCTGCCTGATCAGGTTCCCCTCTCCTCCTGCCTGATAGTTTCACTTTCTGTCATCACAGAGGTAGCATTCTTGCAGCAACTGTACACAGTGTGACAACCAAGCAATGGATGTCATTGTGAGCAAAACCTTACATATCTTTCAGGATATCTGAAGAGAGAGGTAATAGGGCTATAGAGTTTAGTAAGTTCAGGTAAGTGCATTTTGGAGGGAGCAAAATTCAGTCAGGTGATTGACATTTCCCTCTTTCTCTCTGCATCTTAGTATGGTCTATTGGAGAAGGAGCTCCAGAAGAGACAGAGAAACGCGATGACTCCCAAAGATCCACTTTATTCGTTGAAAAACCTCAGAGCGGTTCAGTGAGTGTTGGTAAGTACATAGAAACAAAGTCAAAAGCCAGTCCCAGAGATACAGAGACTGAGGCAGAGCCAGGAAAGTTATGTTTGCAGTTCCTGTGGCCTTCATCTTCTGCCCTTAGCTGCAAGTACCTCCACTGATTTCAGTCGGATGTGAACTCCGCCCTTCAAAGGTACAAAGGACTATATGAAGAGAAGCAAAAAACACTTGTTGAATTCAAGGCAAGCTTAAAATCTAATAGTTTACTGAGAAAAATGGGTAAGAGGTATAGTTTCTGGAGAAGAGAGATGGTTACTGTGATGGTATTAGCTGTACTGTTGTTGATATGTCAGGAAGATCCACCCAAAGACCTGCAGCGTGGCTTAGAGATTGATGTGTGTAAATTATCAAGTAGACTAATTGGAGAAGCTCTGTAGGGAAGCTGATAGGGTCACCCTCCACTGAAACCTTTCTGGGTTTTCTGCTCTGGACTAGCTCTGGTTTAGGTCAGTATTTTACATATGTATGAAAAGTTGGAGAACTGGTGGTAAAAACTCATAGCACATCTTTGGTTTTAATTTCACCCCAGAGGAATCCAGTTCAAGCACTGTGAGGACTTTTTTTGTGAACCAGACCACAGTAAATGGGGATGATTAGGAATTTCACATCCAAATTGCACCCCAAGCAGGGTAGCAACAAAAGTGAGTAGTTCAATACAAGCTACTTAATATATCTGTTGTGACATTAAATACACTAAGACATAGTCAGATGTTGGTGAGTTTGTGAAAGCCTATTATTTTTCTCAGTTTCAGAGTAGGAAAAAAAATGTTTTGGGAGGATTCATTTGGAAAATAAATGTAAGGAGATGCATTCTTCTCTGGAACCCATGAATGTTAGAATCAAATCTCAGCAGGAGATTGTCAGTGGTGTTCTGAAATTCAGATTATTTTTACAATTCCCAAATTATTGTTTAGAAAAGATGGTTTTCCCTCCCTTCTCAGCTGAAAGAATTAATGATAGAAGTGCATGAAGAGTTCCAGGCTTTTTTTCCTAGGCTGAAGTTTATTCATGTTACAACTGCCTGGTAACCTAGAAACTTCTGTGCTTGTTTTAAGCAAGGAAATTCAAGTATTGGGAACAAGTTGCCCATGACAACTTGGACTTTTACCTCAACTTTTTCTCAGCATCTCATCATCTACAGTAATATGTGCAGAAGGATTCCAGACCCAACATCATTGATCTTTGCAACACTGCAGTACTTTCATAGCCTGGGTGACTATCAGATTCTTACTGTCATGATAGAGCTAGCACATGGAAACTGGAAGAAGCAGACATAGCTGACCAACCACATGTTCCTCAATGACTGTATTATTCTTTTCTTTTCTTGAAAGGTGGGAATATTACATTTATAGCCAAAGTAGAGGCCAAAGATCTTCTCCGAAAGCCAAATGTTAAATGGTTTAAAGGAAAATGGATGGACCTGGCCAGCAAAGCGGGGAAGCACCTGCAGCTGAAAGAGTCCTTTGAGCGTCACACTAAGGTGTGTCTTTGTTTTTCCTTCTTACAGAGGCAAAACTCCAAAGAGAGCTTAAAGATCAGTTTAAGTCAATAGGTAGAAATTAAAGAGCAGTAGATTCCAACTGTGGCTTCCCCATGCAGATTTCAGTCCTGATCTCTTGACTCTCCACAGAAGCAGACTTTATGCACTCCTAGTGCACCAGTAGTGGTGGGGAAAACAAAGTCTTCCATTGCCATTTCTGGGTTCCAGTTTCTTTCCAGAGTGCTTTATATGAGTGATTCATTTCTCCTGGTTTAGATCTGACAGGCTAATCATTTAACTTCTGCTTTGTGCAAATGTATCCCCCCACGTTAATGAGCAATTCTGTTTGATTTTTAGATTCATACATTTGAGATGCATATCATTCAAGCTAAGGAAAACTATGCTGGGAACTATCGCTGTGAAGTATCTTATAAGGACAAGTTTGATAGTTGCTCTTTTGACCTTGAAGTCACTGGTAAGATTCTACTTGTGTTTGTGAAGACTTCTGATGATCTATCTTTTTAAAATCTTAAATATGACCTCATTTTCTGCAGAACCTTTAATTGAAGTAATGGTTAAAGTGGATGTTTTTAGCATATTGCAAGAGAATTTTCTAAAGTGTCTGTAATTTATTGTTTAATTGAACGTTGGGACAGGTAGCCTGTGATAGATTTGTCCAAAAATTAGAAAAGCTGGCAGGTATAACTAGTCTTGAACTCAAATCAGACTCTGGCACACAGGACAAAGAGCTAGGCTTAAGGCTATTCAGTGACTGTGGCTGCATCTAGCAATGTCTGAGCAGAAAGGCATGGAATGGTCATGGTTCACCATTGCTTTGCACCCTGATCAGGCATGGTATGATCATCCTCCAGAAAGCTATTTCTTTCCCTCTTCATCAGATTAAGAGCTTCATGTGGAGAGCACTGAAGAATCATGCCTTTGTCTACAAGGCCTGTGTTATAAAAGGCGTTACTCTGGCAAATGTTTACCCACAGGCTTATATTTTCCTTTGAGAGCAGTTCTGCCAGCACATCAAGGCACACATGCCTGCATGATCACACTGAGAAGGATGGATGCATCCTGAAATGCCAGGGCCAGCAGCCAGTGCACCGAATAGTTGTTGGCCATCATAAAACATGCCTACCAACTGGCCTAGACTGGCCTGCTCATTCACCAGTCAGGGGAAGCCAGTTAGAGTTGAGAGGACGTTTGATGGATGACTGACAGCCTGAGTGGCACAGGTAGGTGTGTGCATTCAGAGGTCAGCAAGGCAGGGGCCAGCTGTCTGCATCCATTCACTGGCTGTAGAACCATTTAATCTGATGTCAGAATTCACACAAAGGAGATTCATCCTTGCACTCAGAGCCAAGATGAGTCTGTAGCTGTAGAGAAGACCATCTCTTCCCTTTGATGCTGACCATACTGAGAAGACACAAGAAAAAGAGAAAACATGGGGAATAGGAAGACAAAAAAGGCCAGAGCCTGTGCACAAGCAGGAAGGGGAGTGGAGCGAAACACCATGGAGAAAGATCTGTGCACAACTGCAGAGAGAAGTTTAGAGAAATGCTTTAATTAAACTTAGCTTAGCACTGAGCAGCTTTGCAATTATTAGAACTTAATGCCAAAGGAACAGCATAAACTCTGGTCACTTACCAGCAAACTGAGCAAATTTCATGTGCCAAATTATGTTGATTACATAACTTATATTAATTTCAAATTATGTTTTAAATTCCTGTATTACTGTTATTTCATAGAATCTTCCCAAGCTGCTCCATCCATTGACATCAGATCTGCTTTCAAAAGAAGGTAACTTCAAACAGTGGTCTTATGAAACTCCTTGGAGATGGAAGCTGGTAGCATGCACAGAACTGGAATCAGTCTTGCAGACAATTGTATCAAGTAGTTTAAAAAATATTTTTGTAAATAGAGATTAAAGTGGGTTTAATGTAGTTGGTAGTGGGTAGAATGAAATAGTTATGACACTTAGTAGATATGGTATTAAATGCTCTACTGTGAAATTACAGTATCATTGCTTTACAGGAAGATGAAATATTTAAAGGAGTTAAATATATGTTTCTTTAGAGGTTTTTAAACTCTTATTTTTATTAAATAATTCTACCACATGTTTCCTGAAAGTTGTAGGCTATGGTATGAATGTTCCTGGTCCCAATCCTGGACTGATTAAAAGTAGAAATAAAATTCACAGTGATTTCAAGATAGGATGCAGTTTGATGTTCTCTTACAGTAAAAACAGTATGTCATAAGGCCATAATTGCGAAAAGACTACAAATAATATATTACAGAGGACCTAAAATAAAGCATTGTGTTTTAAGTTTTGTTACCTTGGTGATGGCAATTCAAGCCAGCATAGATGTCATTATATTTTATGGAGAAAATTATCTTACAAAGGCAGAAATACTGAGAATAGAAATGTTTTGCAAACAGTAAATAAATATAGTTTATTAATTTACACATATGACCAAAGCCATACTTTTATTTAGAGGGGTTTGATTTAAAGAGTAAGTGCAAAAGGTTCACTCCATTCTTGAGCAGATTAAAAAAGTAACTATTCTGCTCAAGTAGCTGAGGATATCTGAATATTTCCCAGTTTTCTAAGTAATATCTTACATGCAAAATCTGGGATGAAATGTTGACATTATTTGGCCTAACATTTGTGGCATTTTGCCCTTTTTACAAACATTAAGGGCATTTCTTTTTGTCTTTTGTGCTTTATAGTAAGGTATTACAGCTTAAGATCAAACTATAGAAAGTAATGCACCTTCACAGGACTGTGATTCTATCTGTAAAAGTGTACTATGTACTGTTTCTTCTTCTTTTATTAAACTGACGTCTCCATTTAGGGGAAGGTTAAATCTGAAGTGTAATGCTTTGCAATCAGTATTTGACACATCTATGCATTGTTAAAAGCACCACCCAGCAATGCAAATCTTTGTTTCACATTCATAGCAAAAGATCAGCACAAGCCCTTTGTTTTTATACACATACACTATGGAAACGAAAAACAAAGCTCGTTGTGTTGACTAGCTCACATTTATTTGTGTTACTGAAATCTAACACAAATCTTGGCAAATTTATGTATACAGTTACAAAAATTTGTCACCAAAGTATAATAACAAGCAATACAAACCTTTGTGTTATTTTTCACAATTGCCTAAGGAAACACAATTCATGTGAAAAAGAATACAAGTTTGTGTTGATTTTATACCATTATTTGTGTGTCTGGACAGTGTTGAGTATATGAGACATATGTAGAGCGTTTTCAATGTGTGTTGTCTAAGTCTTTCTGTATTAAACAAAGATTTGATCTTTTTCTATTAATAACAGCGGTGATGGACAAGACGATGCAGGAGAACTTGACTTTAGTGGTCTCCTGAAACGTAGGTGAGAACCAAGTGATGCAGTGAGCAGGTGTGGATTGCAAACCATTAGATTCGCACACAGAAAGAGTCAGGTGTAGCATTAATAACTTCTTAAGAATGTTCTGACCTTTCACTTTTTTCAATGTTTCTAACTATAATTCTTATATTATAATATGCAAATATTCAGTTAATTCTACCTTTTAGTGTGCAGAAAAGAAACCTCAGGTTTGAGTGCACTGGGAAGAAACTGAGCCACAAGCTCAAGAGGCCAATAACATTTAGATTACTTGCTGTTTCTTTTGTGTTTGCATGGAGAGTAGAGGGGGGACAATTTCCTACACAGGGATGAGCAGTTCAGAAAATTGAGTCTGGTGCAAGAGTTAAAAACTGCAAGGGTTAAATTTACCTCTTTGGGGACATCTTAATTTGATTTTATGAGCATCCCAATACGAAAAATCATGTATCATGCTCTCAAACCACAGACATTGGTACTAATTCTTTGTAGCTTTCTGTTTCAGTATGTGCACACAAATGTCCAGTTTATTCAACTTAAATGCTGTGATGGAGGAAAATCTTGGGCATGTGTTTCTCTGGTTTGCCTTGAAAAATCTGGTGTTACAATAGTTACAACTCTATCTGCTTCAGATCTTAACCCTAGTTCAGTCTTTTAACAGGTTAAGACAAGATAGCTAATTTGTCATTTTTTTAAAATTCATCACAGAAATTCTATATGCCATAGAAACCAGTGGCAACTGACCACAGAGAATTGGAAAAGGAACTAGATCCTTTATCTCAACTGCCACTTACCCTGAAAGAGGAAAACCCAATATGCAGTATTAATTACATAAAAAGTTCACAATGGGCTTATGGTGAGGATGCTATTTAAGCAATAAAAGCAAACAGGGAAGGCTGAAAGTAAAAATAGGCAGTGAAAGAATTACCTGAACCAATTCAAATCCACCAGGTCTTTGGTTTTTTAATCTTCTCATCCCTAATTAGGATCTTCAGTTTGACTTCTTACCATGCTAATACAACTTACATTACATTTGCCATGACTGCCTGTGCAGTGTTTTATTAGTAATGAAAATTGCATGTATGAGATCTTGGTGTTTTTGTTGAAAGACAAAATGTGATTTAAGAGTTATTATCACTTCACTAACAACTCACATGTTTTGTGAAATAAATACTATATGGTAATGTAAGCATAGTATGCCTATTGTGTGGTCAATGGGCAAAGCAACCTTCTAGTTTTTGAATGCCATTATTTCATATTGGTCAAACCTGTTCATCACCTCCTTGCATCCAGCACTGAAATGCAACATCATACTTCTGACCATGATTGAAAAAACCCCAGTGTGGATATTAATACCCATTTTTATGAAGACAAATACACATTTTCATTTCAATTTTTTTCAAGAGGCAGTGTTGCAGGTGCACTCCTTCCCTTTTGTATGGTTATATCACGAAGGAAAGAGCTAGAACTTTTCACCCATGGTGCATAGCACTTGAAACGTGTTTTTAAAAAAAAACCTAAATGCATAGAATCTATATTCTGCCTATTTTCTAATTTCGTGTTGGTCTTGCAGGAAGACAAACCAGTTCTTCTCTCTGTAAGCCACCCTGTGACTGGTTATGCTTCGTTGATGCAATGAATCAGTAACAGCACGAAATTCCAAAAGGCATGAGATCTCAAAAACAGTCAAACATTTAGGTTCTTTTTTTTTTAAAGTACATCTTTCAACAAAATGCACATTTTTGGGGAAAAGATCTGAAAGAGCTTTCGTGGAAATACCAAGCATTGTTTGCCCACTACACACAGCAGAAACTATTGTGGTCTCAGAAAAAAGTTGCTCTGCCCAAAGTGTCAAACTTTGTTCTCCAGTTAGGCAAGAGGAAGAGAGAGTCTGTATTTAATTATTTCAACCTGGTTAAAATCAAGGTACCCTAACTGGTCCTTATTCTCAACTTCTGCCTGATTTAAGAGGACACATTATCTCAATTCCCGTGGCGTTTACCTCTCCTTAGCACAGCCATGTGTTGCACAGAAAGTGGCAAGCCTTTGGAGAGGACTCACCCCATGGGGTGTATCAGCTTTTACATAAGTTTGCAAGCTGATCTCCTTGACACTGTGAAGAAGGAATCTCACTGTAACATCAGTGTTCACTGTACGTAGGTACCCTCCAGAAAGAAAGACCACAGATAAAAGGAACAAAACACAAAATTATGGACCTAAGATTGTCTAACAATAATTCTAAGATATCAATGTAGTTGAAAGACTCCTCGGTGAGAAGCTTTTTTCCTTTATATAATAACAGTGACATATTATGAAAATTAATAAACCTCATGGACTAAACAGCCAAGTGGTTTTCCATGGTTCCTCATCAAACCATGTAGACATTCTCTGGGATGACTAGTGCGATTTCTGTATATGTTAAAGAAAATTCTTTGTCAGACTTGACAGAGGTCAGCTCCAACAGTGTCTCACTCCAAAGTTTATTTTCTCACTGTTCTCAAAAGTATTGATCTTGTTAGATCAATTAGATCAAATCAGAATGATCTTGGTCTGATCCTAATGAATTTATAGGAAAGAATGCATACATTTTTGCTCCAATTCCCAGATAATTCTAGCAGTTTGTTATTTTGAGCTAAACTGCCAATCTCAAAAATTATCATTTTGTTTGGGATGCTTCTATTGATCTCTCATTTAATGGCTGCCATTGTGAAAATAATTACATTTCTCTTTATTGGTTGTCTTAGCATGGGTTTGCAGATAGTAAATATGGTATTGAAACTTCTGTAAAAGGTGATGATATTCACACACACCTCTGAGAACACTTCCTGCTCTTAAGACTGAGATAAGTGTGAAAGCCAACATATCCATCTGGCAAGTCCAAGCTGGTGTGGAAATCTCCATTTCCCATCCATATGCCAATTTTAAGTAACTCTGAGAAGCATTGGTGTAACTATAAACAGACACAGATTCCCTCTGATTTCAACGTCCTTTCATTGGTCATCCCTAATAGCAGTTACAGGGATTCAGGGTTTGAAAACATTTTAATATAATTATGAAATGCATAGATTAGCCATCATAAATTGTAACTGATTCCACTGAAGTTAGAACAGATAAAACTGATTTAAGTGGGATTGGCCCATATGCTATTACAGTACTACATTTTCAAACTGTATTTTTTAAATAATGAAGCAATATAAAAAGTCTCAGAACTGATTACATCAGGAAATAGAAAATTAAAATTTCTATCCAAATTCAGACTTGAAGAAGTTTAAAGCAAGATGTGAATGTCATTCTGAGCTATTCTGCTCACATTGAGTGAAATAAAAATATATAATGGTGGCCCTCAAATTTTGATCAAACCATCTCTAACCCCACCACAGATACATATTCACAATTTTTATGGTGTGATAAAGCCTTGATAACTCTTCTCCCATAATTTTATTTTGCTACTGTTAGGGAGGTTAAGCAGCAAGAAGAAGAACCTGAGGTAGATGTCTGGGAACTCCTGAAGAACGCAAATCCCAGTGAATATGAGAAGATTGCATTTCAGTATGGTATCACTGACCTGAGAGGCATGTTAAAGCGTCTGAAGCGCATGCGCAGAGAAGTGAAGAAGAGTGCAGGTATGGATAAAAAAGCATATTCTTATGTTCACTAGTCAAGCATCCACCTTTAAAACTCAAACTTGCTTCATGTCCATGTAACAGTACTTGCATTCAACTCAAGGCTTGTTATTGCAAAGAGTTAATCAGAAGGTGGTTTTGGTCCATTGTGGTTAGCAAAAACATCCAAACCCATTCAGTGCTTACCAAAAGGATCCTTCCCTCTTGGCCAGACAGTAATTCCAACTGGAATAAAGTCCCCCAGTTGTGTGGAAAGGTGTTAACTGATTAAACAGCATGGAAATGAAACCTTCTGTTATCATTATCTCCTGCTTTAAAATAGAGTCACCCCAAACATATTGCTTGCCCTTTCATAATTTAATTTTTAATCTGACTTTCCTCTGAAATCCCACCTGTACTAAAAACCCTCTGCTCTACATTGGGTGATGACGTTAAGGCCTGTCTTTTCCCATCTACCCTACAGAATAGAATGAGTGGTGTAATACATATACAAATATAACTATGTGTTTATATGTATGTAGACACATATGTGTCTATAAAATATGTGTAAATTTGGCATAATACATATACATACAGAGACACATATAGATAAAGCACACTATCCATTATACTATTGTGGCATTTGCTTTTTCCTGGTGATCATTTCATGACTGGGTGCAATACATACATCTTCTATTCCACTGGTTTCCTGGAGAATTCCCTTTTCTGTAGGTGAAATGCTCCACAAATCCATCTATAATCCAGCTGCCTGATATATCCCCTCTCCACAACTATTGCCTCACATCATAACATGTGTTATGTTACTATACATTAATTTTTCTTTATTTTTTTCATTAACTGGTATATCTACGATCCTTATGGTCCCTTCCAACTCAGGATATTCTATGATTCTATGATCTGACTCTAGCCAGAGTTAAGTGAGGGACAAATGGAGTTGAAGGACTTTGGCTGAGCCACTGGGACAGTTTCTGTATCCAGCAGAGCCTCTCTAAGGGGTCAAAGCCCATGGAAACTCTTCATCTTCCCGTAGGAGTTCAGATGCAGGGGGAGGAATTGCACAACTGGAGGGAAGAGCCATTGCCTACCTAGATGCATCACGTGCAAGTGACCAAATATTTTACTGGGAAAGGGAAAACTCTTTATGTCTGGGTCCAGTCTGTCTGGTCCCTCTCCTCAGTTCTCTGTGAAGCAGGATGGAGCTGCCAGCTGTAGCAGAATTTTTCAGTGGAGAGGGTTTTCCCTATAGTAGGGGCTCTAGATGTTAGGGGCAACATCTGTAGCAGTGGCAGGATGAGATCAGGGTGTTCTTTCCCTCACACCACCTTTATTATAAATCAGCAACTTTTACACTGCAACAAGAGACATTAAAAATCCTTTTCAGACTGTATTCCTGTTGTCTCGATACATTTAGTCTTCTGCAATCTGACATATGCATGATATAAACTTTGGCAGAAGTCAGTTAATTGGCTGTTGTGATTTGTTTGAGGTACCATATCTGCTCCCCTGGGTCTAATATTTTTGACTGACAATATCTAACTGTTAAAGTGTTTTGAAACTTTTGAGTTGCACCTGGCCTTACCTTGCCAGAACAAGTATGCCTACATTTGCACATCTCAAAGAATCCCTTTGAAAATCCCCATTAGGATTCAAATATTTCTGTGAATATTTTGCAACCATAACATTTATCACACTTGGAACTGCAACATACACCTTGCGACCTACAGGAAGCGTCAGGAAAGCTAATTTGGCTTTTAGACAAACCAGTGTGTTTATTCTGCTGGTGGGAAGCTCAATGTTTAAAACTCACTGTTAACTTATGTGGCAGAGCTAATAGAGAAGTCCTATGGAACACATTAACTTAAAATTATTCCATGGCACCAGCTGTATACCATTTTATTCTGACATAGCACTTCTCAGCAAGCTGTCAACCCTATGTCTACCCAGTGCTGTTCAGAAACAACCACACTGGAAAGTCATGAAGAGACACTAGCTTGAACTTGGCCAAGATTGTCAGATCTACATAGCTTTGCACTTATTTTAATGTTTCTAGAAAATAAATGGATTCATGTGGACTAGCCTAAGGATACAGCGTGATGCGTAACATCGTGTGTGTATAGTCTGACAGATTTTGAGAGATTTATGCAATGCCATTTCAGCATTTTTATTCTTGTTTTCTGATCTTCTTTCATGATAAATAATACTTGGTTTTCACAACAGCTTTTGCCAAAGGTCTTGATCCTGCCTATCAGGTGGACAAAGGAGGTAAAGTAAGGTTCATGGTGGAGCTAGCAGATCCAACAGTGGAACTCAAGTGGTATAAAAATGGCCAAGAAATACGACCAAGTGCCAAGTAAGTGGTTTTACTGTATATAAGCAAGAGAATGGGTACCCATGTACTTCCTTCAGAAGTGTGTTGCACAGATCCATCTTTTTGATTGGGTTGTACCAATTTTATATCTAAATTTGATTTTTTGTGAAAAGTATGCAAATGATGCTATATTGCTCACGCCCCAGAAAAGTCCACTGTAGGCTAAATGTTAATGCAGATTATCTCCTTTGCCTCAAGATAAAAGAATTAAAGATCCTTGAGAAAACACAGAGCCATTTCCTTCATGTTAGTTTTTAAAAAATCATGAAGCACTGTGAGTAAATACATCTCTTCTGTTCAGTACTATGTCTGAAGGAGGTCAGAATCTTTCTACAGTAGTTGGTTCTAAGAGGAGATGCTTAACAGCACATATTTACCCACCTGGTTCATAACCTGCCTGTGGAAAGGGGAGCAAGGTTTGTCCAACCTTCAACTACCCAGTTAACGCTCACACCAAAGTCACTAAAGTCAGAAACCATCATTAGCTCAAAGTGACTTCAGTCACATGTAACAGGTTTCGTGTCCCCAAACTGCTTCATCATCTATGTGTCACCTGAATATAGATTTACTCTCTGCCTTTATCACTTGAGTACAGGTAGAGAGCAACGTCTGGAATTTAAGCCTGGTCCATAGTGTGGGCATATCCAGCTCTTACATCTTGGTGCACAAAATCCCATCTCACAGACACAACTAGCAATAATGATTTGCAACTGGGATTGCACAACAACATCATATTTTTCAGCAGCAACTTTCTCCTCTGGCCCTGTGAATAAATAGTAGTTAGCAAAAGCTCTTTTTACAGAGAAAGGAAAGATTTCCTCATTCTGGGTACCTTTTCTTTGGCTTCTGCCATGAGCAATTCAGATCTGCTTCACAGGCAGCTGTATGGTACCTCTCCAGGAGAAGGACCTGGATTGAATGCTCCGGTGCATTTCTTTTAGCCTGCTGAAGCAGCTGTCAGATGCTAATGATCTTTGGCCATTACAAACCTGAAGCAGATCTAAACTGGTGACATAAAGGTGAAAGGGTCCATATCCCATTACCAAAACCCCATATCCCATTACTGATATCTTGTGCCATCTGGCCGACCAATAATATTAACTTCTTAACTTTGGCTATTATTATACTTCACAAAAATGTTAAGAGTGTTGGAATGAAGATGGTGTCCTGTTACTGGTTATTTTCATCTTTACTCATCTAGAGTTTCAGACTCCATTTTATTTGCTAACCTTCTGAGCCAGCTTCTTTTTTTTTAATTTCATTTTTCATATCACCCAAGTCTGTGATTTTGGAACAGTCCAGAAGATGCTCCTTGTCACTCTATGCCATAGCTTTTTTTTTTTTTTTTGCTAAAATTTCTATGATGGTTCTGTTGAATCTTGTAAATTGCTCTCCAGGACAATTTTTCCATTTCTGTTTAAAAAAGTGGATTTTTGTCTCTAATAATCCTTAAAGCACTTTAGACATAAAACAAAAGGGGTCTATCAGTTTTGCTAATGCATCTTTGCTGCATTCCTATTCCAAACAGATACATTTTTGAGCACAAAGGTAACCAGCGAATTTTATTCATCAATAATTGTACGATGACAGATGATGCTCGCTATTACGTAACAGCTGGTGATGAGAAATGCTCCACGGAACTGTTTGTGAGAGGTAACTATATAAAGCTTGCTCCTCTTTCCCCTACAGTAAACTGGTGTGGTTTCTTTGGATGCAACAGAAATTAACAGGGGAGATCTGGGTCAGCGTATATTTGTATTTGCGTTAGCAGTCCTAGAATCGCTCTGTATTTCTGTGATCCCTGGTAATTTTTTTTTCTCATCCTGTATTTAGTAATTCAGTGAAAATCCTGAAAAGGGGATATGGTTGATTTTATACTGTACATTGGGGTCTAGAGGGGCTGTGGTCCCATTGATAGGAGAGTCATTTTTCATAGCGTTGGCTTTCCCTAACACCACACCTATGGACCTGATGACCCTGATATTCTTGGTCAAAATCTGTTTCAAATACCCTCAAATCAGGCTTTCTAGCAGTTACTTTTCATTCCATTTGTACAAATTTAAGGGAAGACTCTATCAAAAGCCAATGTGACTCCAGTCTTTAAAAAAGCCAATGTGACTCCAGTCTTTAAAAAAGGCAAGAAGGAGGATCCCAGTAACTACAGGCCAGTCAGCCTCACTTCTGTCCCTGGAAAGGTGATGGAACAGTTTGTTTTGGATGCCATCTCCAAACAACTGGAAGAGAAGAAGGTTATGAGGAGTAGTCAGCATGGATTCACCAAGGGGAAATCGTGCTCGACCAATCTCATAGCCTTCTATGATGTCATCACCAACTGGGTGGACGGAGGGAGAGCAGTGGATGTCGTCTACCTTGACTTTAGCAAAGCTTTCGATACTGTCTCCCACGACATCCTGATAGAGAAGCTGAGGGAACAAGGGTTAGATGAGTGGACAGTGAGGTGGGTCGAGAACTGGCTGTCGGACCGGTCTCAGAGGGTCGTGATCAGTGGAGTAGAATCTGAATGGAGGCCTGTGACTAGTGGTGTTCCCCAGGGCTCGGTGTTGGGTCCAGTCCTGTTTAATATCTTCATTGACGATCTTGATGAGGGTATAGCATCCACCCTCAGCAAGTACGCCGATGATACAAAGCTGGGAGGATTGGCTGACACGCAGGAACACTGCGCTGCCATCCAGAGAGACCTGGACAGGCTGGGGAGCTGGGCTGGGAGAAACCAGATGAGGTTCAACAAGAGCAAGTGTAAAGTCTTGCACCTGGGGAGGAACAACCGACTGTATCAGTACAGGCTGGGGGATGACCTGCTGGAAAGGAGCTCTGTGGAGAAGGACCTGGGGGTCCTGGTTGAAGACAGGTTGGCTATGAGCCAGCAGTGCGCACTGGTGGCGAAGAGAGCCAATGGGATCCTGGGATGCATCAGGAAGAGTATGTCCAGCAGGTCGAAGGAAGTGATCCTCCCCCTCTACTCTGCGTTGGTCAGGCCCCACCTGGAGTACTGTGTCCAGTTCTGGACTCCACGGTATAAAAAAGACAGGGATCTCCTGGAGAGAGTCCAGAGAAGGGCCACGAAGATGATTAAGGGCCTGGAACATCTCCCATATGAGGAAAGGCTGAGTAAGCTGGGTCTGTTCAGCCTGGAGAAAAGAAGGCTTAGGGGAGACCTAATTAGTGTTTATAAATATCTTAGACTTGGGACGCAGGGGGATTTGGCCAGCCCCTTTTCAGTGGTCTGTGGGGACAGGACTAGGGGCAATGGCTGTAAGCTGGAGCATAGGAAGTTCCGCACCAACATGCGGAAGAACTTTTTCACAGTGAGGGTGACGGAGCAGTGGAATAGGCTGCCCAGGGAGGTGGTTGAGTCTCCTTCTCTGGAGATATTCAAGTCTCGTCTGGATGCCTATCTGTGTAATATGAGATAGGGAGCCTGCTTTGGCAGGGGGGTTGGACCCGATGATCTCTTGAGGTCCCTTCCAACCCCTAAGATTCTGTGATTCTGTGAAGCTATGAATGGGTGGCCATTTCTTCACCCTGTTTGCTCCCCCAGTGTTGGTAGTCTTACTGATACTATTCATGGCATTACTCACACATGTGCAAGAAAACAAACAGAAAACCCAAACTTACAGTGAGTGAAAAAAATATGGCAGAAAGCTATTTAAAAACACGGAACCCATTGTCCCTATAAATATCATAGAATAACTGTTGTACAAGCTCTTGCTATTAAATAAACTTGAGTTTTGACAGCAGGAATGGTTTAAACCAATAAGGGCACTGCATGTCATTAGGTCACCTCATTATGCATAAAAGGCTATAGGCCGTAATGAAAACATGGTTTATGAGAGGGATCTGTGGAAGGAAAGAGGGAATGTCAGCTTTTCATGTCAACATGCCTGCACAAGCTGTCAATAAAACGGGATGCAAGGCGTGTATTAATCTGAACAGATGTTATTTCTTTATTTAACACATTGCCTACTAGCATTTTAATGAGCAATTGCTTTTCTGATTTAAGGCAGAAAAATCTGTACTGAGACTGTTAATAGAATTTTAAAGTAATATGATCTTCTATAGTATGATTTTGGAAACCTCTTTCATTTAGTTTTCTCTATCAGATAGTAAATCTCTAATTTTCCCTTTCCAAAGATCCTCCAATTTTGGTGACCAAAGGCCTGGAGGATACCAGCACCTATGTTGGTGAACGAGTAGAACTGAGCTGTGAAGTGTCTGAGGATGATGCAAATGTGAAATGGTAAGCCACACTTTGAACAGATACTGTTTTCCTTGAGAATAAACCCCAAAGTATTTATTTGTAGGCAAAAATGTAGACACTTTTTTCTTCATCAGTAAACCTGAAAACTGTTAAGAAAATGAAAAAAAAAAATCCAAAATATAGCAATTTCAAAAATACCCTTACACATTCATGGATGAGTTTAACCTGTTCATGTGCCTTAAGTCTTGTAAAGTCTTCTCTGGAAGTTTAAGTCTATGGGAGTCTTATTTGCACAGGACTTTTAATGTAAAATAATCATTCTTTGTTTTCCATTAGGTTTAAGAATGGTGTAGAACTTACCAATGAACCTAAATCTCGGTATCGAATCAAGGTTGAGGGTAAAAAGCACACCTTGATCATAGAGGAAGCTGCAAAAAATGACAATGCAACCTACTCAGTAATGACAACTGGAGGCCAGTCAGAAGCTAAGCTTTCGGTCGATTGTAAGTACCATTCATCTTGCTCATGAATTCATATGTCATAGTTTACTAGCTTACAGAAATAAATAATTTGATTGCCTTTCCCTGGATGTTGAAAAGAAGACACAACTTCCACACCAATTTCTTTGCTGCAAACTTCCAGAACAGTGACTTTCCTTTAGACACTGCAGTAACAGGCAATGAACTGCTTGAAAACTTTCTGTTAGGCTGTTAAGATGGAAAACAAAGCTATCCATCCAAAGAAATAATAATCCATCAAAGTGAAATTTTCAAGGGAATTATCTGCTGTTCTTGAATCCTTTCAGGTTTTCATGGGAAAGCCAAACCAAGACTTTTTAACCAAAATCAGAAAAGAAAAATATGTTGGGCAAAATAACTAGTTGTTTATAACTAGGCATATTGTTCACGGGCATCAGGGTCACTTGAGCTGAACTCATAGGCATAAACACAGGACTCTAGTTCCCTCAGTACTGTTTGTGCAGCATCATTTTAAAATGCCCGTGTCTTTTAGTGACATGTGTGTGCTCATCCTCTAAAGTTATCATGCATTATGCATAAGCATACACTGTTTTGTAATACTCATAATGCTTTTGACTGTTTTTTACGTACTGGCATCCTAAGCCCAACCAAGTCATACTGTTCTGTTATCAAGTTGAAAATTATCCTACATGGATATTGAGTTCTGTCATCCTGCCTTTCATGTAACTTCTGAGCATTTTCCAACTGGCTTTTTATAAAACAATGCCTGAGACACCAGTTCTCAGAATCAAATGTTACAAAACCTATGTGGGTATTTGCAGGAAACATAAGAATAATGGTGTAATGTATGAAGTTAAGCTTACTGGTTAGTCAGCCTTTCCTACCAGCCTGTCCAAACAGGTTGAGAACTACAGTCCCCACTTGTGATGATGTACATTGGTAAGTTTCCAAATTATCTCAGATCAGCTGGAAGAGCTATGAGAGCAGTTAGATTGCTGTTAGATCACAGGAAATGTGGATTGTAACCCCTTCTAGTGCATAGGCCTGAGGCACAGGTCTTTCACATCTTGAAAATTTCTTAGTGGACGAAGGAGGATAGAAACACTCCAGCACCAAAACACCAGACAGGCTACAGTGCTCAAATTATACTTCTGGGCTTAGTTCTTCTACTGTCAGTGTCCATGGAGTTTCCCCAGTCAGGGCATGAGTATTTTGGATCACCCTTTCTAAGTCACCAGACTACATGAAAAGAGGTTAATTTATGCAGTTTACATGTAGATATTGCTGGTATTTCAACATGAGCACTTTATTATTGGACGCATTTTTCTGATTTGAGGACTACTGTGATGGCTAGCAGCACCTCTGTGACAGAATCATAAGCTATCATCATGTTTGATATTAGCACTAATATCTCTGCCTCTGTTTTCCTAAGTGAGACCACTGAAGATATCACTTGCACTAGAAGACCAGACTGTGAGGCTTGGACAGGAAATCCACCTTAAGTGTGAGATATCTGAGAATGTGGAAGGGAAATGGTACAAAAATGGACAACAGATCGAAGCTAGTGACCGTGTAAAGCTTTATCACAAAGGAAGGTAAGACTGTTGTGTATTTACTTGACTTTTGATGGAATAAAAATGTAGAGATGTGCCAATATCTGGGTTACCTCACTGAAAATTGCATGGTAATGAAACCTAAACTCTGTCCCTTAAATATATTTATTTTTATCAGCATAAATCTATGTCTCATTGCCAAAAGGTTATGTGCCTTTTGGCTGTGGAGGACAATAATAAAATCTTTGATCCAAGTTCAAGTTATTACTTTTTACTGGCATTGCTGTTGCTGTTAGTATGGGATATTAAGTAGTAAAATAAAAGAATGGTTAGGCAGTATTAAAAATATATAGCTTTTAAATGTCTGGGAGTTTTATAGCTTCAGTTTGTATCAACTCAGACCATATGTCTATGCCCATGCCAAGTGTGTGGAGATACCAAGTCCCTTTGCATTTATAATCCAACATTTTTCATGGAAAGTTTGTCAGTTTAAAAAAAACCAAATACCTAAAACAGAACAAAACAACCAAACCAAAAACTTAACCCATAACTACATCCCCTTCACTTCAGCTTACCTGACCATTCACACAGCTGGGAACTGCACTTGCAAAGGTGTTCCTAAATATGTTCTGAATTGTTGCAATGACTCCATAATGCTCGCTCCGTTGCAGTAAGGTACAAGACCCAGATATGCAACAACTCCTTGGACTGATATACGGTGAAGGACATCCCCACAACCCATGCAAGCCCATGGGGTGAGGTGAGGGAAAGAGGAAGGGCACAGAGGTCATTCCTACCATGAACAAAGCTTAGCTACAGAAGGTCATAGGAGAGCAAATACATCATCGTACTGAAGATGCAGTTAGATAATAAGAACAGCAAATGTTTTTCTCATTCATTCCTTTCTTCTGAAAAACAAATAGTAGATTGAATCCTGTCACAAAGATGGTCTACCAAAAGTCAGAATATTCCCGCAATAGGATCACCAAAAGATTTTGTCTTGAACAGTCAAATTACAATCTAATGACAGCAGCAACAGAATCCCTGTGTCAAAGAGATTACTTCTGAATTTCTCTACTTCTGTGTTCAAACAAAAATATTAGAATTGGTTACATTATTTGGTGGTTGTCTCAATAATATTTTGTACAAACGATACTGTATTTAATCAGCTAAAACACCATTAAGCAGACAGAAAATGGTATTTTGGTCAGTAATTTTACACACTTGCACAGATCTCCTGAACTTTTCACAAATTTTTCCTTATAGCTTCATCCAGTCTTCAAAAATAATTTACACTGATTTCTTTTCCAATTTTCCAGAATCCACAGATTTGTTATAGCGAGCGCTGCTGTTGATGACGAGGGTGAATACATGTTTGTACCAGATGCATATAATATTAATATTCCATGCAAAGTACATGTTGTGGGTAAGTATATGTCATGATGACTAATATATAACATCTCTCTCAACCTTTGGAAATTAAAAGCAATGTGAAATACCGTTGATTACAATCAGTTTCTTTCCTCTGATCAGGCATCCACCACAGAAAACAAACCTGCTGCAATGGGAAAGTGCAGGTGAATTAGTCAGAGAGCACTTTGCCTGTGCTTGGGATCTGCTCATAGTTTGCAAGCCTGGGGAAGCTCCCAAGAAAGATTTATTCATATTGAATTCCTAAACCTAAACCAGTATTAAAAGCTTGTGTAAAGCACTGGTTGCTATCCTCTGTTCAGATATACAGTTTTGTCATTTTTGAAAAATTAGCAAAAAATTATTTAGTTTGATAGAAGAATTATTAGGATCAGCACATATTTACCTATTTGCTAAATGCAGTAAAGAATATCTAGACATCAAAATATTTCTGTCCAGCTTTTATTGAGTCAGCAAAACGGAAGGCTTGTTAATGGTCCCAGTCTCTTAAACAAAAATAAAACAAAGGCATTCACTCTTACCACTATAATACCTCACTGTTTTTAATTTGCAACTAGCAACTTGGAAATCAAAAGGAGAGCAATAGAAATGAGTTACGTAACTGAAGATGAAAGAAGTGGAATATCTGTGTTAGAAAAAGTATTGGCAAGGCTTCAGGAGAATAGATAGGGAAGCGGTACTAGAGGGGTAGGCCCACTGATATCGCTTGCCATACACTAAAAAAAGTTGTAAGAGGATATCCATCAGTTCTTCTCCATATTTATGGGGTACAATAAACGACAATTCCATTTTCAGAAAAAGGATTTGGGTTAAAAAACCTTTTAAAATCTAAGAGCAGGGTTGGCTGAAGCGTGTTGTAGAAAGCCTTCAATGGTAATTCTCAAGCATCGCTTGAGAATTCTCTTTCAGAATTTACCTGAATATATATAATTCTTCCACAGGAAGATAGATTTTTTTTCCTTTAATCATCCTACTACTCAAAAATTTCTATGGTGCCGTGATTTACTTTTCATCAGAAAACTATTTCCTTAAAAAGAATTTTTCATGACAATTTTTCTTCCAAACAAAAAATCAGTTGACTAAAACTACCAGGAAAATACAAAACATAGAACATATTTCTCTATTGCTGCAGATGTGTGCCAGGTCACTGAATTGTCAGAGTGGCAGAGACAAGACAAATTTGCAAAATCTCTACTTTTTCAGATCCTCCTAAACTCCACCTGGATGGTCTTGGGGAAGATAACACTGTGACAGTAGTGGCAGGAAGCAAACTACGACTTGAGATCCCCATCACTGGGGAGCCAACTCCAAAAGTGATGTGGAGCAAAGGTGACAAGGTACATTGCCATTATAGACATTTCTTTAGAATCTCTAGAATTGTTTTGGTTGGAAAAGACTCATTGCCAAGTCCACCACTAAACCACGTCCCTAAGCACCACATCTACGCATCTTTTAAATACCTCCATGGATGGTGACTCAATTATTTCCCTGGGCAGCCTGCTCCTGTGCTTGATGACCTCAAGACATTTTCCTTATACCTAGGCTAAACCTTGCCTGGAACAACTTGAGGTCATTTCCTCTTGTCCTACCACTTGTTACTTTGGAGAAGTAGAGCTTAACAAGGGCCCTCTTCCTTCAAAAAACCCCCAGCCTTTAACCTTGTGAAGATATTTATTTTAATGGCAGAAAATAAGGAGTAGATGAATTTTATCTAGAAAACTTTCCTCACTTAAAATGAACGCTAAAATGGATACATATTATTTAGTAACTTTTGGGTCTTTTTGAAGAAAGGCTGAAATTAATGAGGGGAAAACATGGTTTTGCTATAAGGAGAGTGATATATGAGATGCAGAAGAGAACTAGTAAAAATCTACCAAATGACAACTTCCTCTGCACATACAGCCCAGAATGGCTGCCAGGATTTGACAGGGGGCCATGGTATGGTCTGGTTTTGGAAAATGAATGGTAAATTTTCATGGAGAGTCAAGCCTTGGATGAAACAATAGGCCTAGGAATTGGCGTCTTAATGCAAAACTTTACTCACATCAATCCCTGACTGTGTAATACCAAAAAGCCACTTTTTGCATTTAAATCTTCCCTGTGGTACGTGGAAGCTGACACATATTATTAATACTCGATTCACCACAACCATCCGGCCAAATCTGACTACTATTTTTCAAAGACTAATTGTAGTAACACTGTGGATTGTCCTAATAGGGAATTATTCTAGGAGAGGTCTTACTCCAAAATATGTGCCAGCATTTCAAATCCATGAGGAATACATTTCAATCTGACTTTTGGAAGAATCCACTATTGTATTTCCATCAAGTTAATGGCAGGTAGTATTGACAAAATCATGTTCTTGATCTCAGGACAAGTAGGCTTAGTGCTTCTTCCTTTGTGATGCAATGGCTGAACTGGGTACTAAACAGTTACCATGTTTTGAAGTTAGTTATGTGTCCCTCAGATATTTTTTGTGATCATTAGGTGACTGAAATTCTGAGCTTTAATGTGTTTTTTCTTACAGTTGCTTTAGTATTTTTGTCGGTGTCATGAATTGCATTTGGAATTTTTTTTTGAGCATTTTGATTCTCAAATCCAGAAAATAAGACTTTTTCCTCTACTTGCTTTGATTCTTAGTGGATCACAGACAGTGGAAGAATACGGGCAGAAACATATCCAGACAGCAGCTGTCTGGTCATTGATACAGCTGAGAGAGAAGATTCAGGTCCTTTCAGAATAACGTTAAAGAATGAGGCTGGAGAGGACACAGCTCTAATCAACATTAAAGTGGTTGGTAAGTCATGTGGAATAGGGCATATAAGGCATGTCTTTTGTCACAGCCCTTTTCAATAAATGCTCCTTGAAGGACTCCACTTTTCTGCACCCCAACAAGAGATAAATTCTTCCTCTACCTGAAGAGTGTCTTCTGTAGAGGCTGTCCAACCCAGCTACAAAACCATTGTAGATTCTCAGAAAACTTCCATTTCCCTGTTTTTCCCCATTTTCAGGTGTGGAATTGAGGTGCAAGGACACTAAGGCCCAGTATTACTGAAGGACACAAGAAGGAGTTAATTATAAACCCTCTGCCACCTAAGGCTGCAGAGGCCAAATGTGCGGTTGCCTCAAGCTGCCCTTAGCATTCTCTGTTCTCCATTCTCAGTGTGGCTGTGGATGCAGTCTTACAACATGCCCTCAAGTGCCTCAAGTGTCTTGACTTTGCTGAAGAGCTTGCCATTTATCACTTCCTAACCACCCACCAGCATCCACAAAGGCTGCCTTTCTCCTCATTAGGAATTCAAAAACCATCCAGATTTGTTTCTTACTTGACATTGTTTATTTCAGCCTATGCCAAAAGAAGAAAGTGTTGGGGTTTTTTAAAATAATATTTACTTTGTTTACAACAGATGTCCCTGATCCTCCTCAGGCACCAAATGTGACTGAGGTGGGTGAAGACTGGTGTGTTATGACCTGGGAACCTCCAGCAAATGATGGTGGATCACCCATTTTAGGTACATACTTTTCTTTTTTTTTTTTTTGTGGTGATGCTCTAATACAGACAAAAGACACAAACCCAATATAATGGATGCCATAGGATCACAGATCAGGTCCTGGAGAGTTGCAGCTGCAAGAATGTTCCACCCAGTCTTCAACTTTAGTGGATACCTGTTTTTCTAATCCTTTGAGATTTGTAATTTTTTATGTTGCCATATTATCAGCCCTCCTACTTGTAAAAAAACTTCTTATAATACCAAACTTGAAAGAGTCAGCCTGTTTGAGTGTTAGCATGAATTTCAGAAACAATTTAGTGAGTACATGGGGATACCTCCTAATACATTGAACATTGAAAATTAGAGGTGCACAGAGGCCAGCAGAATCAGGTCCTTTTCACTCTGACCTAACTACAGCAGTGTTGTGAAGTCCAAAAAAATGCATTACATGGCCACAAAAGCCAAACAGGTGACTGTCAGATAACTTGCAACAGGAAAAATTTAACAGCAATGCCTAGACTAGTCTGAGGCTAGAAGGCACTATGGAAGTGCATCCAGAAGTAATACCATTGGCAGTAAAAAAAATAGACTCTTTGCTTTATGCTACCACTTATTCTAATAAAATCTTGTTTGGTCCATAGGCTATTTCATTGAAAGAAAGAAGAAACAAAGCTCCAGGTGGATGAGGCTGAATTTTGAACTGTGTAAAGAAACAACTTTTGAGCCAAAGAAGATGATTGAAGGAGTTGCTTATGAAGTCCGTGTATTTGCTGTAAATGCAATTGGCATTTCCAAACCAAGCATGCCATCGAAGTCCTTCGTTCCTTTAGGTAAGTAATCAAGAGCATAGAGTTAGGTATGCATTTAGAAGATTATTCTTAATGTATTACTACAGTCATCTAATTATATAACTGTAGTTCTTTTGGGACTTAAGTTGCTCAGGACCGGTCTTTATTAGGTGCTGCATAAACTACAAGTCTGTCCCTGAAGGACTCATAGTGGGCACTACAATAAAGCAGTGGCATGCTATAGGTGAGCTTGATATGGTCAATATGTTTGAAGGACCAGTACTAATAGATCCATATTTTTCTGAATCAGGTACCTCCTGAGTCAACAGATTTAAACTATTGCCTGCCAAACTGGCAATTAAGAGAATTGATAAAGATGATGGATTATAATCTTGGTTGTATTGTGTGTCTTTATCCTGATATAAGTTAAGTCAGGTACTGGCCAAAAATGATCAGGAAAGGTGACCAGAAGTCTAAAGATCACTATTTGCAGGCTTCACTGTATGGAAACGACTCAAATCTTCATGTTGCCATTACACAGTAGCTTGCCATTTAGAAGTGTACTAGTACTCATAAATAATCCATACATTTCCATTAAAAAATATCACAGTGATATGATCTATCATAGAAGTAGAAATCTGTGAAAAAGTTAAGTGAATTTACCCAATATTGCAATAAATCATGTTAAGAGACATTTGAGTAGTCCCTAATTTCACTCAATGACTAATGGGTCTCCATTACCCGAAGTAGGGGCTTTTTTTCCCGGAAAGGGATCGTATATTTTCATTATCCTTTTGCACAGTCCAGATTAGGCTAGGTCATATTTTATGCTATTCTACACACCATCTTATTGCTCTGTATTAAAGTAAAAGGCTTGTTATTCATTGAGTGACAGACTAATTTGGTGGCCTTTTCATATACAGAAACAGATTTTCAAACTATTGTGACAACCACAAGTCCCTGAAAAATAAAGGTGTCTTGCTCTTTAGGCCAGCAAAAGTTCCCACCTTGCTCATTGGCAGCCCCACAATGCAAAGGAGGAGGAAAGAGGAGGCTGTTATTGCTACAGCATGCTCTCCTCTTACCATAAGATACCGACAGTTATAGAATATACTACTCACAACTTCTCTGCTTTACCTTCCATCATTCTTTGTCCTTCCCACCTTCACTGTGGGTTAGGCTGTGAGCAGATATGGGATGAGGTAACTGGTTCTCCTAGCTTGGTCCTAGTTGGGAAAGAAGTGCCAGGGGTGGCAGCAGTAGGTAGGATTTAGCCTGTCACCTATGATGCTAAATTAGAAGAATACACATCATAAGTGCAAACCTTTAATCGTAACATGGTTTTCTTCCTTCTCCCCGCTGCCTGCTTGCTTCAGCTGTTACCAGTCCACCAACTCTTCTGGCAGTGGATAGCGTGACTGATACATCAGTTACAATGAAGTGGAGGCCACCAGACCACATTGGAGCAGCAGGATTAGACGGCTATGTTGTAGAGTACTGCTTTGAAGGAAGTAAGTGACAACAACTGTGGTATGTTACTCATACTGAAAATAGGTGAGACTTTCTCCATTTGTTTTTTCTATGGGTGTGTCAGGTACTCTAAGGCAGAGATTAGTTAGTCAGAAAATCTCAGGCAGCTGGATTTTGTTCAGGTTTCCTTTGGTTTCCTTTGGTTCCTGCCCATTGGTTGTAGTTCAACCCATCTTACATTTGAACTAAAATCCAAATCAAAAGCCATATAATCTGTTGCAGTGTACCAAGTACAATGTTAATTCCTATCCTCTTTTTTGAGCTAAATGAAGAGCCAATGCAGTAGAGAGTGGATAGCTGAATGAAATAATGAATAGATAGAAGTGCAGTCCAAAATATGCACAGGTTGGCTGGTTTTAGGGACAGGAGGTCCTCCATGTGGTAAACCCTATCTCGTATTACTAATTGGCTGTTTCAAGTGCCAGTTCCCAATACTGAGGACAGCCTTTCCAATAGCTAGCTGTAGAAATTATCTAGGCATGCAAATTGCATGTCTGGATATTGAATTTCTACAGTGTTTCAGTGTAGTTAGATAAAACATCTTTAGCTATGTCCATCTAAGCCATAAATCTATGTAGAAATGAAGGAGAAAGATAAAGGTATAAGAAACTGAATAAACTTATGAGAGTAAAATAACAAGGAATAGGGAAATATAATTGATGTTTTACAACTAAGAGTCTCTGGTCATCAAGCAGCAGAAACTTAGTTTTTTCCAGCAGCTTTTCTTCTGTCATCAAATGAAGTCTATTTTCAATAAGTAAAATCTACCAACTCCTGGGTAAGTATCAAATAGCCTGGAGTAGTGGTATGTGCAATACCCAGCCTCTGCGGGCAAATGCCAATCAGTGGGACTCCGGCAACGTTGTGTGTTTGGATGAATGGGACACAGTTATCTTCAGCTCTCTACCTGCTGCTCTTAACTGTGCTGTAAATCATGTGAAGAGTTGAACATCTTTTTTTCATAAAGACATTTATTCCAATGAAAGATTTTCACAAATCCAGCCCACAGCCTGGAAACAAGAGGTAGAGGACACATCACATGTTTCACCTTCAGACAATCCAGAAAAACAGTAGCTCGTAAACGTGGTCAGATACCACAGGAAAAGAGTGTCCTCAGCTCTCACTCAGGAAAATCAGAGGGGGAGTGAAGAAGAACCACTGGCTTTTCTCAGGATCACTCAGCATCTTTTAGTATTGAGCTGAATGTCTGTAAGGAGCAGGAACAGACTGTAAGAAGCTCAGAGGTCTGGAGAAGATTACCTGAAGGCAGACACTCCTGGAATGGTAGGAAGGTGTTTCCTTTTATATTGGGAGGGAGCTGTGGGAACAGCTCAGAATGAGTAAGCATGCAGCCTTACATCAAGATGCAGCATTTCTATGATGTTCCCATTGCACAGGCAAGATGCAAGGGGATATAAAGGGGGACTGTCAGCATGAGGGCTCCTGTATATGCTGTATATTATGCTCTGTTTAGCATCAGTAGGATGGCAGGGGCAAAGTTAAAAGTGTTTGTAATGTGTCACTGTCGTAAAACCCTTGACATTTCCAAATTAGGTTACAAGAGAGGATAAGAAATATATACACAGTAATGCAAACTGTGATGTTCAAAGGAGTCTTCCAAACCTGTCTTTTAAGGGCTATTAGACAGAAAATTATTGTATACCTGTTGAACGGAACAAATTCTTTACTTTTCTTTTTTCAGATAGGTTTAAAACATACGAAGATACAACAAAATGGCAGTCATCTCTGTCATTTTATTGTTACCCACCTCAGTTAAAATACAATGGGTACAATGTATTTTACGTAGCTTTCTGAGTGTTTATGTATATCTATATATGCCTTCTATATATGCATATACATCTATATATACACAATTGACATTATTTATGTATATATGCTTTGAAAATTCTTAGGACGAAGAAAGCTTAGTAGAAAATTCCAATTTAAAAATATGTGTTATTAAAACATACATCCTTTTCTCTGTGTTCAGTCCTTTGTTTCTTTCTTGCAATATCTCAGTGCCTCCTTTTTCATTCTTTTCAGTGCCTGTTCTACTTCCAACTAATTTCTTCTATACTGTTTAATAACTCTTTTTAATTTCAAGGTACTCTTTTAATGAGTGTCTATTTTCATTCTGCTGTTCTTTTCTTTTAGTTACCTGTTTGTAAACTCATTTGTCTTTACCTTCTCCATTCTTTCATTATTGTCACTGAAGTAGTTCCAAGGGGGACTTTTCTAAGACTTCCTTTCTGATCACAATGAGAAAATAGGAAGAATAAAAATGTAATTATGATTTAGAACCATGAACATTGATTTAGCTTCACAAAAATTGGTATTTGCCTTTAGTTTGGACTTTGTAACTTGATGAACATGGTGGACTCTTAGACTTCCTTAACTGCAGTAGCACTGCATATACTACTGAACTGGAGTCTCATCAAGAGTATCTGGATCCAGCCTTGCATAGGACTGAACATAGAACTCGCCTTCCCAGGGCTAGTTTACAACATCCAACTTGAATCTCTTACTGTGGAGTAGACCAAATTTTGTTGGCACTGAAGAAGTCAATTCCCAGTAAAATATGTTGCTGACTCATTCTTGTTTAACATTTCAAGGCTAGTAGAGCTTGGCCCTAGTTTTCCCCAGAACACTACGTTTATCTGCCTTTAAAGGGCCATGGTACCTGCAGATGATTTGTTTTCACAGCTTGTAAATAAGCATTCTAGTGTATCACTGTTGGCCAAGATCTTTTCTAGTGTCCCCATCCAGGGTCATGCACAGATATTACAACAGTACTTTTACTATCCTAAAAATAGCCACATCCAGGATTCCGGGAAAGGCACTGGGCAGTCATAGCTTTGTCCAGGAAATAAAGCCTTAGTGATTACATAGTATCTGTCATCATCCATGGTTTTGACCTTCTTTAATTTTCTTTCTATGTTGCCTTTACCTAAATGTGTTTTCTTCTTCCATTTCCTCAAACTTTTTTTCCCAAGACTTCTCCTTTTCTGTCTCTCTTACTCAGAATTCTTCACTGAATTTCTTCTCTCTTCTACGATGTGTTTTCTTCTCCTACACTTTCTCCCATCATCATTTTGTTTCATTTCTCTCTTCCAAATGTTCCTTTTGTCTCTTTCTTTTCATCTTTCCAGGGCTGTGATCAGGCCTAAAGAAAAAAAAACCAAACCTGATCCCACCTTATCTCCTCTTCCTTTAGCTTTTCTGTGAGCATCATGCATAACTGTTCTTTGATCTAGATGCCCTCTTCCCATCTCTTTCCTCCCTGCAGTATCCCTAAATATGGGTCCTCTAAATATTTAAAGCCCAGCATCTATCTTTGCATACTTACTAACAGGAATTGCTAACCACTGACAAAATGCTCCATCTGTGTGAAAGTGGGTGTCTCTGATTAATTTTAAAGATGGATTCTCACAAGGTATATCGACAGATCAGTCTGAGGAAATTCTGGAGCCACCTTTTAACCTGGAAGGTACAGTATTCAACAAAGGATATACATCTTCTCTAATGAAAGAAAAATGCTCTTCATAGAAGTAAAGATACATAAGTCTACAGAACTTGCTGTGTCCACTGATAAGGGGAGGGGGAGGTGTTCAGAAACCAGTCATTGATTGCTAGAAGCTGAAAGCAGCAGCTTGAAGGAAAAGCTTAATTCCTAAAAGTAAGACCCACAGTTATGAAAATATATATCACAGTATTGCACACTAAGTCTGCAGGGCTCTCCAGCTTATAATAGTGCTCTTCTGTCCCAATATTCTATCTTTATACACTGTGGAAGGGATTGATACTGATTTGCTACTGCATAAATTTGACCTTCAGTGTCAAGGTGCTAGCCATGCTAAAGTGACCTGTTTAGAGGACAGAGTGGAAAAGAAAACATCATTCACAGCTGACGTTTTTCTGAAGGGCTGTACTGTTTCTTTTCATCTCTCCATGGTTTACATGTGACTGCCTAGAGGAAGGATTAAAAAAATCCAAGAATGCTGTATTTACATGAATAATGCTGACACAGCCTCACTTTTTTTAAAGGCACCAGAAGAGATGGCATTTCACTGCAGTTTGTAAAAATTCTACATTTATCTTATCCCTCCGGTCTCAGTGGTAGTTTAGGGTACTTGGTACTGGTCTAATTGTAGTACTATTGAAATTTATTGCAAATCTCATTTTTGTCCAAGGAAGCTGTTAAAGCAATGATGAGTGCTTTTGGAAATACACTCTCTGTCCTCCTTTTTATTTATCAGCTGGATCTATAGACTAATCAATTTTCTCTCTGAAAATAGAGGCCTGGGGGTGTTAGTGGACAGCCAGCTGAACACGAGCCAGCAGTGTGCCCAGGTGGCCAAGAAGGCCAATGGCATCTGGGCTGTATCAGAAATAGTGTGACCAGCAGGAGTAGGGAAGTGACTGGACCATTATACTCAGCTCTGGTGAGGCTGCACCTTGAGTACTGTGTCCATTTTTGAGCCCCTCACTACAAGAAGGATGCTGAGATGCTGCAGTGTGTCCAGAGAAGGGAATAAAGCTGGTGAAGGGTTTGGAGCACAACTCCTATGAGGAAGGGTTGAGGGAAATGGGGGGTTTTAATCTTAAGAAAAGGAGGCCGAGGGGGGACCTTGTTGCTCTCTACAGCTACCTGCAAGGAGGGTGTAGAGAAGTGGGTGCTGGTCTCTTCTCTCAGGTAACAAATTATAGGATGAGAGGAAGTGGTTTCAAATTGCCCCAGGGGAGATTTAAATTAGGTATCAGAAGAATTCCTTTACTGAAAGGGTAGCCAGCCAAGTATTCGAACAGGCTGCCCAGGGAAGTGGTGGAGTCACCATCCCTGAAGGTATTTAAATTGTGTGTAGATGTTATGTTTGGGGATACAATCTAGAGTTGGACTAGGCAGGGTTAGGCTGCAGCTGGACTTGGTGATCTTAAAGGTCTCTTCCAACCTAAGTGATTCTATGATTCTAAAATTAAATTATAGGCACAGTCTAAAAACATTTATCTAAATATAAATATATAATCAGCAGAAACCTTAAAGTTTTGAAACATTTTTCCAACATATGACTAAAGTGAATCAACATAATGTTACAGTATAATTAGAAAAACAAAATGGAGATATTCATCAGAATATAATTGTCTATTACCATTCTGTAATTTTCCTCATCTTTGTAGTGGAACTATTTATAACTCCCTATTCTTTCCATTCGTCCTACCCTCCTTTTTTCCCTAAACTAGCTGATGAATGGATCGTGGCTAACCCGGAGCTGACCGACAAAACGAAGTTTACTATCACTGGCCTGCCAACTAACTCGAAAATCCTTGTGAGAGTAAAAGCTGTGAATGCTGCCGGTGAAAGTGAGCCCAGGTACCACCCACAGCCTATTTTAGTCAAGGAAGTGATAGGTAAGATCCTCCTGCCTCCACTCACCCACAGATACACTCTGCTTTCACACTTTGTTTTTTAAGATTAATGCTTACTTGTTTGAAACTGATGCCATTGAGACCTTACAAGGCCATTGTACAGTGGCTAGAAACCACAAAACTGTCTTAAAAAAGATCTGTAATTATTTTTGTTTAATTTCTGAGTGTTTATTGCTCAGCCTTTCAAGGCTTTTTATTCTGCTGAACATGATGTTGCTTTTTTTGAGTTGCACTGAGTTTCTCACCTAATCCTACCACCGTTAACATTTGGCGTTACCAAAAAGTGATGGTGCACCAAATGTAACATTGTGGGACCAAGACATTTAAGATAAGGGTTTGGACTCGACAATCTCTTGAGGTCCCTTACAACCCCTATAATTCTTACCTTACTCATTAGTCACTTCTGGGAATTGTAGACCACCGAGTCTCCTACTTACAGTGATGCTCACCAGTACTGCCTAAGTCAGAAAAAAAAAAATATGAATGTCAAACACAAACTTTTGGATTTTTTCAGAACCTCCAAAGATTCGTCTACCAAGACACTTAAAACAAACCTATACTCGAAGAGTTGGAGAAACTGTGAATCTTGTTATTCCTTTCCAGGTAAGAACTAAAAACACAGACAGGAAAATAAAATTTTTTTTCTTATATTGCTGCTGCTTAACTTCTTTCTGTGAAACTGTGTTCATCCAGTGAGTTAACTTAAGCATACGTGGAACCACACAGAAGTACACAGGCGCTTGAAAGTTTTTGCTTTGACATCTCAAATAAGTGATGTTAAACTAATTAATGAATCAGGTAACTAGCTTAGACAGACTGATTTGTCACCTGTTATTGAAAGGACACTTATAAAGCTTTATAAATCTTCCCAGTAGACTTTATATGTGAGATTATTGCTAGCACAATGCAAAATGTGCTGGCAGTATTTAGATATGGTATCAAGGGTGAGACTGTAGCATGTCATTTTTTTCTTGACTTGAGAGAGGAAAAGGAGGGGAAGAATGGCCAGTTTCACAGTGTCCTACAGAAACTGTAACTTTTAAAACCTTGAGATCACAGATATAATAATGTTTCCCACTGCATCATGTTAACTTTCATTCCCATACCCTTCACAACAGTGATTGCCTCTCTATCTGCAGGGTCCTTATTCTTCTGAACAGAATTATGGCAAAATTCATTTCTATTTCATTTCTGCAAACCTACAGGTACTGGGTGGGTGTAATCCAGCTTCTACAAGGCTGTTAAAAGCCTTACAAAAGCTTGATCAGCAATACACTGCAAGATACACTGTTCTTTAGAAAGTAAAGGAATATTCTGGGGTTATTCTGGGGTTACTCTTTCAAATAGTGTACTTAAAAAGGTGTGAGATTACAGCATCTGCAATTGTTTGCCTCTGGAAGGCAAATCTCATGGTAAAGCAGGTGGAATTCACTCTGATTTAAATACCTAAATTGGGCACACAAAGATGACACGCAAAAGATATTTTCTCTCCCACCTTTTTCTTTCCCAAAATCCTGTACAAATTGTTTCCTGTTTACAGGGAAGACCAAGGGCAAAAGTATCATGGCAGAAAAATGGTTCTCCAATTGACAAGAACCAAATCAACATACGCAACACTGAAAATGACACGATCATCTTCATCCGAAAGGCAGAAAGGAGCCACTCTGGAGAATATGACATGAAAGTGGAAGTAGAAAACTTGGTGGACAAAGCTACAATAGATATTCAGATTGTTGGTATGTTTTGAGAAACAGAAATAAATGAATGACAGAGAAACAGACTCCAGACACTGAAAGGCTAGAAGAAAACAGAGGAATCCCAAAGACCATCTTTCTCAATAGTATTTAACTCTCCACGTTCAATTACATGGCTATAGATTTATTTTCTCTAAACAAACCTCTGCACACAAGGTGCTTGTTGGAACATGTTAATCTCTTCTTTTCACTCATAAGCTTTTCATGTTCTTGCCTATCTTGCAAGCTCTTCCCCATTGACTGATATCCATACCCAGAAATGGTAGTAAATTCATAATAACTTTGTCACAAGTGTGATGTAGAAGAAATCCTACATGCTGAAAGTAAATGAAAGTAGGAGACAGACAAGAAAACACATTCACTTTTAATTTTTACCAATCTCTTTCTTTACATAATAAGCAAAACTGGAATGATTAATGATTGTCTGACTGTCTTTTAAGAAGACATCTGCAACTGGTTTTAACTTTTCCAAAATATTATGTCCTTACAGATGTAAAGAGCATACACATATTAGAAACCATACCCACAAAATGGTCAAGTTAAGTTTTAGATGATTCTGACATGTCTCAACTTTGGAAAGTTTTATTTTACAACTTCAGATTTCTTTTGACATTGTTTTTGGCATGTGCATGTCATAAGGAGAGAAAGGATTCAAGCTAAGTGAAAGATGGGTGTAGGAAAGAGAAACAGAGAAAATGAACAGTGGAAAATGTCAGCTGCTATATTTTCATTACAGATCGCCCAGGCCCACCAGAGATTGTAACTATTGATGACGTCTGGGGAGAGAATGTAAATTTATCATGGAAGCCACCAAAAGATGATGGCAATGCTGCCATTACTGGGTACACCATTCAAAAAGCAGATAAGAAGAGTATGGTAAGTATTAAGGATTTGTTTAAAAGTCTGATGCACTCATGAACTCCCCCTTTGAAAAATAAAAGCCTTGTGTGCTTAAATTAAAGCATTGATCAGTCAGTGTTCAGAAAATCTGCAAGGTATCTCTAAAAGTTCTAAAAATCTCCTGTTGACTGTAGCTAAGCCTAGACATGGAAAAATTTTCAGATGATGCCAAAGAGAAGGATGAAAAAAGAAATGAGAGATGGATTTGAGGGAAGTAAATCTGCTTCTTTTCCTTTTCTCAGTAGAGAAAATAAAACCCAAACCCACTAAGGTTGCTACTAGAATTAAAATTTAGTGCTGCTGTGTTCAAACCTGTAATGTCACACTGTGTAAGTCATTGCCATTCATTACTATGCATGGGAAAATGGTACATATGTAGTTCATAAACTATTTTGAGATTTATAGTTGAAAATCGCAATATAGAGTTGTTCATTATTTTCATTAAACTAACACGAATTTTACACCTTCTTAAAAGATGGTAGTTGGATTCTTGCTATAACACACTGCAAACTTGAGCACAGGAAGTCTAAGACAATATTTTGGGAAATGCCTTATGTAAGGGAATCTTTTTGCCTCACTACCCCCCACTTTAATATGTTGATCTGCTTCATGGTCTGATCCATTCATTCTTCCCATGCCATTATTTCCCTTCCCATCCTTAAATTTTTCTTTCTCTTCAGCCTGTAAGGAGATGGTCTCTGTCCAGTCAGAACAATGATGTCTTCTGTCTGTAACTTACTGTGTTAAGGAGAAAGTAACCACAGCAGCGTCTGTGGTCCAGTGTGTCCCGGATCATTTGGGTCATAGTTTCCCAACATTGTTAGTGGCAAATTTTGCCATTCTGGCACAGCTGGTATTCCTCAGAAAACTGTTTTCCCAAAGGGCACTTTGGCTTTTAAAGATGACCAAATATCAACGCAAAGTGTGACACAGGGAACTCAGCACAAGTTTATTTTTAGAAAAGCAAGAAAACTGTGCAAAGCAGGGTAAAGACAAGCAAAAACCTTGCTGTGGTCATATTGCACTTCATATTAGTTGCATTTTAGCATTAACTTCTTTCATCTCAGTTTGTTAGTTAAGTTTTGTGTACTAGGATAGAATTCTCATCCACTGTTCCTGCTGCAAGACTAAAGTGCTAAAACCCACCTGCCCACCCAAGCCTTTAGATGTCAGAGGACCACCAGCATAAAATTACATTTCTCATGAACACTCCATCTGTGGAACAGGGGGTAGATTAGTGCATTGTGAGTACATGTTACCACAGATTAGCTTTTCTTACCTGCTGCAGTACCTTCTCTGTCAGCAGTGGGAACTAGGAATGAAGGAGCCCGCTTTGCCTTGCACAATACAACAGCCGTAATACTAGATTTCCTGAAATGAACCCTCCCAACTAAGAATGAGTAACAATTCAGTAAGGTTCAATTTCCATTTGGCCTTCACTGCTCAGCAGTGAACTCTGTGGTATTCTTAACATTCATTTTGGACAGAGTAACTAATTATTGCCAGCTTCACTATTTTAATATCCATGAACATTCCTGTAAAAGAAAAATCTCACTCCCAGAAGCTTGATGATCCTTCCAAACAGTTAACAGTTGAGAGGTGCAGAGCACTGCAGGGAATCTTAC
The DNA here is from genome assembly GCF_964237585.1 of Gallinula chloropus. Lineage (NCBI taxonomy): Eukaryota > Metazoa > Chordata > Aves > Gruiformes > Rallidae > Gallinula > Gallinula chloropus. The sequence goes on along the minus strand of NC_140085.1, from coordinate 24,762,047 downwards.
TCTCTGTGTTTGTGCCTTTCAGGAATGGTTCACAGTAATGGAGCACTATCACCGCACCAGTGCCACCATTAACGAGCTCGTCATAGGCAATGAGTATTACTTCCGCATCTTCGCTGAAAACATGTGTGGCCTCAGTGAGGATGCAACGATGACCAAAGAGAGTGCTTTGATTGCAAAGGATGGTTAGTTTATTATCCATTCCTTGTCAAAAGGGAAGGGGTGTGTTCAGAGGCTGGAAGGGGTTTAGAGGTAAAGGCTGTATCTCTAAAACATTCAGACACGTTCCTAGCCCCAAGACCACGTGCAAGTAGCAGCAGGGACATTTCATATTAGGACTCCTTGGTCTGTCCATGCAGTTCATAGTAGGTTTTTCTTTTAATCAAGATTGAGACTTTTTTTTTCATGTTTGACATTTTCTACGATCTTGGATCTCAGCGTCATGACACCCCTGTCAGTTTTAAGTCTAGGAGAGCTGGAAGAGGAGCAAAGAAGCTGTTATGGTAGAAGCAGTGGGTCACTGCCTCCCAGTGGAGATTTGGCATAAACTGTGCAAGTGCTCCCATCCAGTTCAGGCAGGATCCAACTGATAAGTGCAACCCCTGCTTCACAGCTCTTGCAGGGGGAGCTGGACAAATTCTGACTCTGATATCAGAAGCCCTGGCGTTTAAAAAATTGTGAGTTGGAAATGGTGCTGTATACTTTTTTAAAAAGCTCCTTTATTGGAGGGAAATCTACAAACAAGTGGTTTAAAGGAAGAAAATCAATCCTGGTTACCTCAGTTTGTCTAAAAGAAAGGTGTATTTGACTCTCACAATGCAGAGGACAAACAACCACAGTGACAGACAACCACTGTACAAGCCACAGTGACAGGCTGAAGGACTGAAGGCCCAGGGTATGGGATCCCACTTCCATTATGCAAAATTATCTCTCTTTTAGCAATTGGATCATTAACAAAAGAATGACTACAGGAATTGTTTTTCATCACTGCTTACTTGCCATTGTCAGGAGCAGAGTTATCAGCCCTAAGCTGCACTGAAGTCAGTATGAGAGTTTGCATCAGGTTTCAGTGAAGCAGAGATGTTTAATATACCTGTGCACAGGGACAGATGTCAGTCTGCCCAGCTGTTCAAAATTGTAGTCATATAATCATTTTGGTTGGAAAGACCTTTAAGATCATTTTGTCCAACCATTAACCCAGCACTGACAAGTCCACCACTAAATGATGTCTCTAAGCACCACATATACAGGTCTTTTAAGTGCCCCCAGGGAGGGTGACTCAACCACTTCCCTGGGCAGCCTGTTCCAATGCTTAACCCTTTTATTGAAGAATTTTTTCCTAATACCTAATCTAAACCTTCCCTGGTGCAACTTGAGGCCATTTTCTCATGCCAGTTTAGTTTGTGGGTGAAGATGACTTATTGACAGTGATCTCCATTGCAGAACAGGGAAAAGATAGCAGGAAGAAAACAGATTTTACTGCCATGTTTTGCTTGTACAGAAACTACATCCATTCAGGTATCTATATTGTTAATGCACTGTATGAAGAAGAAAGAAAAATGGATTTTCAGATACAGAGCCAGTTTGAAATCGGAACAAACTACAAAAAATACTTGGCAATAGAATGAGGACAGCTTGTCAAGGCAGACATCAGGCAGTACATCAGTCAGGATCCATCCTGTTCTGAAATGTGCAGGTCATGCAGGCAAAGACACAGAATAGATGTGCATTATTTTGTATACTAAGGAAACAAAGAGGAGCTCTCCAACATCTACCCTATAGCATGACCAAGAGCTGTAGTCACTTCCCAGGCTCACTTCCAGCCTCCCCTACAAGTGCAATTACTAGATCCAGGTTGCCACTAAAACAGTGCAGAGGAGAGCAGACTCAGACTCTGTAGCTTTTTAAGATGCTTGGGTATTTAGCTGCATGTCAACCCTCATTTTATAAATGTTTAATTTTTTCTTTCATAGGTAAAGTCTACAAATATCCAGTTTACGATGATTTTGACTTCAGTGAACGTCCATTGTTTACTCAGCCTCTTGTCAACACGTTTGCTGTGGCTGGTTACAATGCTACCCTGAACTGCAGCGTTCGGGGCAACCCCAAGGTACAGCATAGCTCCTAACAGCATCAGTTAAAATGTGAAAGAGAGTTTAACCTGGCAATAAAAACTATAATACTATTTTTTACTATTTGTCTCACTCATAAGCCAGTCTGAAGGCAAAAGAGTGTTGTGGGCTCTGAAGAATACAAAAAATGACCTACTTACCTGTGCTATGGGCATTGCAATAGTGACTAAACCCACAGATAACTCAGTGCAAGGGCAGAACCTCAAGAAAAGGCAGGGTGTTCCTGGGACTGGCACTGACAGTAGCTGTACAGTTAATATATTAGTAAAGACTACTACTAAAATAAAGCCATAATTATTCCATAAAAAAAGCTATTTATGCTTTAAGAAAGTGCATTTCAGGAACTCTCCAGGGACCACATTGGTTCTCAGACCCACTGTGCAATGTATCTTCCAGCTTCTTTTGTGTTGTGTCTTTTTGTGATCAGTTTTCTGTTGTGAAAAAATGGAGTGACCTCGTAAAATGAGAACATAAAATGTGCTTAAGGACATGTTTGCTGCTCACTCTTCACAATTTCCAACTGTTCTATGTGAAATACTGTGAGAAATCATGCTTTTCTTATTCATTTATAGTAACAGGATGTCAAGTTTTTTCTCACATCCTTGATATCACACAGCACCTCTTATATTGGAAACAGCCTTATACTTAGGAGTTTAATTATGTGATAGGCCCCACAATGAAAAACTCTGCTCAAAACCAAATGCATGATGCAGCCTATGCTTATGTTTAAGAATTACAGTTTCCTTTCTATCATTATTTTGTCTATTTTGTATCATTTCTGGATTACTCAAATGCAACTGCTCAAACAATGATACAACGTTGAAGTTCATCAGGTTTGTGCATGTGGGTTTTCTTCTGTTTTTGCCACAGCCCAAAATAACCTGGCTGAAAAACAAGGTCATTATAATGAATGACCCAAGGTACCGAATGTTCAGCAACCAAGGGGTCTGCACCTTGGAGATCCGCAAACCAAGTCCCTACGATGGAGGGACTTACAGCTGCCGAGCAGTCAATGAACTCGGAGAGGCAGAAGTTGAGTGCAAACTGGAAGTAAAAGGTAAGGGGTTTAAATCATTGCAAATGCCCTGTGTGTCTGAACACCACCTACATCAGAGTCAAAAGTACACAAGGCAAATGCAAAAGGGAGTTCAAACAACTTTTTTAACTCTCTAGAATGAAAATAACTTGATGCGGACAAAACAAACTATATTGGTTGCTTTGTTTTCTTTTTGAGGACCTACATGATGTGCTTAAGCTATATGGTCTTTAACCCCCTGCCTCCAAGCCAATAGACATTTTCAGTGATGGCAAGGACTTTTTCAACAAGTGCCAAAACGATAAACTCTACCTCTTATTGCTACTCCACTTACCTGACAAACTCTAGTAAGACTCAGCCATACGGTTCTTAGGGAAAGCATGAAAAAAAAATAAACCAACTTGGATAAGAGACAGATCTCTGAAGGAACTGGCAGGGGGAGAGGAAGGAAGATTAGTTCAGAGCAGTCTTTGTCTGCCTTAAAATGATGTATTAAACAATCCAAACATTTGCTTCCAAAGAAAAATGTTTAATGTCATTTTTTAGGAAAATCCCATAGCAGTATCGGTGTTAGGGACACAAGGTAGTTGATAGAACTGGTATATTTGCTTTAAGAACAGAGTAATCAAAAACACAGATTTTGCAAATACAGGGAGAAGATGAAGTGGGTTAGGCTTCTACAAGTGAAGACATATCTTTATTTTCATTAATAGTCACACTTCATGAATTCCAGGTAGTTTAGCATTGATTGGGATGTCACGAATGACAATAGGATTTGGATGGGACTAATCAATCTCGGGATGGTATTTTTCAGGAAATTACTTCCTAGGAAAAGACAGGGTCATATTTAGGTGGACCAACTCCCCCTGAAGGCTTTTGCTTCAACTGTGGAATAAGCTAAATATTTCTGAAAAAAATAAATTGAGTTTATAAATAAGGAAAGCTGCCTGAAGACAACTGATAGGAAGTGTCTAACTCTGAAATTTATTTGCTGAATATGGCCTAATTATATTATTTCCATAGTCTATAATGAAAACCATAATATTTAATATCCTTGTGGATTATATTGCAATTATTTTGGATTTCAATTTCCATTTTTGGTATTTTCTAGTGTATAAAATCTCCTAGCAAAAAGCCATTGCAATAAGTTTCTATGAAGTTGAACATTTAACTAATGTAATAAAAATATGCATAAGTTTCTTTAATTATTTATTTTTAAGAAAATATGTTTAAAATGTGACCTCCTCATCCTGGAAGTATGATTGTTTTCCTTAATCACAAGCAAACTCTCTATTTCACAGTGCAAGAGAAGACATCACCACCTGACAAGGCTGCTTCATTGATTTATTTTTTTTTCATACTGAAAGACCAAGTTAATTTGTTATTTCATTAAACTTCACAAGTCCCCAAGCCCTAAAATTCTTATGCATGTTTCTACTTTTTAGTCTTTAGCACTCTGCTTGTAGTACAACCAAATACCACTTAAAATACAAGAAGCTGGTTAGTTCCATCCTTTGTTTTATAAAGAATTTTTTACATATACCGTGCAGAATACTGTGAAATATTTTCAAGATAAGAAAGAATTTAACTAATATCTTTCCATTTAAGGAAGTCCAAACTCCAAATGTTGTCATGGATTATGTATTATTCTTCAGTAATTCCCTTTCCAGCTGTTGGGAAGTACAGATGCTTCTGTTGATCTTGGACTTGTTTTTACTTAGTAGCAGCTTGAATCAGTTTGCTGGTTTTGAAGCATCATACAAACACCACGTCTTTACTCAGCCTCTCTTACAATATGCTGCTCTATGTTTGAGTTTTTAAAAGAAGCATGGGGAGATTTTTGCCTATGATTGACACTGATGGGGAATTTAATTTCTTACATTTATGGGCTGGTATCTGAAACAGACTGGAAATTCTTAGATCCTTTTCCAATGAATTAGAAGTAATGTCTCCAGGAAAAAAGTTCTGATCCTTAAAGTCGTTACTAGGTACAGCTGAGATGACACACCTGCTGATTTTTGCTGACAAATGTTTATTTAATTTTCACAGGTCCACTTTCTGAGTAGTGCTCTGGAATGGAGAGTACATGATAAACTAGGCTCACAGGTTACCAGGCCTGTCCCACTCATAGCTGATCCTTTCCATGATGGCTGTATTAAAGACCTGCCAGTAAATATTTAGGGTAGACAGTAGAGCAGTGAAGCACCAGAGCAGATTTCCTGCAGAGCTTGTATAGCCTTTGAGACCAAGAGCCTTTAAGAGCAGTTTAGAATGACAGCAGTACAATTTGTTAGGATTCACATGCACTGAATAACAGACATTTCAAGTGCTTTCAGCTCTGTGAGTCTGAGGGTTTGACTCAGTTTTTAACATAGCCAACACACCCTAGCACTTCAGTCAGATTCAAGTATCCTCTCCGATCATTCACCTCAAAGGAAACCTTGGATAGATGCATGGGCTTTGCAACAGGTCCTGAGGGTTGTATTAATCACACAATCAGACTGTTGCAGCACATCCTACAGTCTCAGTTCCTCTGGCACTATATCTTGGAGTTGCAGTTAATGTACCTTTGCGACAGTGAAAATTACTCCCCATAGACAAGATACAGTTCCTCCTTCCACACCCACTGACTCCAAAAATCTTGTAGTGTAGACATTTCTAGGCTTAAATAGTCTTCTTTCTTCAAAAATAAAGTAGCATTTATTTTAAAAGATAACTGAAAAAAATGAGTACTATACCACAGACATCTTGCTCAGAGCAGTACTTCAGTTTTAGCATCACACCTGAAAGAAGTCCTAAAAAAGGCAGGCTGCTAGGATCCCACACGGGCTGTGTGTTGTTTTTCTCCTCTTAGCTATGTAATGTTTAACTACCACCTCCCCTAGTTAATGGTTGGTTTACTGAACCCAATCTCATATCAACCACCACCAAGTGCAGTCCTTCTCCCTCCCGTCAAGCCTGTGGCTGTTGTTGTCTCCCAGTGGTTTGGGCTCTGAGTGGTCACCCTTGCTGAGATTCTTCTCTCCATCCTGGCAGGTTTAGTCATTACTTCAGACTCCTTTTTTGAAGACTGCTTAGGCTAGCTCTGTAGGGCTTAGACATAGGACAGCTGCTGCAAGGGTTCAGTGCTGACGCTCTTCACATGACTGGCAGCTCAGCTGATGAATCCAAAGGGAACAGGATTAAGCGAATAAAGCAGCTGCAGCTTGGAGAACCAGAGTAGGCTCTGGGTTTGCTATGTGGTACAGACAGATGCAAATGAGTATCCAACAGCCAGAGCATAAAAACATAATTGTGCCTTATTTCACTCTTCTATCGACTTATGTGTTGAATTACCCTTTGCTGAAGTTTCCCAGCCTGTTTGTTCATTTAGGAGGGCTCTTCGGATGACTGCTCATCGCACTCCGACAACAGAGTTCTGGATTTTTGACTCACTGGAAATGGATTGCAGAGAGAGAGTGTGTGTGTGTGTGTTTGTTGTTTGTTTGTTTTCATATGTATAGCTTTAAACTGGTTCAGCTTTACTCCAGCAAGTAACAATCAAGGTCTGATTTTGCAAAGTGATGAGGTACTGTTGAGTGCTGCCCGAATTAAGACCTACAGCCTCAAGGTCATGCTGCCTGTCTGGTGAATGTACTAGCTGTAGTGCTGTTCCTACAGCTCTTTGGATAGTAAGTCATGCATACACGGAATCTAAATGTACATATAAGGAAAAGTTCAAAATATATCTATTAAATATGAGGTAGGTCCCTAACTATGGCTGTAAACCTTTCATTACAAGCAGTAAGGAGCTGATTCCCTATCAGCTTCAACTGTGCTCAATGAAAAGACTCAGATAAAGCACTGTGCTTCTTTTATCATGAAGCAAATGTTTTGGGGAATGTTTATCTTAAGAGCGAAATCCATGTTGGTGGTCACTCTAATAGGTTGACATTAGCAAAGATGCTGTATAAGAAATATTAAAAAAATAAGGTGGTGTGTTCAACCGGGAAAAATTTTCAATGCGAATAAATACCACTATAAATATTCTGATTCTGCAGTGATATATCATGGAGTAATTAACCCAGGAGAACCGTTCTTCTTGGCGGGGAATAACCAGGTTTATAATAAGCATACTCCTCTGGACATTCCATTTCATTCCCTTCCTCTCTTTCCACATGCAAACGCATTTTCTGCATGCAAAGCGTGTATTTATTTGCTTCTTTAGATTAAACTACCTAGCATCTCATGGCATACAATGTCTATGTCACATGAGCAAAGAAGGCCAAATTAATCAAGAATATGGGTATTTAACATCTGAGTTTAGAAGGTTTGGGACATATTTCTGCTATGTCTCTGGGCACAGACCTACCTTTTTAATGACTGCCACTACCTTTGATCAGAACACTTAGACCAGGAGATAGGATTTTGAAGAATAGCTCTCAATTAGCTTGTAGAATTACTGAAAGAAGTGTCATAAAGTCATTTACTGTGCTTTAAAGACATTATTTATTACAGAATTGTAGTCTTTGGTTACAAATTAGTGGTGAGAGTGATAATCCATGCCTGAGCTTGCTCAACAGAATCTAATGACAAAATCTTTACCCAACCGAAATCAGTGAAAACTTTTTACTTGCAAACCTATAATTTTACTTCATTTTAAATTCAGGTTCGGTGGGGTTCAGAGAATTTGATTGTTTCTACAGAAACTTGTTTGCTTGTAACTTTGCCCAAATCCAGAATATTGGCAGGGCAGTTTAAAAATGTCAGGGTTGCCCAGAAACTAGTGTCCAGTATATTATGCATACAAAATTACTATTTTAAACCTAAAACATGTTAAGAAATTAGGCTAAGGTTTCCATAGTATTTGAAACATTAAGGTATTTATCTTAAATGGCTACCATAGGCATAAAGTTGAGTGTTTTTATATATATATATACACATGTAAATATATATATATATATAGATGTTTTATGGAGTCAAAATGTTTAATTAAATGTAAGGGCTCTTATAGAGTAAATAGGATGTTTTAAGTAATGTAAATGTGGATATATGACAAAGCACATACTTCAGTGCACAGGTATGTTATTAGTCTGTACTTGATTATTTTGCCTTACAGAGTTTCGACATATATATATATATATATGTGCTTCGGTGTTATGTGTGTGCTTTTTTTCCCTAGTGGAAAATACTATATATATATATGTGTTAGCTTCCTTGAAGCTACATTTGGAAACTTATATCATAAATGTCAGATGCATAGTTTGGTTCCAATCTATACTTTAGACTAATTGCAGGAGTTATAGTTACTTGTACATATTAATATAGCTTTTACATATTAATGAGAATTTTGAAGTGGAACTGGATCCCTACCTTTTACTCTTCATGTGCTTCAATTCCTACATATTTTACATGACTAAGGATTAAAACATCATCTTGACATAACTGTAAGCATAATTTCACTCAACTTTTTCTCTCTACTTTTGTGTTTGCAATTAAATTGTTACTTCTCTTTCTCTCTCTCCCTTAGTTACACAGTAAGGATTTTTGAATGTATATTGTCATCTAAGGTAAGCTTTCATATGGTTCTTGCATATGAAGCTTATGTCTGTTTACACGTCATACAATGTCTGCCTAGTATGGCATGATTTTCATTATTTCACTTAATGAAAATATTTTTTTAAAATGAATAGCATGATAGTTTCAATGCATGTAAATCCAGATTTTTATAATAATTGCTTGTGACAGTAATTCCTTTTAGTATTACACCCCACTACCTTCTAATAGCGCACATTTCAATACAAATTAACAGTGCAGGAGTTAGCATGATTAGTTGGCATGAATAAAACATAAGTAATAAAAGAGCATTTTGCATTTACAGTCACATTCATATAGGAATATACCTCTAAATAAATGAAATATTGATTCCACAGTTAATTTCATTTAAAAATGAATGATTCGTATCACAACTTGCACTACATGAGTTGAAAAGAATGCCAAAAAGCATGCTTTTTTTTTTTTGGTCTGTATTGTGCATCTATCTAAGGCCAGAGCGATGAGTTCTGCTACAGTGATGGTGTCAAATGAGACAGCTCAGTCTCATAATTGCTAGTAACTAATAGCACTTTAATTGGATAGTCCTTGTGATAATAAAGGTTACAAACTCCTAAAATCTGTACTCAGGATAAATGCCCCATATGTAGCTATCAGCTCAGTTGCACTTAGCTGAAGCATTCAGAGACAGTGATATCTTCACCCTGGCAATGTACTTTTGCTTTAAAGCTTTTGGTGTGTTCCAGAAAAGGCTCCGAAGGTAAGTGAGGTTATTAGCCAATGGGTTTGCAACTTGCAGAACATAATACTCGTGTAGGTTTGTAAGAGGACTAGTAATGGTATGTAGCTTGCTTACAACAAATGCCACCCTTCGCCTTGAGAGAGGGCAGACTAATGCTTTAGCAAAATATTTATCTTTCCCCCGTTGTTCATTCCAAATGTAATTCAATTTCAGCAAAATTAACAGAAATCCCCATGTGTTTAGTTTCCATGATACTTTTTCAATGGCATGAAACTTCACTTCTCCTTTGGATTATGTGTATTAAATTACTACTTCTACATCAGTGGGACCTGAGATGCCCTGGCTGGTGTGTTAGCCACTACATACATGTTTTTCTGGGCACTGACATCTTTTGTCTTGGATTGCTAAAATTATTGAATTCCCTTCAGAAATATTTTGCCTTGTCCCTCTTTCAAGAACACCACGGAAAACACGTAGTACTTCCAACAGCTTTCTTATAAGCTTTCTTAGAAGCCTGGGTTTCTATTACAGCAACGATTTAAAATAGGTTTGCTTGAGTCTTTTACTCATGGTGGCTTGGCCACAGTCAGGAAGCAGATAGACCTGAAAGGCTGGGAATGGTACTTCAGATACCTGTTCAGTGAGTATCTACTCCAACCAACATAAGGCTGGAAAATGGAAGGCCGGGGAGGGGAGGGAAGTTTGATTTCATAGAGACAGGAAACCAAGTTTTATTAGGGCTGGAGGAAACGCTGAGGCCCCAGTTTTGTCAGCAGGGTTTGTGAGCATGGACACTAGCTGCTGCTGCTAAGGTCCAGCCACAAGTGAGGAGTAAGTCTCCCCTATGGATTGGTGAAGGTCCACAGCTCTGAGATCACTTTCAGGGAGTAAGCACCTGGGCCAGAGGTGATTGCATGTGGTCTAATTTTTATTCAAAAGCAAATTAAAAATCATTCTTCAGACTTCCCAAGCAGATCAAAGTGTTGACTTTTATCATCTCTTTCTGGAGTCTAAAGGCATCTATATCTAAACTACTGTTGGTTTTTGTTTGGGTTTTTTTTTTCAAATGAGATTCTTTTACCTATGTCATCCCACCTGCTATTTTCAAGCAACATGGTAAATATTTTGCTAAATACTTATAATCCATTGTAAGACCCAACACTAGAATAATTTTAATGTCTCTGCATGTTCTCCACAACTCATCATAGTCAGGTGTTTTCTACATGGTTCCCTCTGGACTGACTTCCATCTCTGACTATACTCTACCCAGCCTGATGGAACTCCAGGAGGGTTATTTGAGGTGAAGCTTATCATAGACTGTTGCATGGGGTGAGAGAAATGACAGAATATATGACATACCAGAAATGAAATTCACCCTGCACAAGAGGACAGGGACGTTTGGTGTAGCACAGAACTTAATGGTTAATTTTTGTGCTGGACTTTTGAACAGGGATGAATTTTACCACATCTCAAAATGAAGTATACAACAGAGACTGACTAAATCTTTGTCACTTACATCAGAAAATAAAGGTACAAAGCTACTGCTCCAGGGGCATTCAACCTGAAGATTGTCTTCTTCCTCCTTGTCTGCAGGTGGGCTTTCATTCTTCAGACTACTGATGGATGGAGTGCCTCCGCATGTCATTGATTCATATATGCGTGAAGTACAGGCAGACAAAACTGAGGGGAAGTGAGAGTCCGTCCACAGTGTTTCCTCCCACTGCACTGGAAATTGGTAGCAGAATTACAGCGTTTTAATTCTTGCAATGACAGAACAAACGTGTGGTTGGGGAATTTTCTTCCTGGTTTTTTCTTTTTTTTTCCCCTTATTTGTTGTTTTGTTTTCCCTACCTGCTCTTACTGAAAGAAAGAATACGCATGGATTGCTTTGGGGTTGAAATGAAATGAACTGAAGACGACACACGTTCTGTAATGTTCAGCTTTATTTTCTGTTTGATATTGTGTTCTGTTTTTTAAAGAGGAGAGGAGAAGCTGTGTAATCAACAGGAGGAGGCAGTCAGAGTTTGTACTTGGTGGTACAAAGCATATCTTTCTCAGACTGAAAGTACATGGATTAGCCAGTAGCTGTGCAATAAGACCCTTGGAATACATACCTCTTTGATAATGTATCTTATTCACCTAAGAATTGTTTAACAGAATATGGCTTTACTATATAATTAATACATATGTACTTAATGAGCATTTAAGCTGAACATACCTTCCTTTAGAAGTTTTGGTTTCCTAAATCTGACCCATCAGTCTCTCAACTGAACTGAAATTGTTTTATTTAATGTATAATAAATATGAAGTGTTTAAGATCTATCAAGTTCTTGTTCATTATTTTTTTAGAGTTTTTTCTGACTTATCATACCACATTTCTTGTTTAATTTCCATGTGCAGCAAAGCAGGATCTTGAGCCCACCGCACTGAGTTGAAAACAGTATCAGCAGTCAACTAACCTGACGGGCTTACACTTTGAGACACACGATGCAGGATGTGAGTGAAGATAAATGCTATAGATAAATGCAGTTTTGTGTCTATATATTTTCAATATTTAAAATACTATAAACACCAACTGTGACAGCTTTCATCATTCTGGATCTGCCCCCTTCCTGAGCAATTCATGGAGCTCTTGCAGGTATTGCAGCAGCAAAGGAACTCAGACCATATCACTCATCAGATTACCATGCAAGGCAAAACCCACCTTAGAATAAGGTAAAACAGCTACCTTACTTTTCCAACTCCAGTGTCTTTAACCTCCGAGTATTTCAGGAGTGGGAGTGGCTTTCTGTAAGTCTCAGGCAAACTCCAAAGCATGTGAGACACAAGGTCACCACATACTTTGGCCAGGTTGTCGATTCCCTGTTGCTCAGTCATTTATTTACCAGTTCTCACTCTGGCTGTGTGGATAGGGTAGGTTATGTGCTTACTGACTCATGATTGATCTTCCTTTATCCTTTGTAAAAGATAACGGCCTACTTAGACATTACAAGATGTTTTCAGACATCCAGCAGTCAGTAATTAATCAACAATGAAAGAATGTGTTACTATGAACTGCCACTGCTGAACTGGCATTTTTCACTTGAACTCCTGCTTCTTTCCCCTTGGGGAGCCAAATGCATTTTCTCAGTTAATGTTCTGTAGATCTTACTTTCTCCAAGACCCTTTTTCTTCCTTCCAACCTTCCTATTTTTGTGATTTCTTCTGTGCTTCCATCTGTGCAAGGAAAGAATTCTCCCCTCCCAGTGATCCTGGACACCCCCCCACACCTGCATTTCACTCAGCACTTGCCAAAAGCAATTCTCTCCTACACATTAATTCACACCTACACAACCATCCACATGTGAAGGCAACATATCCACTAAGAAGAAAATTCCATAAAGGATTAATAATGTGCCTTTATTCTGTACCTCCTCAGTGAATCAGGACTCTGTTTTCAAGCACTGAAAGCTGCAGGAGAGGGTTAGTTTGAATATATACCACACAGGTTTAAGCACTTAAGCTCACAGCCCTCATTTGAAATAATATCAGTCTGTTGCGATATGTTATAGTCAGCATCAAAGGCTACAGTTGTAGCTTCAAGCTTACGTAGCTATATCAACCTCCTCGGTCTTAATATACCACACATAATAACCTGGAAGCCAGCATAAATCTCAGCTTCTGTAGGCTCTCTGCTGAGGGAATTGGCTATTCTAATTTCTGCCAGATGCCAGCAGTGTTAAACGACAAGCTGAGCTAAGCTACTTTTCAGCACGTGAACAGTTAAGCGTTATATTCGGGTGCCCTTAATTCCTTCCCAGTCGTGTTGCCCAGCATTTGCCATTGGCTGTCCCAGGGGCTGGAGATGCACCACGCCAATGGGTTTTGATTTATGGTGATTTGTTTAATGGGAATCTCCTGGGATGGTGTTTGATATATGAAATAGTGACCAAAACCAGAGAGTTAAGAAAATGCTAAGGAAATCTGCAGTTAATACCAGCCTGGGAGAATAAAGGCTTACCAAACCCAACAAAGGCTTACCAAACCCAACAAAAACCACAGGCCAAACAACCAAGACCATTGTGCTGTAGAAGACACCGTCCAATGCTCCCAAGGAGAAATTTCTGCTATGTAGGCTCAGATTGAATTTCCAGGCAGTAAGTAACCTCAGAGACCTGGGAGTAACAGAGGACACCAAATAAAACCTGGTCACATGAGATAAAGTAACATCAAAACACAAAAGCTCCAGAAGTGAAACTAGTAATGCTTTTGTGGATTATGGTCGCATTCCCTGATGTCTCATAATATGTGAAACCATTTTAAGTCTTTGGCTAATTGGATTATTTACTGTTTCCTATGTAAACTCTCCACCAACTAGTACATGCTGAGGTTATAGTTCAGCAGCATCTTTAACAAGGTTTTTCTTCTCTGCACACTTCCACTCTCTGTTAAGAATTTAGTGTTTTTCATCAATGACCTGGATGGACAGAGTGCACCCTCAGTAAATTTGCTGATGATACAAAACTGGAAGGAGTGGCTGACACACCAGAAGGCTGTGCTGCCATTCAGCGAAACCTGGACAGGCAAGAGTTGGGTGGAGAGGAACCTAATGAAGTTCAGCAAAGGCAAGTGCAGGGTCCTGCACCTCAGGAGGAATAATCCCAGCATCAGTACAGGTTAGGGGTTGACCTGTGGGGAGGCAGCTCTACAGAGAAGGACCTGGGACTTCTGGTGGACAAGCTCTCCATGAGCCAGCAGTGTGCCCTGAGGCCCAGAAGGCCAATGCTGTCCTGGGGTACATTAAGAAGACCATGGCTGGCAGGCTGAAGGAGGTCATCCTTCCCCTCTACTCTGTCCTGGTGAGGCCATGTCTGCAGTAATGTGTCCAATTCTGGGCTCCCCAGTTCAAGAAAGGCAGGAGGTACTGGAGATAGTTCAGTGGAGTGCTAAAAGGATGATTATGGGACTGGAGCATCTCTTGTATGAGGAAAGGCTGAGAGACCTTGGGCTGTTTTGCCTGGAGAAGACTGAGAGGGGATCTCATCAATGCTTATAAAGGCAAGATGTCAGGAGCATGGGCCCAGACTTTTTTCAGTGGTGCCCAGTGACAGGAAAAGGTGCAATGGGTACAAACTGGAACAAAGGAAGTTCTCTCTCAATATGTGTAAAATCTATTTCACTGTGAGGGTGACAGAGCACTGGGACAGGCTGCCCAGAGAGGTTGTGGAGTCTCCTTCTCTGGAGAGATTAAAACCCATCTGATCGTGACCCCGGACAACCTGCTATAGGTGATCCTGCTTTAGGAAGGGGGTTGGATCAGAAGATCTCCAGAGGTCCCTTCCAATAAGAAGGCAGACCCAACCATGTATAAACACACAGATACACATACAAAGAAAGAAGAATCAAAATTAATAAATATGGGGAGGGGGGTATTTTTAAGGAAGCCAGAGGAAAATACTGTGTCATCTTTTTGCTTGCTCTCCTTGCCTGCAGAAGGACATTTGGCACCTAAATGTTACTGTTGTATAAATACAGATCCATTCTCAAAATGTCCTATGTGAAGCTCCACATAGGCATTGTGGTTACCCATCTGCATTGTAAGATCATGGACAGTGCCAGCCCAGTTTTTCCTTACTGAAAACAATCTCACAAATACAGAAAAAGTACATGCAAGTATTTTAAAGTATGCTAAAACTGGGATATAGTGTTTATAAGGAAGTCTTTACTGAGAGTCAGAATTTTTTTTTTAAATATATCCTTTTATTAAAAAATGTTTCAAGTTTCCTGTACTTCCTTTAAGGGAAGTATAATATTGGTAGCTTTTACAGAGCATTGTGTGTACTTCACGAATATCTTTTGTTGCATTTTGAGATTCTGGAGCAAAAGGCATTCTATTTTAAGCACAGTGTATTTACTATCACTTGATTTTCATGGGCTGCTTTCCTGACTGACAAGTAAAGCTGCTGCATTTGCTGAAGCAGAGAGCATTTGGAAGCAAAACTATCCTGAATACTAAGGAAGAGCTGGAAGTCTAAACACACTGGACTTCAAATTCTATGTTCTCTTGCTCTATGCTTTGATGTTTAACACTTTTTAAATTAAAACAAACCGTTCCCCAAGCTCAGTAATAAATTCAGTAGACCCTATTTCTTTCCACAATTTATGCGGCACTCATTTTTTCCACTGCTTTCCCCTCCATTTCTTTTCCAAGTTTAGTTTCTCTTCCTCTCAGTCTCACAAAGAGCTTGAACGATCTTTCTGTAAATGCCGGTACCATTATGTTCATAGACCACAGCAATGCACAGGGCTATTGAAAGAAATCAGCGTTTTACCTTTTTCTAAACCCGTGATTCCAGCAGACTGAGGATCTGGCTGGCTGCGAGTCTGTCACATTTCCCTTTGGCCATTCTCTATCTGGCTGTTAATGTATCTTTCTTTATTATGTTATATATTACCCTCTCCTTTGCTGGCAGTTCCTCTCTTCTGCTTTGGCCCCAAATCCCAGTTGCTGTATCATACTATAGCTAGTGAAATCAGCCAATAAATGACATAATGCTTGGGTTGCTCATCCCACGTCAAGGGATTTTGAAACCATTCTTTTGCATATGTCAAGCATTCCTGACCCTTTCAGTAGAGAAACCTACTCAAAACCACATTAACTTCATTGGGCAAAGTCAATCGGCTCACTTTGAGTAACAGGACACTGCAGCCTCCAGTACACAATGGAATAACTTCACATGGTGGGTTGATCCTGGCTGGAGGCCAGGTGCCCACCAAAGCCACTCTATCTCTCCCCTCCTAAGCTGGACAGGGGAGAGAAGGTATGATGAAAGGCTCATGGGTCAAGATAAGGAAAGGGAGAGATCATTCAGCAATTACTGTCATGGGCAAAACAGACTCAACAAGGAATAAAATTAATGTAAAGTATTACTCAATGAAAACAGAGTAGGATAATCAGAAATAAACCCAAATCTTAAAACACCTCCCCCCACCTCCTTTTTTCCCGGGCTCAACTTATTCCCGATTTCTCTACTTCTCCTCTAGAACAGTACAGAGGAATGGAGAATGGGGGTTGGAGTCAGTTCATCATACATTGTCTCTGCCACTTCTTTGTCCTCAGGGGGAGGACTCCTCATACTCTTCCCTGCCTCTGCATGGGGTCCCTCTCACGGGAGACAGCCCTCCATGAACTTCTTCAACATGGGTCCTTTCCATGGGTGCAAGTCCTTCACAAACTGTGCCAGTGTGTGTCCCTTCCATAGGATGCAGATCTTCAGGAACACAGTGCTCCAGAATTGGTCCCACATAGCATCACAAGTTCCCCAGCAAACCTGCTCTGGCGTTGGCCCCTCTCTCCACCGGCTGCAGAGCACTGGAACAGGCTGCCCAGGGGGTTGTGGCGTCTCCTTCTCTGGAGATACTCAAGACCCATCTGGCCGCCTACCTGTGCAATCTGTCCTAGGGAACCTGCTTTGGCAGGGGGGTTGGACTCTGCAGGTCCTTCCAGGAGCTTGCTCCAGCACAAGCTTTCCTACTGGGTCACAGCTTCCTTCATGTACCTCCACCTGCTACAGCATGGGGTCCTCCACAAGCTGCAGAGGAGAATCTGCTCTCTGTCATCTTCCATGAGCTGCAGGGGGACAGCCTGATTCACCATGGTCTTTCCCATAGACTGCAGGGGACTCTGCTTCTGTGCCTGGAGCACGTCCTCCCCCTCCTTCTTCACTGACCTTGGTGTTTGCAGTTTCTCACATCTTCTATCTCCTCACTCCTTTCTCTCGGGAAAAAAAAAGATGTACTATTTTTTTCTTTCTTAAATATGTTATCACAGAGGCACTACAATCATCACAGATGGGCTTGGCCTTTGTCAGTGGCAGGTCTGTCTTGGAGCCGACTAGCATTGACTCTGTCAGACACGGGGGAAGCTTCTCGCAGAAGCCACCTCTGTAGCCCCACCACTACCAAAACCTTGCCACACAAACCCAAAATGCTTGAAGAATTCCTGATTCTAAGAAGATGCCATTTGTGTATGCAATACACATTAGAGATTTTATTTTACACTTTATATTTCATCCTTTATACAGCTACATAGTGCCTGCCTTTCCTTGGTCCCACTCAGAAACCACATATCGTCCCAGAGATTCGGGGATACATCAAAATGCCTTCAAATTATTAAAATAATTTGACATGCTACAACTTCATGCAAGCTGGAGCACTGAAAGTTCCATGTGAATATAGGGTGAAACTTTTTCACTGTGAGGGTGACAGAGCACTGGAACAGACTGCCCAGAGAGCTTGTGGACTCTCCTCTGGAGACATTCAAAACCCACCTGGATGTGTTCCTGTGTGATTAGGTGATCCTGCTCTGGCAAGGGGGGGTTGGACTAGATGATCTTTCAAGGTCCCTTCTAACTCCTGGCAGGTCAAGGAGGTAATGCAAGTCCTGTGTAACGCAGCATCCAGGTGCCCCGTAACACCTCAGAGTGCACTCCCCAGGCAGAGGGGTGGCAGAGGATCCCTTGGCTGACACAGAGGGGATCACGTCCCCACAGACATGGCTGCAGTGTCCTGCTGACTGCACGGAGATCACCCACCACCCCAGCCCTGCCTTTATGCCTTGCTAAAAAAGCCTGCCCAGCCACCTGTTGCATCACCCCACAGCTGTCAGCTGCACAATAAAACGTGCCAATGGAAAATCAGGTGAATCAGGAAAATCACAGGGGAGAGAGGGGTTCAACCCACCCTGCCTGCACTCAGCAGTGACTAGACACTGGCGCTCATGCCCACCGCACCAGGGCCCGGCCGTGACTGCCCACAGGCCTGGGGAAATGGCAGGTGGTGGGAAGCAGGCGGGACGGGACCGACACGGGTGCACCCACTCGACGCCCGAGGGCTTCCCCCGCCGCCCGGGGCATACCCAACCCCTCATGGCGGAGCCGCCACCGCCGGGACGGCCCGCTGAGAAACGGGGTCCCTGCTGCGGGGGAGGAAGGAGGCTTTGCACTCGGGGTGAGGGAACCCTCGGCGCGCCGGGGGCGAGGGCAGCCGCTTCCCGATAGCTGTCGCGGGCGAGGGCTCCCATCTCCCACCCGGCAGAGCCGCTGCTGGGCGTCGGCCTCTTCCGCCTCCCGCCGCGGCCCTCAGCAGCCCAGCCCCGCCCCGAGCGGCGGCGGCGGCCTGAGGTCGGTCCCGCCTGGTGTGCGGCAAGCGGTGGCCCCCGCGGCGGGGCCGGCATGGCCATGCCCTGGGCTTTGCCCGCGCCCCTCAGCCCGGCGCAGCTGAAGCGGCTGGAGCAGCACCGCTACAGCGCGGCCGGCCGCTCGCTGCTGGAGCCATGGCTGCAGCCCTACTGGGCCTGGCTGGTGGAGCAGGTCCCGCCGTGGCTGGCCCCCAACGCCATCACCCTGGGCGGCCTCCTGCTGAACTGCCTGACGGCGCTGCCACTCATCGCCTGCTGCCCCAGCGCCACCGAGCAGGTACCGCCCGCCACGGCCCGCCGCCGCCTCTCCGTTACAGCTTGACCCTTTCCCCCGCCTGCCACCGCCTTCTCCCGGCAGGGACTCCCCGGCGGCCCAGCCCTGGCCGCTGCCCCGCGGGGCCCCCGTGCCCTCCCGCCCTGCGAGGGCCGGGAGCGCTGCCGCAGCTCCTCCCCGGGCCGGTTAGCCCTGGGAAGTCAGGGGAGCGGTAATATGGGGATCATGCTGTGGGGTAGCTGGAGATAGGTGTTAAGGTTTGAATGCCGAAATGCTGGGCGATCATGGGAAAGGGGGAGTTTCAGTGGGCTCCTCTCTCCTCCTTAGCCCTTCGCTGACCAGAAGTTCCCATGGGGAAAGGACTTTGCGTCGTGCTTGGCCGGCACTGGGTGCTGCGGTGCAAAGGTGTAGCCAGGCTCACCAGGGTGCATGGCACCCCAGCCTCCTCCAGGGACCATCCTGCATCCCACATTTATGCCTCGGCTCAAGCAGCTTGCTGGGAAGGAGACATAAGCTGTGTCCACTCCCTTCCTATGAGAAAAGCTGTAGCAAGAGGGGCCATGGAGGTAGAAACAGCTGCAGGCCAGGAGGGAGGGTGTGGGATGTGCCCAGGAGCGGGGCAGAGCTGGCTGATACCACTTTAGCACAGCTTGGCTGGGGTTGGGAGTTGCGTCGCAGATGTGTTAGCTGACCGTAGTGCAAATGCCTCCCGTCCTCGTGTGGGAAACATTTAATTGCTTTAGCTTCTGGAGGGAAAACAGGCTTGTTAATGTGGGCTGATGGTGTTATTGCTTAAACTGGGTTGCCTACAATTTTAGGAGCTTTGCTGGAGCTTCCCAGCCTGTTACAAGTTTCCCAGTGCAGAGTCTTCATGGTAGTTAGGGTGAGAAACACCAGGGGAAAAGTGCTTTGTGTAGGTAAAGTGTCTTGAAAGGTGGCTGATCTTTTTCTTGCGTTCTGGTGGCCTTAAGTCCTCATGGCAGAGGTGGTGATTGGTTGGGTATTTTTAAATAACTTAGATATACTTTGGGTAGTGTCCTTGTTGATGGAAGAATCCTTCTTTTGGTCTAGTTGCTTTGCTGTCTGTGTTAGCAGAAGTGATTGTGGTGGACGTACCAGGAAGTTGATCCAGATTGAAATTAAGTTTGCTTTGGTCTATCCCTAACCACTTCCCTGACTTGCATCACCAGGTAGTGGTGCTCTCTGGTGTTGCGGGCAGTAGGAGAAGGGAAGATAAGAGCTGTGAGTGCTTGGAAACTGCAGATTGCCTTGTAGAAGCACTTTTAGAATTAAAATGTTTGAACTGCTACATCTAGCTTAGTTTTGTGATGTAGATATTGTGTGCCAGCTACGTGTCTGGATGTTCATTTTAGCTTTTTTTCTTTGCTATTCAGGAAAAAAAAGTATTTTTTAAGTTATTTTTTCATTGAGGGCTCGTGTAGAAAAAGAAAAAGGTGGTGTTGAGACATCCAGGGAATTACTCCTTTCAGAAAGTTTAGGTTGAGTTTTAGGAACTTTACTGTTTTATTTTTTGTGGAAGCTGAATTTTATAAGAACCTGCAGTTTGAATGAAAGTTTTTTTGTTGAGATACTTGTATATCCTTTATAAATACGTAGTGTAAAACCAGAGTCCTTATCCTATTGTTTTTTGTTGTCTCTGTCTGCACTGTGAGAGTAGCCCTCCCTTTCTCTTGCTGCATCACTTAAGGCATTGTTGTCTCTCTTCTGCTTGTTTAATGACTCATCTTGTCTTCCACCTAAGTCGCTGTGGTTCTGGCTGACTTTTTAAAAAAGCTAAAGCAGTTATTATTAGTTACAACATTAATAGGTGCTGCATGTATTGTTGTAATATCTACTTTGTACTTTTGATTTGGAAGTGTAGGCTGGAAAGACCAAGATAGAACTGAAAATGATGTTAAAGGTGATGGGATCACAGGCTGAAGCAATAGCATAACGCACTTCACCACCTTTATACTGCCAAGCCACTGTTCATGATCAAGTTTTGATTATCTGATGGATGAACAAGAACTTCCTATATTCACTTGGTGGAAGTTAAGACTTAGATAAAATAATAAGCAGATTTTGGTTTTCAGTGGGTTTTAGTTTATGAGTTAGTTTGGGTGGTTGTTTGGGTTTGGGGTTTTTTTCCCCCAAGCAGTCTTTAGTGGGTTGTTCTTTTATTGTAGACACTGAAGTCTTGATGTTTATGCAAATTATCTAAATCAAGTAAAACTGGTAGACTGAAATCGACTGAAATTGACTGAAATAGCTAGCAGCTAGTAGCTGCTAGCAGATACTTAAAAAAGATCTTTCCCCATTATGTCCTTCCAGCTGCCAGAAGACTGTGGTTGGCATTTCTCAGGCTACTTGATAGAACAGTAACTGATGGATCTATTTACCCACAGACACCTTCTACCTCATGATTTTGCCTCTTGAATTATTTGTTTTGAACCTGTTTGTTTGTACTTTCAGCTTTCATTTTGTCCAATTGCAGTGCCTTCCATAATACTTCCCCCCCCCCCCCCCCAATTCCCCACTACAACTAATACATGGCTCAGTGTAGCCATTATTTCCTTATAGAGTATTCTATTTGTCTTCATCAGTAGCCACTAGTCAGTTTCTTACTGACAAGCACAGTGTGTTTTGGCTTTAAAAAATACTGGCTGCTTCAGTAACATTTCTTTGGTAGGAACATGGGTTGTGCCACTGGCTCCTATAAACCCACACTTCAACATGAGCCTTCTTATTTGTAGCTACGCCATTAGCAGGCTGCACCCCTCAAGCCTGTTATAACTAAAATCCATGTGTGCAGATTGTCACAGAGTATCTTTCCAGTTTCCTACTCTGTGTAACTTAGGACAGTAATATATAGATTCTGTGATAGGTGAGGTGGTGGGGAGGACACTACTGCATGTTTCATGTCCTGCGGAGGGCTGAAGTATCTTTGTTGTGACTGCAGGCTGGGTTTTTTTTACCTGGTTTTTGATCTCTAACTAGAAAGTACTTAAGAATTAAAAGTTTTGCTAACTTTAGGTGTGAACTGTGTGTATTTGTTGCATTAGGGTGTGAAAGGAGAGCACTCCTTAGGTGAGGATTTCCATTTTATACCCATCATTTGACACTTGCTCTACTGCCAGCTGACTTCTCTGAAGTAGCTACAGGTACTTCGTTAGGTTTTGCTCATGAATCTCTCATTACCACTTCCCATTCTGGGGAAAACTGACATGTTACTTTTTTCCTTGCATCAACATTAGAAAGAAAACCGTGTAAACATAAGTTTCTACCTTTTAAAAGGAGACAAGAAACAATGATCCTGCTGCTTTCATGGTTGCTCACAGAGCGGCCTAGTTTTGGTAATCCTTCAAGCTCAGCCACAGGTCTCTAAGACGCTGCACGAAGGTATAATTTCAGGACAGAAGTTCATGTTAACAGTAATTGTTACTTTGTATTGAATTTTTTTTTTTTTTTTTTTTTTAATAAAATCTTGTAGCAGTTCCAGCAGGATCTAATCAAAGAGCCCCCAGACCGATCAGGATAGATTTTATCATGCATGCTCTCAGCTTCTTGGGTTCCAACATGTCTCATTTATTTGGGGTTTTTTTAAGGCCTTTGTTCTGTTACCTGTAGTTTCCTGCAAGTTACTAGGAATAAAGGAATATAGGAAGAGAAAAGGATTGCAGATTGGGCGGTGATGGCAAAAGTGGGTTGGGGGCTCAAGAGTTCTCATGCAGAAAGCAGCGCTAGGGAGGGAAGGGAGGTCTGTGATTGCTAGCTCTGTGGAACTGCTTAAAAAAATGGTGTAGCGCATTTATCCAAGGGTTCTATGCCTTGCTGAAACATATTGTTCAGAAAGCCATGTGTCTAGGGAGACCCAGAAGCATGGGAGGGTCTGGGTGGCTCCAGAGAGCTCGGCTATCAACTGCTTGGAGGCAGAGGAACATTGGTGAGGTGCTGTCTCAATCTCTTTGAGTCTTTTTAAAATTTCCTCTAAAAACCAGCAACAACAGAACCCCCAGTCTCCCCACCAAAAAACCCCTCAACAGTCCCTCCCCACCCAAACCCCATCTTTTAAACTAAAAGAGGCATTGTATTGAGTTTTTTCATGTAAGAGGGAGAAATGAAGGGAAGATATTGACAGGCATGGAATTACGTAAATAGCAAGGGCATAACTGAGCTTGTGGGAGAGAGAATAAAGAAACAGAAAAGCAGGGGAACTGCAACAGCTAGTATGAACTTGGAGATTGAAGGAAGAAGCATTAAGCTCCTGACCTGGTAGAGGAGAGGGGTGAAGCACTGAGTGGGGTGGGGAATCAGGCCCATACCCTGGAGTGAAGAATGGTGCACTCGGTAGGGAAGGGGAGAAAGAGGTGTTTGGCAGAAAGGAAGACAGCGAAGGTTCAGGGACTCCAACACAGAAGGATGGGAGTTCTTTCAGAGAAAGAAGCAAGTTGTTGTGGAGAGGAGGGTGCTAAAGGAATGCAGGGAGTCTCTGGTGTACGTGAAATGCAATTGGACTCTAGTATGATTATTTTTCATTTTTTTTCCTCCCCCTTGCTGCCATGCAGGTTGAAACAGTCCCTTCTGCTGTTGGTACAATTGTATATTGTGCTTTGTGTTGAACAGAAGTGAGGAAAATACACACATTTAGGGGAAGGAGGGAGGCAGTCCAGTAAAAGTGTTTCTATTGTGGATCTGTTCCAGAGAGCAGCCGTTTAAACTAGGAAAGAGAGGAAGTGAGATTATGAGTAAATGTGAGAAATGTGAGTAATTAAGGGCGGGGGGGAGGTACGGGAACAGGACACTGAGTCTTTGAATGTTGCAAAAGTTTAGGTTGCTAAACTCTCTGGACTTGAGAGCTTTGCTTGAAATAAGTGTTAAGGGATCTCCTTTGCACATGAAGTCTTCTGCAGCTGTCTGTGCTTCTTTGAGGGGTGGAATCACAGGACCCAAAGGACAAGGACTGCTGTTCAACCTACACTTTTTCCTGAAGGAGGGGCATGCCACGCATACCCGTCAAACATTACATGCACATGTTTTTGTTTTGACACCCTGTGGTTCAGTAGCTGACCAGACCTGCTGTATCAAATCTGCTTGTGACAGGTTTCTGGGGCCATATCATCTTTCAGACATCCGTTTTAATTGAAGCAGAGAAGTGTTGTGTCATCCACCCCCCTTTCCCCCAGGTTTGTGTTCTCATCTAGTTCCATGAGAATAGCATCTAGCTCTGGCCAAATAATACATTTGCTTGGACAGGATATAACTGGGCAGAGATAATAAACACCTCATCAGTGAAAAGCTGATGATTATTGGGAGCCTCCTGACCTTTCTGCTGAGTCTGTCAGCCATGTCAGCATTCTTAATGCTTCCACTTCTCTAATTTGCAAATTACTTGGGTCTAGTGTGGGAAGCTGGCAGGGGACATCCCTGGATGGAGAGCCAGGCATGTGAGAAGGCGGAGGAGGTGGCAGCTGTAACTGTGTTGAGAGGATAGATAGCAGAGAGAATCCATGGTTATTAGGAACTTTGGAAATCTCTGCACACCTTCAGTGATCTGGAAAACTGTATTTTACCAATTAAAACATTAGACCATTCATTTAATCTGCTAAATGAATAGTTGATCACAAGTGACCTTTGGTGATCACTTAAATTTGAACTGACAGCCTTGGGATGAAATGCTCCAAATCATATTTCTAAGCTCTCTGTTTAAACTCTCTCACCTGTTCCCCTGTGATCAGTAGAATCTTCGTCCCTTCTTTGCAACTGTGGGGATATGGATGCATCTGCTACAGGTGTCCGTGGATACAGATGATCCTTACTGGGAAGAGGATGAAAACTCTTCCCCCTCTTTCCAGATCGTCAAGGAACAGTGTTTCGGTTTTGGAGTTTGAGGGGACCATTTCTTTGATTTGCCCCAACAGGAGCAAATGCAAACAAGCTTGGATCAGCAGTCTTAACAATCACACCTGTATTATAGCTTGCAACATGCCAAAAGCCATTTCTGTGTCAAAAAGACCTGACTAGAGAGGTTTGAGTTGGAGCTGGTTTATTTGTTTATTTTTACATTTAATGTGTTAAACTTGTTTGGAGGTAAGGTAAATATTGGCAGTGTTACCCTGAAGAAGAATTCCTGCCTCATGTTTCTCAGGCTGGGGAACCTGTGATAAACTGACTGCAGTAACCAACATGCAAGCCTAGTTAGAACTGAGGCAGTATTTTGTGGAGTTTGCACTTCACAAGTTTGTAATTATATCAAGCATACAGCAAAGAGCACTATGGCTGATGTTAGAGACCTGTTATGTCATGTATTTTTTGTTCCCAACTGGTGTTTCAATTATGGAAATGATCCAGTTAAATAGGAAACTGCCCACACTGTGGCATTTCATTTAATTGGTGGTGTGCCCCATGCTGAGGGGGGTGTTGAATGCAGGGTGGGTAAGGAATTTGACTTGCATATTTAGTGCTGGATAGGGTCTACTTTTGTCTGTGATAGGGAGAACCTGATGACTTTAAAGCAAACTAAAATCTGTTTCCGTTATAGGTAGATAGTTGTAGAAGGAAAGGAGCCTAATACAAAACCCCAGTGGTGTCCTGGACAGAATTATTAGGTGTGGCCTGGTTTATTTGCCAAAATCTAGGGATTAGCGGGACAAATTTTGGTAGATCTCAGGCTGCCTCTTTGTAACTAGGTAGAAGTGTGTCACAGTGAGAATGCCTCATGAAATGTTGCAGATTACCTTTGTGGCACCTAACAATAATATTGGTGGTAAAATCAGAAATGTCTTTAAAATACTACTTTAAAGGACTGCAGTGGAACCAATGGTTTCTCTTGGCCTTTCTGCTCGTTAATAGGTTCGTTCATAGGTCTGTCAGGAGCTGTCTTGTTGGAGAATACCTGTTATTCTCTGTGCAACAAAGTTACTCTGAAGAGGCTGATATAGGTACTGTGGTAGCTTTAGTATATGGATTCTATCACAAGTAAAATGGTTTTAGCTTCTACAGGCTCCTAACCATGCTTTTATGCCCTGAAATACCTGGGCAGTGGCTGACAGCCCTCTGTTCAGAAAGGTGGAGAGCGAGAACAGGGATCACTGCCTCTCTGCAGAACATCTGACCAAGCATGTGGCTGTGGGTGATCTGTGAACCCAGGGTGGCAGTGGGCTCCTCGTGTTGCAACCCCTTCATCAGAAGAAACCTTTTCAAGAGATAGCTGAGAACTCACTCCATGAGTTAACCCCCCATCCTTCAACACAAAATTCCTTTGTTTTACTGGACTAATGACAGAGAAGGAACCTAAATAACTACTACGTCCACTGGTGAGCATCAAACCTGTATCGCTGTCATCGCTTGATCTGGATTTCTATAGTGTGATCTTTGGCAGGGAGGATATCAGATACCAGTGTGTTAAATGTCCATTGGAATGAGAATATCTACTCATCCTCTCTCACTTGCTCAGGGCTTCCAACATGGTCTGAGGTTACAATTTTTCATAATTTCTTTGGATAAAGGGGAAAGACAGCCCTGCAGATTTGAATCTTTCTAGGTTTCTTGGTAAATACAAATCCAGACTTCTCACCTATACCTGGAGTCCCTAACTCTTTAACTGGCTTTTGGTTCAAAGCTGCAGGGGGCAGCCAGCTGTTTGACTTAAATAGTAGAATGTTGTATCAATAAAATTTGCCAAATACTGGGTAGCCAGAAAATCATAAATTTGCTCACAATATTGTTTCCATATTAAAAGCACAAAACTAAATGATAAGGCAATGTTATCAGCCAGCCTTGAACATGGGAGAAAGTCCTGAATAACAGAAAAAAGCTGTTCAGAACTGAACCTCCCTTCAACATGCTGGTTCTTGGGAAGGATGTATTTCATGATCAGCCTCACCTGGAGGCATGACTTCTTTTTGAGCTGAAGTCAGTGAGAGTAGCAATAATGACAAGACAGAATGTCTGGAGCTGGGGGAGTAGCTCACCTGCATTCTTACTGCTGCCTTCTGTCCCTGCCTGTGAACTGATTGGCAGCTGTCATTCTTCTTTTTTCCCCAGCAGTGACACTGGGTTTATGTGAGTGTGGATAAATCTCAGCTCGCTGAGAGTTGATCTGTTGTCTAAATCTGCTTAATAGCCTTTACTGGACTTGGTAGACGTAACCATGTTGGTCTCTGTGCAGCAGGAGAGGAACCGCAGGGGTGCAGAGGCATGGCAGCTTCCCTGGAGTGGGGAAGCATCCAGCTCCGTGCGCTCAACAGTCGGCTCTGCCTGGGCCTGTTCACCTCTTCCCCCCGCGAGCTGCGTTTTGAGCATTTATACCCAACTTTGACTCCTTTTTTGTGAACAGTGCTTCTAAATGGTAAAGTTACCACCCGAAACTGCTTGAGACAAAAGTGTTACCTCTGCTTTGTTCAAAAGGTGTTAGAGATAATTTTTGGTAAAACTTAATTCCTGGACAAAGACAGACATACTGCCTGTGCATATGGGAATGCTGCCTTTGAAAGGTGCTGCTCTGGGACAGTTCCTTGGAGCCTAGGATTGGTGTTGCTGTAAGTGACGACAGCTTGTTTTGAAACTCAGATGGTCTGTATGAAGTAGGTAGCTGTTACTTCCTATTTAGAGAATGACTTCGTTTCTTCAAACCCTAGTCCAAAGTGCCTATGTAATCAATCTCCGGGTGCTGGCAAAAAAATCTCTTTCCCTACAAGCTGAAATCTTCATTCGGTAGAATGTCGTGGGTTTTCATATCTGTGTGGTAAACCTGAGCAGATCAGCTAAGTGTCTGTTACAGAAATTGCTGAGAACTTTAAGTGCCTTGCTGCTACTTTCTTTTTTAAAGATTAATTTTATTTTCCTTACCTTTTTCAGCACAAAGAATACAAATAGTTAGACAATGGTGTGGTTTTAAGGTGGAAAAATAATTCAGTTGATGCGGAAGAGGGGTTAAAATTTGGGGGGGGGAGGGTGTTTATGTGTGTGTGTTGTTTTTTGTTTTGTTTTTTTTTTTAATAAATGCAAGGTCTTGTGTTTCACTGGTGTATCTGAAGGAGTTCATTATAGCAGTTATGACAATTCATATAGAAACTAGTCCAAGGAATTTGGTGTGTCCATTGATTATGTAACAGCACAGTGTGCTATGGTTTGGTGCTGAACAATATTTTACCTTTAACGAAATAGCTAAGCAATTGGAAGCTGCCTAGTGACATTTTATGTGAATCTCTTTCAGGCACCTTTTTGGGCATACATCCTGGGTGCATTAGGACTTTTTATCTACCAGTCTCTGGATGCCATTGATGGGAAGCAAGCCAGAAGAACAAACAGTAGTTCTCCTCTAGGAGAACTCTTTGATCATGGTTGCGACTCTATTTCCACAGGTAGCCTTAACATACTGTTACCCATCCTAGTTATAAGTTACCTGTTTTCAAGAGGAGCTGATTAATCACAGACTTGTTCAAGTTGGAAAGGAACTCTGGAGATAATCAACTCCAACCCCCTGCTCAGAGCAATGTCTGCACCTTCCCTTCTTTTAGGGTAACTAACCATCTCCTGGGCTCTGCAGCCAAGGCTGCCCCTGATCTTTGCATCTCTGACCAGGATCAGAGAGGGTGTCTCAGAAATACCTTTGACAGATGTTGGGTAATATGTGTTCTGCTCTTAATTACTGCACATCTTCATGTACATAGAATCATAGAACGTGTAAAGACCTTTAGAGGTCATCTAGTCCAACCCCCTTGCAGTAAGCAGGGTCATCTTTACTAGATCAGGTGACTCAGAGCCCCATCAAGCCTGACCTTGAATATCTCCAGGGATGGGGCCTCCATTACGTCTCTGGGAAACCTGTGCCAGTGTTCTTTGAATGAGCTAGATGGTGAAAAAATAGTTCCATAAGAGCGATTCTTTACTATACATAGCTTATGTTTTCTGGCAGGATATAGCTGATACCTAACAAAGGACTTTAAAGACATAAAAATTGATGTTGGCATGGTGAAACTAAGCATTGGGAGTGATTTGACAAAATACCAGTCTGGTAATAAGGCATCTGGCCTGGCACTTTGGAAAAGGATAATTTATGTTCCTTAGTAGAAGAAATTTAAAAAGTTGATTTGGAGCCCCTGGAGAAAGCCATGCTCAGTTTTACTTTCCATAACTTAGCCGCTGTTGGTGATGATGCCTGTACTCCTGTAAAAGCTTAACGGCTGCAATATTTGTCCTTGGAGTTGGTACGTTCTTCATGGCTCACTTCCCAGAGAAGTGCAGCTGCTGGGCTCCCTGAGCTGCACCCTTTGGTTGAAGCTGTCAGTGTCGCAGTGAGCACGACATGACAAGGCCAGAAGAAGGGAAAACATCCACTTTAGGTTGTTGACTCAGAAGACAGGGCCCTTGCTTGGGAAAGAGTCCTGTGTTTTGGTCTGTCCCTGAGGTTAGCTACTCAGTGAAGTGTCAGTCATGTCATCGTTTTGTTATAGTGATGTAAAATGCCATGTGATTTTTATTTTTTAATTTTTAAAAAAAATTCTCTTAACTGCAAGAAAAGAGGGCATATGACTAACGTGTTTGTTTCTGCTTTTCAGTTTTTGTTGTCCTTGGATCCTGCATAGCAATCCGACTAGGAACAAATCCTGACTGGTTGTTTTTCTGTTGTTTTGTGGGACTGTTCATGTTCTATTCTGCTCACTGGCAGACATATGTATCAGGCATACTAAGGTTTGGAAAGTAAGTAGGCATCTTTAGAAGTTCATGTGGCTTAATGTCTGAGACTGCTAGCTACCTGATTTCTGTTTCTTCTTGTTTTCTCCCCCCTGCTATATCTTCCTCTCACCTATTTCCTCATTTCCTTACCACCCTAGCAGACTTGTGTTTTATCTGGCAAGAACTTTAAAACTCTGCATAATACTGAGAAGAGGACTTGTTCTTTTAGCAGCAGCTGATTTTAGCTGTGTGTGCTTTGTTTGCACGTGTTTGGCTCTCTTGTCCGTGCCTTTGTTCTCAGAACTCACATAAGCACCATGCAGGCTCAGGCCAGGGAGGTCTTGCCTGCAGTGTAAACAACGTGCTCTGTGTAGGAGTAGGGATGGAGAAAGCATCTACAGTACCCTCCCAGCCACGGAACACTCTGCCCAGGGGGCTCTGAAGCACATGTGTTTTTAGAGAAAGTCCTCTGCTAATAAGTTTCCCTTCCATAGATGCCTTCAGTCTGCCTTCAAACGAACTCTTGTGTGTCCTCTGACAAGGAGTTTCACAGAGCTATGGTCGTGTTTGAAGAATTGCCCCAGGTTTATGTGGGGATTTGCTTTTAAACTGGCTCATACTGGTTTTGATGTCCTTTAGGTTTTGTGTTAGGTCACAGTTCTAGAGATTGCTGGGATGCTGTTCAAGACTTGGTAGAAATTTCATCTGTTCTCACCGCAGTGTAGGAGGAGGAGTCATGGCATCCACGTAGAAGATAACAATTTCCCTTTAACTCCTAATGGTGTGGAGGTTATTCCCCTCCACGGCCTTTTGCCGTTTTTAACCAATGAGCAGTAATGGTTTTTGAAAAGAGGAAAAGATCTGAGACTTCCACAGCAGCAAAACTGGAACTGTGCGGTAGATGAAGGCTGCCCTGCTGCTCTTTGTCACTCACCAAGTCGCCTGCTTGAAGTCCTACTAAGCTCTGACATGCAAGAAGTGCCTTAGCAAATCTGAGTGTCACTGGGCACACAGGCCAGTGATCAGCTGGCCTTTCATACTGCTCGATACCTGTCCCAAAAGCAAGATGTCTCTGTGGTGAATGCTAAGAGATCTTTTATTTCCTGATAATGCCTTTTGGCACACAAAATACAACTCCACTGCCTGCCTACCCATCCCACCTTTTTTTAAAGGACATCTTGTGCTGTAAAGAAAAATAGATGCTTTAAGAGTGGTGGCTGAAATAGGATTATTTCTGTATGTGACAGTGGACAACGCTAAAGGGAGATGGACTGTGCCACGAGCTCTGGGGTTTTGCATACATGATTGCTTTCCTGTGCCTTTTGTTCTTGCATAAAATGTAAGAATAACTTCCCTACATCAGGGAGGCACTGAGACTCCTGTATACCCCAGTAAAATCTCTTCATTAAAACTTCATGGTATCTACACAAATACAGTGATAATGCATAGTATAAGCAGTTTGGAATGGCACGGTGTTCCCTGCTTTTGTTTGAAATCCTGTTTAGTGAGAACAGGTCTGAGTGTTTTCAAGACTCACAATTTTATTTCTCTTAAGCATAGAGGGCATTAGTAAATATGAGAATACATAACAGCATGGACAGAAGCTTTTACTGATGCTGTTCCTAAATTATCAGGATTTGATTTTACAAGTCAAATATGAGAGTCCCACGGAGGGACCAAGAAAGACCAGAGCAGCTGGGTACTGTGCCATTGTCAGGTTGTGTAGCATACTGCACAGTGCCTGACTAAAATCTTTGGACTCTGATTTGGGCTGTGTTGCAACAAACAGGCTGAGTGTCTGTAAAAGTAAGTACTAAACTTTGGCACATATAATGACTCAAGTTTGAGCCTCCTCCCGGTACCAGCAACAGCAAATGCAGTACAGCTTACAAACCTAGGTTTTAGAACTACAGAGTGCAAACTGGACACTTGCAGTTGCATATCAGTGCTTTTGCATGATGTAACAGGACAAGTTCAGCGTGCAGCTACAGCAAATGACTGGGCAAATGTGGCACTTCATCCCAGGCAGAGGGAAAAACCTGCTTCCGAAAACACTGGCCTGTTTCCCCCTGCACAGACTCTGTCACTTCAATCCAATTCATAAAATGAGCAGAGGATGAAAAACTTAGACGAGGCTGGCAAGCTGATGAGACTGCAAGCTCACCTTGCAGTCCGATGAGCAGAAGTGAGGGACTGCGATGGCGTAGGAAGGAGAGGAGCACCTGTTCCAATGGTTTCCGCAGTGATGAGTGCCTCACCTTAGCATCTAGCTGCAGCTTAAACTTTGGCTCTTCTAAGACTGAGAAACTGATGCTTGTGGTAAAACTTTAGCATATTTTATAATTACTTTTCCGATGAAAGAAGAGACTTTAGTGTTACTGTGATGATCAGGATCAGATAAATGTTTACCATTAGCCATGAGTGTATTCCTCTCTCCCTTTAAAAAGACTGTTTCCTGTGCAAAGTTCATGTGCTGAGCAAGTAATGACACATGTAGACTTTGGTCATAATACTTTTAAATGGCAAATTTATTTTAATTGCTTAGAGAAATGTATTTTAAACATCCGTTGTCACTGCTTCTGTACAAAGATCAGGTACCTGTCTCAAAACCTTTGGTGGTATAAAAGGTACCTTATATGTGCACATTTATTTTACTTATTTTAAAGTTTTATTCAAAGTATAGATTCTCTTTCTTGAACCTCTGCTTAACTTTTTAAATATATATATTCATGACTTGTCAAAACATTTCAGCAGTCAAGTACAGCTGTAAAGAGTTGGCTGTCTTGTGAGAAAAGAGGTGGAATACAGAACCTAGACATTAGGGCCATACAAAGCCATCTATTTTAAGAACACTTTTATGAAAAAAGCAAGGTAGCGATTATACGTGCTCTGAAACAGGAAGGGTGCTTAGCTATCCACTGACTTAGTCCTCAAAATTCTGCCCTTGCGTTTTGCAGGTTGTATCTGTCAAATTTTCATGATATGATGGCATAAAGAAATCCCTTCTGTCCCAGCCTGCATGGTCCCTCCTTATATATAGTATGCTTTTAATGGAACGATTTGATTGCATTGACTATGAGCTTGCCTTAAATTTTATTTTGATATTTGCAGAGCAACAAGACTGTAAATTTGCACAAAATTCTCAGAGAGTTAATGTATCCATTCAAGATTCCCCCCTACTAGATTTCTTGTTCTAGATAAGAAATACAGGCTTATTTTTAAATCTGAACCAGAGATGTGTGCCTCCATGTGGAGCACCTTTCTCAGTCAAGGAAAATCATGTTCTACGTGCATTGATGTAATCTGAAGTACTTCAAAGGAGATAATTGGAAATCACTGTGTTTTGATTTCCCCCACCTCCTGCCTTACACTTACAGCAGACAGACCTTTTCTTTAACTAAATATCCCTCCCCGCTTTTTTTTCCCCCTTCATAGAGTTGATGTAACTGAAGTTCAGATTGCCATAACAATGCTGCTCTTGGTGTCTGCATATGGTGGAGCAGCGATATGGGACTCTAAGGTGAGTGTGTGAAGTATTCAGAGTTCCCAGTGAGCGTTCAGTTCCCGCTCAGCGTTTGCAGTTCCTACAGTATTTGAAGCTGCCCTGTGCAAGTACCAGCAACACACGCCATACAGCACGTGCCTAGAGTTCTGGTTTAGCTGGCTGTACACATGTAGGTTATTTTTTATGTTGTTGATAACCTAGATATAATTGATGTGACATCCTGTGCACAAATTTAGAGCTACATAGAGGAAAAAAGACCCCATCTGCCACTTCTGATTTGGAACTAGTATTCTGCAGATACTTCAGATTTAACAAAGTTTTGGTTCTAGTTTTCTTTCTTTTGTATATTTTATTGTAGGACTTACATTTCTGCTCAGTGAAATGATAAGGATACTTCATTTAAAAATTTAAAATTAAATTGTTCAGTCTGTCAAAGCTATGGGATGAAATTAGGCGTTTTTTTGGTTAAGTAGTCCATGCTTATGTGCTGATGGAGATCTACTGATTTTTAACAGCTATGTTAGAGCTGCCATAAAGGTAAATATCTGTAAATATCATTTCCCTATCTGAGGCTTTTATTCTGATCTTTACAGGTGTACTTTAGTGGACGAGATCATCTTCATCCTTTCTAGGGTCTTTACTTGGAAATGTGTAGTTCTGCTTGATTACAGCACATGGGAAAGCTGAGACCATTCCATGCTATTGATTACCGATGCAAATTAACCTAAACATACACCTCCATGTAATTTAAATTAATTCATCAGTTTATTCAGGAATTTCCTTTCCCCATCCTGCAAGACACTTTTGTTATATTTTCTAACAGCTTATTTCCATGTTGAAAAATAAATTAGGTGCCTTAGGTTAATTTTTCCTTTGGTAGCAGCGCTGTATCTCAAAACAATCTATATTAAAAAATATAGTCAGTGGTTTCAATTTATTACTATATTTTTTTTTTTTTAAATCCTCTGCTGCCTTTGGAAGTTCCCTTGAAACTGCAATTGATTCTGAAAGGTAACTGTTTAATTAAAATTCGTATCTGGAGACTATTCTAAATACAAAGATACAGCATACAAATGACACATACCAAAACACAAAGCAGGCAGATGGTGTTTGTGTTTCCTGTGGTTCGCTGTTGTCTTACCAGCTGAAAAGAAGAAACTGGCCTTTTCTCCCCTCCCATGCCTCCGTGATGCAGTAGCCCCTCCCTGTCAAGTTTTTGCTTCTGTAGTAAAAATATTTTAAGAACACCTTAAGGATGAACACAGTAAGATCTAGCTGAATTTCAAGACCAGAACTGAAGTACACAAAAGTCAAGTTTAAACATTACAAAAGAAATTGCTCATCTCCATAGTAAGGAAACAAACTCCGAGCACTGTCCTCCTCAGCTTGTTTCTTGGAGAGTTCAAATAAAACAATTGCTTGGTAGGCATGAGTAGCTTTTAAAAAAGTATGCGTGAGTGGCTTTTTGAGAAGCTGTTATCCTTAACTTTTAATATCTTTCTCTTGTTTTTCCTGCTAAGGTTCCTCTGGTGGGCTTAGAAGTGAAGTTCTTTGCAGTTGTTGGCATACTGTGTGGAACAGCACTCTCTTGTTTCAATTACTTCCGTGTCATCTTTGGTGGAGGGGTTGGAAAGAATGGATCTACAATAGCAGTAAGTTTCTTTAAAAATCTGGATGAGTTTTGAATAATTTAGGCCAGTAATTTTCTGTATTCCAGATGATTGTTGTGGTTTAGCCCCAGCTGGCAGCTGAGCACCACGCAGTCACGTGCTTGCTGCACCCATGGTGTGAGGGGAAAGACAAAGGCGAACCTTGTGGTCTGAGATAAGGACAGTTTACTGGGACAGCAAAGGGAGGGAGAAATAGCAGTAACAGGGCTTTGTAGAAAAATATACAAAACTGGTGATATGCAGTGCAGTTTCTCACCAAACCACACAACTCAGGCCATACAGCTCAGAGCCATCCCAAAGCCCGACCAACCCCAAACCAATCATACTGGAGCTGTGCTCTCCTCTCCCACTAGCTCCCCTTTATGCTGAGTATGTCGTAATTGGCATGGAATGCCCCCTTTGGCCAATTTGGGTCACCTGTCCTGGCCATATCCCCTCTCAGCTCTCTGGGTGCCCCCCACCTTCTCATTAGCAGAGCAGCATGGAAAGCTCAAAAGTCCTTGACTGCTTGGCAACAACTAAAACTCTGAACTCCCAAACACAGCACTGCACCTGCTACTAGAAAGAAAATTAACTCTATCCTAGCTGAACCCAGGACACTCATCAGGAGGGTTTTATGTCTTTAAGCATTTAAGTAGACAAGCATATGAGTGTTGAATGGCTAAAGCAAAGACTGTTATCTACCTTACCTCTACCAGTTACTGGATCTCCTCTATGAAGAAATGAATTGTTTAGTGGTCACTGCAAAGGATACTAATAGCACTGGCATAATGATAGAGGACTTTCCTGAATTTTGAAAACTCTGGCTTTGTTTAATGGGATTTGCAGTCTGTATAAAATCTGGACTTTACTGTATGACAGAAGCCTAATGCAAACTTTCTGCCTGTTTGTATTTCAGGGAACAAGTGTTCTTTCACCAGGCCTGCACATTGGACTACTTATCGTACTTGCCATTATGATCTATAAAAAGTCCACAACTCAGCTGTTTGAAAAACATTCTTGCCTCTATGTCTTGACATTTGGATTTGTGAATGCTAAAATCTCACAGAAGTTGGTGGTAAGAAATCTTGTTTCAGTCCTAAACCTCCTGCAACTAAACTTGTTCTTGGCTTAACACTCACTGGATCAGGGGCATTGCAAGTTTCACTGTTCTGAGCTGCCAGTTTCATGGCAGCCAAGACACTGAACTAGACTCTCTCTCCTACAGAGAGATTAGGTATGACACTGATCAATGTATTGGTTAACTTTCAGTTTTGTTTAACTTACTCCTAGAAATATACTGCCTGTCTTTAACATCCTCACTGTGGTCCCTCAAGCCCTGCTGACAGTGCTGTGACTTCTGATTTAATTCCCTGAAATAGGAATTTACTTCAGCCATTAAAAGGAAGATATGAACTTTCCTATCTTTAATGAAAAAGAGATAAAAACCTCATCAATGGATTAAAAAATAATCTACATATGTGATAACAACAGTAAATCCAGCCACTGATTGTTGGGGTTTTGCCTCTGGCATGTTTCTGAAACGCTAGAAAACAGGTATTCTGACTTTATCTCTAAACACAGTTCACCTAGTGAGCTACTAACTTGGGTCAGGAGAGTGAACGCTGATAAGACTGAGCCTTCAGATGGGACCTATGGTGGTTTGCCTGTTCTGTGCAACACCTTGGCTTCTTGCTCATTCAGGGGACCCTGGGTTGTTGTGGCCAGCAGTCATCACTGTATGTGTGTCAGTGTGCTCATGGGCATGTTGATCAAGCTGTTTCCCTTGATGCTTTACGTGTTGCTTGGAGGGTAGTCTGCTCCAGAGGCAGATCTGTAAAGGTAGTGGGGAAGGGATGTTGTAGGTTCAGCTCTCACAGTTTTCTGATACTAATCTGGGAGGCTTTGTTCTTCACTCTGGAGTGAGCACACTGCAGTAAAAACAGGCGTGACCAGGTGGGAGGCGCAGTGGAGACAGGAGCCAAGGCCTGTGCAGTTTGTGGTGTTGTGCTAGAGCTGCTCCACAGGCACAAACCCTGTGTAGCTGTTGCACATCGTGCCAGATGTGAGCCAGGCATCACTCGCTGCAGTGGGTCCCTTTAGCAGGAGAGATACACTCTTAGCAGTAGGAGAGTGGAAGCCTTTGTGGTTGTCCTGAGCCTGGGACACCCACTGACTTTTCAGCAGAGTTGAATGTGATTTATACCTTGCCAAGAGACCAGCTTGTTCAAATGAACCTCTTGGTACTTAATCATATTTACTGAGTGCCCATGATGCAGGGAAACAAGGAATGACAGGGTGACATTTCCTATGACAAACTTGGCACCTAGACTGTTTTCCTTCTGTCATTTTTGAGCTTCCTGGTATGGATTCTTTGGATGTCCTTTATTAGCTCTCCAGCTTCTTATATAAACCTTTTCTGCCTCTCAACTAAATGTGAGCTTAAGTTGTCGCTAAGAATGCTAAATATGGAAGGATCAAGGTGTGTGTGTGTTTAAGAGGTTCCTTCCCCACCCCCTGCCCTGTAATCTCTCTTGGTCATTCTGTAAAGCGTCTCTGTGCATACATCGCTAGCTCTACCAACCAGGAAAAACAAGTCTTGTCACCTAAGCAAAAGCCTAGTTTCTAGTTAGCTTTTGGCTCAGTAAAGCCAAAGTTTTCAAGATAAACTCGTAAATGGCACTTCAAGTGACTAATAATTCATTCTCAGTATATTCTTTACCTTCCAATACAGCAGTATTAAAAAAAAGTGTGGGGAACTCCTGCAAATACCTAAATGCACTGGTGTCAGTGTAACTTATCGCAGAACAACAGCACTGAAGTATGTGTGCACACCTCTTATGTAATAAAATAACAGCTGTTTTGAATTATCAGTTGGTATCATCAATTAAAGTGCTATACAGTGATTGAGTAACCCAGAAAGAGGTGACTTGGTCTTTTTGAAAGAAAGTCTCAGGGAGCAGCAGGCCCTGCAGCATTTATGAAGCTCTGGGCCTGCCTGCTGCTTGCTTCCCCAGAACTGGGGACAGCAGGCTGCTGCTGAGCGAGGATGTCATGTCATGCCCTCTCATAACTAAGGTGGAAGCTTTCTGGGAGTTACATTCACCTTGCAGTGGTGCAGTTTTGGTTTGTTTTTTTTTTTAAAACACAGGTGGCTCACATGACAAAAAGTGAAATCAGTCTTCAGGATACTGCATTTATTGGGCCAGGACTTCTGTTTTTGGACCAGTACTTCAACAGTTTCATTGATGAATATATTGTTCTGTGGATAGCACTGGTAAGCATTTTGGTTTTAATACTTTTCATTTGGAGCATGCTTGAAGGAATGGATTGAGACCCGACCCTGTCATTCTGCTCTGACGTTTCTGACTTGCTCAGATTTCAGCTGTCACGGCAGAGGGAGTGCCAGGACACCACGTAAACATGTATTTTGGGAGCTGACTGGCTTTCTTTCCTTGGAACAGAGATGTGACAGTAAATTTACAGATCTGTCTTGCTTCAGTTCGTGTGATTTGTTTAAAGTTATTCTGCTAACAGCAGGCTAACAACCTTTCTTTATCAAACTTCACAAGTGTTTAAGGAACATTACAAGTGTTTCATGCTGTTTATTTTTTGGGGGGGTATATAACATTTTTTTTTCTTCTAAAATAGACTGCTCTGTGTTCAAACGCTTGTTTAACTTGTCATGTGGATAGATTGATTAAAGTATAGATTAATTTATTATAGTAGGGACAACTTATTTTTTTTATAATCTTTTCTGTTTTGTTCTTTTGAAGTTCATATCCTTGTTTGATATGCTGAGATACGCCAGTGGTGTATGCCTACAGATTGCTGCTCATCTTCATATACATGTCTTCAGAATTTCATCTCATCAAGCTCCTGAACAGGTTCAAAACCATAATGACTGATTAAAAAAATAGGTCAAGGACGAGAGAAGCAGTTAGGAGAATGCTGAATGAAGCAGCTTCTCTTTTCTGGGGAAGACAGATTAAGCTTTTCAAGAAAACAGTTTTATGAGACAGCTCGCTGTATTCTACATATTGCCAGATGTTAAAATTACTAAATAGAAAGTCATACAGATTCTATTGTGATCAGTACTTTTGAGCCAGGTTGTATTTCCCCGTGTTCTAGACATTGCAGCTGTTATTTCCTATCATGAACACCACATTTGAAACTTTTGCCCTTTCCTTTTAGGTGACCTAATTCTGTACTTCTGGTCTGGTGAAGGCTGACTGCCACTTGTGGTGCTACCAACCAGAACTCAAAGAGGAATTTCACTTTTCCCTAGACCAAGCAATTAATCTCCTAGTGTTAGTTTCTAAAGTATTCTTGGAACTGCTGTGAAGTGGTAATCGGAGGTATCAATGAATATAGCACTGCATTATGGATAAAATGAGTGGTCTTTGAGGTAAAACTACTCATCAATCTTTTTTGATTCTAAAGAACAAGCTACTGGATCAGTGAGAGGAAGGAGGTATAGCTCAGGAAAACTAACTTCTATTTCAAAATACTGTTATGAGTGCCTTTAGGCTTTGTGCATTCTCTAGTATCTAACAGCACTGTCACTAAATGCAATTGTAGCCGGTATTTTCGTTCAAGGCCAGTTTCTGGTTTTGTGGTCATAGTAAGGTTTGCCTCACTGTACCCCATTATTATCTTGACTATGAGTAGTTGTGTACTTTGAGGTCATTAACTTTACCTTCCCTAACTTATATCTGTGAAACTGCATAAGTGAATGACAAAGTTTGTTGATAAACTTGACTGTGACAGTGCAGCCTACCCATACCTAATTCTCTCTGAAGTATGTTTACTATCACTGTGTTCATCTACCTTATAGCCTATCAAATTTGTCTTCTAACTGCCACTGTACTTTGTTCAAACAAAACTACAGAACTCATAAAACTCCCCTGCATGCAGCCAGGCACATTATCAGCCTTTAAAAACAGACCCACTGGCTAACATAATGTGCCGAGTTAAAGGGCTGCTATTGTCATGAAAGAAAAGCTGAATTAAGAGTAGCTTATTATCTGTATGAGCAAATCATGACTTGTACACAAACCCTGTAAGCTTAAGCTCCTTTAAAAAGGTACTATTTGAATATGATTTTTGTAAAAAAGCTGTTGAATGTGTCTGTTACTGCTTGGTATGTAGCTCAGCTGTGACTTTATATAAAGTCCTTCCTGACCTGTACAATAAAGAATTCTATTGTTTGTTTTAAAAATATTACCACCACAGCTTCCTAGCTGCACATTAATTCAGAAAGACTTCCTGAATTGTTCAAGGAAACTTAGAAGTGGTGTATTGTCTGCTAAATTCAGAGGGGAATAAAATGTCATCTATCACACTATATACACAGGATCTACTGATACAGTTATACCTCACGTGTATCAGTTACTTCCAAAGGGCGAGCTCTCTAAGTGTTTAAATCTCAATTCCAAATGACTGTTACTACTCCTGGTTGAGGTTGGGGACAATGGAGCATCTACACATGAACACAGACGGAAACTGGGCTCTTGTCAAATAGAACAGAAGATGGTAAAGTCCATTCCAGTTTTTCTGAATACTGTGAACAAATTAACCACCTGAAGAAAGACATAGGCAACTTCTTAAGTGACAAGGTTTGGTTCCCCAGAATGCTCAAAAATGTGTCATGTAATAGCAAGTCTAGGTAGTAGGTATGTGGATGATAGGAAACTAGAAAACAAGAAACCTGAGGCAATACTAACAAATAGTCTAGCATTGAAGATGGGAAGCAAAATCTGTTACTTGTATCTCATAGTGTCATCTAATCATCCTTAGAGGGCTGAAACTCAGTCGCGCTGTTACAGATGGGGGTAGTTACCTGTTACCCATACATTGCCTCATACATCATTCTAGCAATGTAACTTCTGTGTTTGCTCCTTCCCCAAATCCTAGCAGATGCAGAACTCAAAAGAGCTCTATACTAGTTGCTTGTTCAACTTAAGTTGCACCCTAACAACTAATGTTCTCCCAGAACTGGAGCCCCATCATCAAATGACTCTATTCTAAACTGAAAATGCTAATAAGCTGAGCAGAAGAATCTGTACATAAAAAAACACATTTGTGAGCAGAGGTATGGGGTATCATTTTAGCTACTGTTGTATTCAATCTAAACATTAAATATCTTAATAGCTAATTAATTTATGAAAGTATATTCAGGCAAAATGCTTCCCTGTAAAAACAAATTGCATGCAGGCTAGAGCTGGTTATTTACTTTATACTGTAATATATGATATGAGAAAGTGAAATTCTTTATCCTTAAAACTTAGGCCTCCCTAAATTGCTAATCATTTGGAACTGCAATAAGTAATATTCCACCTCAAATCATTGTAATAACTTGTACTAAATAAATGACCTAGATTACTTCTAGTGGTAGTTCTGTGTGTCCCAGAATACCTACTGTTTAAATACAATTCCTTGAGCAGATGTCATGTAAAGCTCTTCATTCAGCTAAAGAAACCTGCTCTTTGGAAAAATTACAGTACTTCATAAATCTCTTACAAGTAAAAAGATATCACAGTGCCTGGCCTAACAAAAGACTTTAAAAATTTAGTTTATTTTACCATAATACACATTATTAAATAATCTTACATGAGCTGTGCCATACTCTGTTAACTTTTGTACCTGCTGATACACCAGCAGACTGCCTGTTGGCAGTATGGAAATTTTAAAGTCTGCAGCTTGTGAAAAATGCTTCTATTTACACAACGTACCTGAGGGCCTAAAGTTATTATGTAAAATCAGGGTAATGCATTTTTCATTAGTTCTGCCCAAAGATACAATTTGGAATTATAAAAAGGGAAACAATTTAAACAATCCAGTGCTACTGAAAGTAGTCAAGGATTAGTTGGACAGACAGTAAGTCGACTGAGGTGCATACACCCATCTACCCCATCCCCTTCAACCCAAGTAATAAATTTACTAATACACAGTCTTGCAACATTATCAGACACAAGATTAGAACAATCCATGAAATTTATTTAATAGGAACTTTAAAACATTTAAATCTTAACATACTTCTCTATGGCTAATGCCTATACTTGTATCATGTTACTTAGGTACAAGTTGTTTCTCCATTGAGCCATCAGAATAACATGGACTGAAGAGACTTGCGAACAGTTGCCATCTCCTGCTGTTGCTGTTACAAGAAAAGGAGATAATGCTGAACAATGCCATATCAATATGATTCCTTTGAGCTAATTAAATGGATGTCAAATGACTTTGCATAGAATGTTTTGGTTTTGCATTTAACTTGATAGATCTGATACTTACGGTGTCCATCATAATCTTCTTCTGCAACATAGCCATTTCTTTGCGAAGTTCACTTTGTGCACCAGCTAGAAGATTTTCATTGCTCTTCTCCAGCTCTTCCATGCTCTGAAGTTAAGGATAATCTTAATTCAGAACTGTGCAATGTCAAAGAGTTAATTTAAAACAAACTGACCAATATTCAGACTACTTTTTCATTGTCATGAACTTGACAGACAAGTCATACAGGACTTCGTACTCCAGTCTACATTCCTGTTTAAACAATACGGACCCTGTGAAGGAAACTGTTGCCTCCACTCACATCTGTGAGGTCTCAGCTAGTTACAGAATCACAGAATTGTAGGGGTTGGAAAGGACCTCAAGGGCTCATCGGGTCCAACCCCCCTGCCAAAGCAGCTCCCTAGGACCTATCACTCAGACAGGCATCCTGACGGGTCTTGAATATCTCCAGAGATGGAGACTCCACCACCTCCCTGAGCAGCCTGTCCCAGGGCTCTGTCACCCTCACTGGGAAAAAGTTCTTCCGCATGTTGGTGTGGAACTTCCTGTGCTCCAACTTGCAGCCATTGCCCCTTGTCCTGTCTCCACAGAGCACTGACAAGGGGCTGGCTAATTCCCCCTGCATTCCATGCTTAAGATACTTATAGACATTAATTAGAGCCCCCCCATAGTCTTCTCTTCTCAAGACTAAACAGCCCCAGCTTATTCAGCCTTTGCTCATAGGGGAGATGCTCCAGGCCCTTAAACATCTTCGTAGCCCTTCTTTGGACTCTCTCCAGGAGATCCCTGTCCTTTTTGCACCAGGGAGCCCAGAACTGGACACAATACTCCAGGTGGGGCCTGACCAGGGCAGTGTAGAGGGGGCAGATCACCTCCTTTGACCTGCTGGCCACACTCCTGATACACCCCAGGATCCCATTGTCTCTCTTAGCCACCAGGGCACACTGCTGGCTCATGGCCAACCTGTCATCCACCAGGACCCCCAGGTCCTTCTCCATAGAGCTCTTCTCCAGTAGGTCATCCCCCAGCCTGTACTGAAATGAACGATTGTTCCTTCCCTGCATTTCAGTAAAGATAAGAAGAGTTCTACAATAAAAGATTAAATAGACATCTGTCAGGAATGATAGGAGTTTAATATT
Organism: Gallinula chloropus; assembly: GCF_964237585.1. Classification (NCBI taxonomy): domain Eukaryota; kingdom Metazoa; phylum Chordata; class Aves; order Gruiformes; family Rallidae; genus Gallinula; species Gallinula chloropus. The sequence continues at coordinate 24,718,896 of NC_140085.1, read as the reverse complement.
ATGACAACCTTGGAGACTTGAAGTAAGGACTATAAAACCCTATAAAATTTCCCCCTCTTTACACACTTTCCCCCAAATAAGCCAAGTAAATCTCTCTGGATCTTCCCTTCTGTACACATAAATTATGCCTCACTCTGTGCACTGTGTAGTAACACTTCCCTTGACTTTTATTCAGTTAAGCTTATTTGGAACCTCAATTTCTACCTGTTGATCTTCTTTGAAGAGAAAAAAACCCAAAGTAATACTTTACCTTCTGCAGAGTTTTTCATATTTAATGAAGAGATTCTTCACATTTTGGAACAGTTATTAATAAATAATACCTCTGTAATACCCTCTGTAAATTTTTACTATCTTAATCTAAGAGTTGCTATATTTCAGATTTATTTGTCAAAGCTACCAGAGTTGAAGAAAAACCAACACAACCATATCATAATTGGAAAATGGAAATTTCAAAAAAGACCTGTTTGGAAATCACTTGAACAGAAATTAAAGTTTGTCAGAAACTCACCGACATTAATCTGCCCCATGTGCCAGTGTGTACTGGGGGCCACACACCAGGAAAGAAGCTTGGCAGAAAAGGACATGGGAGTCCTGGTGGACACAGAGTTGAACATGAGCCAGTAACTTGTCCTTGCAACAAAGAAGGCCCATGCTGTCCTAGGCTGCATTAGGAGTGTTGCCAGCAGGTTGAGGGAGGTGATCTTCCCCCTATACTCGGCACTGGTGAGTGCTGTGTCCAGTTCCGGGCTCCTCAGTACAAGGGACACATGGACATACTGGACAGAGCCCAACAGAGGGCCATGAAGGTGATTAAGACGGGAGAATTTCTCATATGAGCTGGCACTGTTCAGACTTGCTGAGATCTTAGCTATATACATGAATACCCAAAGGGAGGGTGCACTGAAGATGGATCCAGGTGCTTGAGGTGCCCAGTGACAGGATGAGAGGCAGTGGGCCCAAACTGAAAACACAGGAGGTTCCATCTGAACATCAAGAAACACCTTTTTACTGAGGGTGACAGAGCCCTGGAACAGGCTGCACAGAAAGGCTATTGAGTCTCCATCCTCAGAGATAATTAAAAGTCAGCCGGATGTCAGTCCTGGGCAACCTACTCTCAGTAGCCATGCTATACCACTTGCTGGCTGGACCACACAGCCTCCAGAGTCTCTTCCAACCTCAGCCCTACAGACATTCTGTGGTACTGTGCCTCTGCTTTCATTACAAAACTAATCATTTATGCTGCTTTCATTTTTCTCAGTTTAGATTTCTGACATCTTAGAAAAATAGTGGGGGAAATAAATTCTTGGAATGAAGTCTTCTGTTGTTAGTATAAAATGACAGGGATTGTGTATATATATATCTATATATATATTTATAAAAATGTCAAATTTTTGAGTAGTTGTACTCAGAATAATTTTTGTTTGTGCTCTAGTATGTTAGCTACTTTGTTAAAAAAATAAGCCAAACAAATCAAAACACACCATAGCTGATCAGTGTGAATCATGTTTTAAATATATTACCTCTGTAAGCACTTTCAAAAAAAGAAAAAAGGTGTCTGTAGGGACCCCCAGCAAATATAAAAATTACATATGAAACAACAGGAAAGTTAAACAGGACTTATTACATAATCATACAGTTGGGCCTGTTTTCACCATAAATCATTTCCAGCAGATTTTTCCTGTTGACATTTTAGAGAATACTTACCATGAATACCAAGTTATGGAAAGGAAAATACTTTGTAACGAATGGTGCTTAGGAAGAGATGAAGGGAGCTCTAACGGGGCAATTTTAAGGGAATTACAGTGGATTCTCTTTAAGGGTCATTTTCCTTACATGAAGCAGCAATAGCTAGAAAGGTTAATGACAGAAAAAAATGGTATCTAATACTCACTATGGGGAATGCACCAGTTAGCAGTAATAAAAGCAGTAAATTGCAGCCCAAGATGCATTATAAATTGTTAAATTCCACTTTGTTAAAAACATGAAAAAATCTAAGGGAATACTTAAGACAACATCCTGATGCTTAAACTGCCCTCTGGTAGGTATCTGGTAGAAAACTGTTTAGAAAGTATGTTCTGAGGGTTGTGGTTCAATATTTGAAACAGCCAAGACAATCAGATCCCTGGGAGAACATATTTAACTGAATTATTTACTAAACAGATGCAACGTGTGCAGGTATGGAGTAAACAAGTCATGTTCTTAAATACAGGAAAGATGCTCACGTGAATACCTGATACTTTCCTTAATTAACCTTAGTGCCTTCTACTTCACAAACATTTAATTAATACAGCTTTCTTAAGTCATGTGGTAAGAATCATCTGCCTTCTAAGAAAATGTACTGTACCTTTAAGAATTGCTCATAGAGTTGCTTAATAGTTTTCAGTCTCTGACTTTGAACTATTCTTGCCTGTTGAAAAACTTTTTGTTGCTGACGAAACATATTCTGCAGCAGAAGTAAAAGGAAAAAAATAATTGCATTAGTTAACCAAAAGCATTTGGACAGCAACACTAGTGTCATTTACCAAACCCAGAAATTCTGCCTTCATTGGAAATCTGGGTCATGTAACGTAGATCTTTGCCTGGAGAGTCACCCTTGTTCTTGTTAATGAAAGAAAACCCGAAGACTGGATTAAGCCTTAGGTCCTTTCCAACCTGAATTTTCCCTACGAGATTCTGTGAGGATTGCTGTGCAGTGCAGCTCTCGAGGATACCCCAGGGAAATGCACTGCCTAAGGAAAAGCAAAACTTGCAAATGGTTTGGGAGTACAAATAGAGCAGCAGAATGTGATGACATTCCATTGTACAACTCCTATCTCCCTTCCAAAGATCAAATTCTCATACATTTATTATATACAAGCATATTTTTAAGCAACACATGCTGAAAGACAACTACTTTTGTTTACTCCTATGGTCCCAGAACCCAAAGAATATGGGTACCCAGACACAGCACACGACCTTCTCCTCCATAAACGGCCTTGGCTTTTCTCAAGCCATATGCTGTCCTAGGGCATCACTTACCGCTATTTATAAGCTTGCAATTAAAGTTTAAAAATGCACCCCTCTTCAATTTAAAACACATCCCAAAACTTAAACATTTACAATTTGAGAGCCACCAAACTGCATTTTTTTTTAATGGAGGCAAGAAATTGTGTGTTTGTTTATACTCCAGGAAGTGGTTTTAGATTTCTGAGTGCCTGAGCAATACCCCCTCCTTGTGAAAATTCCATGAAACTCATGCCATGCTGGAAACCCACCGCTAGTTTTTCTTCCTGCTCCTCTGCTTTCTGCACATCTACATCCCATTGCTGAAATAAAGTCAGGAACTGCTGGGAGAACTCATGATTGAGCTTCTGCCTACAAATAGACACTAGTGTAAGTATGACAAATGCCATGAAGAATTGCAAGGAAAGCCAAGGTTCAGCACACAGAGTAGAATAAAAGGAGCTGGCATAAATAGTCAGTTTTGACCCCTGTCCCTAACTGTGTTCTGAATAAATGAACACACATATATACACACAGACCTTTTGAATGGATGTAGATTATGTATGAGGAGACAGCACTTGTGCAAAACTCAGGTTAAGAACAATTACAACTTTCCTTCCTAACAGTACTGGGTTTTCTGAGATTGCTGTTTTTCTAACTCAAGTACAGGCCTTGGCTTTAACACAATAAGTTATAATGAAAAACTGATTAGCTCATTCTTTAGTTTATTATGCTCTAGCTTCTTTATAAAAACTTAAATGTTATAAATGCATGCTTCAAATATATATATATAAAACCACCAAGACAATTACAAGTATTGCTGACCTGCAGTTTTTATCTGTCTCATTTTTGGGGTTTGTTCTACCTGTAGTAATTAATTATGCCTTAGGAGGTGAGAGGATGTGAAAATGAAAATTATCTTATTTCTTAACGAGAACGGGGTAACATTTTAGTGAAGATTTTTCAGTTTTGAAGTAGAAACAGAAAATTTCAAACTGAACTGAAATAAAAATACTCATTTTAAAGGTAAAAGTAACATCAAAGATCATTTTCCATAAAGTAAAACCGGCTCTTTAAGGTACCTTGGTCTCAAAATTCCCAACATTAAGTTTCTCCATTCCAAAGAGCACTATGCTGAACTATTACAGCCAGTTTAACCAAGTGGACACAATTGGAGGCAGCAGAAATGGAGGGTCTAAGCAGATCCTTAACTAGTAGGTAGAGTACTTGCTATTTAACTGCAAGAAGATGGATCAGCTATCCATGCTGTGCCACAAAAGGGAATTGGATTTCAAGGGTTTGAAAAACAAAGGTGGGTTTTACCTTTGCTCCTGCTGTGTTTTCCAAACATGCTCAATCTTCTGGTTACTGGTTTTGAGTGAGGCTTTCGTGTACATTTCTAACCTTTTCCTCTTAGCTAAGAGAGCCTTGTTAATGTCAGCTAGAAGTCAAAGAATATTTAGAAATTAAGCATACCAAGATACATTGTACCATTTATTAAAAACATTGATGAATTATGCTTTGGGGAAGCAAATGTGGTGGTGCTCTAACGAGAAGAAACTGATGTGATCTGGGCTCCTGACTGCTGTGCTTATAGTGTCCCTCAACCTGCTGTTGGCACCAGCATGAGTCTGGCTTCCTTAAGCCCTCTGTACACCCTGACACCTGACCTCTGGAGCTGCAACTACACAGTGTTCAGCCCCACCAACTACTCTAGCATCTGCTTCAAGTCTCACCTCTCAGACCAGACCAAATGGGATCTACCATGATGTGACTCAGCTTTAGTTTCTTTCATTCCATGCAGGGCAGTAGTGGGTGTGATGTCAGGCTGGCTCTGAGTAGACACACACAGTAAACAAACTGCCCAGCAGTTTGAACTCAGAGTAGCTGCAGTGCTGCCATTATGTACATTTAAATCAGTTCCTAACACATTGTAATTGTGTTGCTCTATTGATTATTATGGTCTAATGTCTAACTATCATCCATACAACAAGAACACATGCATGCTTGAAACACTAGAAGTGCTACTGTTCCAGTTCACAATCAGTTCACACTGCCTACATTCAAACATTGTATTTGGACATCTCAGTTTCTGCAAATTCTCTATTCAAAGCTAGAGATACCTTGCACAAACCTGAGTACAGACCTCTTGCTCTTTTCTCTAGTATGCATTGATGATTTTGTCACACCATCAAAATTCTCATTACTTCAGCTACATGACTGCAGTGCCAGCTCAAAAGCTTCCAGACTTTCAAGTAATTTAGTTACACTGACACATTTTTTGTTGTTTTTTTTTTCCCTAGAAAAACCACGTTTCAGTGTAATACTCAAATAACTTTGATTAAAGCTAATATGTGGTTACTATCACTGTGAACATATTGAATGAATGACAAAGTATTTTTAATACTTCAGAGATTTGGAACTTTAAGCATTTGACATAAGTTAGTATGGTCGTTTCATTTTACTTTGGAGATTTAACAAGTCACAGCTTAAGGTTACTATAGAAATTTCTTTTCCTTCTCACTGCAGATTTCAGGAAACATCAAATCTCTCTTTCCAATTTGCTGAGGCATCTGCCCCTCCTAATGCCACATCTGTTATTTCTGAGCAGACCATCCTTTCTCTGATTCATTAATTTCCTTTCATGCTCTTTTTGAAACTCATAATTTAACCTTTAAATGTACATACTGGTAATGACTCTGCACAGCATTTTCTTAAAGTATTAACTATCTACTGAGTATGAAATACTGGTATTAAGATGGCATCCCTTCCTTCTACAGCCTTTCAATGCTTTGTTACACTGTAACATGCAGTATAAATTCTAAGTGCAATGTCCTTCTCCTCTAACCTGTCACCTGTATAGAATTCAGCTGGCTATTTAAGTGAAAGTAAAAAGCCACCTGAGGATCTGATCATGACTAAACTAAATCCAACTAGGTGACATTCATAAATTTTTCATTACTGGGTGACTAGCATTACTCACCCTCATTCTTTAGCTCTTCTAGAAACTTGTACTTTTCTTCCTGACTTCTGTAATTCTCTTTCCTGTGGATTCCCTGTTCTCTATAGTACAGACTACTCTCCAGCTCATTCTGTATCACAGCTACAGTCTTCTTCCAAAATACCTTGTCTAGAGCTCTGTTCTGTACAGCTGCTTACGTGAACCTTTTCGTGCCCCTAAATTCTCACTCAAGTCCTGCAATTCCCACTCTCTGCTACGTCACTGTAACAAAAAAATAAGTACAACAGCTAACCCATATTGCCCCTTCTCTCTACAAAATAATCCCTACCTATAAAACTTCATCTTAAATTGTTATTGGCAATCCCCAGCACTCATATGTCTTTCCCTTTTTCCTTTGCAATCACCTACACTAATACTTGCATCTCACTTTCTGCTTTTGCCTTCTCTTCTTTCCCTTCACTCTACTTAGATACGATTTTTTTTCTGAAAAATGGATTATTTCAGAAATACATAAAACACTACAACTGGTTATTTAACATAAATATTGAAAGTTATCCTATGGTAAGGAAATACTGCCAATTCCTTAATAACTTAAACATTGTTTTTTTTAATTTATTAGAATGTAAACATACTTACCTCCAAATCTTTCCAGCATATTCTGTACTTCGCCCCTACAAAACAGAGTTTAAAACTTTTATTTCCCATTTTCTGACTTTAAAATAAGACGTTTTGTATAGGCTTAACAGCAATTTTCTCATACCTATTATTTGTAAGCAATGAGAGCTGTTACTGTTCTACAAGATAAAAAAAACAAACAAACCTCTCCTCCTGTGAGAGCTCTCTTTTTGAGATTAATTTGCTGGGGTATTTTTTTAAGTTATTAAAAACTATTAACAGCATTAGGAATTAAAAGGGTGTTGAGTAAGGAAGCATGGTAAATAAAATTGATCGCTCCCTACACAAAAAGAAAAAACACAACAAGTATTTGAAATATCAAATGAAAACAAGTCCATCACAGCATGGCTGCCACAGTAGGAAATATCCTAAACAAATAAAATCAGTGTTGTGTGTAAGGCAGTGGTACAATAGCTGATGAGCCCAAAAGGTGACATGGTGTGCAAAGAAAATATTTATCTTTGTTTTATATCATCTCTGCAGAATACCACTTTCTGTTGTGAAGAGTTAAAGAAAAGGAAAAACCTATCTTCAACTCAACAGCTAAAAAGCTATGATCATACTAAAAGCTATTCAAACATACATGTTATTACATTTACACTGCCCATAAATAATAAACACTGAATTTATATGTAAAAAATTATTTTTCATGCAATAGTTGGCTCATGAAAAGTACTGTTAATATCTTCAAACAACTAAGATCTGAAGGAAAAAAACTAGTGAATTTATCAACAATTTAGGATAAAATATACTCTTTTGAAAGAAACAAGACTTTTAAAAACTTGCACAAATATATCAATTTTTTTCAATGCTCAAAAGTATGAAGAAACTGCAGGATAATTTTAAAATCTTACTTTTTTTTTAAAACCAACTGCTGTAATAACTGTCATGATTTTTTTTTTAATCAAATACTACAAAATCCCCAAGCAAAACAAGCATGGTGAATAATTTAAGTCAGCATCTATCTAAGACTTATTTTGATGGTAAAAAAAAAATAAAAATCAACCTTACCCCACATCATCTGGAACCACATGAGTAGTCAGAGGTCTTTTCTTTCCATGCTTATCTATTATCGGTGTTTCGCCTTGATACAAAACAAAAATATTTACAAAGATACCTTCTATTTTGTGGGTTTTTTTTTTAATTATTAAAAGTACAATTACATTTCTGTAATTCCGTTTCTCTAACCATGTCTCATGGGCCCCAGTTCCCATCCATAACACATGCAGCTCCTAAAACTCTTTGAATCTGGAATTGACAGATGGTGGTAAATTACTCTGCAAGGGTGTATTTGAGCTGGCACTGCCTTGAGTTCTTCTAGACAGGACTCAACCAGTTTTAGTTTCTCTGTCCACTACTGCACAACTACTCCCAACTCACAATACAACAAACAACAGAAAGGTCAAAATAATCTAAAAATTTGGAAAGCCCAGTCTCATTTTACTGTAAAATAAATACCTTAAATGTTGTACTCTTACCTTTAAAAAAAAAAACAAAACCGAAATCACAAATATTTACATTCTTTTAAAAAAATAATCTTTGGCTGTCAGATTTCTATTAACGAGGTGGGGTGAGGGGTGGGGTGGAATTTACTCTGCATAAGTGAGGAGGAGAAATTAAGAGAAACAAACCAAATCAAAATGCTGCAACAGGAAGCTAGCTGTCACAAACATGATGAACCACGCTTATTCAGACACTTGCTAATATGTGCCTTCTTTTGTATATAAAGTTCAATCAAAATAAAAAAATAATCATATAAGCACCTTCTCTAATATCTTCCTCTGATCCACTCAGCTCTTTTCTTTCCTCCTCAAAGTCATAGGCAGGTATGGCTTGGTCTTCCTGTGCTGCTTTAGCAGCTTTCCCTGCATGTTTTCTTCCTGATGGTGCCATAACAGGAATTTCTTCCTACTGAAATGGTATGTTGTATTTGTCGCGCAACTTTCCCCAAGCTACTTTGAAGATAAGTGCGTTTTCTTGCTTACATGGACCTGTTAATGGTCACTTCTGTAACAGTTTCCACCTGTAAGGATATTCAGTCAAACTGGTTTAGGTTTGAGGCGATCCTGTGGATTATCCATCAGAGATATTTCTAAGAACAGGGTAAAAAACCAACCACCTTGCAAACAGGGCTAGTAGGTACATATTTGATTCTGCTGTAAAACAAGGAGATGAATTATGAAACTTTTTAAGGCTCCTACCTGCTGGGCTTCCATCAAGTTACAATGTATTTCCTCATGTCCAGTATGGCATTCCCCAGAAGCTATGCCAATATTCTATTTTACAATGCAGAAGTGATAAACCGTGAAGAACAATCTGATTTTCCAAACCATCCCACACAAGACAGACAAATACACATACGCCATTTTTAAGAATCCTGGCAAAATGTCATTTTATCATTTATCTTTATTTTTAGCTATTATGCCTCTGCATTCTGTAATCTAACTACTGCAGTTTCTGTATTTGTGTTTACAAATGCACTGCACTCTTAAAATTCCAAACTTTAGTAATACTAATTTTTAGATATTCCTCGTTTTCGTAAATATTCAAGAAGTAAAATATCTAATTAGAATGAAAAGGGCGTCATTGTAGTCATTAAATACACAAGTAGCAAAGTACTTTTTTTCCTTCGTGCTTTACCAACAATAGAAATGATATAATATACAAGAGGAAATAGCAAGGTACTGAATTGTTGCTGAAATACTTCTTCTCTTGCTACCTTTGACAGCAAGAGGTATGAAGCATTTTGAATTAATTGTCATAATGTATATTTTTTAAAATCCTTCAAAAACAATAGGATTACTTGGAAGACCAAAATCATAAAAATAATAATAATTGTAAAAAAAATTGGAAAGTAAAAAGCTATTTTTAATTAAAATTATCCTCAAATGAGAAAAATATCAAGATTCATTCTGCTTTTCAACTAATGCAGCTGTTGAAAACGTGATTTATGGAAGAAAGTACTGGTATGGCATCTGGCTGTGCATATCTCTGCGCTGCCAATGCACTTCAACTTTAAACTGGAAGCATCTATTTTATCTTCCATACTAGCACTTTTCTTTCTGCTGAAAACCAGCACACAAAGCAGAGCTCCCCAGACCCTCCCACAGACTTGCCACCTCACAAACCAATACTCCAGGAAGACCCAGTAGTAGCCTTCCAGTACCTGAAAGGGTCTGCAGGAAAACTGGGGAGGGACTCCACCTATCCCGGTGGAGTGACCTGGTTTCGCCAGTTCAAGTATTTTCAATCCCGAGTTATGTATTTAATAGCTATTTTCCAGAGCAATTCACCTCCTTTTTTTTTTTTTTACCTTGCCCAAGAAGATGTGAAATAAACCAGCATTTGTGAGAATTTCCTATGAGGGGCTTTTCATCATGGTGGACCACCTGTTTTTACCTCAGTGCAACAAGGAAGATACAGGTCCACACCACAGCTACCAGAGGTTTTCAGGGGAAGCTACTAGGATGTCAAAGGCTGATGAGCACCACGGTCTCCTAACCTTGTTCCTTATTCTCCACCCAAACACCTTTCATCCCTCTTCCTCTATCCTGCGATGGGCTCTTCTCCACCCTGACCACCTCACTCCCGCCAAGTGCTCACCACGGCCGCCGCCAACTCGCACGGCGGGAACCCACCAGCGGCGGTGAGAGGGCGCCTCACGCCGTACCGCAAGCAGAGGGTACACCGCTTCGCTCGTAGCCACTCACCCCGCCCAGCACCAGAGCCCCGGCAGCCCTAACACAACTGACGGGGAAGACGCGACACGATCGCGCCCCTCAGCACCTCCCACCCCGTGGAAAAAGGCGGGAAGGCGGGCGGGCCGCACACTAAAGGGGTGGGGCCCATGGGCAGTGGCAGACCCACTGCGGCCGCAGGAGCAAGACCTGCAGTACAGGCCGGGCATTAGTGCTAAACAGAATGCCACGGACTTACCTTCAAAGTGTTTAAACAAAAGCGAATGGCAAACTACCTAACTGCAACAGGAAAACAGCCTTAAAACTTCAGTTGAGTTTTTCCAGCTGTTTAGGAAAAAAAACACCCCACACAGTTCCTAGCAAAATCCATCTAGTAACAGTTTGAAGTGTAAGAAGCTATCAAAGCTGTCTTGTATTTCTTGAGATGTCTCATTTTCTGCTAGGCTGAAGTTCCACAGCTTTAAACTACTTATTTATATTCTACATGTATATATATTGCTAGCATGAAATACAACCTTGAAACTGCTTGCATTTTTTCAGTGTTCAAAAATTTGATTTTACTTTGAAAGTCCACTCATTCTTTAAATTAATATTAAATTATCATTGTTGGAAGTTTAACAGAAAAATAAAACTTTTAACATAATGATACATACACATTAATGAAGGATTTAGCGAAATGGGTGAGTTTTGGTTTACTTTAAAATGGAAGCAACAGACAAAACTTTTTACCACATTCTAGTTCATTACAAAGCAAATCAAGTGTCTTACAATACATACACGCATATATTTTTGTACATCATCTGATTACAAAAATTAATGCTTTTTTGAATACTGCCAGTAAAATCAACTGAAGATACACCACCAAAGTTTTCTGCTTCAAAAGATTCAGTATCCTTTCCCACATAAAATCACACAAACTCAGCAATACACAGGGCCAAATCCTGTGAAATTTAAAACCACCAAAGCTTCAAATGCCAGTACAAATAATTTCTTTTTTTTTTTTTTAAGTGAAACACTGCTCCCATCCATTAAAAGAGTTTGTTACCCATTCATATAGAGAGGCACTTTTGCTTTTATATTTACAATGTTTGTAAAATTCTATCCCTTGATCATTTTCATTTGATTACAACCCTCTCCATATAATCAAGAAATAATACCATCATATTCTTTGGAATATAAATACACCAGATATAAATTATCTTTCAAATAACTATTAGTTGTTCTTTTAATGTATTTTGTGTGTTTGGGTTTTTTTTTTCATTAGGATGCATTTCTTCCAAATCCCAATTATACATTACAAACAGGGGGATGAACTGTCACTGTGCATTAAAGAATGTAAATGTATACTAAATCTAAATGAAAAGTTACATATCTCAATTTCCCTGTAGGGCTAAAAAACCCCAGCAGCAACGACAGAAATTCACAAAATGTTTTGGAATGCAAGATCAACCTGTTCAGTTGATGCCAAACAACTCTGCCTTCCAACATTTTATCTAGTTGGCAACATCCACTGCAATAAATGCAGCTACATTTCTTTAGGTAACCCTTTTTATAAAAAAGGATAACATGGCCATGAACTAACAGTTGTAAAGTAAGATCTGTTGAAAACTCCCTATGTACAGATTCCGTGCAATTATTGTTGGTCTTTTGCATTGTCACCGCTCCAGCAGCTTGTATATCATGAAGAGTACTGTGGAGATTCTAACTGTAGATGCATGATTTTTTTCTTCATATCAACGCAGTTAAATTGTCAAACCATAAGAGACACTTATGAGAGACAGATTTTAAATGCTTATCACATCTTGAGGTAGACTGATGTCCAAAATAAAGCTCTTCTACACTTTGATTCGTTCATGACCAACTTCTTTTTGGATCCTTCTCCTTGGAAAAATCTTTCGTTTAAGTGCAATTAGCTGAGGGGAGAAAAAAAACACAATATTTAGTTTTCTGCTGGGCTAGAGGTGCACAGGTGGTCAGGCTTTTATCCTAGAAATGGTAAAATCTGTACCATCCATGGAAGTTAAGTCAATACTGTCTGGTTTTTGTGCATTTTTTTTCACTGCACAGGAAGAAAATTATTTACTCAAATTCACCTATTAGGCGTGCACATTTCCACTGGTCCTCTCAACAACCAGAATAAAAACAGAAAGTGAAAAATACAGTATGCCTGCCTATATTCTGATTATTTTAAAGTTAATTTGTAAATTTAAACTAATATAACAGAAGGCTACATTCAGTTTCTTAAAGATAAACACAAAACTGGTGTCTTAGAACAGTATTTACACATCTAACTATACTACCAAGTTGAGCACCCCCTTCCAAAACCAAGATACTAATGGAGAGAAAAGTTTTCTAAAATACACAAAAGGTTGAAAGTCAAGGGAAAGAGTCATGCAAAAGTTACAGGTGGGAAAAAAATAATCAAAAGCCAACCTTTCAAGAATTACACCCTCTTCATCAGACCACGGAAAGAGTTACTTAAGGCCCCAACCTGCAAAGAATTACCCAAATTATTTGTTCCATTGACTCCCTCTAAGGTTAGCAGGATTATTCATGTTCAAGAAAGCTATTTTATGCTTGCAGCAATGGAGGGTTTGCTCTTTTTTTTCCTCTGAGTCAGAACCACAGTGTTGAGAATTCAGTAGGAGTCTTTGCCATTACTTAGGAATTCTTCAGGACTACAGTAATGCTATTACTTACATTTTTCTTCCTTTAAACTTACTTTGTACCTTTACCAATGCATGGGTTACAATACCAAGAATTTAAGAAACAATTACTGATTTTGAGCATCTAAATACAGCACACTGATGATGGACTTGATAGTCACAAGTCACCTGAAAATTGAATACCACACTCCCTCCTCCCATACGACTCTTTTGAAGGAATGTCACCTTGTTGACTGAAAAATTGAAGCAACCTAATCATTAGTCATGTTAACTTCCTTTACAAAGAAAAATCCTAGTACTCTTCAAAACCTATTTTTTAAAAAATCCATCTTATGTTATCCTGAAGATATAGCAACCTGTTAAGCATTATAGATTTAGTAAGATTTTAATTTTACCTGTTCAGCAAAAAATGAGATGACTGTAAATACAATAAGTGTTACTAGAACACAATGGGTCCAGAATTTGAGCTTGTCTCTATATGCCCTCCTGCACAAAGGAAACAGAAAAACAGCCTCATGTATTACAAATGCAAATACATAAAGTTTAGAGTTTCTATGAAATAGGCATATAAAGTATTTTCCAAAATTTAAAGAGCAGTTACAAAAAGGACAAAGTCTCTCTCTTCACAAAGAGCTACATGGACCAGACAATGGGCAACAGGTGCAAGATGGACTAAGAGACACAACATCCTGATAGAAGAAATTTTTTTCCAGTGAGAGCAATCATTCACTGGAGCCACCTCCCCAGGGACATGGTGAAATTCCCACCACTGGAGGTTTTTAAGACACAGTTGGACAGGATGCTAAATAATCTCATCTAGCTTCCCTTTCTCACCATATGTTGAGCCACATAATCTTTCAAGGTCCCTTTCAACCTGGGCTGTCCTATGATTCTGTAAAACATATGATAAATATGGATTTCCACTAGCATTTCAGCATGCTTTAAGCCACCCTGGTAGAAATCTGTTCTAGATACAAACAAGGCAAAATAAAGTGTTCTTTTTAAGCTAAAAAGGTCTTGACGGATGTCCTCATAAAAGGAAGATAACAGTATGTCTACTCCTTCATCCAAATTTCTGCAGCTAACTACTGAAATAAGTTTGCCCCTCCCCGGCTCTGCCACTGCTACAAAGCAGGGCTTTTTAGCACTCCAGTCCATGCTTATTCTTAGAACCTGCAACCCTTTTCATTCATCCTACAGTTCCTCTAATACTTTCCTTACTACCAGCTATTTCTCATAATTTACTTATCAGCATCAAAATTACTGTACTGGTTGTCTCACTTTTATCACTGTGCCCGCCCACCTTTTGCTTGTATTATCAGCTACCCCAAGTTCTGAAGTCATTATTTATAAAATGCAAGAGGTAAACACATATAAAAAATTCATACATTATGTAAAAATGAGACATGTCTTTTTCTGATGATTACCCATCTGACTGTTGCTATTTGACAGATTGTTAAATAACAATGACTTAGTGAGAAATGTAATAGTTTATATTGCCCCATGCAACAGGCCTTAACAAACAATGGGGTGGGGTTTTACATTTGTAAAGAAAGGCAGAAGTCCTTATTTTTAGTTTTTTAGTTTTTAAAAAAGCCTTTTCCTTTGAAGTTAGGGCCAATCAATAAAATAAGCAACAGAAAAACACAAGTCCTGAAAACCTCAATTTTACTCCATTCAAATATTTTCATGTTATTTGTACTATTAACTCCTTAATGGCAATACTAGAAGAAAGAAGAGAAGCAACAACAAAAAAAAAACCACAAAAAAAAAAGACTTGAAGCAACATGTTTTATTATCATATGCTATTGCACCAGAATAACTCAAAAAGAATTTGTGTAACATACCATTCCTGGAGCTCATGCATGTGAAGGAAACGATTCCGATACTCTCTTGGCAGTTCAAATTGGGAAGGTACAGGAAACATTGATTCATAAAAATCCCTAAGCACTGCTTTCACTGTCTGAGCATCCTTATGATTGTGATCGATGTTGTCATTTAGGCAAACAAACTTTCTAGAAACAAGAAGTCTTTGTTAGAATGTTTCCTTTAATAATATTGCAAAGGTTCTTGGCAAACCAAGAACTCAAACAGAATCCTTTTTAAAAAAAATTGATACTTTAATGCTTTTAAAACCAAGTTGATATATTTGGTACTGCCAACCAGTTTCTTTAGTGCTGCATCACTGAAAATTTTATTTTAGTTCTGAGAGTACTAAGGCTGAATCAAAGCCTCTGAGGATGAAACAAGCCACATTTCTCTCCCGTGTATTTACGTAACGCTGCCACCTAATGGACACTCTTATTCTTCATCCCAGAGGCCACCACTGGACCCAGAGAGTGGGTCAGAAAGCCAGCATTATGATTTGGGTGAGGGATTTTACAGTTTTAAAGTTTCTTAAGTAACAAAATGAGCTCCACTGTAGGAGGTAAACATACTAAATTATTGATATTTTACTGTGTATGCTGCACCCTTCAGAGAAGGTCAACACAAAACCCATAGAAGACTGTGTAACAAGGCAAAGCTTAGTCCCCACTTCCTGGGAATACTGTACACACTGGACAGAACGTGACTTTAATCACAGACCCAAAGCTGAACTTGCATAATCAATTGAAATACAAAAATTAACAACCTGAATTTATACAGAAATCACTATGACCAAACAAGCATGCTCCTAATAATGCCTCTTACAGAGTTTTGTTTCTCATATAAGAAACACACAACAATCTAAGTTACTGCAACTTATTGAAAATAAACCAGTAGTGAGTGTGCTAGACTGCTATGTACCCTTAGGCTACTCTGACCTGATGCTAGACAGCAAAAAAATCCCTTTCCCACTTATGGGCAAGGTTATGTGCTTTATTTATATTGTGAGATACAAGACCCTTACATTCTCCCCAGAGGGAGAAATCATATCTGGTGACATATGCCTTGCAATTGCTAACCTTTGTAAATAAGTACTTCTGGTCAGCTGTATTCTCTATAGTATGGTGTGCTCTTTCAAAGAGCAAAGTTCAGACTTCTACATGAGGCTGGGAATAAGCCTAACTCTAGAGCAGTGAATCAGCCTACAAAGGGCTTTACCATTTTACCTCAGTCTGTGCTGAACCTGGTGTACTTGGTAACCTTGCTCTAGACACTTACCTACAGAGAATAAACAGTCAAATTGCTACGTCTGAGAAGACCAAAATATGCCTCTCCTCTTCAGAGATGAGCAGGCTATGTCTACACTATCAAGTAATACTAGGCAAAGCAGCTGGTTATGGCAATCATGTCTACACCAAGAGCATTCTGGGAGTTGCAAACTATCTCTGACCTTGTCCCTTGGACTGGCAGCTCATTAGCCCTGGGAATGCAGTAGCTGCTCTCTTGAAGTGTACACCCCTGTTTAGCTCCATCTGAAAGAGATACAGCTTACAGACGGAGAGGTTGCTACATGCAGCAAACCAAACCACAGGAAGTGGGAGTGATGAGGATATTAAGCCATTTCAAAGGGTAAGACATTAATCCAAAGGAAAACAGATATGAAATTCCTTTGTGCACCCCAGAATTAATTCCTAGATGATTAAGACTTGGACTTTTCCTTAAGGATGCAAAACAAACATTTTCGGCAGAGCACTAGGTGAACAATACCTTTAGTTCATCCCAAGACAGACAGTGAGTACTTATTTTTAGAGACTGTCTATAATTATTATGTACTTTTATATGCAGGGAAAGTATGGCAAAAAGAAAGAAATGGCGAACCTACATAGCCATGCTGGCTCTCCTTTGTTAACAAGATACAGCCACAGTACTGCCTATATTTTGCAGAAATACAGCCCAAGCAATTGACTCAATCTCACTTCACAAACCAGACAGCAATCTGGGACTACAATACACTGTTGTTCCTTTTAAGAAAATTTTAAGAAAAAAACAAACTCAAAACAACCCCCTGAAAAAAAGGCCTCTTGAGGTTCCTGATACGATGGACTAGACAGACACCCTTACTCAAAGGCATCCTCATCTAAGCATGCAATCACTCCACAGAATGGGCAATTCCATTTTAAATTGCTAGAAGGCCTCAATCCATTAAGAACACTCATACCACAACCAACATAGCATCAGGATAAGTCTGACATCAACAAACACCCTTCAAAATACGAAGACAGTGATTGCAAGCATGAACTTGAACACTGAAGGTGAGACACCTCCTTGGACTTAACAGGTGGCTTGAAATCACACCTGTATTTCAAGAAATAGTTCTAGCCAACAGATACTCAGAAATGGAGAAGGAATGTAGGGCAGGAAGAATAATAGCACCACCCACTTTTCTTCTGAACTGGGTCACTGTGGGAAGTAGTAGGAGTTACGTGGCCAGAGGGCACTGTTGCAAGGAGGTGCAATTAGTTACAAAATACCGAAGTTGCAAAATCCCTGAAGACTAGCATTCCCCTTTCTGAATGAACGACCTAGGCAAGCAGTACAATATAAAAGGCAATTGAAAACATGTTTTTTATTTATAAATGCAAATAATGGTGCCTTCACTGGTAGCTGAGATTACTCAATAGCTTGTGGTGACCTGCAAGAGAAGGTTTCACTTTCTCTGGTCCGAGGTACCTGGTCCTACTTTCCTCCTTGCTCTTTTTTGACACTTGTAGAACTCTCCTTGAGGCCAAACTTACTAAACTAGCAGAAAATTCTCTAGTTTTCTGAACACAGAAGCAAGATGCAAGACAAGAACTGGCAACTGAGACAAAGGAAGGAGAGGAGATGGGTGGAGGCATCACTTCTAAAACAGCTAGCTATTAAAACATCTCAGCATGTCTCGCTGAGCACCAGTCTTATGCAATGGGCTCAGGTCTACAATTAAATGCTTCTGTGAAGCAGATTCAGACCTGAGTCTCAAGAACAGCATCCTTCACTCTGCAAGTCTGTTCCTCTGAAATCTGTTTGAGGGCATTTATTTTCCCTGTTTCTCTCTCAATCATTTCAGAAGCCTAATTCAACACTACAGAGCCTACTTAAGATTTGGGTATCCAAACCATTCCCTATTGCACAGTGGAGAAATAGAAAAAACTCCCTTCTGGCTTTGGATGGTTTCTCACCAAGTATTAAAAAACCCAAAAAAACCCCAACAACCAGCAAAAAAATAACTGAACAACAAACCAAACCGTCTTGTCATGTTGTAACAAAGTGTGGAAAGCACAGTTGATATGCAAACCTGGTTTTGTAGCAAAATAATGCATTTCTAAGATTTATTTTAAAATTGCTACATAAAGTAGGTCAAAATGCCCTCCTTTTAAAAATAAAACTACTTGCAATATAAACTGTATGCCCTCTATAATGGCAAAAAATAAAGCTTCAATAATAGCTGAATCTTACCTGCTAATTTTAAAAGGTTTTAGATATATAAAAAAATATAACAGCAATTAATGATATAATCTCTATTATAACACAAAGAACAGCCATTTAGCTTCAGTTAAATAGAAAAAAAAGTACTTCTGGGTAAAACTGGTCTTGATCTGTAATATACTGCATAGAAATACATTGCAATAAATGGTATTTCAAAGCACAAACAGTTGAAGCAGAAAATTAAAGCCACCTCAAAACTTCATGGCAATTGTGAAACAGGATACCTGGGATTTTTTCGTATGTCATCCAGCTGACCAACCACATGAGAAACATTTGTGCGAATCATTTTGAAGGCTATTTCCTCTTCTCCCATGATTTCAAACCTTTTTGTTAAAAATACATATATTAATACAACAACCTAAAGTCAGGTTTAATAAATATTAATTTAACATTTTATAGAATAGCTTCTTTTTATGTGTCCAACCTCTGTTAGAATTTATAGTTTGGTATCTATCAGTATATTTACTAATATTCTTATACAGATCCACTTTCACATACATTAGTAGCCACTCATAAACAAAATAATTGAATTCTAACACAAATTATGCAAACTACATGTTTAGACATGAGTAACAATTAATTACAATTTTTTGTTAAAAACACCATTTACAACTGATTTAGAATAACACTTCTGTCATGAGAAAATACATTCTTCTTATCTAATCACCAATCACCAAAAAATTTTAAATATCATTATGGAGGAATATATAACACTGCTGCCTTAAATACAAACAAAACCATCCTCACCCACCCAATTAATAACTTGCAGACACAACAAGCCTATGAAATGGAGAAGTATATAATTTCTAAAGGCTATCTTGAGTTTAAAAGGGGGTCAAAATGATCTTTCAACAGTCTGAGTAGAGGCACTTTTAATCAAGTTTCCTATCTTGATATAAGACCCTGTCAGCTCCTCGAAGTCTCACCTGAGAACACACTCCATTTAAGCAGCTCACAAAATTGATAATACAGTTACTCAACATTAAAGTTCAACAGAACAAAACACCAGCTTCTATCTTAAACTGCTTACAGTAATATATTTATATCGTTAAGCACAGCAAATCCTTGTTTCCAGCCCAACATTTTTCAATCTCATTTGTTGTGTTAGCTTTCAAGCTTTAGCATAAACTTTCCTGTGAAGGGAATTCTTTACAAGGCTTACAGCACAACTTGAGCTGCTAGAAATCGATGTATAAATGTCCAAAACCTGCCCTAAACCTTCTACAGCATTATTTAACTTTGCAGTCATTCCAGGAGCAAACCTCCATGCTTTCCAGACTCCTGCACGCTCCCATGCCCAGCACCACTGGCGAGGCAACGGACAGGAGACAAGGCTGTAAGCTCCATGCCAGCAAACAGCCTGACGAGCACACCACTGGCTTCCAGGTTTTAGAGAAGAAAGATCTAAGAGAAGCGGATTTCAGGAAGATCTATGCAAGTTAACAGTTACCCAAGCAAACCCACAGTCATGATCATGGTTTGTCCTGCCCTCTTCCAAAATGGGATGGAAAGCCTCTTCTTGTCACCCACCCATCCTGTCTCTCCTCCTCCTTGCAGGAAAATTACATGGGCTTTGCTTTCCTTTTTTAAGCTTCAGAGAAGAAAGGTCGAAAGCAGATTTACAGCTCAAAGGTACACAACAGCTCTTTTCCCCTTTTTATGCTGCTTTAACTGCCCTCGCTCACTACATATAGTCAGTTAATACAACTATCTTAAAATAGCCTGGCTTATACTTGTACAACACAAATTAGGATCTGGCCCAAGATGATACAAATTGCATGGAAATACTTAGTTTAGTAAGACACCACAAAAAACCCCACATCATTCTGCACAATGAAATACACATAAATAGATACCAGTGTATTTCTTCAGTTCCGCTGTTAAAATAAATTGAGCTAAGACTTCTTAATACACACATACAATTGTTGGTCCTATATGTATTTGTATCTCTTCTTACTGCTTTACAGGACCTAGCACAGCTTTTCACAGGACTGTAACAACATACCTGTATTTGTTTTTGTCCTTGTATGCCTTACGAATTCTGTCAGTCACAGGTTTGCAATTAGTCACCAGGTTTTTTGTTACTGGAGGCTGGAAAAAAAAACCCCACCACTGCTTAGATTACAGGTTACTGAAAATTTACAGGAGTTTGTTATACCAATGTGCTCTGTAGAAATTTTATATTACAGCTAGAAATGCCTGCATACACTTTGCTCTCCTGGAATGGAAACCACTAATTTCTTGATCAACTGTTGAGAGGAGAAACCAAAAAAAAAAAATTATTCTGGTGCATCACATGATGATTCCCCACACAAAAATTATACGAAAACTGCAATTTTTTGCTTTTTTTTTTTTCCAAAAACACAACAACTTCTACATTTAATCCTCAATAAAATATTCAGAACTTTTAGCTTTTTTGACAGCTGTCTGACATTCCGCTGGTAGAGGCCACCAGGAACACTGGCCAAGCAAACTCTGCGGAACAGCTGATATATATTAGGCCTTATTTCTATCATAAGATATGTTGAAACAATTCTGCGAAATAAAATTCCTATTCTCAAGGGATACTTCTATGGCAGCAGACTCATTCCAGGAAATCTAGCTGTTGCAGACAACAGAAGTAAAAATAAATTAGGTCTCTGTGCTAAACACTAATACTATTTTGTCATTATTTGGACTGATTGATCACATTAGTACATTAAGCATTACTGCTTATTAGTAGTTATTTTACTAGCTCTCCAAAAAGATTAAAGTAATTTGACATAATTCTCAACCACTGAGACTTATTTTTAACCCCATCTTAAAACACATTCATGGCAGCCATCCTTTATTACTAATCTTCAAAGGTTTTGCTTCAAAGAATTTTGGAAACTGAATTGAGAGTCACAATCAAGTAAGGCTGCACTGGATGTAACGGCCTCAGGCTGTTCAGGATTCTCAGGTTCACACTTCAATTTCTTCAAAACAGGCTGATTTGGTATATATAACTTTGCTGAATTCAGACTTAGGGGAAAACAATTAAAAACCTGGTAACATAGCTTGCTAAGAATACAAGGCAGGATAGGTGTCCACAGAGGAGAAGAAGAAAAAAGGAAAAAAAAGAAAAATAGTCATCCACATACATGTATCTACACATACATGTATCTACACACACAGACTGTGGAGATCTCTACTATGATATGTATGTGCTGAGGGGTCAATGATGCTGTTCTTCTACCAAACAGGTCATGATCAGTACTCATCAAAATTACAGCTTTGATACAGTACTGGTTTGAAGCTATGAAACATTTAGCAAACAACATGCACGCTTTTTTTTTTTCTTCAATATGCATGATGATTGCAGGTTGATGCAGGAATTGTCATTGTAAAAGAAATCTACACATTAGTATCAGATCTAAAGACTCCTAGCAGATATGATAATTTAACCACTAAAATAGAAATTAAGGACTTAAAAAAATTAAGAACATCTAATCCCAAACCCTCGGTTTTCACACAATCAGAGAATGGTTGGGGCGGGAGGGACCTGAGGAGCTCATATGGCCCAAAAGCTCTGCTCATGCAGGGCCACCTAGTGGCAGTTGCCCAGGACTACGCCCAGATGGCTTTTGAATATCTCCAAGGATGGAGACTGCCCACAAGTGGGCGACCTGCACTACTGCTTGGTGACCCGTCTTGATGTTCAGTGGGAACCTATTATTTTCAGTTTGTGCCTCCAGGCCTGTTACTGGGCACCACTGAGAAGAGCCTGGTTCCATCATCTTTGTGTCCTTCTTCAGATACTTACACTCATTAATGAGATCCTCCTTGAGACTACTCTTCTTCAGACTAAGCATTCCCAAATCTCTCAGCCTTTCCTCATAAGAGAGGTGCTCCAGTTCCTTCATCAACTTCACAACTGTTCATGACCCTTCATCAGTATGTTCATGTGTCCCTTGTACTGAGGAGCCTGGAACTGGACCCAGCACTCCAGCTGTTGTCTCACTGGTGCTGAATAGAGGGATCACCTCCTCAAACTGCTGGCAACACTCCCCCTAATGCAGCCCAGGACACCACTGGCCCTCTTGATGCAAGGGCACATTGCTGGTTCATGTTCAACTTGGTGTCCAATAGGACTCCCAGGTCCTTTTCTGCCAAGCTGCATTCCAGGTGGGTAGCCCCCAGCATGACACTGGTACCTGAAGTGCTGGACTTCCCACTTCTCCTTTCTTAACTTCATAAAGTTTCTGTCAGCCCATTTTTGGAAGTTAGTTACTCTAAAAGCCTTCAAGTTAGGAAGAATTGTACTAAATAGGTCCATCTGATGGTTTGGTGGGGTTTGGATTTTTTTATTTCATTTTGGTTTTAAATACATGGGTTCTAATTTAAGATGAAGTAAATGGGAGTTCTCGTCAGAGAGGTATTGGGTTTATTGTCTTTTTGGTTCAGTGTATTTTCTTAACAAGAATGGCTTTTTAAATCCCATATATAACATTCAAAAGCTCAGCTTTTCTGTTTTTGAAGGAAATAAAGTACTTTCTAAGTGAGGAAGTAGCTTGTAAAATTTTCATTTTATAACACTTACTTCTTAATTTTGTAAATACTTTCCTTACAGATATCAAACCAGCTTTTCAAGCACAGTAAATATATGCTCAAGAAAGAAACCAAGCATCTGTTAAGACCAATGTTTCTTACCAGATTGGGATCATAATATGCTTCTTGAGTTGGTGGAATTATGTGGATCTGAGTGATGTTTGCAGGAAGAGATTTAGAGCAATTTATCAGCATTTGTTCTAGACCTGTCAAATCCTAATAGAAAGAGAAGGGGGGGTGGAAAAAAAAAGATAATGTTGTTTTGTCACTAACACAATTCTAAAAGACCAGGGTGCACAGACATTCATTTTATTTATGTAATAAGTTTCCATGCTACTGTTAGAAAAAGAAGGTTGAATATTCAACAGATGCTGTTCAACTGCTGCTGAGTATGGAAATCCCCGTATGTATCACCTCATCAAGGAGGTGAAAACACACCTCTAATGATGATGTCAGGACAGAATTCCTAAACCAGCAGTGGCCTATTAAATCCCAAATCAAGCAAAGACAACAGTGAAAGGACAGGAAGAAGGTTTTTGATGAACGTAGAAGTCAGGAACATGCTAAAGCATGGCTGTGTTCCAGCAATGCCAACGATTTCGCTATTGCAAGAACAAGTTTTTATTGGCTTATGCGTATTCCTCTCTGTAAAGCAGAAATAGACAGTTACCAGAAAACTAAATTGTCTGTGTAGGACTCTTAGTACATGTCTCTCTTGTTTATCAGGCCCCCAGAAACACAGAAATGTGAACCTTCTTATGTGGTCACAGCACTTACTAGTTAGTATGACTTCTCTGCTAGCCCTTATCTTACCTCTTCAGGCTACAAATTCCTTAGAGCAAGGACTGTCTTTTACTGTGTGCAAGAACCAAAGTAAGCACAGCAGGATCCCACTCTTGCAGTGGCTTTTACCTGTTGACATCTTTACTGACAAACTTACACTAACTGCTTTCTTGAACTTGAACACCAGCGTTCTGTTTCTCTGTCGCTAGAATTGTTGGCTCCACACGTCAATGATCAAGTAGAACACAACATTATAATCTCCAGGTAAAATTTAAGTATTGCCAAATATTACAGATGCCGTAAGCAAGAGTAAAGATTGAACGTATTTTAAATGGTTTTGGACAACAAAACTAAAGCTATGCTAAATGTTATTGGCAATGAAAGAGTACCTGCAAACTCAAAGGGAGTTCGTGGATTCTTGTTGCCAACGTGCGAATCTCTCTGTCAGACAAAATGCCCGACTGGTCCGTGTCAACCTCATCAAAGATCTGAGAAACGTTCAGTGGCTGGACAGCGCTCATAAGGTAGTAGAAATACGAGAAAGCAAACTGCATGTCTTCTGAGTGCCGCACTTTGTGAAATGACGTCTTGTCAAACTCCTCTGGGAACCTTTGTAAGAATGGAAACTAATTTAGTGCTCCAGTTTCTTAAAGTGAAATATTCTTTACCTCAAAACAAATTCTCATCTAGAATTTTAAAAAGGTTCTCAGAAGTCTCCTTATTTTAGCACAGTTTTCATGTTGTTATAAATTCCCTGTCACCCTTTTCAGAACACATCAACGCACTGAAAATAGCTGTAAGCACGGCATCAACAGAAAGGCAGAACTAACTACAGTTTTACATTCTTCCAAAGACACACTCACATATCCTGCAGCTCTTGCATAACAGTGCGATCAATCATGTGAGGCATATGAGCAGGGACTTTCCGAGATGTAAATCCAAATTTGCCGTTTAAAAGTTTATTTACGTATCGAAGGGAATCAGCAAATGTATCTTTCAGCTGCCTTCCAAAGTGTTTACCATCAGTAAAGTACGACATTTGTTTGCGTAACAACTCTTCTTCCTAAACAGCAGAACAGGCATAAAATTGGGTGACATTACCAAAAAAGACCGAAAGCACTGAGCACATAAGAAAAAATTACATTTCCATCAGATGCCAACTTTCTCCAATATTTGAAAATGGGAAAAGAAGTTCTGAATATTTTTCATATTAGTTCTCTCTTTTAAAAGAAAAGACAAATGTAACCTTTTCCTTAAGATTTTCAGGCTTTGAGGAAAAGTAGTCTATAAAAAACCTCCTTAGCATTCATGCTCTGACACCACACACACACTAAAGTCTCTGTTTAGTATATTTATTTGCACTTCTGCCCCTTTTTTCTGATTATTCATGTGTATTTGACTAACTGAAATGCTATGAATATAAAGATTCTTCATGCAAAGTCCTATGTCAGATGAGCAGAAAGGAGTAGCCTTTTAAAAAAACACCACCTCTTTGCTGTTCGGAGTAGTGAAAAGCAGTTGCTACCAACTGAAGCACAGTCTTTACCTTCTCTTCTAGAGGTTTTCAAAACTCTGCCAGAATGCTTTGGCTGGAAGCAGAGGAAGCCTCCTACGTGTTTTCTTGACATGGTCTGGATATTCAGTTTTGTTGGCAGACAGTCAATTTAACTTTTACAACCCAAGTACTAACCATTGTACACTTTTTAAAACTTCTTTTTAATAGACTAAATGTAATTAAAAAAAAAAGAATTTTTCTGTTGTACCACTGTATGTCTGAACAACAGCACTGTGCCAACATATAATGAATAAAAAGTGACCCTGACTAAAAAGATAAACAAACCAACAACAAAAAAAAGCAGTAGAAAGGGAACAGAAATGTCTATTCTGCTTTTACCACCCAGTGTAGACAGGCCCAGATCATTAACAAATTAGATTTTATGTGAAAAGTTAAAAGCAGCTTTCAAAAAGATGTCTCTATCTGCCACAAAGGCAACACACATTCCAAATATATAGATCATATCAACAGTGTTCCACTAAACACAGGAAGATGCAGCTATTCCAATA
Source organism: Gallinula chloropus (assembly GCF_964237585.1). Classification (NCBI taxonomy): domain Eukaryota; kingdom Metazoa; phylum Chordata; class Aves; order Gruiformes; family Rallidae; genus Gallinula; species Gallinula chloropus. The sequence continues at coordinate 24,693,106 of NC_140085.1, read as the reverse complement.
GGCAACGATATTAAAATACTCACATCAAGAAGGTCCTTGAAATACTTCTTTTTCTCCCATGGCAAAAAGCCTTGGTACCTTCCATCATAAGACTGTAATTTTCTTCCCATTAGCCCCTCCCTCAATTTTGTATCCAACTGCACATGCCCTTTTACTCCTTCCATTCCCTGTGCATCTTCTCCAATATCTAAATTTGCAGTATGTTTTGATTTCTGGGTTTCCCTTAATAGGAATGTATTCAATACTTTTTCTCGAGTTTCATTTTTATTTCCCATGCTCTGCGAGGGAAGTGTGGATTTAGGCTTGGTTTTATAAACAGTCACAACGGTCCCCTTTGTCCCTGTAAGCCTTGAAGGAGCATCTTCATTGGGTTTTATTATTTTGCCATCTTTTACATCTTTATAAGGTTTCTGCCAGCTGGTATGGTTCTTCCAATCATCTGAATTACTATGCACATCCTTCTTTTCCAGGCCTGTAACACTCTTTATTGTAGTTAAGAACTGGAAAGGTCTCAGGAGAGCAGCCTTGGACAGGTTAAATCCTTTCAGAGTGATATCACCATTTAGTAGTTTTAAATCCAGGTTCTGCAGTGCTAGCTGAATATCTTCGGGAAGGAGAGACACGTTTACTGATGGTATTATCACCTCTTCATACAGAGTCTCTTTTGTGCCGTTGCGACGTCTCCTGACTCTTGGAAAGCGATTTTCTTCAGGAATATCCTCAAATATCATTTCAGCTTCTGGTACTGAAGTTGCAGTTTTAAAATCAGAGTTGGCTTTTTGCATGGAAGTTGTGTTCAGTTTTGGTTCCTCTCTAGTATCAGCTTCAACAGCTACCTGCATTTTAAACTCTTCATCATTTTTATTTAGAAACGTAAGGTTAAAATAGATCACAGTTGCATTCATGCCACTGTGCATCAGGAGGTGAATAGTCTTCCACTTGTTCGCGATCGAAGCATGCCGGACAATTGGATTATCACTATACGAACCCTCAATTCCTTTCTTGGCTATTTCACTGAAGCTCAAGTAAGGCAGACATTCACCTTTGGGAATAACGTAGTAGGTCTGATTAAGCTGAAGTGTCACTTTATACATCTCTTCAAAGTGATCTGGGAGAAAAAAAAAAGAAACCAAACAAATGTCTGTCAATTCACGGTGTGATATTTATCTTTCAGTTGTTTTCAACTGTAATACACCCAGACAGATTCACTATATTAGCAGCAAGACAGCTTTGTGAAAGAACACTTTCAAGTTGTCAAAGAACAACTTCTAGTTTCTTGCTCACCTACCTTTAATAATGAATGACTAGAACATACTCAGATGTATAAAGCTGCCAGACATTCCAATGGTAATTTTAAAAGCTAGTATAATTTATCACTCTTTCAGTCTCACCTCAAGTGGCTTATTATCACACATCACTTAAAATTCTGTATCAGTCATAAGAAACATGCCCAGAGTACGCATTTTCCACATTTTAGTAGACTAAGTTGCAGCAGCTAGATTTCACTACTGTATTGCATCTTGACTTGATACTTCCAAAATCAGATATGCTGAATCAAAATTCTCCCTCCCACAGCAAAGGATAGATTATCTGTCAGCTCACATGAACAAAACCTCACTGCCAGCCACAGAACTGCCAGTAACGTGTTTGTCTGAGCAGAGATGCAGGGGAGCTTCTGCTCTTCCAAACAGGCCAAATTCTTCCATTTCTGTTCCCCTGCCTATGCCACACAATATTCTCAGTCACTTCATTCAGTCCTGCTAGTCTTTCGTATCAAAATAAACTTCAGACAACTTGATGGGTAATTGAAAGTAGCCTTTGGCAAGAGCCCAGAGCCAGGCTTGAACTCCTGCTGCCAGCACCAGAGAGGTTCTTTAAATTTCTTAACCACTGTGGGTATCATTAAATCAGGTCTCCTATTCAGCTAAAAACTGTTTGCATAGCTGAAATATAATTTCCCCCTTTAAAATTTAAGTCTCTTGGGACAAGAAGTTTGATGCTTGCTGCTCTGTAAAGTATCAAGCACAACACCCATGCTTGGTCAATAACTGTTCTATTAAATAAACCAGCATATAATATTGATTCAGGATTGGATTCATGAATACTAGAAGCATGTGACTTTTTTTCTTCAGTTGCTAGCAGCAATTTTCCACAACTGTACAGGACACCTTGGGGCTGAGAGTAACGATGAACACCTCAAAAAAAAATAATAATAAAAAAAAAAAAATCACACAACTCAAGAGAATCCCTACAGAAAGTTTATCTGTGATGTATGTTACATACCCTGGCCACAGTCACCAGCATCAAATCCACAGGAGAGGACATTGCAGGCCTGATCACAGAATTTGTCAGCAAGCCAGGAATTAGCACAGCCTTGGTTACAGTATGAAACACCACTTATTCCTGCACCGAATTGCCATGGTGGGCCATTCCCAATACCTCCAACTGCACCTCCACCAGCACCATAGCGACTACCCCCACTGTTACCTGCAGGGAGACAAAAGGAAAACAAAAAACACTACTCATCTGAAATTGTTATTTCTAAGGAAAGGCACATTTTAAGTCACAGTGTTAAACTAAAGAGTTGAAAACCTCATTTATTTACCATTTAATGAGGAAAATGCTAACTAAACCTCTGTGAGTTAGTGTAAAGTCTATAATGTGCACATCTTACTGTAGAAGTTTAGAAGCTAGCAAAATTGCAACAAAACCTCCAAAATATTCTGTTTTATCTTCAAAAAGGCAGCTAGAAAAGTTTTTTACTACTTCTCTTGCAGTCTCGATTTGACAGAATCCTAGTGTGGTATCACTTCCTCAATCCAGAAGCACCACTTAATCTTCCTACTCTGCTGTCCCAAAAATTTGATCTAGGAACTAATGGTACAGCTTCATAGTCCTGCTATTTGGGTTCTGAGTGAAAATAATATATTAAATATAAAAAAGTTTAGATAATAAATATTGTATAATACATTACACAATTAATAACAACAATTTAAATTTGAAATATCTTCTTTTCAGCTAGTCAAATTCACTACCCAAAGTAAGTTTTTCCTGTGCACTACTATTTGCTGTAATTTTCCACAGAAATTTCTGGTTTGCCAGTTCACAACTTACAGTTTTCATCTGTAAGCTAACTTTCTTTTTATTATCAAAGAGGGCAAATTTTGCAGTTACAAGAGAATGACAAAGTTATAGAATTATTCTTGTAAGAAAAACCGAACCATTCACTTCCCGTTTAATATCACTGTCTTACCAATGCAATCGCCTCCATCCCAATCACATGCTGAGTTGTTACAGGCTTTATCACAGTACCCATCTTTAATCCAGGAGCCTGGACATCCCTCAGCACAGTTTGGCACAGGCCAAGTCAAGTAAACCTGGGAGAACATTACAGTCTGAGACAAGGACTGGCAAATATAAGTCAAATGAGCTTCTTTCTTGGAATACAGAGACTTAAAATATTGCCTCCCTTTGCACAGTGCCTTAAGCATTCATAAAGCTTTTGAAATAGCATTTAAACCCCATCACCTGTGAAGTTAATGTTACCAGTGAACTGAAGAATTCCTGAGGCCACACAGCAAAGCAGCAATAGCCAGAAATAGACAGCAGGACTTATCAAATCCACTTCTGAAAACAATATTCCAATGATAATTAATATTTTATCAGATGAGAAGGGGGAATTTAACTCTGAAACAGCTATGCAGCTCACTTGTTCTCCTGACTCAAAATGTCTCTTCATTACTAACCAGTCATGACATAAGCAGTACATGTTGAACATTGCCCCTGAAACATGTGATCCTCTATGACATAAATAAATCTAAGAATTGCCATTAGGCCTTACTGCTTCGAGATTTCAGCAGCGTATTTCCTGCTAAAACTGATCAGGTTAGCACAAACAACACTGCATCTATGCATCACCATAACTGAGAATAACTGAAGAACCATAGAAGCACACTAACAACATGATTTTGCAATTATGTGTCTACATACTTAAATATTTAAAACAACTTGTAGCTTCCCAATGTCTTCAAGTACTGAGAGAGTTATTTTAGGGTATCTTCAGCTACTTTTGTACAACCCTTCCCTGTGCGTACACAAGTGTGCACATCTACCTGCATCAAGTGTTTCATTCAGTGGTCTCTAGTGCCTTGTGTACTTACTGCTTTAATATAAACAATAAATATAAATCTTTTTTTTCTCCGTATCGTTCCTGCAGATCAAGCTCATGGATGAAAATTGCTGGTAGCCAAAGTGTTCCCACAAAGAACTGATTCTGTTTGAACACTTCCCACAAAAAAAAAAAAAAAAAGAGCATCACAAGGGAGGGAAGACTGACAGCTGCCAAATATCACATCAGTCTTACCAGTGCTTCAACAGGCTGAGGAAGACTTAGAGAAAGACACTGATAAACTGAAACATGAAGCCTGATAGAGGAACCACTATACCACCAGAAACCTGTGAGTGAGTATCAATAGAAGTAATTCTGCAACCCAAGCATCAACACAGTATATATACACACACACAAAAGGACAGAGCTCTTCTCACCATGCGCCTTTGCTAACAATTCTCTAATTAAAACCAAAGAACCTTTAGATATAAAAAGGGAAGCGAAAGCAAATCTTGTATTTGCTCTCCCTTTCAAAGTACTTTTTTTTGTTTTTATTAGCATAGAAAAATTTTACATTTACTTCTGCTAAAAAACCCTTTCACAATGGCTTACCTTTTGACCTTTAGAGTGACTGTAAAAATCATCAGGCCAAACATCCTTCCCAAACATAACATCATCATTGAGATAGATAAACTTCTTAGAGAGGCCACTGATGCGATGAATGTGACTTTCAATAGCTGGTGAACTGAAGGTGGGCAAGTGACTCACATTCCGAAATATTTCCTAAAACAAAAGAAAGCCCCAACAACCCAAAACAGTTTCATAAGTCAAAAATAAATAAAAAAACCCTAACCATAAAAGGTCAGGTACATCAGATATATTTGATACTTATCTACTACAAAAAAAAAGTTTTAACAGGAACAAAAGAAAATATTAAAGTGAAAAAAAAATTAGAAAAGGACAAAACCAAAACATTCCCTATCTCTTTTTTGCACACAAAACCATTTTCAAGTCTGCTGCTTAAGTTAGAAACTGCACCTCATTCAATGCAAAGGCACAAACTCGTCCTTCACTGGGTACTGAATCAGGCCCCGTGTATGCTATTTATACTTCTCATGCACTACCAGCTGCACAAAATTTCAAGCAAGTTGAACCTCTTCCAGCATTCAAAAAGTCAGGGTTCTTCATCTCTTTCAAGTAATCTCACAAGCACACGGCAACAGAAGTTGCATTAGTATCTTGCTACCATTCTAGGTTGCTCAGGGCTCCTATGGCATGTCCAGATACCAAAATTATTCCCAAATTTTTCATAAGAGGCTTCTAGAGTATTTTTCTTTCACTTATTCAGGAAACTAGAAGGATTCCCTTTCTCCTTTTTAATAAGCTTTTTAGAATACCCAGATACATTTTTTGCAATCACCTTCTCAGTTCCAGTAATTGCATTCCATCCTGTCTTAACACAAACTTACTGGGCTGTTAACTGGTCCTGAGTGACTATTTTGTATTCAAATTGCATTTTCTTCTCCCCAGGTTTTTATAAATAGATTTTATAAGGAAATGAAGACATGGGTATACATTAGCTGAAGCCTCAGTATTTGTAAGTGAGGACTAAATAAAAGCTTCGTACATACTCAGTTATGTCTGCCTGGCCAAAATACAAAGACATACTGGGATTTAATAAAGCCATGGATGAAACAAGGAAGAGATGGTCACTTCTGCCTTCCAAATCAATGCAGCCTTTAGCTGAAAGGGCACAGTTTAGAAACAAACATAGAATCTTTACTAGTGGCACATTTCATGCTGGTATTTTTGGGTTTTTTCGGGGTTTTGGTGGCTTGTGTGTGTGTTTGGCTATTGCTTGTTTTTTACCTGATGTGTCACTATGGTTATCCGAGGATTATCCAGGTTAAGCCAGGAAGGAATCTGCCCATTAGTGACGATGAAAATATGCCGTACCCAAGGGGCATGCCTCTCTATCGATCGTAACGAGTATCTCAGCTCTTCGTTATCTTCAAAACGGCTGGCAGAAATATCTTCATCCTGTTTTGACTATGTAAAAAAAAAAATCCTCTCTTAGATTTTAGATAGAACATTCAAGTTGATCCAGCTAGGTAACAACTGTGCACATGGTTGCATAAGCATTTGAGGAGTTAAGACATTCAAAAATAAAAAATATATTGATCAAGTACCATTACTCTTCTGAAGGATCATATTCTTCTGAATTATAAAGGTGGACAATACAATCTTCTGACATTTATGTCTGACCACGTGGTATCATTAGGAAGTCTGCTGACCACATTGCAAGATGACAGTGCCTTGTGTGAACCTGGCTCTTGAAGAGAGTCTCAGAAACACCACACCCTTCTGTTTTTCTGGATTATTATTCTCAATTATTTCCCGATCTTGATCAGAAGCCAAGTTGTATTTCAAATCTGTAACATCACCTTTCAGAAATGTAGTTTTAAGAAGCTGGGGCATTCTAAGTACATTGCATCATAAACCATGTATGTTGCCTAATACAAATTATACTGAGAGCATCATGATGTAGGAGCTCTTCAATCATCCCCTGTTATTAACAAAACTGAGCCTAATATTCACTATCAGGTAGCTAAATGTTTCCATATGTTTTTGTTTAATTAGAGCCTCTTCAGGTAAATAACAAAATGAGATTACGTGACACTAACATAAGTTTCTCTTTACATTTATTAGAATTTAATGGCCTCTTCTCAGAGCAACAATTAAGGCTGCCTAAAAGGAACGTTTCTAAAAGAAGTATGCCCAACTGCAATAGGACGCTCAAGAGAAAAACTGAACATTTAACAATTACCATTTTCACTGTAGATTCTACACACTCTAAGTAAGTCTCCTCCATTTTTAGGAAGGAGAGTACCAAGCTCACACATTCTCAAAACCGTAACAACTGAAAACATTTCAGCAACACCAACATCCACTGGCTAGGTACATTTACGAAGTAATGCGTAATTCTGACATGGCAAGTATGAAGTGCAAGTTCAAGGTTTGTATTAAGGAGAAGTTCCCCAAAAGCCAGGTTCACAGGATGCAGATACAGACTACAAGCTTTCCTGGAGAGGGCTGATTTACTTTATCCATCTCACTTGATGCTTATGGTAAAATTAAAATTCGAGGCAGAATAAAACTCCCAACATTTTAAAAGATCTTATCTTGAAGCACACATCTTGTTCTTTTATTTCCTTTTGCTAAACCAAACATCCTTACTTGTATCAAAAGCATTCAAAGTAAATCTCCTTTTCTTACAGACATCTGTATTTCAGGTCTTCAAATTTTGGGAAAGAAGCCATTAGCATTTGCTCAGCATATATGATGCTTCAAAGCAAAAGAGGTCTAAGAAACATACTGGAAAGGAGATAATCATGTTTGTTAATAAAGCACTCTCTCTGCTCCACACACGAGAAACCTGCTTATCTCTCAGTCAGTTTAGTCTTTCAGGATGACTGCACACAGCTTTTATCAGAACACGTGCAGAGGGCAAAATGTTTTGCTTAGTGGTGAACTAAGTGGTAAACATGAAAATTTCAATTAAATGTCACTCTGATCCTTCTTCCTCCTTGATTTCAGGATTTGACAGTGTTCTTGTGGTGTTTTCTTTCAACATAATAAGTACTGGATTCTTAACACATACAAGCTTGTAGAAGAAATCCTATCTTCCTTGTCACTGACTAGTTAGCCTCTACTTGCAGTTTTTAAATACTGCAACCTTTACATGCTGTAACAAAATTGACCTACCTGACTGACAGAGCTGAGGTCCCACAGTAAATAAGCAGGATTAAGCATCAGTTCCTTTCCATCTATAGTCATGTTCTTCTTTGCTTGCTTGCTCAGTTCTTGGAAACCCTTGGGGTTATTCAGTTGCAAGAGAGCCACGCTGGCTTCTGAATAAAGCTGCAACTATACAAGCAGAGAAAGTAATTTCTAAAATGTATCCACAGCAGTACTCTTCCTTTGCCAATTCCACCATTTTGTCACGTCTTTCTTACTGGAGTTACTAATAAGAACAACTTGTAAATAGGTTTTTTAAAAATACAATTTTGCAAGATCAAACAAAAAAAAAACATTTAAAGGTATGCAGCATTTCTAGAGGCTTAATTTTCACTTCCCAGAGAAAATTTCTCTATACACAGTGATCCAGCAACAGTAAAGCATTCCGTGTTATAAATATTTCTGGAGTAATTGAATAGTAAGTCACCACCCATCCCTTCCCCCTCCCCAATAATAAAATTCATTATTTTATTACAACTTCATTGAATGACTAAAAGAGTAATACTTTTTTCCATCTTAACCAAGCAATGCTTTTCTCAGAAAAATAAGGCCACCACTTCATCGTTGCTGTCAGAAGCGTGAAATTTTCAGAATGGTTTACAGATCAACCTACAGCTCGGAAATCTGAGATACAAAGGGCTCCAGAACTAATCCATGTGGGTCTCCAAGTCCTTAATGATGGTTGCCAATATGCTGTTAAGGTCATTTCTTAGTTGGGGACTGTTTGATCTGTTTGCCGTTTTTATCTCTTGCCACGACTAAGTCTGTGTATCAGATTTCACAATGCACAGGCTAAGAAGGGGCTTGCACTACATGCCCTCTTAACAGCTCGTATAGCTTCAAATTGCAGGGCATCACAACATTTCACTAGCAATATAGCATAACCCTATAAAATGCTGTTTTGCTCATGCTACTTCATATGGTAAACACAAGCTAAAAACAGAACTGCATTTTGATTATCTAAGTGCATGCATTCAACAGCCAGACTGAAAATAAATAGTTAATCATTAACAATATTTATTAGATGTTATGCTTATGTTTTGCTCCTTCCTAAGGCAAATACGCACATCTCACAGATTTTCAGTTGCATAAGATCCGTAAAAGTAATTCATAAGTTAACAAAAATTTAATACTTCCATATTTGAAAACAGCAAAACCATCAGAGTTTATTTCATAGCCACTTTAGAAATAAAAAGGTAAAAATCACTTACTAAATCCGACCCTTTCTGCTCATTTTAAAACACTTGCCCCAGAGTTAGCACCCTTCCCTTAGCAGGGCCAGCTGTCCCACTTGTGACATTTTAAAGCTGTTGATGCTTTGACTCATATGCTATTTGAGATCTTTCAGTCTGACTTATGAGGCCTGCCATTAGAAAAATCTGATAAATCTCAGACCTTCCAGGGAATCATCTGAACCTATGGGTGGAAAGGATGGCTTCAGTAGCTGAACGGCTGAGGTATCGTTACGGACTGCAGCTAGCAACCTCCAAAAATATCGGTATCAAAATGCTACAGATTGCAAAGCTGCCAGCAGTGGGTATGTGCTTTATTTAGGAATACAACAGTGTCACACAGTCCTTTAGAACCTGTCATTTAAAACATACATATCACAAACCAAAAATATTATCATCCTAGAGCTTTGAAAGCTTTTAAAAACATTTAGTTTAACTTGTTTCCACCAAAGTCAACAAAATAGGTACCTGTACTACAGAATCCTAACTAGATCTATTACAAACGCTTCCCCTTTTCCCCCCACCAAGACAGCATGTATGTTCTACGTTTCTAAATGTAACGTCTAAGCACAAACAAGAGTTAGTGGAAAACTGTCCTCCACTGTTCAGCGTCGGCATTAAGATAAAAATAATCTGTTCAATGTAGGGGTTATTACATCAATCTTTTTTTCCTCCAGTACCTTTTTTTAAGAAACAAGTCTTTTCATAAGCAAAACTATAAATAAAGTTAGATTTCAATGAAATTACCTTGTGACATAACTAAGTGGATTTTAATAAACCACAAGCTCTGCTCAGAGCATTTTCTTGCTGGTATATTCATAATGGAAGTCTCCCTAGCACATTTTCTGATGTCTCCATTCTCCTCTCAGAAAGGACACATGTGACTGCCTATTCACTTGAAATACTATCTTCTAGAGATCATCTTCAGCCTGACAGAACAAGCCAGCAGATCCAAAGGTACAGTGATAACAGAACAGAAAAACAAACAGGTAGATGTACAGAGTCAGTGTGATCCAGCAACCCTCGGTTTCTAACACTAACAGGCTGAAAAGATGCCATGTAGGCACAGACCACCACCCATGCACATTGGTATCATGCACTTGAAATGGACACAATGGAAAACTGCCTTCTCCCTACCAGGTAACTGTAAATGCAGGTTCTCCTTTGGAGCCAGCATGCTTGGCAATGCTTAGAATTTCTAGACTCAGCAACCCCACGCAGCAGTAAACTGTCACTTCCACATTCTGAAGGAAAGAGCCCTGAAGAGCAGATTTTTAAAAACTTTGGACTCTTAACCAGTCTTTAAATTATTACACTTTATCTTCTTAATGGCATAAGCTGATTATTAATGAAAATAGATGTTCTTTTTTCACACTCCAGTACAGATGGATATTTGATAAATGTGCCTACATAGGAAGGGAAAGGGGAGGCATGCATTGTGTTAAAGAGCAGCCCAAAGCCGGATGAGTATGAATACCATTGTTTTTACAAATTTATCAAATTCTCTTTATAAGCAGCAGTAAAAATCCCAGATCCTCCACCCTCACAGCAGTGAGGGCACTGAAGACCCAGCATCACTGTGCCTCCAGGTTCCCATGTGGATTTTCTTCCATTAGTAAACCCAGGTCATTAAAAGACAAATTACAGCCCTTTCTTTCCAACATAACTCAGATCTATATATGTGTACGTATTTGCACACAGATTAGAGAGGAAACAGTACTTTGCATGGGAAGGAGATCTACAAGCTCTCAGTTTCCCCTGAAACAACCAGGATATTAAATCTTGAAGGAAAGTCACCTTTTAAAAATTTTAACTACTGTATAGTATTTCAGTGAAAAACTGTTAGCACGATGGCCTAAACCTAAGATAAAAATCAAACCAATCAATCCCACATTCTTTCAATTCTTCCCTTCTCAGTCTTGTTATCAGTTTAAGTCAGAAGCGTCTCTTTTAGGCTGAACAATGACAATGCTCTTTAGAAGTGTAGGTAATGGGGGAAAGGAAAAGTAAAAAAAAAAATAAAAATTTTCAGTTGTTCTTTGTGTCTAGGTGCGATTTAACAACCCGATGGCCTTCAGAGCCAGCTTGGGAGCAGGCAGCTGCACAATCAGAGTAACACCTCCATCTAGTGGGTTACTAACGCACGGTTAAGAAAGTGTGGGAAATAAAAGCAGCCAAATACAATTTTCAACCATATCTGTCATAACATACAACTTGGAATAACAAGTGTGATCAGCAGACACACTGCTGCTTACCTTTCACAAATAAAATTCCTTACAGTACAGGCTGTAAGTACAAAAATTCAATAGACTGCAACATACATAATTCACCTTGTATATTAAACCTTATGATTTAACCCCTTCTAGTTGAGCTCAACTACTTTTCTCAGAGATTTTCTTTTAGACTTCTGGAACAACAAACGCATGTTCCTGATGCCCAAACAATTTTTGGTTCTCTGGATTCGCAAGTGATTTCAACCAAACTAAAGCAACGCAATTAAAACAGCATTGCCAACATTCAACACAAACACACCAACTAATAGCTGCACTGCTGAAGTTTTTAGTATTATTTCTTTACTTCCAGCACTGCACTAAGAAAAAGCCACTTAGAGCATGCAGAAACCCATCAAGTATCAGCAGGTGGCTGTAAGACATCAGTCTAGCCTAAATTCAAGTGCAATTTTCTTCACCAAGCATCTTGCACCACAGACTTTAGATTCCAGAAGTGATAGCAACAGAGGAATTGCTGCAAATTTCCGTGGAGATTGTAAACAACCAACCTTTCTGCTATTGAACTACAGCGTTAATCCACTCTTGGAGAACACCACACTTGACTATGTTTATAACTGCCTACCTACAACTCCCACTGAATGAAGAATTGATTCTGAGCTAGGATCTTAGTACATGATTCCATAGAAACAAACTCATCCACACTTCATATGTAAAAATAATTATCCTTGCAAATAAAACTTCTCTTACACTGATACACATATATTCCATTGTAGGTATATCATGAATAAATTGCTGCTATCAAGAGCAGAGGACTGGTTGGGGAACAATCCACTGCTATGACCACACAGGGTACAATAATACAAATATAATTGTTCTAAAGCATTCACCACCAGGAAAAGAGACAGCAACGATGACTGAATGGAGAAACCGCAGAATGCTGCAGATACGTGAGCAAGAAAAAGTGGTTAGGCACCTCTCTGTACAAACAAGTTGCAGAAAGGGAGGTCTTAGGAAAAGATAATGAACTGATCACAACGATAATGTTTACACAAAGATAAGAACAAACTAAGGAAAAGAACCAGCACAGCACAAGCAGAAAGATTTGTGATCAAATGGATAACACAACACAGACAAGAAGAAAAACATAACTGAAACAGAGTAAGAAAAATTCACGCAGAAGTATGTCACTTCCATATAAACAAAGAGATGGAAGACATATCTAAGACACCCCAGAGACGCAGCCTTTATGTTCATCTGGACAGCAATGCAAAATTACAAAGAAACTAGCATTTTTAAGATTTGGTTAAGAGTTAAGCTAGTGATCAACTTGGATACAAACAACTGTATTAGCCACCTGCTTGGACTTCAGAAGAATTGAAATACATAAAGAATCCATTCATCCATCAAATTTGTTGTTGGACTAAGACTACCAGGGGATGTGATCGGAACAGAAAAAAAGATGATGAAAGGTATCATCCAATGAAACAACTCCAGTAGGTACTCAACAACTTCTTTGCCTCAGCCTTCACTAGCAACATCTCTCCTCATCCCTCCTGGGTCAGTCGGCAGCAAAATAGGGCACAAGGGAGTAAAACCACTCCCAGTGTAGGGGAAAAATCTGGTTTGTGACCGCCTGAATGACCTGAACATATACAAGTCTATGGGACCTGATGAGATGCATCCCGGAGTGCTCAGGAAATTGGCTGATGTGGTTGCCAAGCCAGTCTCCATCATATATGAAAAGCCATGGCAGTTAGGGGAACTCCCTGGTGACTTGAAGGGCAACGTTGTGCCCACTTTAGAAAAACTTAGAGGACAACCGAGGGAACTACTGACCTGTCAGCTTCACCTCTGCGCCCAGAAATCATGGAACAGATCATTCTAGAAGCTATGCTAAGGTACATGGAAGACAGGGAGGTGATTTGAGACAGTCAGCATGGCTTCACCAGTGGGTGGTCCTGCCTGACCAACCTGGTGATTTTCTGTGGTGGGGTAACTGCATCAGTAGACACAGGAAGGGTGATGGATGTAATCTGTCTGGACTTCTGTAAAGCCTTTAACACAGTCCCCCACAACATCCTTCTCTCTAAACTGGAGAGATGCAGATTTGATGGGTGGACTGTTCAGTGGATATGAAATTGGTTGGATGGCCTCATCCAGAGAGTAGTTGTCAATGCCTCAATGACCAGATGGAGACATGTGACAAGTCGTATCCCTCAGGGGTCCACACTAGGACTGGTATTATTTAATATCTTCAATGTCATTGATGATGTTGAGCACACCCTCAGCAAGTTTGCAGATACCAAGCTGTGTGGTGCAGCTAACACACCAGGAGGACAGGATGTCATTCTTAGGGACCTGGAGAAGCTGGAGAAGTGAGCCTCATGAGGTTCAACAAGAACAAATGCAAGGTCCTGAACCTGGGTCAGGGCAATCCTCATCATCAATACAGGGTGGGAGATGATGCGCTAGAGAGCAGCCCTCCACAGAAGGATTTATGGGTGCTGGTGGATGAGAAGCTTGAGATAAGCCAACAACGCATGCTGGTAGCCCAGAAGGCCAGTCACATCCTGGGCTGCATCAAAAGCAGCACAGCCAGCAGGTCAAGGGAGGTGATTCTGCCCCTCTACTCTGCTCTTTTGAGACCCCACCTGGACTCCTGTGTCCAGTTCTAGAGTCCCCAACATAAGGGCATGGAACTGTTGGAATGGGTCCACAGGAGGGCCATGAAGATGATTAGAGGGCTAGAGCACCTCTCCTATGTAGACAGGCTGAGAGAGTTGGGGTTGTTCAGTCTGGAAAAGAAAAGGCTCTGGGGAGATCTTATAGCAGCCTTCCAGTACCTGAAGGAAGCCTATAGGAAAACTGGGGAGGACTTTTTAGAAGGGCATGGAGTGACAGGACGAAGTGGAATGGTTTTAAATCGGATGGGGGTAGATTGCCTATTGTAAAAATTCTTCACTAAAAGGGTGGTGAGGCACTGGAACAGGTTGCCCAGGGAGGTGATGGATGCCCCTCCCTGGAGGTGTTCAAGTCCGGGTTGGATGGGGCCTTGAGCAGCCTGGTCTCATGAGAGGTGTCCGTGCCCATGGCAGGGGGGTTGGAACTCGATCATCTTATCTTTATGGTCCTTCCCAACTCAAACCAGTCTGTGATTCTAGAATTCTATGAAATGGAAAAGAGAACTGCAATCAAAAAATTAAGGTCTGGTAGTAGGTCTTCTTCCAAGGCATTCATGAAAGATGTTGTCTAAGAAAGGTTTTAATTACAGCAGAAGAGACATAGGCCACTAAGAATAAGGTCTGTGGCTTTACAGATTTACAGCAGAAATCCTGGGGAGAAACAGGACCTGCTCAGTGCTGGAAGCAAAAATTTATAGGAAAGGAAAAGGAAATAAAAGGAAAAAAAAAAAAGCATGAATACTGACTTGAACAATAGTTAGATTATGCAATTAAAGAAATACTTTCTAATTTCATTAGTGGTGGTTAACTGGGGAGACCTGGGGAACAAGAAAAACACCACCCAGAAAAAATTCTCCCACAACAACATGTATTCTAACAGAGGTATGTTCTAGTAGCAAAAATAACAGTTCAAGCCATGACAGAGGGAAGGAGAGAATATGGTATAACAAAGGACAGAAAGACTGAAGGGTCCAAGAAAGACATAAAAGTTACTTCGACAAAGGTATATCAAATGTCAACCACACAAGACACCAGAACTAAAGAAAAAAATAAATTTAAAAGTAGGGTCCTATGAATAAAAGAACTTAAATTTAAATCAAAATCATTTTGGAAAAAAGAGCAAAAAGAAACATCTGCTAAAAGAGAGTGAAGTTCCAAATATTGTTTGGGACACAGACACACACATACATTTCTCAGAACTATGTTGCTATGAGAGCTTGTATCTATGATGTTCAACCAGAGGACAAATGTTGCCTAGAATGGTGCTCTTAGGCCATTCCCAGACATGGAAGCAGACAGATTTCTACCAAATAATCTTTGAACTGACAGAGGCAAGGTTATTTCTGATACTAATTTGGTAATTAATGAGAAAGGTACAGAAGAGCTGCTCCAAGAAAATAACCCTTGGTCAGGCCAACGTAAGATAATAGAGTTTATATTGAAACAAACAAAAAAATTAAGGAACATCTTGTAACTAAATTTCTTGAACGCTACAGGGCAAGTTTAACAAACTAAAACCACTGGTAATTGTCAAAGGCATTCTGAGCTCTCCAGCTTCATTAAGTCCAAAGTTAAAACTTCCAGAAACCTGTAACTTAAACTGTGTTGAGGGAACTAGAAAAGGCTCCAAACCCAAAGCAGATGAACCGGCACTCAAAGAAGATTCTTCAAACGGCTCAAAGTCAGGAAGCATTCAGCCAGCATGTTCCTCATGCAAACTTGAAATGAAGAGCCTAGCATTGCAGACAGCAAAACTGAAGCACCATCTCCTGTTGGATAATGATTTCATTTCTCTATGGAAAACACCATTTATTTACAAATACCCATGGCATATAAAACAAGCAGAGGCTGGCAGACTGACCATATGAACATCCACTGCTATTTAACCAATATGCCACCAAGAAAGAGAAGGAACAGTTATCACGACCACATCAGAGCACATTTGCCATCACTCACTCAAACAAGCAACAGAGTCAGGATAGCAAGAGAGAATTTTTGTGAAGAGCACCAGTACCTAGCAGTGGAAAGATGCAAGGGAGGTTAAATAGATACACTGGCAGCACTATTTGCAAGCAGCATAATCTAGCACACAGCAAGTCTGGGATCTTCTACTGGTCTTGGGTACATATTTACCGGTTTGTCGCTGTGTAAAAGGTTCTGGTGATGTCTCATTTAAAACACTGTACAAATTCCAGTTAATGCTGTTGAAGGGGGAGTAATCCACAATGGAAGTGGCAGGGAAGGGCTCTCAGGAGGACCAGTGGAAAGGAGAGCCAGTGTTGTGGGATGAGCACTGGTGATTAAATTAGTAAAACAAAGGCTAGGAAAAGCCACAGCCACTCTATGAATACACCAGAGACATAAACAAGGGGAAAACAGCTATTTAAGCTTAAACAACTTTTTAAGAACTGTCTCAAGCTGTTTAGGCACCCATAAAATGTGAGGTACAAGTGTGTACTTCAGAAGGTTTCTACCATTAGCAAGATTTTAAGACAGCCTAACAAGCTGTCCTGGTTTCGGTCAGGATGGAGTTAACTTCTTTTGTAGCAGCGGATGGAATGCTGTGTTTGAGTATTAAAATGGGAGCAGTGCCGGTAACACCCTGATGTTTTTAGTTGTGGTCAAGCAGTCAAGGTCTTTTTCAGTTCTTCATATTTATCTATTAATGAGAAAGGAGGGGAGGAAGCCAGGACAGGTGACCCGAACTGGCCAAAGGGGGTATTCCATGCCAATTACGTCACGCTCAGTATAAAGGGGGGCTGATGGGAGGAGGAGCGGGCGGCTCCAGGACACACAGTTTTGCGGGGACAGTCGGGTTCCAGGATGGCTCTGGGTGGCACAGCCTGAGCTGTGGGTTCGGTGAGAAACTGCATTGTGTATCGACAGCTTCATATATTTTTTGCTCTAGAGTCCTGTTATCATTGTTATATTTATCTTTCTGCTATTCTAGCAAACTGTCCTTATCCCAACCCACGGGCGTTTGGTTTCTTGGTTTTGGGGTTGTTATTTGCCCCTTCCTTTTCCCTTCCCTTGCCTCACACTCCCCCCCCTCCTCCCCCTCCTCTTTTCCTTTAAAGAGCAGGCAGCTGCGTGGATCTCGGCTCTCAGCCAGGGTAAAACCACAACACAAGCCAAGACAAGAAAGAAGAAATTCAACTTTCATGAAGCTGGAGTGTGACCAGCTTATGAAAGGAGTTACACAATAGAATTTCGGAAGGGGAAGGGGAAGGGGAAGGGGAAGGGGAAGGGGAAGGGGAAGGGGAAGGGGAAGGGGAAGGGGAAGGGGAAGGGGAAGGGGAAGGGGAAGGGGAAGGGGAAGGGGAAGGGGAAGGGGAAGGGGAAGGGGAAGGGGAAGGGGAAGGGGAAGGGGAAGGGGAAGGGGAAGGGGAAGGGGAAGGGGAAGGGGAAGGGGAAGGGGAAGGGGAAGGGGAAGGGGAAGGGGAAGGGGAAGGGGAAGGGGAAGGGGAAGGGGAAGGGGCTCATTTTAGCACCAAGAACAAGCTGTAAATCAGTAAATCCTACAGGTAGACATCTGACAAAGGAATACGTATTGACATCCCTTTAACCCTACTAACCCCTCCTCCTCGAATTCCCTGGCCTCAGCCCCATTCACACTATCAACCACACCTCTCTCCAATATATTAAGACAATGATTTTCACAGACTTCTGGAACTTTTACCTGTCTGTAACTGGAAAAGGTGTGCAAATGGCAGGGGAGAATAGAAGGTGTGAAACATTAATGGGTGGCACAGTCACACAAGTTGTGACCTACTGTTGCCTTGCAGGTGGTTAAGTTGAAGTGCTACTTGCTCAGGGAGAAGTACAGCATTCAGCTGTGAAACAAGCCAAGTTTGTTGCTATTAAGATAATTCATCTAAAAGCAAAGAATGAAGAAAAATGCTAAGAACCTACACAAACAAAATTCTGTCACATTACACAAGTCAGTGATACAGCATACTTCAATGTCTAAGAGAAACTGATAAGGCTAGTACTTTTTAACCAGTTGCAGGCTAGCAAATCAAATGCCTAATAACTTGCAGTCACAGAGTGAATAATTGGTCCGTTGAAGGAAACTATTTGGGTTACTAGTTACTACTCTTTGTAACTCAAAGAAGCAAAATCACACAGAAAACCAGATTACCATCAGAAACTTCCTTAATCTCCTAGGTGATTGAGTTACCATATGTGAACCATTCAAAAAAACCTAATACACCTATGTCACTCTTTCCTCTAGACCCTTACCAGTTTTACTTTAGAGGCCAGGCTCTCTGGTAGTTTTGTTCGCAGCTGATTCGTTTCTTTGAACGTAGCTGGAAATCCACTAAGGAAGGCCAAGTCTTGCATTAATACTAGGCCTGGAACTTCTTTGTCTGTAGTCTAAAAACAACAAAATAGGATATAAAGACATTTTTAAACTTACAGCAATTAACGCTTATGTGTTAATCCATCCAGTGACAGATTTAAGATACATTTGCCAAAATAGTTTAACATATACAAAATCTAATTAAAAGATTTTAAAAGTACATACCAAATAACCCCTCCATACTATCTGTTTGCTGTTGTCTTTTAACATTCCAGAATGGGCAGCTTCAACTAGAACACAGAAAATAAATTCCAAATAAAAAAAAAATTACATCACTTCTTTTGTATGTTCATCTGCAAATTAAAAAAAAAGGATATTTATAGTGTGAAGAGTTGTCTTTCTAAGTGGTAAATAATTTTGGTGGTAAAATAAACACCTATGGTTGGGCTAGTGAGTGGTAGTGGTCAGGAACTACATGTTAAACAAAATAAGAAACCTACAGCTGCTCCAAGATCCTACTTTTATGTGTTGAATACAGATAAGTTTCTTTTAAGTACGTAATCCTTTGAGCAAGGGCAGAACTTACTGCACAATATTGAAACTAGACTTCACAGCAATTAAGAGAGGATTTCTAAAACTAATCTTGCTCAGTCTAAACCTCAGTCTTCTGAGATTACTAGTGCAACACAGATACCAAATCTGTTTTGCAATAGTCTTTGAAGCATGGAACTCTAATCATCTGTAATCAGTTGCCTGGGAGGTAAGCAAACAGTATTATTAATGTCATCATTTAGAGGAACAAACTGAGGGCAAGAGATGCTGAATGACTTGCTAAACTAAAACAGAAAATTAGTGGCAAAGAATTGAAGGGAAAAAAGCCCTAATTCACTGCAATCTACTAGATAGTTTCCTCTAGAAAACTGCCTGGAATCTGATAAATAGGGTCTTACCATCTTTAGGGCTATCAAAAACAATTACTGTCACGTTGGTAGAAGGATTTTTTGGTTTTGCTACAAAGAACATATTGTTAGCAGCTTGTAAATCAGGATGAATGGAGGGCAGGTCTTTCAGTGTGATGTTGGTAGGCAGCGCAGGATCCAGAACAAGCATTGGCACTTTGATGCAGTGTGTCAGCAAACACTCCAGTTGCTTCTCACTACAGCAAAATACCAAAGATATATATAACACCAAGACAAAACTGAATGTTAGATACAAGTAAAGATGCTTTTGTAAATTCTGATCAATTATTTCTAACATCTGCTGGGGCAGGGCTAAATGTCTAAAAGCATGCTTATTTTGCTGAAGAAAGCAAATGATTGACAGCTACAGTGTAGTTTATTCCTTAACTTTTTAAAAAAGTTTCTGAAATTTGAAAATTTACTACTCACAGATGAGACCTTACTTACAAATGTTCTCTAAACAGCTGAACAACTAAGCCAAATGAAGAGTGGGACAGACCAAGCCCTGCCGCTTCCTGGCAGCGGGGGCACAAGAGGTTTACCCCACACCCCACCCCCAGACAATTATTTGCAGTGCTGTGTATACAAGTGACAGGGGAAAGCCTGCTTTTGAATTATAAAACTCTGGGTACATATGCATTAAAAATCTACACCTGGAATAGGAACCTTGCCTAATCAGTGCCAAGGATACACCTTCTGAACTGTTGCATTTTAAGAAGCTCATTCACACATGTCACAACAACATTACGTTTATTCAATGTATGCATTACGGTGCTCTCCATTTTTCTTGAAATGACAGAGAAGTATGCACATGCTAGAGAAAACCAAGGATCACCCCAACCAGCATCTGCCTTCAGCTATTAAAGCATATTATGTAATTTATTTAAATTCAAGCCTGAACCCACAAAAACTCACCTCTTCTTTGTTGGTTCTGTGGCATTCTTTCCAAGGATTTCCCTATTACAAAATCAAAACAACTAAATTAAATAACACTGAGTTGACAGTATGGAATTTAATCTAATTTCAGATAGTTAATTGAGTCAGGGACACATCATGAAAGCACTGATAACCCAGTTATAAAACTGCCAAGGCCTTGCCAAGGCAGACACAGATGTGCAATTCCCTGCCCACCCTCATGCACCGTATCTTAAAAATCTCTTGGTTGTGCTGACAGTTGTGGCAGCAAGACTCTCTTTGTTAATAGGTTTTTCAGCAGTTGTTATTAGATTACTTAATGAAACCAATGTTGATATGAAACCAGGATGAATTTACCTGAAACAAAGCTCACTTGGTTTTTTTGCCTAACATACGTATTCTGGTAAGGTCTATCATGCATTTGTCATGTGGACATAAAAGTTAACAAAGATTAATGTGGAGGTAGTGCAGTGCTAATGCTAAATACTAATCACAGTATCAGAAGGGCACCCATCTACATACACCAACAGAAAAGGAATCAAGCTACTCCCTCCCACTGAAGGATACAGCATCCGGACCATAACTAGTTCAATTCAGGTATATCAAAAAGAAAGTCAGAACTTACTAAGTTTTGATGTGCAATACAAATTACATACTCATTATAGCATTTATATTTAGATTTATAGATTTATAGCATCTTTCCTTTGTCTTCTGCTACCTTGACCCCATGAAGTAGATTCTTTTGCAAAATTGTTAAACAATTTCACAGTACATGAAAAATATTATCTACAGAGTAGAGAACCAGGTGCCCCTGTAGATAAGAAATGAGACATGGACTTGAGTCTTACTCACAAGCTTGATATCAAGTTTCCAAATCAGCATGATGGAAAAAAAAAAGTATGTCCTTTTCCCTTTGTAAAATGTGGCTCACAGCACAGACAATGACAAAGCTAAAGATAACATTTGCTATATGCACTGATAGGAAAAGATTAGTATAAGTTTGAAATCTTTTCAGAGCAGAGACCATGTCTATGTCTAAGATGTTTAAACTTAATGGATTTAAAGTTCTACTAATACTTTCACTGTTTAAGTAGTGAAACAAAGATCCAGAATTTCACTTGTGATCACATTGTCAGTGGTACCTAAACTGCAAATCCTAACATGCCAAAAATCAGATTAGCCCATTTACTTCTGGATTTCAGATTATTCCAAACTAAACTATTAAAACTTTTAAAAAGAAAAGCTTGTTCATCAATTTAGCGTATTTTTTGGCCAAAGAAAATCATGTGAACACAGAGTTGCTTATTAAGAACTAAATCAACGGCTCTAAGACACAGTGCAAGGTTTCTGCAACAGCCTGTGTTTGATGCCTCAGATAAGCAATTCTGCAGAAGACTGTAGCAAAATCTGTAATGTCAAATGCAGCAAAACATGTCTTTCCCTCCTTAGTTAGGAGGGCTGACTCATACATTTATAACATGATTGCTTTTCTCCTCCTCAGTTTGAGAGTTTGGGAGACTACTTTAAAAGGGAGCCCTTAAGAATCATGTGCTTATGATATTATTAAGCCTACGAGAAAAAAAGCAATATGGGCGGGGGGGGAGGAGAGTGGGGCTGAGAAGGAAAAAGGGGATGAAGAGAGATTACACATTTGAGATATAGTTGGGGTAAGGCTTTTTTGGTTTTGGCAGTTTTTTCAGACTGAGTTATAGAAATCAATATAAAATTACACAGAAAGCACAGTTTTCTGAATGGCATTTTACAAATTCAAGACAGAACAGCCTTAATTACTTTAAATTATGCTCTGTTATCTTAAACAGTTTTCTGACTAAACAGTACTCCAAAGCAAAATGTAGAACTGAAACAAGGATTTGAGAATAATGAAAAGAAGAAGTGTGAAAATGCACTTTAAATTTTCAAGTTGAGTAACATGGGAAAAAAACCAGAGGGCTAGCACTGCATTAGCTGCTGTCAACTGAAGGAAAAAATATATAGAATTATTACCTCATTATTTTCTGTTCTTCTTCCATCTGTTCTCTGACCTGTTGCAATTCTTTGATCAGTTCAACATCCGTGCCGTTCACCCAGGTGTATACCACATCAATCGGCATAGGTAAACAAAGTCTATATAATTCAAATGAAAGCTACATGAGCTGTTTAATATTATAACTGTCTGTGGCATCCTACAAGAGCAATTTCTGTTTAACAACAGAAACACCTGGTGTCTGAGCTACAAACACCACAAAGTAAAAAGCTTCTCTTTAGCTATATACATACAAGCCTTTGACAAAAAAACCCCAGAGATATAAAACCAAAAAGAATGTAAAGTGGCTATAACAGTTCAGTGACTAAATGTAATATCAACTCTATACTCTAAATTTCACCGACATTAACCTATCACCCAAATCCTTCAAACCCATAAAATATTTCTCAAATCAGTACCAGCAACATTCAGGCACATCCTTAATTCACCAACTACAGTAGACAGGACAGCACAAAATCTAAAGACATAAATCACACTTGCTATTATTTAACTGCACAGAGAAAATAACATCTCAGCAGGACCAGGTCTCCATCCTAGGAATGCCTCTTAGATATTAACAACAGTGCATTTCATAAACAGTCAAGCTAAGGAGAGTACATGAATTCAGACTCAGCAGTCAAATTCATTCTTGACACCATTTAGTACCCTGGAGTTGTTTCTGGACTGTTAGAGATCTCCTAGCACACCTGAGCAGCAGAAGGGCTTTTGGATACTTTTTTTCTATTTGGTTATAATAATACCTCTGTGGTCCTCACCAAGGTCCAGAGATTTGTTTCAGCAGACACTCCAGGCTGCTGCCATAGGTGAACCTCAGTCCCAGACAGCAGGAAGATGCCCCAACTATTATTTTTAAAAGTTCCAGTCTCAAACTGTTCAGTACTTTCTCAAACTGCAGATCACCTACATACAGTATGGGTGTCTCCTCCACCTTCCCTTGCACAGTATGACATGCAGAAAGCTTCAACCCAGCTTCATTTTCTACTGGCTGAGATTCAATAACTGAAGCATGAAACTGGGCAAAAAGAGCAGCCAGTAGCTGGTCACTGCCCAATAGATAGGAACATTTTGAACTCAATTCATCACTGGTCCTAGCTAGAGGTAAGACACTTAGAGGTGGGTCATTCTGAGAGAGTTTGACCACCTGAAGAAGCACTGCCTTCCTCAGCAGCACGGCCCAGAAAGTCCCTCTCACCTCTGACAGGCAACACTCTGCAAGAGGCTACTCTCTCAATTGGCAAAAAAAGTCAATTTACTTAATAAAACCACACTTCTAATCAGTTATTTCCCATCTTTCTCAGGAAATGACACTAGCTTCTTGTTCATTAACAGGTGCAAATAAAGGCACATTTTGAACTGAAAAGTCCACCACACGAGTAAAAATTCAGTGGCAGGAGATCTTATAGCTTCTCTACAATTATTATGATCAATTAAATTATTTGACTGACAATCCCCTGATTGCTACAGCCCGGACAAGAGCATTTTAGGTGGCAGTACCTGACCCAAACCAGCTGATTTCAAAAATGCCCAACTCTTGTCTTCTGGGCAAGATGTAGACTTCATTTACCCAGGCTTCACTGAAGAATATAAAATGTTCAAACAATAGAAAAAAAAAGAAAAAAAAAAAAAAGGAGAAACATCAACTCCAACTCTGTCTAGGCAATTTTGACTGTGAAACCTCTCCCCTATTTATCATTTACCTAAAGTGTGCTTACATGTGCTACTGCATAGAAACACGGAATTTGCCAAACTTTATTTTTAGCACTGAAATGCTGTCACATGAGTCAAATGCTAATAAACTCCACAGAAGGAAGTAACGTCAGATGCAGGCACATCAATTCTGAATTAACCCTGGCATGGCAACCTCATTTTTTATTAATAGTGGCAATAGAGACTAATAAAAAAGGCTATCATAAGTCAACTGTTTGCAGATCCACTAGTCCAGAATTCCTTAAAATTTATCCAAATACTCAAATTTTCTTAATGCATTTTCACAACATACATAGTTGCTATCAAACATAATAATAAAAACCAGATATATACAAGTTGATTTCTTGCTTCCAATTAGGATGAGTAACACTGTCAAGATTTCACCTGTTCAGTCCCTGCCAAAGCTTTCTGGTTGGTTTCATGGCTTCTTAAAAAGTGCTGAGAGTTTATATTTTGAAAAGCATGCAGTGGCATTTTGCTTTAAAAATAAAAAGGAAGAGGGTACCCACTTTTGCAGTATCCTTCTTGAGCACTATTTTTCATATGCAGTCTTTTGCAAATTGTTCAAGGTCAAAAAAAGATTGAAAACTTTCTCCATAAAATTCTGTATCTGTGTTTGTCCTTCAAGTGAATTCATGCATTTGGTCTTCATCACAAATACCACTCTTGCAAAGAGATTAAGCCTGAGATGACCTGCCTAACAGTAGTTTACAGAACAACTGTAACAACTTTCTACAGGAAATCTACTTTTCTATTTGCTATTGATTATAATATCAGCAAACATGGACTATGGAAACTTCCTTGGAGACTCCCAGGCAATCAATGAGCATTGTTATGGATACTCCTTTCCTCTCTCAAAAACACACCCATTTTTTACCTGCAAACCTAAAAACATCACTAGGTTTAGAGACAAAGCCAGAGCCACCAGCTCTCCCAGACAGGGCAAGAAAACCTCTCACATATAAAAGCCATACTCACAGCTGAGATCACAGCTCGAGGACAAAGCCTCCTTGTCTCCTCACCCACAGATGCTGAAGGAGCAGTTGCCGGCAGCCTCTGGATCTCTCCCAAGCTACCACACAGTGATCTCCAACCTCGATGAGCCCCTTTATGGATGAGCATAAGCCGATTGTACCCTTAAGGTCCCCACTGTCAACTTCCCAGCCCCCCTGTCTGTTCCATCTCTACAAATTTCCCACCAACAGCCTATCTCAACAGTTCCATTGCATTTCTTCTTTGAATACTTCTTGGCTCCTTAACTCATGCATCTTTTCCTCTCTCCAGCCTCACTCGGTTCAATGATCAATGGCTCTTGAACCATCAATGGCTCTCACTTGCTGTACCATACCAAAATCAGTTGGTACATTTTAAAAGCTGAGGACTGTTCCTTCACATTTTATTTCCATATTGGTTTTAAATATGATTTGGCCCTGTCCCAGAAGAGCAAAATTACATTTTGGCATTTGCCAAAACGCAGAATTTGCTGGTGTAGAGAAACACAACAAGAGTCCTTGTCCAAGACTCTCAGGCATGCAACTCCATTATTTAGTTTCCTTCTGTCCCTTTTATTTACACACCAAAACTAAGTCCTCAAAAATGGGTTCAGATGAGGTGGCTTGGTCAAAAGCCCTGGAATTTCTGTCTCAAGCTGCATAAGAGCCCAGGCAATGCAAGTAGGAAGTTGAGCAGCTGACATGACTACCTGGAAAGTGCAACAGCTGGGATAGCAAAGGACATGAGACAGGAGGGAAAAGCAAATCAAAGTGATTGCTAAATTTCAAGGCAAAACATGTCTTCCTCTGTCTGGCAGAAAAGTGTTCAAAAGGTGTAACGAATTACACTAGCAACATGATTGTTTTTATGGTACTCAGGAAGAAAAGCTTTCGGAGTTTATAATCATAAGGAACTTGCCCACATGCACAAATTTGTCTACATTTTACACTGAGATTTTATTTAAAGATGTTTGCAATACAACTGTTCAACAAGAACAGAGATGTTTTCCAGCAGAGCTGAAAGGTAACACTACTTCAATTCTGTTGAAGGTTCATTAATATTTCCTAAATGCCATGCAGCTTTTACTTTCCACTAAGCAGTGAATCTGCTCAATTTCCAAACCTGTTCTCCAAATCTGAATACTGTAGTATACTGTACTTCTCTAACAGTAAGATATGAACTGATTAAAATCAATCCCAAAGTGGACTTTTTACAGGAAGTCAGTATCTGCACACAATTATCACAATAAGCTCCCTGACAAGTCTGACGTAATGGCATATGGGTGAGCTGGATAAACTGTTGCTCAGGCAGCTAATAGCTCTTCTCCAGTTCCTGGATGTTTTGCTCACAATTCACAGAAATCAACAATAGTTTAGGAGTATTTTACACAACCAACACAAAGCAAGAAAACATACTGCAGAAATGGCAACTGTGTATGTTAAGATTTGTGATTTTGATTTGGACAAACATTAACCATTTTATAAAAGCACTGTTGTTAATTATCACAAAGTCAGGCATTATAGGACTGAGAGCAACAAACTACCAAGCTTTCACTTCAGTACTGCAGAAGCATGTAAACATTAAGATAATCATCCCGATGAGCCACATCACTCTGAATTCACCTGTCATCCTTTGAAAATGGGATGGGGGGGGGGAGGGAGGGAGTAAGGGATAAAGCTATAAAAATACATAGGATACACTGAGAGCATGTAATGTACTTTTACAGAGATATCTTACACCAGCTAGAGCATAACAAACTGATCTGATCATCTCTACTGTCCCATGATTCAATAAACCCCAAGGCAGATTAAGCATCTGCTTTCAGGGTGGTTTTTTTGTTGGTTTTTTTTTTTTCCAGTTGAGTGTATCAACACTTAAGAGTAGATGATATCTCTTTAGTAGCTTCTTTCACCTGTGAATTCACAGTCCACTGACTTCCTGAGCAACAGACCCCAAGACTATTCAGACATGAACGATGAAACCACAAGTAGTCATGTAGCAGTTAACAAAACTGAAACAAATGACCTGTATGATTCATTTCCAGCTTGCTGCTAGTTCTCCCATGCCCTAAGCTTTAAAAAGCTTCTTCTATTCAGCAGAGAAGTCACAAAGCTAATTGAAGTCCCTCATGAGATGTCACAGAATATGAAGGTAAATGAAAAATGACTTTTCAAAACACTGAAAGGAATTTTAAGCACATGGGAAACATACTTATATTTTCCTATCTTAATAAAGAAAGCATGTCACATCCTCCCTTTATTGGTAACATTGCCATTTTAACATTTCATTAAAGACTGTATGAATTAAATGCATTTAAAATGTAAACTCTATTAGATGACTAGAGGTTCCAAATGCCAAATTTCTTCAAAGCTGAGATATTAAGCACTAACTCATTATTTTAAAACCACTAAGTTTAAAATTTGCTACAGATTTAGAGTCCATACAATAGAGTCCTATTCAAAGGTGAGTTACTTAATCTAGAATATTTGAATTAAACATTTAAAAACTCATTTAACAGTAAAAAGTGCAATACTGTCAACTAAAAATAAAGCTCACCGATTCTGAAATGATTTGCCAGCAACGTTGTCTCTGTATGAATCAAACATAACATGATACTGGTCTCTACTCCACTCCAGGACAACCTACAAACCAAAAAAACCACAAAAAAGCTCCAATCACTTGATGTCACCACCTTCTAAAATTAGACACTTAAATTTCTTCTTTTGAAATACTTAATCACAATCTATTTACTCCAAATCAATCTATGCATTTATGCACAACTGACCAGACGTTAATCCAAACTATGCTGCCACACAGATCCAGCAACCAAGCTAAGAACTTTGAAAAACACCCTGGATTTAAACAAGCTTTGGTTCTTTGTTTTTTTCTCTACAATAATTCCATGTTTTACAGAAACACTTCATAACCTACTATTTATTTAGGTTACTTCCCCCTTCTCTCTTAGCCTTTAAAATTTTAGGAACGTTTTCCCCCCACATATAATTTTGCTCATCTTCCTTTCTATTCTCATATTGTACTGCAGTTCATGCACCTCTGAAGTCTGAGCTTTGCAAACGAACAGCCAGGTTAGGCCATACCCAATTATGCAAACTGACCTGTCCACGAACCTAAAACACAATAGCTCTTTCCCAACACAGGTGAAGTCTTACATTAGGGCCCGGCTACTCACAGTATTTCCGTGAGCTTCAGCCCCTCTTCCACCATCCAGCATTTCTGCCACAAAATGCTTGACACGAGTTCAGCCCACATGCAGTGAGCAAAGTCAGGGAACTACACCAACAGAAAGATGAGCCTTCGAAAACCAGAGTACTTTATCTTCTTCTACTTGATTGTTGAAGCAGACAAGAAATGGTGGGAACACACAGCTGAAGGCAGGGTTGTCTTCCCGGCCTTAATCCAGCAATCAAGGCTGCTTAGCTAAAATACCAAGCTACACCCAACTTAAACGTTCCTTGCCAGCTGTTCCCATTCCTGGGTATATTCATAAGTTAGCCATACAGGAATCCAATCACAAGCTGATTCTTACCTTGGAAAGCTGTAAATTTACATTCCATTTCTATTCTTAAATGCACTTATATACACACACAGAAAACAAAGGTAGTTACATTTCCGCAACTAACAAAGTATCTGACATCACGAGTCTAAACAGAAAATAGAAAAACAACCCAAAATCTTCCACACTAAAAAAATCTTAACAGGCCTTTTCAGTGATACAGGTTTGTTTTTTTCTGATCCAGAAAAAAAAAAAAAAACTTAAATAAACTTGCTATGATACGTCTTACAGCACAAGCCCAACTTAAAACTTCAGTGGCATCTTGTGCTGCTTTAGAGTTGGTTTGTTTTACCTGGATCAGTACATATTTATACATAATGGAGAGGGGGAAAAAAATACCAGGAAAAAATAGTACTTACTTTACACCACTCTTCCTAGATTTAAATTTTACTGTTTTTTATCTCTTGTATTATGGGAACTATGAAATATAACATTTCTCAAAGACAACATTCAAGCCCATAATGTAAAGAACAGCTCCCTCCTTTTTAAGAGGACACACATTTCTGTACCCTCATGCCCAATAAAGCTAATCATAGCCTCCTGAAGGAAGCCCCATCACGTGGCTGGATGGCAAACGTGCACAGACAATTCCTGACAAAGCTGCAAGCTGTCTCTTTATAACCAAGATCACATCTGTACAAGTTCATTCCCCTCACACAAAGGGCATATGGTTTCCTAGGTGAGCAAAAAATCTCCTTCCTTAAATACCAAAGTCAGGGAGGATCTTAAAAAAACCCTACTATTACACTTTTTGATGTGCAAGTCATTATGTCCTTCTGCCAAATATACTCGTTTAATACAACAGAAAGATATCTAGGCAGAAAAATTTCCTACTGCTGATAATGATGAATCTGATCTGCTTCTAGAAGAAATACAGAAGCATCTGAGAAGAAAAACGTTAACCACTCAAATGCTTTCTTTTTGCCTCTGTGCAGCTATAGCCAAAAAACCCAAGAACAGCTCTCCTTCGAAACACATTTAAGTAAAGAGTTAAGCTCTTCCCACCGAGTACTTTTTTTTTTCTTCTGTAACTGTTTCCTCCTCTCAGGCTATTTGCATTACAAGAATACCCCCAGGCCGCTCTGCTTCAATTTTACATACTGATATTATAAAACCACTAACGGAACATTAAAAAAGGAGGAGAGACACCCTCTATTAGGAGATATTGTATCAGATTGCTGATGACAGTGGCTCTGGCACGTTCCACTTATATTTTACAAAGCTGAACGACCTATGGAAGGATGGCCAAAAAGGCTTTACAACCAAACCATCCTAAGTCTTAAAGCTCATCTTACAATTGATTACAGCATTGGCTTAGTCCTGGGTACCCCATGTGTTTCTGCAGAAATGCTCCAGAATCACATTTAATGAGATGGTATAGAGTTAAAAGTTTTTTCTTGCAATCAAGCTCGTTTTCACATTGAGGCGGTGAGGACACCATTACAAACCTCAGATTATTTGCCCTAGACATCCATTTTTATTCCAGTATCACTACTGTTAGCATGAATTTAGGGAAGCAGATCTAATTTTGCCTACTAGGACTAAAAAGCTGGCTCTGGGCATCACGGAAAAGCAGAACTATAAACACTGCTCAGACACAGGGTCTGATAAGCATTGCCTCGTGCTGGTTTTTACTGCTTGACAGTTACCACAGATGGTTAAAAATGGTAGGCCTGATAATGACTAGAAAGATTTCTGGCTTAACTTTCAAAACAGACATATATTTTTATTAGTTGCTGCCTTGCAGACTCTACACTGAAGAAGATAAGTGTTTACCTTTCCCATGACAGTTGTCAGAAGTCTAATTGCTCTCACAAGTCCAGTCACTCCTAAACCCTTAAGCTACCACCACTTACCAAAACACACCCCTTTAAATCATAAAAGTAAAGAACAAAATGCACACAAACATCGCTTATGTTCATTTACCATCATGTATAAAAAACAACAAAGCTTTTTCCATCTATCTGTATGGTCATTCTGTAAAGGGTGGAGGTTTTGTTGGGTGTTTTGTTTGGGAAGTTTTAAACACTTCTGGTCACTTCTCTTTTTTCTTAACATATAATTTTGGAAGTTTAACTCCTACACGAATCTGTCAGTTCTTTGCTCACTGTCCAAACAGGATCTACGCTTTCCAAATAGCTCTAAAAGTGCTGGAAGTAGCAAACTAAGATTTGGTAGTAAATTCATTCTAAGCAGTGATTTTAACTGATTCTCAGGGAATCAGCCATAACGAGGACAGCTACTGAGGTATCCTTCAAAGTTCTGAAGAACCCTAAAGTTGGGTTTAAGTTGCCATTCTGAAGAAAGACTTAAGTTTCACAGCATTAAGATGAATACACCAATCCAAATTGACAACCACGTACAAACAAGTGCTTAAGAATTCTACAAGCAATTTGCTGATATCCTTCAAGTGTTTCAGGAACTTGTGGACCCTCTGCAAGACAGCAAGGATGAAGTACTTCATGCCAAGAAGATGTACAGATACACAAGGTTCTGATTGTGCTATACTCAAGAGTTTCAGATAATACCCCTTATAGTTATTCATTTCTTTCCACATCTAGAGGAGTCTATCAAAATAAAACAGGGAAGGAAAAGAAAAAAAGGAGAAAAAAAAACCCCAACTATTTAGGAATCAGGAAATTCCAGTCCAGTTGCACTTAATACTGCCATCCTTTTACACTGACAAAAATACTTAAATTCCCTGAATACTTATCTTATAATCAAATGCTATATTGAAGCAGGATTCTTTTTTGCCCCCTTATAATGTTTTTCATTGGTGACTTCCAAAACATAGGGTTTGGAGAGAGGATATATTTAACTCCCTAAAATCCATAAGGGAGAAAGTTTCTGTCGATTCCAGTTGCCATTTAAAGTATCCAGCACAGGCTTTAGAATAAACTCACAGAATGGTTTGGGTTGGAAGGGAACTCAGAGATCATCCTGTTCCAACCTCCCTGACACAGGCAGGGACACCCTCCACTAGACCAGGTTGTCCCATCCAACACTTCCAGTGAGGAGGTATCCACAACTTCTCTCAGCAACCTGTGCCAGTGAGGATTTTCTTCCTGATGTCTAATCTAGATCTCCCCTCTTTTAATGTAAACCCATTAACCACTGTCCCATCACTACACTCCCTGAGAAGCAGTCCCTCCCCAGCTTTCCTGTAGGCCCTTCAGGCACTGGAAGGCTGCAGAAAGGTCTCCCCCCAGCCTTCTCCTCTCCACACTGAACAAGCCCAACTCTCTCAGCCTGCCCCGATCATCTTCCTGGCCCTCTTCCAGACCCGCTCCAACAGCTCGGTATCTTTCTTATACAGGGGATCCCAGACAAATAACAGCAGCAACACTAATAAATCACCTGATGATATGGGAAGTGGAAGAAATTGCACAAGACAAGAGAACAGGAGCTCCTGGAGCACGCAGATTTTTCTCAGCCCTCCTCAGCCGGGGCTCGCAAGGCTGCTTGTCAGGCACCCCCGGGGGGCAGGGGGGAAAGGGGGGAGTCACTTGACGCTCGTGTCACACCTGGTGTTCCCAGGAGCCGCGTTATTCCCCCCCGGGCGCGCTTTGCGCACCAGCCGCACCACCAAGTGCGAAGGTCGCCTGACAAGAAGGAGCCGCCACGGGGCCGGTCTCCAGCAGGCGAGCGACAGCAGCCCCCCTAGCCACGCCGGGCCTGTAGCCAGCACCGCTCACCACACCGAAACCACGGCACCCGGTGGTGCTTCGTGTCGTTTCTCTGCCGCGGCGGTTAATATCCCAGCACAAAACGGCAGCACCACCACCGCTAAGCATGTTTTCTCCCTTTTGTCTTAAACATATAGACACACGTGTATATACGTACATACATATACATATACATATATATATATGAGATCAGCATTCACGTCCAAGCCACTTGCTGAAGGAACTCGCTGACAACTACCCGGCTCCCGAAAGGGAAAAAAGCCCCAAAGCGAGACGCGCCCTCCGTGCCGTGCAGCCGCGGGACCGCCGGACGCCGCCTGCGCGGGCGCCTCTCCCTGCCGGCACGGCTCGGGTCGGGTCGACCGGGGAAAGGGAGGAGAAGGGGGACAGCCACGCCACACCGGCGCGGCGCCGTACTGACCTCCCCGAACTGCAAGGCGGAGACGATCATGAGGACGAGGCCCCCGAGGCAGAGGCAGGGCCCATACCTGTGCGACAGGCAGGTATAGGTCTGGCGCTGCAGGAGCTTTAGCAGCATGGCCCGCCGGCGGCCAGCCGCTATCGCTGCCGCCTCGCCCGGCGCAGCCCTGCGCGCCGAGGCCCTGCCCGCCTGCCCGCCCTGCCGTACGCCGGGCAGGCGCTGAGCGCTGTGAGATCCGCCCGCCCCGCTTCCGGCAGCACCACGGCGCCCCCTGGCGGCGCTCTTGGATCGGGCCCCGCCCCCACGCCGCGAGAGCCTCAGCTGCCCGCCTTAGGGAAGGCGTTTCTACCCCGCGCAGTTCCCGGCTCTGGGAGCAGCCGGCGGACCGCGGCTTATTAGAGCATTTCCTCTGCCTTCTGAAAGTGCTCCGCCCCAGAAGGCGGGAGGGGGTCAGACTCAAGGAGTTATTTAACTCTGGTTCCGCTCTCACGGCTTTGAATCGCATCAGGGGTACGAAGCTGCCAGAGGTGGCAGACTGTCCCTGCAGAGTTTTAACTAATCACCCACGAGTTCTTCTGGGAAGAGAAATCACCCAGTACCACGTTTGCAGGAGGTGAGCCTCTGCATCTGCAGTGCCAAATCCAGGCACCCAAGAAGCAAAAAGAAAACAACAATAATACAAAAACAACAAAAGAAAACCCACACCAGTTTCATCTCACCGTGGCCAGCAGAGCTGCACCATCTTGTCATGCTTCCAGATATGTTACAAAACAAATATATTTTCCCTATCTCAGAGGGATCAGGAGGACTCAGCTGTCATAAAGCTACTGTAGAGTACCTGCCAACATTTCATTTAAGCCCTTCCATGAGTGCTGCGGCACAGAAATGAAGCATGGGGATAAGTTCATGAAAGAGGAAACACCAGGCTAGAAGAACGTTATTGATGGAGTTCTTCAAGAATGATTCTTGAGGCAAAAACATGGTAACAACAAAGTAGTTGGAGGTCATCAGCTGACAGCAAACTGCAAATCTGTAATCCACATCACTCTCGTTTCTGCCATGAAGTTCAGCCATCTACACAGGTCACTGCTGATACCACCACTGTCAAATATTTATTTCAGAGGCACTTCTGGTTACCAGAGAAAAATACAGTGGTGATACAGGCCCTCATGAGGCCAGGGACAGTACCACCTATCTATGTAGTCCTTTATTCCTGCACTTAAAGTCATACATCTTCTAAGTGTTCCTTACAACTGGATGCGGTGACTTTTCCAAATAACAAACATCACTCACATGGTCATATTTTTCCTTGTGTAAAGTAACAATGCCTGACCATTTCCAGAAGTTTGTTTACACAGTTGTGGTGTGAGAGGACTGCACCTGGCTGTACTTTAAGGAGTGTCCAAGAGTACATGGCTGTTTGGCACAGCCCTCCTAATCTGCTGAGCCCTACACCTACTTACCTTTCTGGTGTCACAGTATTTTTCCTTTCTTCATGGACCATGGGCCAGGATGGCAAATTCACTAGGGGCTACTTTCAGAGTCCCAGAACCCATGACAGTGCTGCATTCCACCTCCTTATCAGTGTAATGATATTTACTTGTTAACCAGCCTTCCAGTGTCAGTATGCAGAAGCCTGTAGCTAAGTGGTCATCACCTGTTGGGCACAGCCAGTACTTTCTCCTAACACACGCAGTCTTCTTCCTTCACATGTTCTCACCAATGTCTCCAAGTTCTACCCTGGAGGAATATAATCTTTAGATATCTCCTGGTACTTCCCTCACCTTCACCTCATTTTCAACTACTGAACTATTATTATTGAGTTGTTATTACTGAATGCAATGTCTCTTCACCACTGCCTACAGACCCATGGCTGCAGTACTAGTGGTGACCTGGTGTTCTAAGGCTGCAGACAGGTTTTCATGGAGAACAGAGGTATAGCACACATGCAGACTATGAAAACAAAAACATTACTTCTGGTCAACAACACAACATAAATGCAGAAATAGAAAAAACAAGCTGAAGATACAAAGATGAGAGACAACACCAAAGTAAAGCAGCAAATCAGTCAGGGAAAAGTGGATGACTTCAAAGCTTGGATTAAGTGCACTAATCAGTGCAAAGTCTGAGATGATCATAGAATCATAGAATCATAGAACCGTAGGGGTTGGAAGGGACCTCAAGAGATCATCGGGTCCAACCCCCTCGCCAAAGCAGGCTCCCTAGCTCATATTGCACAGAGAGGCGTCCAGATGGGTCTTGAATATCTCCAGAGAAGGAGACTCCACCACCTCTCTGGGTAGCCTGTCCCAGGGCTCTGTCTCCCTCACTGTGTAAAAGTTCTTCCGCACGTTGGTGCGGAACTTCCTGTGCTCCAACTTGCAGCCATTGCCCCTTGTCCTGTCTCCACAGACCACTGAAAAGGGGCTGGCTGATTCCCCCTGCATCCCCTGCTTAAGATATTTATAAACATTAATTAGGTCACCCCCTTAGTCTTCTCTTTTCAGGACTGAACAGTCCCAGTTCGCTCAGCCTTTCCTCATAGGGGAGATGTTCCAGGCCCTTAAACATCTTCGTAGCCCTTCTTTGGACTCTCTCCAGGAGATCCCTGTCCTTTTTACACCAGGGAGCCCAGAACTGGACACAATACTCCAGGTGGGGCCTGACCAGGGCAGAGTAGAGCGGGAGGATCACCTCCTTTGGCCTGCTGGCCACACTCCTGATACACCCCAGGATCCCATTGGCTCTCTTAGCCACCAGGGCACACTGATGGCTCAATGATACATTTATACAGACTAATTATGTGAAAGTATTTATACCAATGTGATAAAGCTATGAAAATTTATATGATTTTGTAAGGTATCAAAATATTCCAGTAGATACGGGGATGTAAAATGCTACAGTAGAAATAATGATGGGACTATATCTCTCCTTGCTTATATTATATAATATATTGTATATTTAAATGGAAACAGATGCACCAAAAGGAGCAACCAAATCCTGCCTTCTAAGGAAATACTAAAAGATTTTGACTTGTTCACATCACAGGAATGAAGATCAGAAGTTTATTTAAATAAAATGCAATACTGCCACCAAGTTAAAACAAAACACCCTCCTCCCCCCAAACAAAAAAAAACCACTAAGAAATTACACAGTCCCCCCTCCCACCCCCCCCAAAAAAAAAAAAAAAGAAAAAGAAAACCAGTCTCCAGAATATATTTGAAATAAGAATAGCAGGAATACCTATTAATCCTTGAGAGTTTAGCCAGGTTGTGACAGGAGATGGGCTTCTATACTACAGATGTTCTCCTCTATTAACATTCTTCCATGGTTTCATACACTGCAGCTATCTTCAGCCCACCAAAGCTTAATTATTCCTTGCAACACTGAAAAGCATGACTGAAAATGAATGAAGAGTGCCCTTAATATGCTAATTAATTGCACATTACAGGGTACGCACAGTAGATACAGGTTCAAATTCCTTTTGAGATGCTCTGAATTCAGGTTCCTTGGATTCTTCTACATCTGTCACTAGAAACCAAGCTCAAAATCAGAAACCCAATCAGGGACCTTGCATCACTTTGCATATGGTTTTGTGAGCCTGTCTCAGAGAGGGGAAGGGCTCAGCCCCAAATCTTCTTTTTCACATTTCATATAATACATTGCTTGGGCATTAGCCCAGGTGAGTACCTTGCTATCGTATTTACGAATGGAATACTCAACTTTCCTAATTTTCTCCAGTCACTGCACAGGCCTATGAACCCAGATATTCTGCTTGGAGCGATAAATTCCACTAGGTGTCAGGATATCTAAAAATTAGACGCTGCTATTTTAATCAAACATCTACTTAAGAGCCTTGCCAAGTCACTATCCATGTAAACTGTTGGGCTCTTGAAATAATCTACTTAACTGTACTTGTATTTGTATTAATTTGAACATTCACGTAGCAGCACTTAAAGCAAAGGCATGACTTCTGCAGAATATGAAGTAATCTAAATAAGCAGTCAAACAGTTCTAAACACACTTTATCTTTATCCTGATTTTCTTAGAAAACCTCTGAATTTGAGATGTCTTTCTTACTACAGTTAGACCTTCCTTCTAAGGAGAAGTAGAAGCTACTTTCAAACAGAAAATAATAACTACTATTAAATGGGACTGTAGATATCTAATGTTCAAAGGCTTGAGGAAGGCAGGAGTTGCTGCTACTCTTCCTCATGTCTACGCTGGGAAAAGAGCAATCACTTGCACTATTCCTTCCTTATAAAGGCTGAAATATTGTGGAGTACTCTTTCCAAATCTTTTGCATTCTAATTTACTGGGAAGGGAGGAGAGTGAGAGCTAAATATTCAAGATAATAACGTAATTATGTTTTGTTGAGGCAGAAGACCAGTAATGTCCTACCTAGCACCTTGAGCTTCTCTGTTTGCCAAGGGTAATATTCACTGCATGCTCCTTGAATCTTGTGCTAAAGCAGAGAATTAACGTCTTCATAGGCTTCCAGCATTCATCACCATACTGCCTGCTTCACAAACATGAATTAATCTTGTAGCACTTCCATGAAGCAAATATTAACAAGCACAGAGGCAAAGACACAATTCAGCAAGTTGAATGCCTGCTTCCACTTCAGGACCAGTTTTTCACAGCACAGATTACCTAACTGTTAACAGTTAGTACTCTGAAGGCTCAGCAGTTTGCTTTTAGGGACTTTGGTTCTTTTTGTGAATGCTCAGAACTCCTGAGCATTCAGAGGGGGCTCAAGTGAGGCAAGGAGATGTGAATAATATAGAAGTAATGACTTACCTGTGGAAGGTTTGCTTGAAGGACTTAGCTGTCATCATAGAAGAGTTTTGCAGCAGATGCGGGGGGCAATATTTATTTGCTCATTGCAATTATACAACCATCATTTCTATTTCTGCCCTATTCACCAGAGATCTTCTAAGAATGTCTGTAAAAAACCCAGAAGTTCTTCTACACAGCTGAACTTCATCCCATGCACTGAATAATGGAGAGGAGAAAAAAGCAGCCAATTATTTACCATTCACATTTGTGATGTACATGCTCAGAAGGATTAAAGTCCTCAGATTTAGTGGAAGTCTGGACACGTGCCTAAAAGCCTGCTCCATAATTACCTTCATGCATCGTGTCCAAATAGTCACTTTTCAGTAACATTTAAGAAAAAAAAAGTAATTAAAATAGTTTTGTTAGTGTAAATATAATCCAGCAATCCTCCTATTTTTTACTTCATTGTTAGCACCTACCATTGAAATTACATCTCTGTATCATGCAAAAACCCCACATCTAAGTATCCAAAATAGCTTTGTCCAGTTCAGCAGAAGATGAGTAATAATGAAGCCTTGCCAGTGGGAACTTCAGAGCAAGTCACATGAGCTCCTGATAAGAAGCACGTGAGTTGACAGTTCACAGCAAAAGCTGTGTTGTCAGATCCTCACAACTAACAGAATCTACAGCAGCTGGGTTAAAACTACCTGAGTTGGACCATGGCATTCTGGCAGCTGGGCACACCAACAGGGACCTACAGCCCCTCTCTACAGCTCTGGACCGTTTCTTTCCTGTCAAAAGGCCATCAAAGGTTTTTCTGCTGAGAATACTTCAGTAGGAAGGGACCTACAACAATCATCTAGTTCAACTGCCTGACTACGTCAGGGCTGACCAAAAGTTAAAGCTTATTATTGAGGGCAGTGTCCAAATACCTCTAAAATGATGTCAGAGTTGTGGTATTGCCTACTTCTCTAGGAAGCCTGTTTCAGTGTTTGACCACCCTCTTGTTATGGAATTGCTTCTTTAACTCCAGTCTAAATCTCTGCTGGCACAGGCTTTGTACCATTCCCATGTGGCCCATCACTGGATCCCAGAGCCCAGAAGCTCTCTCTCTACTTCCTCTCCCTGTGCTCTCCAAGGTCACCCCTCAGCTTCCTTTTATCCAACTTAGACAAACCCGAAGTTCTCAGCAGCTTCTCAGAGGATGTGCCTCCAGTCCTTTCACAAGCTTTGTGCCTTACTTTGGACCCCTTTGAGTACCTTCACATCCTTGTTACATTGCGGGGCCCAGAACTGCACACAGTACTTGAAGTGAGGCTGTACCAACACTGCCAACTGTGGGATCATCACCTCTTTTGACCACCTGGTTATGCTGTGTTTGATACACCCCAGGATGCTGTTTGCCCATGTAGCTGCCAGAGCATGCTGCTGACTCACACCAAGCCGCTGTAGAGCAGCACCCCCACATCCCTTTCTGCTGGGCTGCTCTCCAGACACTCTTCTACTTTATACTTGTGTGACTACTGAGTTACATTGTCCCAGATGCAAAATCTGGCATTTGTTCTTGATTTTGGGTTTTTTTTTTGTTTATTTTAGTATTTTTATAGCAAGCCCTTACTTTTAAAAGGGATACACTCCTAGCAACAGGCAATGACAATTTAAATAGATTATGACCTTCAAACCACATCATATCTGTATGTCTGTTTACAAAGTCCCCAGTGGAGTGGTTGAAAGACCTTGGAAAGTCTCCCTAAGCCATGATTTAATGTATATAATGTATATTTATATATATATATATATATATGATCTTATTTTTTAAGTGTTAAGTTTCATCCTGCTTTTGGAAAATATAGTCAGAATTTATCATCTTTGATATTCAACTATCACTTTAGAATAGCATAGCGTAGAATAGAGTAGAAAATAGAATATAGAATTTCTCAGAGTAGGCTGGTTCTCTGTAATGTTTGATTTTTCTACTGAATAAAAAGGTATTATTTTGGATTTTAACACTAAAAACACAGGGCCTTTAGTACACTGATGCCATTGTTACATAGTGGATTTTGTGGCTGTATCAAATGGCACCTTCTCTTTATATGACAGTGTTAAGGTGGAGAGAATGAACATAGGAAGAACATTTAATTTTGGTTATTTCTCAATCACCTGATACCAATCACACTATCAGACAGAAGGGTGAAATAGATAAAACACCTGTTTAGGATGAACAATTTCTTTTGATGCTTGGAAATATACTTTCGATGTCTAAAAATTCTTAAAAGACCATAAGGAGAGTAGTGTGAAAATAATTACTACAAAGTATTTTTTGAAAGCTCTATTAACTGTTGATTTTCATGTCTATTTTATTTCACAACATGATACAAATTCATCATGAGTCCTTTATTTCCTTGTACCCTACAACTACAGTGAATTATTTTGTTATCCCCAGAAAAACTGGATTTCGAATTCTTTCTCCATGAACCTCCAAGGACCCACATAAGTTCCCTAGGGCCCAACCAGAGAGAAGGATCAAGAGGGTTTTCTCCTGCAGAATGGTGGTGGGTGGCCCTATGAGATGGAACAACCCACTGAGATGGGCTTTAATGGGAAGCCCCTGGCCACTGCTGCCTATAGCACCACTTCCCACGTCCCACTGAACCCTGATAACAGGTTGCTACAATGCACAACTAGAACCACTGGAAAACTTGCTGTCTTTATCTGTCACTGCCATTCATGAATGTGGAAAAGTGGGTATGGACAAGACCAAAGTGTAGCTCATGATCTTTTATCTGGTACTCCCAGAACTGCACTCGCTTCTTCTTGATCCAGAGCATGCTGCTGCAGGTTATCACAGGACTCATGGCCAGCATATGAAGCTGAGCATTTGCTTATGCCTCATTACACTGATTTGGCTGCACTTTTGCTGAACAAGAACAATCCTTCTGCCTTTATTCCATATTATTTATGGTCTTACCAGAGCTGAAACACAGCACAAATCTTTGATACAGAAGAACAGAAGAACTGTGAAGGATGTTGTAAGAAATTTTTTACAATGAGGGTGGTGAGGCCCTGACACAGATTGCCCAGAGAAGCTGTGGGTGCCCTGGCAGTGTTCAAGGCCAGGCTGGATGGGGCTTTGGAAAAGCTGTTCTAGTGGAAGGTGTCCCTGTACATGGCAGGGGGTTGGAACAGAATGATCTTTAATGTCTCTTCCAACCAAAACCAGTCGGTGATTCTATGACATTCTCAAAGGCCAAGAAAGGATTGAAAACGGTTTGTTGAAAGTGTAAAGAAAAAATGGATAAACTTCCATGTCATAAAATGACATCTTACTCAGCCTGGTTGTTACATTTATATCAGCTTGAAACAGGCAGTTCCAACATAAAGAGATTTTGTATTACCCTGAAGCAGAGGTAGCTGCTCTCTACAGCCTCGTCAGACCTTGGTGTCAACTGTAACCAGACACAAAAGAAGGAAGTTTACGGGAGGAGCAAACAGTAAATCTGCCAGCAAAGTGCAAAGCATGGTATAAACAGGAAGAAATAGCTGAATGTCCTATATTTAGCAATATGCTGCGGTAAAGGCAGACAAACCAACATCCGTAAATTGTTCTGGCAAATCTAGTTCAACATATGAAAATGGGATCTGATTTTTCAGCAGCAGGTACTCTGCATTTCCACGAGGTTTTATGTTGGACATCACTAGCCACTGGTGATGTTGAGAAAAAGATAGTTTTGATAGCTATTCCTAGGACTGACGCCTTTAATCCCTTTGCATCCTAACTGGACTCAAGGTTATGGATTTCATTACTTCCTTTTAGTCGTCAGCAAGCAACTTAGTGTTAGTTACTGTGTTCCAACTGCAAAGGCGTTTCTCTCAGATGGTAGGGCCACATGAAAAGCTATGTTTGCTTTGAATGATTGCCTTTCCGCCCCTCCCCCCCCCCAAAAAAAAAAAAAATGCAGTCCTCTCAAAATGTAGTGCCAAAACTATTACAGTATTTGAGCCAAATTCTCCCACTACCTGCTTCAGCATGGAACAAAGATGTCTCCCACTAAAGGCTTTCTTTTGCAAAACATCATCTGAAAAGAAAGTGAAAATAGAGTAGAGGAGTGAAAAATCTGCATTTGGAGAGATAATCTTCTCTAGGAATTCTGGAATAATACTTTCCAGAGCTTTCCAGCATTACTGGGAGATCGTGATCCAGATCTGTCCCGCCGCACGGGAAGCTTCTATCTTTTTTTGGGAGAGAAAACTACACAATTGCAACCCAATAGTTGCATCTCTTCATTCTTGAGGGATTTGTCAGTATTTTTTATTGCCTGCTCTTTTTAAGAGCAGAGACAGCTTTGTCTACATTTTAGTTAGATATAATCTAACTAACTATAGAGGGAACCAAAACAAACCGAGCAAAATAAACAAATCTTTTCATTTGAAAAGTAACACCTGACAACTACTTCACAACTAATCTCATTACTTGCCAGAAATACTAATGTAATGCTACAAATGCTTCACTGCACAAGACTTCACTGGTGTTCTAAGTTGTTACAATTGCCATTCTGAACTTCATGTCAGAAGTGAAAATAGCTTACACACGCTTTTAGTACTGAGAGAATGTTACAGACATTTGGCATGTGACCAGAATGGAAGGGAAGAGACACCACAAAACAGCTTGAATCTTTCACACAGTAACCTGCAGAAGTTGCAGGTGGTCTGTTTGATTCCTCCTGTAAATGTCCTTCCAGCATAACCTGCGTCTGGCGACTGTTTCCTTCTTTCCAGGCAAGACCATCTTTACCACAGCCACCCCCAGCTGCTGCACAGCTGTCACACCCGCCCTTCCCTGCTGCACCATTCACTGCTTTTCTCTATACAAGAATTATTTTACTTTATTCCCTGGGAAGATCTAGTTCTGCTTATAAGCAGTCATTAAGTCTGTGAATTCCAAAGAGAATGTTGTTATCGTGGAGCTCCCTGGATATCCAGGTCTGGTTCCATACATATATATATATATATAAAAAAAAATCCAGCAAGTAATCTTTGAGTGCACAAATATGCAGACCATATGTTCTAACATTCTAAATGTAATCTTCTCACAAATTTTTAGGCTTTTTGGTTTAGGTCTACACTAGAGAAGCTTCCAAGCTTAAACACAGGGTGGAAGTAGTAGAACAGTGAAGTAACAGGCAGAAGTAAACTTTTTTTTTTTTAAATATATTATTTTATTTAGCATTTTGAATGTGTATTGCATGTTTAAAAAATACATATGATGTAAGGCAAAAATCATGTAGCTTTACTGTAGAGTTTCCTAAAAGACTGGTAGGTGTTAGAAAAAAAAAATATTTAAGTATTCCATTCATGGATTAAAGCTACTTTTTTCCTAGTGCTAGTGCATGGCTTTTCTAAACATTGCAGTGCTTGTTTAAATACCAGGATAGATTCACCAGAAAAGATAGTCTAGGGGTGACAGTTAAATACCAGAGAAGTTAAATGTGCAACTAGTCTGTTTTAGAAGATAATATTGAATACTATATTTATCAATGCTCACTGAGATGCTGATGTATCTAGAAACTGTAATTGCCCCACTATTGCTTCACGCCCTGAGCCTTCAAGCTTTTCATCCCAAATAGTTTTTAGCTACCTGTGTTTTCTATTAGAAGTAAACCTCTTACTAGCAATTGAAAAACTCCATGGAGTGCACATTCACAGGGCAGACAGAATCCATCTGAGTAATGGGTGCTTTTTTTTCTGTTTTGTTTTGTTTTGTTTTTAACCAAATTCAGGTATGGACAGTAAGAAGAACAGAACAGGAAGGAGATAGGTTTAAAAATCAATATATAACCATTCTCAAGCTGGAGTTGCCAATACAAAGTTTACTCTAGGACACATTTTAAAAATAGAAGAATGCTATGTAGGTGACACAACAAAACAATGAGCTTCTTACATGAGACTTTGAACAGAAGTCTTTATGCATCTTAGCTAATTGAAACTACCTGACCTTCCTCAGAAGGTGTTGTGATAAAGAAAACAGTCACACATAATATATACCTAAAATCTATGGAAACCAGATAGTGAATTAAATCAAAGAAAAGTGGGGATATGAGTACCACCAGCACAGCCTATCTTAGGTCTCTTCCATGACTATTTCTTTTACTTTCATTCATTTTCAAATCACTGACACAGATATTATTTAAACATCTCAACACATCTGTTTTTTTAATGAGTATAATACCATATTGCACTGACAAGAACAAATATATGTCAATGTTTCAAACATACAGAAAATAGTCCGATCACTTTGTTAAACCACAGAATCATGGAGTCGTTTGGGTTGAAAGAGACCTCAAAGATCACCTCCCTGCCATGGGCAGGGTCCCCCTCCACTAGACCAGGTTGCCCAGAGCCCCATCCAGCCTGGCCTTGAACACTGCCAGGTAGGGGGCAGCCACAGCTCCTCCCAGCAACCTGTGCCAGGGCCTCATCATTCTCATTGTAAAAAATTACTTCCTTACATGTAATCTAAATCTACATTCTTTCAGTTTAAAGCCATTAGTCATTGTCCTGTCACTCCAAGTCTTGGTAAAAAAGCTTCTCTCCATCTTTCTTATAACCCCCTGGAGCTTTCTCATCTCCAGGCTGAACAAAGCCAGCTCTCTCAGCCTGTCTTCACAGGAGAGGTGCTCCAGCCCTCAGACCATTTTCATGGTGTCTTGATCCACTATAACATGTCTGTCTTATACTGGGAATTCCACAGCTGGACACAGTACTCCAGGTGGGGTTTCACCAGAGTGGAGTAGAGGGGCAGAATCACCTTCCTCAGCCTGCTGGTAACACTTCTTTTGATGCAGTCCAATATACAGTTGGCTTTCTGGATGTAAACACTGACTAACTTTTAACCTACAAGAAAACAGTGAAGCTACATTACAGTCCGTAGTCATTTTGTGGTTTTATACTGCTATTGTTTTAATATATTTTTCCAAAGCGTAATAATAAATAAAATACATACTTTCTTTGATAGCTGGCACTAATGTTCTCAAGTCCAGTAAATAAAATTACTTCCCCTAAATTCTGTGAGTGACATGTATTTGTTACTCCTTGCAGATCCTAGTGATCTTTTGAAGAACAATGTACTAATGCTGCTGACAAAAGCAAACTGAAAATCACTGCTCAAATTGTATGTTGTTACTGACTACCTCCTACAATAAAATTATCAAGAAACATCACATGAGTTGTAATAAATGTTTACATAGCAACAAAGCGTCTTTGCTAATGATTGCCAAACACTAAGGTACCACCTGCTTGAACCGGAGACATTTCTTTTCTTTTGCTCCAAATAATTTCCAGGCACTGCAGAAAGTCATGTGAAGAATTACAGTACTCAACTATCACTTAAGACTGAGGTATTTAGTACTTACAAAACTATGGTTAGTATAATGGGATTTTGCGGAATGGTGGATGAGACATTTTTCCAACAATGTCACTTAAATGCCGATGTGGTAAATAAAGTCAATTCTATTCTCCTTCTA
The DNA here is from genome assembly GCF_964237585.1 of Gallinula chloropus. Taxonomy (NCBI): domain Eukaryota; kingdom Metazoa; phylum Chordata; class Aves; order Gruiformes; family Rallidae; genus Gallinula; species Gallinula chloropus. The sequence goes on along the minus strand of NC_140085.1, from coordinate 24,648,155 downwards.
CAAGGAGCCAAACCAATATACTCTATTATTAAAAAAAAAAGGAAAATTCTACTTCTATAAATACAGTGAATGTATATATATTTCTGCAGTTTATTTATTTACCAGAAAGAATAGATATAGTACTTATACAACATTTCTTTTAATTTTCTCTTTCAAGGGAAAAAAAATGAAGATACCTGATATTGAGGGGCAATTAGACCAAAGTTTTAAATCAGCATATATTGACAGCTCAAATATAAATTTGATTTCATTACTTTTGCAACTCTAACATATAAAGAAATAAATTCTTTCAGCCAAAAATTCCAGCCACTAGAAGACAGATTCCCTATGGAAACATGAAGTAAGACTTTGTGGGGTTTTTGTTGCTGGTGGTTGTTTTTTATTCAACCCCTTGCTTTCCCTATACCTAAAATACCTCTACTTCAGAGCAGAAGTATTAGCAAATATGAAAAGGGAGGGGCTTTTTTTTAAAGTGCCCAAGTATAATTATGAAGTATCAGTGAATTATTAGACTCAAGTTACCCATTAAGAATGTGAGCAGTGTGCAGCTGCCAAAGGCGTAGGGTGTAGAGTGCCTCCAGTCTTAGCAGTAGAAGAATTTGTGCCATTATTTTTCTGTCCTTACCCCAATGTACACTGTCTCAAGTCCTTTTATTTAATTTCCATCTCACTTCCTCGTATCTTCAAAGGCATCCAAAATAGTCGCCCCTTCTAACTTACTACTCTTCCACCACATGTGTACCAAAAGCAGCAAGACAAGGCTCACAGATTTTCAAGGAGAGGAAAGGAGGTGGAGTTCGCAAGTATTCTTCTTTGGTGCAGAATGGTGACCGTGCATTTGGATGTTAGTTTGAAAGGCAGATAAATATGAACACTCAAAGGAAATAGAAACAACCTTGACAGATCGCCTGTGGCTTTAGGTTAACCCGAACTGAAAATGCAGAACACAGCAGGATTTTGAATTAAACTGTGATTTCCCTCTAAGTGTGTGGAAAAAAAGTGAATCCCCCAGCAGATCATAGAATCATAGAATCATAGGGGTTGGAAGGGACCTCGAGAGACCGTCCAACCCCCCTGCCAAAGCAGCTCTCTAGGACATATCACTCAGACAGGCATCCTGACGGGTCTTGAATATCTCCTGTGAAGGAGACTCCACCACCCCCCTGTCCCAGGGCTCTGTCACCCTCACTGTGAAAATGTTCTTCCGCATGTTGGTGTGGAATTTCCTGTGCTCCAACTTGCAGCCATCGCCCCTTGTCCTGTCTCCAGCAAATTGAGGCTGCACTGTGTGCTTGAAATGAAGGTCCACGGTGGATGAGTTTTGTGACGGTGTAGGACTCCACGAGGAGCCAAGGCCTCTAAGTGAGACAGCCAAACCCCGGGGGGTCTGAACCCGTCTGCTCCTCCCGTGCCCTTGCCCCAGCTAACAGGGCTCGGCTGGAGTCCTCGGCCGCGCGGCGTGCGCAAGCTGCGAAGCCAGCAGCCATAAACGCGAACGCTGGACGCGTGTTCAGCCCTGTGCCTCTTAAAGATAGCTGTAAGCGCTCAAACCGCCGGGACCCCCTGCAGACCCTGCCAAGCGCCCCCCAGCAGCACAGCCGGCCTCCGTGTCCCGGCCCGACCAGGGCGTGCGCTGCCCGGAGAGCCGGCAGCGACAGCCGGGGCTGCGGGAAGACTTTCTGTCTGCGATCGGAAACTCCCCGAAGCCCTTCGAGGTGCCGCCACAGTTGAAAGGCGGACGGGATCACCTCGGGCAGCCCCCTCGCTCCCCGCAGCCCCCGGCACCCCGCCGGGCCGGCCGCGCCATTAAGCCGTTGGCGGCCGTTAGCGGCGGCAGGCGGGGCGGGCGTGGGCGCTGCCCCCCAGTGGGAGCTCTGAGGAGAAATGAAAGTGAAGGGAAGGCTGTGGATGAAGGGGCATCCCCGGGACTGTCGAGGTGGCAGCGCCGCTGCCTGGCACGTGTGAGGCGGGCGGCTGGGAACCGGCAAGTCCTCGGTCACAGTCTGCGAGTTCAGGGCGCTGCCACGGAGCCCGGTCGGGCGCTCCCGCCCCAGCCGCTGATGCCCGGGTCAGGGAAGCCGCCGGCGATGCTGTGCTGCATGCCCGGTGTGGCTTTCGTCCCCGCTTTGCTTGTCAGCTGGTCCTCGGCCGCCTTCATCATCTCTTATGTGATTGCTGTGCTAGCCGGCCACGTCGAGCCCCTCGTCCCGTACATCAGGTGAGTCAGGGGCGGCGGTGGGAGCGGAAGGTGACGCCCGGGCTGTGAGACGGAGGCTTAGCCAGGAGGTACAGGCGGGCAACCTCACTGCCGGCTCCGCGGCTTCTTTCCCCCCGCGGCTGGGGTCGGGCCCCGGCAAGGATGTGGGGTTCCCTGGGGGAGGAGAGGCAGCGGTGGCAGGGCCTCCCCGTGAGGGGAAGCAAAGCAGGGACCAACTGTGCACTCCTGTAGCATGTTATGCCTCCGGCACCCAGGCCTCTCCAGGAGCCCCAAAGTCGTGGTAGGAAGGATCTCAAATAGTTTTCTGGTGAACCCAAAGTGTCTTGCAGGCCAGATCCTAGCAAAACTTCAGGTATCTGTCCTGAAGTCAATGGTGGAAATGTAGTTGTGTAACTCTAGAACTTGGTCAAACTGCCCCGGATGGCAGCGGGACTCAAAGCCCTACGACAGCTTTAGTAGGACACACACACCCACAGACACGCAGTTTTAAAATTTCAGCACAGGAACAATGAAGTGTAAAGGCCTCCCTGAAAGATGCTTGGCCTCTCTTTTCTGTAACCTTAGTCACTTAAGGGTGACCTGTATAAATAATCCTTTGTACATTGCCTATATTAAAATTCAAATCTGAGCTATGACATGACTAGTATTTTGCTCTTAATAGATTAAAGATATAAAAGATCTAACACCCCCTTTGAAACACGTTTCAAGATACATCTAGACCTAATTCCTTGAAGGACTTTCTGGGCGTACTTTATTTCCAAAGGCTGCTAACCTGATTTGTACATAAATGTCCATTTGATTCAAAATTAGTGTCTGTTGTCATAAGCAAGTGTGATGGTGCAAACAACACCCCAACCCACAAGCTTCATTCAAATTTAGCCAAAGAAAATAGAGCTTCTTGATTATGCTAGCAAAACTGATTATCTGCCCAAAACTGGACTCAGCTCATGGACCACTTTGTACTTGTACATGCACAAATACCCTACAATCTTAACAATTGTGGTTATGCTCATGCTGTTCCTTGATGACATTCACAGCTTTACTGACACAAAAGCACTTGTAACTAGTGCAATTTATCTATTATTAACCAAGAAAAATACACAGTTTCATGTAACTGTCAATGCTCTGAAGGATTTTGAGGATGTGTATTAAGAAAGTTGACATACGATGTTTCTTATGTTGAAGCCATGTCCTTGAATAGAAGACATGAGGGAACAGGGTGGGGCTTTTTTTCTGTATGATTGTTTTTGCAGTCAAGTTTTTGACAGCCCAGACATCTCAAATGTCTCATTGTTTTTAAAGAGGTGGACCAAACCAACAAATCACAGGACCGTAACTCTGATCAGTGTATCACACATACTATAGTTACATCAATCTCACTGAAGATCTCAGTGAAAAACATCATTCTCATCCTTTAACAAAGAATTCACAATAAATGTCCACACCCTAAAAAAAACCCTGACCCCCAAAACCCAAGAAATTTGAGGCTGTGTCAGTGATTTTAAAAAAACAAACCCCTTCACATTTCAGGCCCTCTGAAATGTGAAGTTTGCTAGTAGAGTCTTTTAAAAGACAGATGTCTTCTTTATTTTACATCCTCTTGACAGAACATTTGGGCTGAGGATATACCTTGACTGTTGGTGAACACTCTGCAATAATTCTAAAGGCATACAATTTTTGCAGAAGGTGCAATTAGGAGTAATATGATGATTTCTTCTAAGTACTCAAGCCAATAGTCATACCATAGTTCATATTCTTATTTTACAGGTCATTGCATTACCCTGAGAAGCTGAATCATGGGATTAAGAATGTGATTTAGTGAAACTTAGAGTGATAAAAAAGAAAGAGGAAGAATGTTGCAACATTTCAGTTGTGCAATATTTTAAAGTGAACTATAAAAATTAAATAGAGTTTTGTGTGTGGAAATTCCAGTTACATGGAGGAGAAAAATATCGAAAAACTCCAGTTCAACATTTCTGTAATTCTTACTTATATTCCTCAAGTATCCTCTGTGTGCCTTGAGGTAACTTGCTAATTTTGTTAACCTTGTAACAGCAGTCACAGTGAGAGAAAAAACATATAGAAACTTATCACTGGAACTGTGCTAATGTTTCATCAAGTAAACTATATAAATACATTTCTGGGTAGATAAAAAATGAATATGATTCTGTGTTTTCTAGCAGTTGAGGCCTAACGGATGATTAGGTTGTCCCAAATTAGTTCTTTTGTTCATAGTACTCTAAATCCAAACCAATCTGGGTATGTTGGAGTGGCTGTTTGGTGGTTTGAATTCTCAGTGAAAGAGTAAAAGGAATTTTTGTTAAGGTATTTGCTGCCAGTTTGTACCTCTGGAGCAATATGAATCCCTTTAAGCAGAGTGTTATCTCCCTACTTTAAAAATTTGGGGCTGCAGTTTGAACAGTAATAATTTATGATGGCTATGAGGAAAATTTGATGATCATGAGTCTTTTAGCCCTAAAACATTTATTCCCTATCTTCTCTACCTTCTTCTCTTTCCACTCTTCAGAAGACTACTTGACATGACAGTGACACAAGTGCTCAGTTTTGTAGTTTTCCATGGTGCTGTGCTCACTTACGCACCATTGCAGATCAGTGAGCATGTTTTTATTTCACATGTGCCATTTCCTTTTTTTTTCATTAAAAAAGGTAATTGTCCCAATACTTTTTAATCTTTTTTTTTCTAAAGCAGCAGATCAGACATAAAAATAAAGTATCTAAGACTTTAGCTTCAGGGATTTTTAGTGGAAAATACAGCATTAAAAAGATCATGTTCTTAAAACTCCAGTGCAATACATTCTAAGTACATTGCAGATACGATATAGTATTTTTTGTATGAAATTTCTTTAAAGCATACATCTAAGGTTATTGAGTTTAAAAATCAACAATAGAAAAATCAGCTTACAAAGTTCTAGCTTGAGAAAAGCTTTAATTAAAAAAAAATAGAGTCCAGTGCAATTTCAGGTTATTTTGATTGCTCTTATGATGTGAAGTGTTCCAAGAACTTAAAATGGCTTTCTTCCCATGTGCCAATTCCATTTGCTTCTCACCTAAAGTCCTTCAAAAGCTTTGAAGTGATCACAGTCTTGTTCTTAGCATGGAGCAGTTTCTGATTTGCAGAAGTCCTTCAAGATTGTCACAAGTGGCCCACTTTTTAAATGGAGTCCTTTGTCATATTAATGAAAACACTCCAGGCACATGAAGAAAGGATGTGAAGTTCAAGGTTAAAAAATGGGCTAGATGAAGCATGGATTAAGATAATTTTCAGAAGCATCAAACAAAAAGAAATGAGAGTTACTGTACTATTTTCATCAATTCCACTATCAAAGAGAAAGAGGGCTAATACAGAGTACAAGCCGGAGCAAGTCTTCAGAAAGCATAAGAAAAAGAAAATACAGATGAATAGGGGTTCCTGATGCCTGAGAAGTTGTAAAAACTTGTCCAAAAGCCTGGTCCAAGCTTTTGTTATGTGAGAATTTGGAATCAACAGTCAAAAGAAACACAATATTTGTTTCAATTTTTTTGCATCAACTTTTCATAGGAAAATATTCTCCCTTGATAAATCATCTGAGCAACTGATTATATAAATGATTCTGTAACAGAATGGGTCTGAGAGCAAATACTAATTTCTTAAAAACTAAGTATTTTATATGGTCATGCTTTTGTGGCTTGACCTTAGCATCAGAATCTTTAAGAATGATCACTTATGCTGACAGAGCTTTCTTATTTGGCAGTTAAGAAAACAAGCATTCATGGTTAGTTCCTGTCATTTTGGCTGCACTCAGTGCTAGGTTCAGAAGTTTAGCACTAAAAACTACTCCAGCCTCACTGTTGGCATGAAGAGTATTCGTCTTCTTCAATCACATGCAAAAAAATCTCATGCTAGTACCAACTTGTCCCATCATACACGTAAGAGAAAGTTTTGTTCTCAGAATCTTTGCTCAGTTTCCACTGAACTTTGACATTAGGTAAAAACCTTATGTGTTTATGTTTCTGGAAGTAGAGTTCCTTGTGTGCCTCTGTTTACACACACAATTGTGCCTCTTAGTCCTGCTGAGTAACTGAAAACTCAGCTCACACCCAAATTATGCAAGGATTTATAAACCACATGTTTTGCATTGGCTTGACCAACAGAGCCAGATGTATGTTAGACAGGAAAAAATAGCAAAAAGAGGTGATGGCATCACAGTATTCTCTCCACAGAGCAACCACTTTGTGTAGAAGAGTCCTGCTTGAAGGAACTTGAACTCACATAAACGCAAGGGTATGTCCTTGCTGTGAGGAAAGGGCATTCTCTGGAGTGGGTGTTTGTATATATGTAGGGACAAAATGGAAAAGGAATTCTATGATGAAGGTATTAAATTTTCTATATTACATATATTTTGCATATATGATGTTTTTCATATATATAACACAGAATCACACAGAATAACAAGAGTTGGAAGGGACCTCTGGAGGTCATCTATTCCAACCCCCCTGCCAGAGCAGGATCCTCTAAAGCAGGCTGCACAGGACAGTGTCTAGATGGGTTTTGAATATCTCCAGAGATGGAGAACTCCACAGTCTCTCTGGGCAGCCTGTTTCAATGCTCTCCCACCCTCACAGTGAAGAAGTTCCTCCTCATGTTTAGGTGGAACTTCCAGCCTGTCCAGATCTCACTGGATGGCACCACAGCCTGCCAGCATGTCAGTGACTCTTCCCAGTTTTGTAGCATCAGCAAACTTGCTGAGGGTATACTCTATCCCTTCATCCAAGTCATTGATGAACATATTGACCCTTGAGGAACACCACTTGTTACAGGACTCCAACTAGACTGATCACCCTCTGGGCTCTGTCTTTCAGCCATTTTTCAATCCACCCCACTGTCCATTCATTTAACCCACATTTCCTCCATTTGCCTCTGAGGATGCTGTGGCAGACAGTGTCAGAAGCCTTGTTGAAGTCAAGGTAGGCAACCTCCACTGCTCTCCCTTCATCTACCCATCCAGTCATGCCCTTGTAGAAGGCTATCAGGTTAGTCAGACATGACTTATCCTTGGTGAATACATGCAGACTATTTCTGATAATCTTTTCCTCCCCATGTTTTGCGATGACCCTCAGAACAAGCTTCTACAACATCTTTCCAAAAAAGGAGGTGAGGCTGACTGGCCTGTAGTTTCCTGGATCAACCTGCTTGCCATTTTTTGAAGACTGAAGTGACATTGGCTTTCCTCCAGTCTTCAGGCACCTTGCATGTTTTCCAGGACCTTTCAAAGATGATGGAGAGCTGCTTAGCAATGATTCTGCCAGCACCTTGAGCATTTGCAGATGCATCCCATCTGGACCCATGGACTTGTGTATATCCCATTTATTTAATTGATCTCTAACTAGATTTTCCTTAACCAAGGGAATGTCTTCCTTCCTTCAGACTTTCTCTGTTACCTCCAAAATCTGAGGCTCCTGAGGGTTGGCCTGAGCAGTAAAGACTGAAGCAAAGAATGCATTCAGTAATTTTGCCTTCTGTGCATCACCATGACATCTGCCTCATTAAACAGCAGGCCCACATTTTCCCTAGTTTTCCTTTTTCCTTTTACCCTTCCTGTTATCCTTGATGTCCCTTGCCAGGGTTAGTTCCAAGGAGGCCTTGGCTTCTCTAATTTCATCCCTGCACACTGACAGCAATCCTTTAATCTATGTATGTATATATTGCAGTATGTGTATACATGTATGTATGTGCATAAATTAGGTAGATATTCTCACACTTATGCTCTGCCTGACCCAGTGAACTTCTGATTATCCCCAATAAGGATGAATTGCTTCAGCTGAAGAAACAACATTTTGGGCCTAGAGTACTCTTAAGCTGTATCTACATTAGTAAATTAAACAGTGCCTAGGAACGTTCCCAGGCGTTGGAAGGCAATTGCTCTCCCAGGGTAAAGTCCTTTAAAACAAATGAGGAAATTAACCCCAGTTCTCTCACATCTTAGGTTACCAAGCACCATTAGATAGGTTTTACTCTATCACGGTGTTAACTTAGCAGATAAAAGAAATATAATTTCTAAAATGTCATTTATGTAGTAATTTCTGTCATTATGAACAAAGTATTGCTCTGTAACATCTCCACCTACTGCATACAGAAAAAGAAGAAATACAGTTCAAATATTATGCTCTAAAATATTTTTTTCTAAGAAGAAATATTCAGTACCAAAATGGAGCTTACATCAGACAGCATTCTAATGTATATGTTTAGATGTCTTATGCACATAGCTGCAGTTCACACAAGTTATATTTCTCTTGGGGTTTCATATGTACATCTCATTTCTGTTTCATGGATCTCAATTAACTTACAGTTCCTTTCTCTTCCTGCTTTAGTGACACTGGAACTAAACCTCCGGAGAGTGGTATCTTTGGTTTTATGATTAATATTTCAGCACTTTTAGGTATGTATAATGTACTTGGTTTGAACACAGCAAAGAAGTTAAAACTAGCAAAAGCTGTCTGCTTACATTGCAGTCCATACAATATTCTGTGGAAAAGGTACTCCACAGTCAAAGAATAGTATTGGATAGGTGGAAGTAATATCTAGAGGGCCAGGTCCTTAGAGTCAGTAAGTGGAGGCTTAGAGTACTTCTGTCTCTTAAGAGCATCTTACCAGTGCAAAGTAGTCAATGCATCTGGAAATAAAAAGTGGAAGAAAGGTAGCATGGCAACTTTGGAAAAACTGACACAGCTTGGTACATAATCTGTGTGTAGTGGTTTGGGGATATTGTACCCAAAAGAAGCCAGAATTGGCCCAAAAGCTTTGAAAATATTATCTGGACACACAGCTAGTTATGTTTGATTTGGATTGCAGGTTGGGTGTTTTTTTCTATTTACACTCTAAAAACATGTATTAACTCTTCAGGGCATCCATTATAAGGAGTCGTAGCTCTGTTACAAGACTGCCTATCAGAGCAGAATATATTCTCTCACGTCCAGTTTATGGTTCATGTCCCCAGAATAGCTATTCCTAACGTGGAATGCCAATGCCTCTGTGCCTAAGAACAGGATTTAAATTAACGTTTTTCTTGAAGTAAGTAGCGGTTATTTCTAGATAGCATTAATGTGCAATGTTAAGACTAAGATAACATTAAGACAGTTCTATCTGAAAGTAATACATCTGAAATTCACTACCTTTCTTCTTCATCCCAATAGAGTTAAAGGCAGTTTTATTTATATTTTGTACTATGCTTACAATTTTATTCTGTATGCTAGTGTGTTACAGGGCAAAGTCTGAACATGTAAGCAACATATGACATCATTGGGAAAAAAGCTGTGTTTTTTTGTTTTTCAGGTGCAATTACAATGTACATCAGATATTTATTAGTAGAGAAGCAAAACGAGTTATCACACTTCGTTAGGTCTTCGTGTAACATATTTTCATTATGTATCGGATTGATGGGCTGTATTGGAATGGAAATAGTTGCCACTTTCCAGGTATGACTGTAAATTTCTTATCCTAAATTAAACTACAGTTGTTTTACCAGTTAAAAAATAAAATAGATCAGAGTGGTTGGTATTATCGCAGTGTAGATACCTGGCAGATGGAGTAAGGATGTCTTTCTTGCTCCAGCCTTTTTTTTCAGTAGCTTTAAAAAGACAGATTTACTTTCTCCCTGTATACTAGATTTTTTGCTTTTATAGTTATGTCATGAAGAGGTTTTATGTGTGGTTGTCTTGTAACATCTGTACTACAAAACAACTGAATATAGATGCTTTGCTGTAAATTTTTTTCCTTTGAAAATTTTACTGTAAGAAAGCTTTGCTGTTAGCAGTTTAGCTTGCTTACAGGCAGGGCAGAATAAGTCAGACTAGCAAAAGCACTTGTATTTTGATCTGAATGATGGTGTGCATGCTAACAGCATTTTCTGTGGGATAAATTAGAGTTAGCTGACAGGTTAGAACACTGAGCACAATATTAGCCTATTGTTTTGAGTCTGTAGATGGCATTGCATGTTAAATCCTTTAGAAGAGACATGTAGAATTACCACTTACTTTGCCAGAAAGGATAAGACATCTCATTATAAATGAATGAAGTCCAGCCCGCAGTGTCTGAGAAAAAAAAGAGAGGAAAAATGTTGAAGCAGGCTATTCTTTCCACTTTTTCTAGAGAGGAAGTTTGTAATAGGGTAGAGCTGACACAAAAATATCAGGACAACTGCAGAGACTCAAGCAGAAACACCTCTTGACAGTTTTAGCAATGATTCTTATCTGATCTCTATTGTCTTTCATTGTCTGTTCATAAACTCCTTCCTCACCTAATTTCCTTTTCTTCTACTTTAACCTTTCTTCTCATGTTAAATGCAGTAGGAAGTAGGAAGGATTCACAACACAGTAAGGATCTAATCAGGTAAGGATCTGATATAGCAGGTTTTTGAGTGTACTTAATTGCCAAGGAAGATGCAAGTGGTGGTTTGCAAGTCTTCAGGCCTTTAACTCTATAGTATTCAACTAGTGAACAGTACACTCTTACCCCTTTTCCAGTAGAATAACTGAGACATGAATAGGCTGTGAGATTTGCTCAAGGTCAGATGATTGTTTCAGGGCAGGAGACCAAAGCAAAGCTGGAATTCAAAGTTATTTCTATGGCATTCAGTTCAGTCCATATAATCAGTGGATCATGCAGAAAATTCACATTCATGTACACTACCTGTTTGTTTCTTAACATTTATTTTTCCTCAGCAGATGACCTAACACCCATACCTGAGTATTGTAGTAGAGCTGATTTACACTACTGGGCATCAGTTCATTTTCTCATTCCCCTAAACAAAATACCTAGTTTGTTAAAAAGACTTCAGTGTGAAATTATCCTGGAAATATTTCAGGTTTGCTTGTATTTACACAAATCTAATGCCACTTGTGGTGAGTCTTTTGAGTAGCATAATTAATTTTAAGGAAAATATTTTCGCCTTTTATGCTTCAAGGTAAGATATGGTAGGTGGCATGGACTTCTAAAGGTCTCACCACACTTAGCAAAAGTGAGGAACAATGTGTGAGAAAACTCCAGAAGTGTGTCCTCTACAAGCACAAGAGTTTCTGAGAAAATAAGTAATAGTCATAAATAAAGTGTTTGTTTTCTGATTTAAATAACACAATGCTTGAAATACAGAAATGACATACAAGGGAGGGTTAGCTTTAAGAAGATACTTGAATATGGAAGGAAAAGCCTGTGACCCTTAATGAATAAGGCAAAGTGAAAACCCAGATGTTAGCAGGTCTGTTTTGCCTGTTAGATGTTACACATGATTAGAAATCTTGTTGTCTCTGACTAGAAAGCTTAGGAGGCTTACCGTGGCAGATGTTATATTTCCCAGGTTCTGTAGGGGATCACTTTTTAGGGAAGTGGTGGCAGTTTGATAGGAGCAATCTTGGGAGCTGTGTTAGAATTGCTCTGTATATTCTGTATGGGGCTAAATGCAAAACACAACAGTTATGCTTGCTTAATGTTTTCCATATCAAATCCTTTCATTCCTATCTGGAACAGATGAGATGCCACTTAATACCTGTGTAAGGAACATGCCTTAAAATCTTTCAGAATTTAATACAGATAGAATGGAAGAAAGAAAATATGGGTGTGTGTGTGAAAGGGGAATAATTAAAAGAGATTACTAACATAATAACCATTACAAGACAAAGAAAACAAGTCTCCAGGCAGGAAAGATGTTAAAATACATATCAAAAGCGTATAGATGTGTTTTCATGAATCACTAAAGTAGAACTGTAGTATGTCATATCATAGCACATGTTTTGCTAAGCTTTAAAGTACACTTGTCTGCCTGATATTGGATTCCAGAGTGGCATAATTTTGTATTTGTAATTTTTTGAAACCTCTAGAATACTATAGAATATTCATCTGTTTTGTTACTGGGTATTCTACTTATTTGTGTTTTAAAGGAGAGACTCTTCCGTGGGTTGGGTATTATGTAAATCTAGGCCACATATAGTGATACTGGCATTTTATACCTGTTGTGGAACCTGAAAAAAAAGTGGCTGATGATGTGGTGAAGAATAAGAATTCTGAATAATTCCAGAGACTGGCAGTGTAAAACCTCTGTTAAATATATGACTTTTTTTCTGCTGACTTATTTCCTGGAGCCCTGAGGCTGGCCCCTGGAGGGTGGGGGACAAAGCTGTAGCAGTCACTATTTACAACAGCTCCTTTGAAACTTTACCATTAGTTGGAGTATGGCCACAGAAATGCATATTAGACTTTTAACACAGAAAGATGAAAATGTTTGGCAGGGTAAAAGGGAAAAGGAAGTGTAGGAGCCTCTTAAGAAAAACACAAGCCAGTTCCTGCTTGTGGAAACATTAATTCGTAATAGACCAACTGTTGAACAGCACTAAAATTTATCTATGCTTTTGTGTGAGCACAGGAAAGGAAAGCCTGGTGGCTTTGATCGTGGTTAGTTTACCACTCTGTGCTATTCTTTCTCCTTTTTCTTTCTTCTTCCCTATGTAGACTGTTGGGAAAAGGGACTGTTTCCCAATACTTGTACACGCCCAGCGTAATGTGGCTACTGCCTTCTCAAGGCTCACTGTTTCCTGCCACTGCACAAACAGTAGCAGCTAACTATTGTGCTGATTCTCCTTCCAGGAGCTGTCTGTTCCCAGTGTCCATGACATAGGAGCTTTGGTGGCATTTGGCTCTGGTGTTGTATACATCACTCTTCAGTCTATAATTTCATACAAGTCCTGTCCACGATGGAACACTTACTTTGTGTGTCACGTACGGATGGCCATATCTGTAGTATCATGCATTGCTTTCATTCCCAGTATCCTTTATGGTATATGCCACACTTTTCCCTTTATGCTTTCATGATTTTCCTTTTTAAGTTAAACTATTGCTGATAAAGGATGAAAATGAGGTTACAATCTTTGCTTAGACCTCTCTGATATTTCTGCCATAATAATGCACACAGCATGTCAAGACACCATTAATAGCATAAAGGTGAGTTTCAGGGGCTTTCTAAAAAGCTGTATCTCTTCTTTCAGTGGTAAATTTAAATCTAATGATCCAGTGTTCTTCATAGGAATGTGTGGTAATTCAGATAGCGCCCTCAGTAAGCCAACTGGACCAACTTTTCAGCCTCCTTTTGAAGGAGGATATGGAGAAAAACCTGCAAAAGGGGGGGATGCTGCCTCTAAAATGATGGACATATAAAATACAGTTGGCACACACAAGATTTCCTTTAAGCCTATGCAGATGCTTAGGGCTTCTAAAGAGGATCCCAATCTCAAAAGTTGTACAGTTATATCAAGTCACATGTTGTGGACCTATGGAAACAACATAGTTCCCCTTCAGAAATGTAGCTTGCACAGTTCTGAATCATGAATTCTAAGTCTTGGAGTGTCTCCCCTCTGTACTTTGAAAAAAACCTGCAGAAACCTTTATTTGTGCAGAAATCTGTTTGAATGCTGCTATCAATTAGCTTTTAGTAACGTTTCATTTACTTGTCTTCTGACTACTTTAATTTGATATTATGGTTGTTCAGGATCTCCTGTGATGGGAGATGGAGTATTTTTTTTTGTAAGAAGATGTTTTCGCTATTACTCACTAAACTTTTATAGTTTCCTTTACACTGTGCTTTTCTCAGTGATTGTGTTTGCTTCAAAAATTTCCATGACAAAAATTGATTGGACTCCAGGTGAAAAGGTAAGATTTCATTAGGTAGCCAAGTGACCCTGTGTCATTTTATTTGGGGTATGCTGTTATGTTTATCTAAAAGTGTGACTGATGGTTTCCAGTTATTTCTTCATTAGAAAACTGTCTGTGGCTTAAGTAAGAAATCTTGAGACGAATGGGTAAATGTTAAGAGAGCGAGACTTTCATTTTAACTAAGCATCTGAAACTTAACAGTGGAATAAATTATTAATAAAATTAAAATATTCCAGAAGTGAGTTGTTCTGTTTCCTTTTGTAGTCACATTTCTTGAAAATGAGCTTTACATGTGGAACAAAAGAAGACTGATTTGATTCTGACGTTTTTGAGGGTTTTTTACAACATTGGTTTTCTCAACTTTTTCACCCTTCTTTATTTAATAATCTTTACTATTGTGATAAACTTTGGGGCTCTGACCTGAGGCATAGTAAAGTCAGTATAAGGTGTTTGAACTGATTCCAATGATCTCAGAATGATAACTATGAAAGGTAAGTTTTCCTTTTGGACAAACTTTGCCACATGGAGGTATTAAAAAAAACCCCAAACCAACCCTAATTTAAATAATGCAGAGTGCATATTCCACTTGAAGAGCTTAATAAAAGCAAAGTTGGTAAATGTGCTTCAACCAAACAGTGGCAAGGCAGCTGTGACAGAAATCATGACAAGTTAGATAATCTTAGTAATATCTACCTCCTGAGTGTTTATTTTACTTGAGATGCGAGGATGGGAAGTGTTGTCACTGAAACAGATGACAGATTTGTTGATGAGGTGTTAAGAAACACTCTACATTCTGTTTGTGTCATAATCCATATGTTTTCTATGATGGTCTACTTAAAAACAAAGGTCTTGTCAGGAACTGTTGTACAAGGGTAGCCCAGCATTTTAAAACACAAGGAGAAGTTACTGTAAGGAATAGTACTACTGAACTCCATGGCTCTGTGTAGAAGTTTTGAATATGGCCACTTTGGTATCCTTCACATAAGAACTGCATTTTTTAAGTGCAAATTTTATTCAAGCTATGTTTTGATCTTATGCTAATTGCCATTTTCTTGTACAATTTTTTTATGATAGTACACAAGACACGTCACTTAATGGAACATGTGCAACCATGACAAATATACTTACCGTTCTGTAAAAACTAAATCTGAATTATTATACAACGGAATATTGGGATGAGGAGACATAAATCACAGAATATTTGTTGAATTTACAGAAGGAAATACCTATTTTCATAGAATGCCACAGTTATTTTGCTTAACTTTTTAATCTGAAAATTTACTTTTATGTCTCATTCCACCAGGATTATACTTACCATTTTCTGAGTGCAATCTGTGAATGGACAGTGGCCTTTGGTTTCATCTTCTTCTTTTTAACTTTCATTAGAGATTTTCAGGTTGGTATATACCTATTTTAGCAGTGACTAAGAAATGTTATGAATTGTATAACAAATGCAATAGAAAATTACTAATCTTTATCTCAGCTAGACATGCCAAAACTGTACAGAAAAAGATTTTATCAGGCAAAAAATCTGATTTCTCTCTACCTAATGAACATTGTCCTCCTGAATCTTAAAACATAGAAATAAACAGTTCTATAAATCTGGTGTCTGGTCTTGAAAATTGTTCAGCAAGTTAGTATCTTTTACTTCTTTACCAAACTTTTTATGGAAAGAGGCCCTTTAAAGGTGACAAAATACCAAAATAAATGATGCAACTAAATCTTCATTTCTTTCTACTTAAGGAATTTTACATAGTAATCCAATGCATTTCAACCATAAATGTTTCCTTTTTAAAAAAATTAAAATTACACATTTAGATATTTGTTCCTTCACAATGCAAAGAATATCAAATACTTTTTGAAAAGCATTGACATGAAAACCTTCTGGTTTGGGTAGCTGGATCTGGTGATACATCAAGTCTGGCTTGACCTAGTGGAGATTCGATGACAAAACCTCCTGGATATTACTGTAGGCTGGAAGGTTCATGGCCTCCTTATTCTTCTCAGACTTCTGGATATTTGTTTTCCCCACAAAGTAGTTGGATCTTTGCAAGACTGCTAAAGAGAGCTTAAAATTAAGGTAGAAAAGACTGAGAACTGATGCTTTATACCATAATTACAAAGATGAACTGACTCAGTTGTACTAACTTTAGGTGTCCTACCCCATGTGCAGGTCTTTCGTATATACCATTGCCTCACACAGGGCCCAGAAATTCAACAACTAGATACAAGCACTTGCATACTTACGAAGTAGTAATCAAGATCACATGTGAGCCAGTTAGTGCTGTGATAGGTTGCTGAAATCATACCCAGAATTCGTGGAAGTGTGGAGGGAAGAAAGATAGTGAGAACCCTCTAAGTCCTCTGGCATAAAACCAAAGTTTGACAGCGGATCATGAAAAAATTTGCAATGAATGTACCTGCTTCTTCACTTACATGCTTAAAAGTTGTTAATACTTACATATAATCTGTATATGACTTTGAAAAACATGGAGATACTGATTTTTAACTAAGGATTCTGAGTTAACATATATTTTGCTAACCAAGCAAACATTTCTACACTTGTTTACTTTTGACTGATAGTATACTGAATAGACCTTGGCTTTCCCTTAATTAAAAAAACCCAAACTAGCTCCTGCAGAACAAAATACTTTGTAAAAGAAAGTAATTGTTCAAAATTGCATGATTCATTATCTTAAAAACATATAATTGACTTCTAAAGTGCACAAAAATATTGAAGAAGTACTCAGAAATGCATGCATCATTAAAATTAACATTTTTGAGAGGAGGTGTTTATTGCCAGTGCATCCCTCTCTGATGTCTACCTGTATGATGGTATCTGTGATGGAATCAAGCCGATAGAAATGCAGACGTTTTAATTTACAGACTATGAAATAGCATGAAATTGTGTTTGACAATGACCAAGATTTTTTTAGTTGCTGTACTCCTTGTGTCCTAACCAGTATCTCCTTGTATTTTATACCATAGAACTGTAAAACTAATTTGCTGATCTTGTTTTATTTTTTCTTCTAGAGATTTTCTATGAGGATATCAACAGAAATACATGAAGATTCCTGATAGTGGAGAAAGATCACATTTCACGTATATAAATACTCTAGGTTTCTTTTTACTTAGAGAAAATGTTGCAGAGGGACAGGGATTTTCAAAGTTCTGTAAAGAACCAACGCCATTGAGTCTGCAACATCTAGAACAGCAAGCACTAAAACCTTTCAGAAACTCACAGCAATGTTCCTGCTACCTTTTTGCAATATTTTGTAATTTTTATACTTTTTGATATAGTAAAAATACTGCAATAGAAGCAATCTGTAGAAGCACTTGAAAGCCATTCAAAGACTTGATCTCCGCAGCTCTTCCCTTTTGGACATATCCATACTTTTTCATTTCTTACAGTCTGATTAGTAACGTTAGTTGGAAACTTGAGAAATATATTTTGCAAACAGTTAGAAAAATCTAAAGGCGATGGAAAACACTAAGGCTGAATTCCTACCCTGTTAAGTTGCAAGGACTGTGGTGTGAGAAGTGGGCCTATCACGTTTCAGGACTAAAAATGTGCAGTTAGTAGGTTGCAACACTGCTACAGGTTTCTGACATTTGACACTGTATACTAATACAAATCCTGGGGGAAAGCTAAAGTATTTTGCTTGGAAACCATTTTGTAATCATCACTGCAATGCATGTTGTAAAACTACCCCCTTTTCCCCCTTTTGCACTGCTGGCCAAAGGAAGCTTAAAACTCAAGTGGGAATAGGAAGTCTTTACAGTTACACTTGATTTACTACAGAGAAACTTTACTGCAGTTTGGTTAATGCAAAGCAGTAGTTTTCCAGCCTGTTTCAATGTGCAGTGATGGAATGAAGAGGGCTTCCATGGCTTTGTGGAGTGAATGGAAAACAAGAGGCAGTAGTAGGTCTCAGGTGTTCATTGATATGTTTATGAGTATTTTATATATATACATAAAACTGAAGGAAAAAACAATCCTGGAGAGCTTCAGTAGTGAAGGTATAGCATATTTGCTGCTATAAACATACTTCTCTAATGAAAGACTTGGAAAGGAACTAACTGCAAAGTCAGATATTAAAAGTATCTGGAGGCAAAAGGGTCTTTCGTGAACTAATTCACTACCTCCATTTAGTGCATTAACCACTTGGCTACCAATCGAGTTCTCTGAAAATTACATTTGCCATAGTCTATCACCGGTTATGCAGAAATAATGATGATTTTCAGTTGCTAATTTTCCATGAGATAAACAAGTGTGTGTTTTGGAGAGTGATGTCTTAAGACTAGTCATCTATTGGTATTTCCTTCAATGTGCATTTAAGTTGTATTAAATTCTGCTATTTCACAGCTTGAAGACTCCATGTTTTCTTTATAAATTCTTCCAAATAAAAATAGCAGAAATATTTAGATTTGCTTTCCACTGTATTCAGGTTATCTTGCAGAGATGTATAGTTACAATCACATTAAA
This sequence comes from Gallinula chloropus, assembly GCF_964237585.1. Taxonomy (NCBI): domain Eukaryota; kingdom Metazoa; phylum Chordata; class Aves; order Gruiformes; family Rallidae; genus Gallinula; species Gallinula chloropus. The sequence goes on along the minus strand of NC_140085.1, from coordinate 24,629,756 downwards.
AATCAATTCTAGTACTGACTGACTACAAGACTTACATCTTGCTGACTGGGTATCACAGAACATTAGGAGTTGAAAGGGATCTCAAAAGATCATCTAGTCCAACCCCCCTGCCAGAGCCGGATCACCTACGCTAAATCACACAGGAACACATTCAGGTGGGCTTTGAACGTCTCCAGAGATGGAGACTCCATAACCTCTCTGGGCAGCCTGTCCCAGTGCTCCGTCACCCTCACAGTGAAAAAGTTCCTCCTTATATTCCCGTGGAACTTCCTATGCTCCAGCTTGCACCCATTGCTCCTTGTCCTATCACTGGCCATCACTGAGAAGAGCCTGGCTCTAACATCCTGATGCTTTACATATTCGTAAACATTAATAAGGTCACCCCTCAGTCTCCTAAGCTAGACAGGCCCAGCTCCCTCAGCCCTTCCTCATAAGGAAGGTGTTCCACCCCCTTAATCATCTTGGCTCTGCGCTGCAAAACATAGCTATCCTGAAAGGGGCACACGTTCCTTCAAGTGAAGATCGGAAGTGCTCACAGGAAAATGTACACCAACCACAACGTGTGACATCCTGTTATTTTGAAGGTCATGTTAAGAAATAACCAAGTTTTCAGCTCAAATTATGTCAGATCTGAGCTCATCAGTTTACTAAAGCATTTACATGGATAAAAGGAATTACGTTAACTTGAAGGTCAGCCTTACCTAGTATTCATGTGTTTCTACAATAAATCCAAATACACTTAAAAAGGACAAGAATTCTTTGTGGTGCTGTGATTTAGGCAGGAAAACACTACAATAAGTTTCATAAGTTTCACGGTGAGAGAACAGTAAGAAAACATTAAATCATCCTAATACAAGGCTCCTGGAACAAGTTCACTCTTAATCTCCTAGTACTCTGTCTTCCTCAAAAGAATCATGTCCAGAACACTGTCATCCTTTATAGCACTTACAGCCTCCTAAATTAAAAAAAGAATATTTTTTATTTTTTCCAGAGAAAGTGGTTGAATGAAGATCATCTTGTTTGGTGAAGTCAGTGTGTTACTTCAAGTACTGAAGAAGCACAAAGCAAAATCCTTCCATTTGTCTGAGCTTTATCATGACACATTTTTATATGAGCTACATTCACGACCAAAATAATGCATCACCAGCAGTTTGCTTTTTATGTAATTTGTTAGGCCAAAACCATCAATATGCATCCACATGCTGGTGGAGACAATGGATTATTACCTTTTGCATTTGTGCAGTGAACCACTATTGTAAACATCTTGATTATACTCTGGCTCCAGGAAACTTTTCAGTCAAGACCCTAATTATTTTTTCAGTTGAAGAATGAGTTGACATGTTGCAAGCAGTTGAAAATTATTTTTCTTCTCCCACATTGTGCCATTTTAGCTGTGTATGACTCTTGTTAAACAATGCTATTTAGCTTTTTCCAATCAGATGTTCTCTACAGGGTAGTATAGATAGTGTTGCAGTATGCTTCTGTTCCTTTGGGAAAGACCCTTTTTTCTGTATTTTCACATTTCTTAGCAACAAGAACTAGATTTTTTTTTCCTTGGGAGTTATGCTAGATATATTTCTACCATCTACTTCGTTTACATGATGTTTTCCATTTCTCAGCCCATTGTGAAGTGATCAAGAAAATTCTCTTGCATAAACTACATAAACCACATAACAGTTATTGCTGCTAATTATGCTAAATCATTTCTCTACCCCTTCCAAAAGTGCAAAGCCTCATTTTTCTACCTTGTGCAGCTTGATTGACTGATGAAATACTACCATTGCAGTCTCCATCACAGTTCCAGATCATGTAAGGATGAACCTCAGTCGACTCAAAATACCCGATCCCCACTTTCTTTTGGGATGCCGTCACTCCCTCTGCTCTTCTCCCCTCTGTGTACTCAGTGGGTGGTCACCGTTTATCACACCTTTGTTTTTGCTCATAAAGCAGGCTACATTCTTATTTCTGATCTGCTCTGTTTGCATGCTGCCTTATTTCTCACAGCAGCCTATGTCTGATAGTAGGCAAGGACTATTACTTAGTGGCAATACTGGTTGCAAAAGTTGCAAGCAAATTAGAGGAATTATGGTGATACATGTCAGCAAATTTCAGACATTTAAGACACGTAAGAGCTTCGTATTTTGAACTGCTCTGTAAATACAGTCTTAGACTCAATATTGACACCACATTTTCACAAGCCTTCACGTTTTGGAGGGTATGCTTGAAGGCTTGAGAGTGTTTAGGGTTGGTGAGCTGATCCCAGTAGTTCAGAATGTCCTCTACAGATAAGCTCTCTGGAAGAAGCTGGGAAAGCTGGAAAGCCTCTTCTCCAAGAAATGGTGAAATACAACATGGTGCTTGGCTTTTAAGGAGGTTTAACGTTCACTTCCATGGCAGATGAACTGATGTACCTTTGTGTGGGAGAAATTTGGAAGTTGCAATAGGTTTCAATTTATAAGACTAAAGTAGCTTGGACTGAAACTATCACAGCTGGGTCTGTCTGTCACTGCATTTTTGTGTGTGCCCATGGGGTTCGTACATGGATACATGAACTACAATATTTTGGCATGATAATTAATGCCTGACTGTGGTTACAGTCCTTCATGTTGCTGTAACACACATAAATGATAATAATTGATGTATTTTATAAAAAAGGAAGTTATTTTAGGAGCTTTGGCTATGTTTTCTAATTGGTATTGTAATGTGGAAAGAGTTTTTCTTACATTCTAAAGAGAACACAGGCAATTTCTACATTTGGTATCTGTATTTTCCCCTGTACACAATAGATGGCACTAGTAGACCACATGATCAGGGTTTATTTCCCATGTTCAGGCTACCAAGTACAATAGTTTTCTAGCAGCTTTAACTGTTTTTAATAGTCATCTGGAGACCCAGTTAAATGATTTTTTATTATGCCTTTGCGGAAAATAAGTCAGATCTAAGTTTCCTTGCCATCCCGCCTTAGTCTAAGTAAATATGTTTATTTACATGTAGTTTCATAGCAACATGTAGTTTCATAGCAACAACAATATTCAAATTAATTTGTCTAAATCAAAGGAACCGCTTAGTGTAGTTAGGGCTGGCGCGACCTGCAATGCAGCGGTTGCTGGTTAGGCACTTCCCTTGGGTAGTGTTTTCTACCCTATTACAAAGAATTGACATTTTACTCAGTAGCTTCAATCAGTTCAGCTTCTGTCAGATTGCAGTAGAGCATCAGGAGACAATATACACCTTATTTTCACGAGCCAAAATGATAAGAACAAGATTTTAACATTTCAATGTTGTGGCCATTCTGCACCCAGAAACAGTGTCGGATCAGGTTGGGAAAAAACAATTCAAAGCCAGCTGCTGTATCTGTCGGCTTTTGTTTACAAGCAGGAAGTCTGTTGTCAGTCATTCCCTTGACTACCTAAACACTTGGACAACACATTTTTTTGCTTGTCTTCTGTGAAGCACAGCAATCATCCAGGCCCCTCAACATCTATTATTTTACCTGCAGTTACACAAGTTCAGCATTCTTGGTCCTAAATAAGCCACACCAAACATAGATCTTCCTCTAAGAACTCTCATCAAATCTTGGATGGATTTTTTAAAAATAAGTATAGAAAGGGCTTTAACAATTTATGAGTACTTTGTTATTGATAGACATCTTTAATGTGGCAGAACCTTCTTACTCCACAACATGACCCCTCCCCAAAAGCACATAAAATTAATGGTAAGTGGAAGGTACATTTCAAAGCAGATTTCTCTGACGAACATCTAGACATTTATCATGAGATCTGCATGAAAAGTGTATCTGTAGCCCTAGTTTTATTACAGATATTAGCTGCTGATGGATCTCCCTGCAATGAGGCATCTTTCCTCCTACACCACATCAAATAGTTGAAACACATTAGACAGTTTTTATGGACTTTTCAGGTTTGAATTAAGAGTATTTTGCTGTGGCAGTGGGAAGAGCGGTGGCAGCACAGGTTAATATCAGCTTGGTAAGGTGTCACTCACGTGTGCAATGTCACATACAGAGGCGGGTCAGTATGAAACGATCATCTACCTGCAACAGGGGTTTTATTTCTTATCGTTGTGTTTGGCAAAAGTGGAAAACGTGAAAAGTCACAGAATCCCAGAATGGCAGGACATGTAAGGGACCTCTGGAGATCATAGAGTCCTACCCTTCTGCCAAAGCAGGATCACCTACAGCAGGTTGCATGGGATTGTGTCCAGGTGGGTTTTAAATCTCTCCAGAGAAGGAGACTCCACAACATCTCTGGGCAGCCTGTCCCAGTGCTGTCACCCTCACAGGGAAGTTTTCCCTCATGTTTAGACAGAACTTCCTGTGTTCCTGTTTGTGCCTTTTGCCCCTTGTCTTGTCATTGGGCACCACTGAGGAGTGTTTGGCCCCATCCTCTAGACATCCTCCCTTTAAATATTTGTAACTGTTAGTCTCCTCTGGGCTGAACAGCCGCAGCTTTCTCAGCCTTTCCTCATACAAGAAATGTCAACCTCAGAGCCCTCCGCAGGACTCTCTCCAGTAGTTTCTTGTTGAGTTTTAACACTGATTTTAAATGTTTTGTGGATGACTAGGGAAATTCTAACTAGAAAAGGAAAAGGAAATAACCCTGGTAATGTGATATAATATGTGTCTTAGCTTTTATCTCTGTGCATAAAGGCATTTTTTAAATCTTTGTTCATTTTATCTAGAATCTGGAACTGTTTATTTTCTGTCTATAGGTGACTGGATAATGCAGTTGTTGAGCAATGCTACAACTCAAAGGAATTTTTTTTCTGTTCAAACCAACCAGCTCCTGTTTTAAACATCCAGTGTGTAGATAGATCAAAAACCTTGATTACGCTTGACTCAACTGATCTGACACAAGAGCTTACAGAGCTAGGCTTTGTTTGATCCCAGCATTTCTAGGCTGATTTAGAATTTTTGTAATCTTTGCTAGATTGAATTCATATTGGTGTCCTAGGAAAGTAAAAAGCTATTATTCTGGGGTTACTACACATGTTGTTTTACACAACAGCTAGTCTGTTCCCCAAGTTTTTCATACTAATTTGTGGGGTTTTTTTGCTTTAGGCTATACACAGAATTTTGTACAGATTTGAAGTTTCACCAGGATCACATGTAAAATCTTGCTCTGTTTACTGCTTAGAACTGATTTTGACCCTAGCTCTGATCTTAAGGCAAAAAGTGTAATGTTCAAAAATGCATCCTGATGAAATACCATACAATTCTTACAGACTGCTATTTACTCTCTGAAGATCCAAATTCTACAGGAGATAAGAACCTTCATGCAAAGGGAAAGTGATCTTACTAAAACGAGATTACAGGCCTTTGGCTGGCTTGAAATCTTAGTATTTCTTGCTCTACTCGGCAAGGACGTATGTTGTTCCCAGGGCCTGTGGTTGTTTCCTGGACTGCTTCTGGAGTCAGAATAACGCGAGGGATGAATCTGGAAAATAAGTCATTTCTCTGTAAGCAGCTTGAAGCAGGCATCAAACTCTAAGACTGTCTGCTTGTTCTGGTTTAACCCAACTTGTTTTCCTGTTGAAGGAATGGAAATGGAGTGTTCAAATCTAACTGTTTAGACCTGAGGTATCAGAACCAATGCCACAGATTACAAAAGGATGTGGTTTTGATTAAGCCTCTAATTACATTTAATTCAAAACTCAGGGCAAAAGCTATTGTGTGTAAATATTATCATGCTGTGGCAAGATCTGAGAAGTACCCAAGTAGCTTTGTCAGTCTTAGAAGCAACCAAGGAACCAGGAGCCAGGCTTCAGCAAGCACTCGTTTCCTCAGGAGTGTGGAAGCTTTCCATTGGCATGGCTTCCTCTTGGTTTTGGGGGCATGGAGATGGCGCCATTCCTTATTTCTCCCTTTGTCCTCTGTCCTTCTGTGTTACCTAATACTCAATTCACACAAATTGTGTTGGCAAATGGCTCTCCTAGTATGTTAGTATTAGGATGTGGTTTCTATGATTCTGTTCCAGAAATCATCTTTCTTCATGACAGTCAACAAATTAGCCTTACTTTCCTCCATTTTGTGGTCTCAATCTGATGTCTGGGGAATTTAAACGTATGCAGGTAGTAAGTCATGGGTGCTCTCTGACCTGACTGTTGACCAAAATCAACTCTCAACTGCCATCCTGCCTACAGATGGCATGGCTGGTTAGCTTCAAAGTGTTTAAAACAAATATTTGGGGTAATTATAGTATTATAGCAGATTTTAAAGGGTGATTGCCAATGCTGTCAAAGGGTGAAGCTGACATTTTTTCAGTACCTCTCCTTGCCAAACAGCTTTAAAATTTGAACTTTATTATTGTATTAGCATGGCTTTTTAGTCTTGAGCTGAATTTAAAGCATACTTACTGTTTAGGGTAGGCAATACAAAATCCCTTTTGCTACTTTCCTGGAATTTCAACCAAAAGGAATGGTACAACATTATATAATCAGATTTTTTAAAAATCAACTTGCAGTTTTACATGGCATCTTGTGTCTGCTCATGGCAGCCAGAACTGAGCGTTGCCATTGAAAACAGAGAGTCATGGCAGTATATTCACTGCAAAAATACCTTCTGGTTGCAAAAATATTTAACAATATTAGGACTAAAGAGGAGTGAGAGGAAACTAAAGGAAGACAGGGTTGGAAACTGTTCACTGCACTGTCAGATAAAAATGCAGTATGGAAAAATGCACAAACAGACAAATAAAAAACAATTTCTGGAGTAAAAACAGTGTCCTGCAGACCACTGAGTCTTCTTTAGTAGGGGCTGAATGATGAAACCCAGTTAAATTCAGTGAGTAGAAAGCACTGTGCGTCAGTCTCTCAATTCAGGACTGGGGACAGATAACTCTCCCAGATTTCTAGAAAGAACAGAAGCTTCTGTGCATAGGTCTGGGCTTTGGAAAAACAGAAATCTGGGAAACCAAAATCCTAGCAATATCACGGATGGGTTATTGAAAACATCCCATAAATCATGGTAACAAATAAATGGTGTGGCAAAATGGGGATTAGTGATCTCAATTTTCTTCAAGGGGAGCTGCAGATGGATCATCATCTGGAATACTAAATTAAGTAACTCTTGATAGAATCAGCAGTTCCTTTCCCCTGCGTTTTTGTCAGTTACCCTCAAGACAGACAGACTCCAAAACAGGTCTAAAGTTTAGAAGCTGAGAGAACAGCTAAGAAAGAAGAGACTTCCCATGTAAGAAAAGAGGGGAACGGTAGGGCTACAAGACATTGCCTCAAAGCCTGAACACGCCACTTGTCCCTGGCCCCAGTGGAAATAAAGAAAAACATAAAGAACTCCTTATCATCCTGTAATGAATATACAACCAATTACATTAAATGACAGTGCATTACACTGGGAGCATGAAACACTTTTCCTTCAGTTTCTGGATTCTAAGGATCAATACCTTGGTAGGTTTCTTAACCTGGAGAAGTGTTACCTGCTCATGGGTTGCAGTGGGTCAGCCAGAGCTGGGAGGATTTTTCCCATCTGTGGATTTTCAGTGTAGAATTCGGGATAACAGGAGATGGCACTTGCTTGTAAAGATCCCATGTAGCTTATGGTGAGAAGCCACCAGCTTGTTTGGTGGTCCAACAGGGAACACAGGAGAGAATTTTTGCCTGTTAAAATGACAGAAGAGGAACAGAGAGTCTCACAAAGGAAGCACTGAGCAACAAACTACACAGTAAATATGTTTGTGGTGATCTGCTTGTGTCTCTGGTGCCATATGTGAGACACTGCAAAGGATGCTACTGTAGGTGCAAAGAGGGTTTGCTCAAGTGTGATGGGTCCTCCACTCCTGGCAGCAAAATGATGGCTGGGATACACCTCAAGGAGTCAATGTACAAGAACCCTTTGCATCACAAGATGGGAAAAAAGAAACCTAAGTTAGCAGCCCCACACTCATCACTGAAATTAAATTAAAATAAAATAGGAAAGACAAACAGTGAAATCAGAAATAAAACAGATTCAGAACTACTAACTGGTGAATCTAATAGACCAGTACTAATCTGGGGAGGAGGAAAGGGAAGAAAACTATGCTGATGCAACTGGAAGAGCCACAAAGGTGAATGACCACCCACCAAATAATGTGTATTGAAGCCTTAAAACATCTGTTTATGATCGGAAGGAGGACAGAGACTTTGGCAGAAAAGGGCAGAGATGGCTTTCCTTATCTGTGTTTATCCTGGGCTGGCTGCATTAGCTGTCGTACTTGGTCCAGCCATACCTATGGAACTCATTTTCATCTCCGAAATACTCTGCACAGGAGTACTTCTGTTAGCCTACCACTAAACCACTGCTTAACTTCAAATACTGCCAATCTCAACTCACTCCCAAGCATTTATTTGTTGCTGCCCCTCTCATTTATTTTTGGGCTATTGTGAACTGTCAGGATAATTTTCTTTAAACAAGGGAACACATTATTCAGAAAGTGCCAAACAACATCTTTATAATTATCATGAAGTCTCCTATAGAGCGTTTCCTGTTAACTTTCGTAGTGTTTTGAAGAAAATTCTTTTGAAGGCTTTTGTAGGCTCTTGTCCAACATATCTGGGGAGACTGTTTTTCAACATCTAGTTTTACTCTTTAACATTTATTTATGGCCACTTTAGTGCCTTTAACTTCTAGGAGTTTTTAATATTTTTTTAACCAACTTACTCATCTCAGATTTGCACAAATTGAACCAGCCAGTTCATTAGTAATTAAAGTATCATCACAAAACCTGCTCCTAAACCAACTTCATTTACAGCTTGTGTTCTTCTTCGCATCACTGTGCCTGAGCAGGCACACAGAGTTGACTTTGTCTCGGCTGTGTACAGCTACGCCAGACCTGCGCAGGGTACAAACAGGAAGGTACAGAGGCTGAAGTTTACAGCAGGTATGGTAAACAGGACATGAATTCCAGTGGAAGCTCCCTTCAGGAAACCTACCCATTTTGGTCACTTTTTTCCCCTGGATTTTTTTCAAATTTGTTTTTCTTTTTTTAAAAACCTGTTTGGGTTTTTTTAAGGATACCAATTGGTGTCATCTTCCCCACCCCCACCCCCCCCACCCCCCCCCCCCCCTCCCATTTTGCTACTGCCCCTTATCAGAACTAAAACTTAAGATCCCAGAACACACTGGAGTGGTTTAGGCTCATGTTACCTCATGGCTGCTTACAAAGTTCAGAGTAGCTGGCTACATCTTCCACCTACGTTTACGCTGATGGGAGCAAACGCTTTAGTACCGAATCCTCTTAAACCTGAAGAGCAAATCCAATCACATCCTGAAATATCTGTTCCCTGGAGATCATTCTGTGATTGCTTCTGCTTTTGATTCTTCATATAGTTGGTGGCAATTCTGCTGGCACAGTGTAGACCACAGTTTTCTTCTGCCACTCAACTCTGTGCATAACATGCTGCCGTGTATACAGCTCACGGTTTCCTAACATCTACTTTGAAATAGGGACAGTGCTATTTCAAATAAGGCAGAAATGACTAAGCCCATCACACTGCTGCCCAGGTAGTCTTAAGACAGCGTGTCTTTCTGCAGATCACATTGCAACTGACATCTGGCATGCCACATAGAAAGAGAGGATTCTTTGCCTAATGGTCAAAATGTTCTCAATCAGTAAATACTTAAACATAGCTGGAAATTGGCAGATTATGAGGGGTCTCCTGTTAAGTAGGACATCTGCTCGTAGGATATTCCAAAAGAAGGCCCCAGGAAGGAAAATTATTAAGTGAGAAATTGTTTGTGTTAAGGCTAAAGTGTTCAAAAAACAACTATTGTTATTAGATCTGAATTAGCTCCTCTGATGTTACATCAAACCTTATTAGCTTTCTTTTAGCAAAAAGCTCAGGCTGTTGCTTAACTTTCTGGAAGGAGCCATGAATTCCATTGTTTTTCAGAGGCTGTGGTTTGATTCCCAGAACCAAAATGAATCTGATTCTTGAGCTGGCATATACCCTTAAAGCATTCCTAGATCGGGGCTCCGAAAAGAGAGGCTTTGGTTTCAAAACCTCTTCGGCATTAATGGGTTCCTTATGGGTGATAATGGTGCAATTAGCAGAGATGAAGAACCAGGATGAGCAGTGAGCTGCCCAACAGTCGCCCTTTTCAGATTCACGGGGGAGAAGTAGTAGAGACCGGGAGCACTTTAATTTGGCCTCAGGAAGAAAAGGACACAGCCTAACCATGTGTTACATGGTAACTGCTGTGTTAAGAAGACTGTTTACAAGGGGACTTGTTCAACACCGACATCATTCCACTCTGCTTGGATTTAAATCACTTTCTGTTCCTCTTACACTTATCTCTCTAATGCTAAGTACCTCGAAAAGTCCTTCCAGTGCCATGTGCAGGAAAAAACAAATCCTGATTATTGTTTTGCTTATGAGGCAGGTAAGCAGCAGTGGTTCCTGATACAACATTTATCTCCTGACTATTTAACTGCGCAGTGCATACATGCTACTGGTAGGGCTGGTCTAGTGCAGTTGGTGCTTCCTGTTTGTCATCACCTGTCCAGCAGTTAAATGCATTAGCTAAATTTTGTCCTCAGTTCTACAAATAGACATGCGTTCATAGGTATGATCAAAGGGCTGGCCTCGAGTTCTGTATGTTGCTGTGAAACAGCAAATAAAAATGATATTCTCCTAAGAAGAATTGACTGTCTGTACCATACAATGGTATGTTGTGAAGGCCAACAGCATCCTGGCTTGTATCAGGAAGTAGTGTGGCCAGCAGAACTAGGGAAGTGACTGTCCCCCTGTACTTATACTGGTGAGGCTGGACCTGAAATGCTGTGGTCAATTTTGGGCCCCTCACAACAAAAAGGACATTAAGGTGCTGGAGAGGGCGCAGAGAATGGAAACAAAGCTGGTGAAAGGTCTGGAGCACAAGTCTTATGAGGAGCAGTAGAAGGAACTGGGGTTGTTTTGTCTGGAGAAGAGGATGCTGAGGAGAGGAGACTTTATCACTCTCACAACTACCTGAAAGGAAATTGTAGTGAGGCAGGAGTTGGTCACAAGTTGCATCAGAATAGGTTTACATTGGATATTAGGAAAAATTTCTTCACTGAAAGAGTGGTCAGACATTGGAACAGGCTGCCCGGAGAGGTGGTGGAGCCACCATCCCTATTCAAAAAATTTGTAGATGTAGCACTCCAGGACATGGTTTAGTTGACAGGGTGGTATTGGACAGGTGGTTGGACTTGATGATCTTAGTGGTCTTTTCCAGCCTTAAAGATTGCATTGTATTGTGTTGTATTCTATTCTATTCCGCTCTGATTTTATTGGGTTGGATGGCACCACGTGTCTTGGCCTATCCCCCTAGACACACTGAGTTAATTAGCTGATTACAAATAGCACTTTATTCATCATCATTTACCATTTCTTATCTAGAAATAGCACTTCATGTAAAGCAAGACTGATAAAAACATACTATTTTGCAAGACAACCTAGAGCCAAAGCTAACATAAATTTTTTGTTCATTTACACTCTGCCAAAAAACTACAGGCTTCACAAAAGAGCTTGCTGATATCTTTATGGCAACAGTGTTGAAATGCCCAGCAGACTTGGGCTGAGTCTTTAACATTCATAAGGCTGTAGATGCAGAAGTCTTGGACAGTTGTCTTCATCAGTCCAGTCTGCATATGTGACCTCATCTTTGACCTGTCTGTTGGAATAGTGTCAACCCCCCATTGCGGCCCCCCCATCCCCCTGCAAAAAAAGCCCCAAACAACTTACCTCAGAACTATCAAAATGGGATCTAGATTATGTACCCAGGTTCAACAATAAGGAAAGCTTCAATGCTGTCTTTGCATAACATCCTTTTGAATGCCGGATACTCCTCCACCTGATGTAATCTAATGTAATCTAATCAGATGTTTGTCTTGGTTTTCAAGAAGTCTCCGAATAGTTTTTTCTCCCCCTACTTTCTATACCAGTCCTGTAATTTAAATTATTCTATGCCACATGGGGACAGAAAAGTAGAGAACAGATAACCAAAAGTCAAGTGTTCATCAGATATGATGGCAGAAAAAAACATCCCCAGACTTATCTTGTGATTATATTAGATTAGTAAAAGGACATTGGGAAAGTCTTTTCAGGGAATGTGGGAGTTTGGAGTGATACCACTATCCTTAACTGCTCATACAGCAGGCTACACCTCATTAGACAGGTGAGGAAAGCTATCTTTACAGGTATTACTCTGGACTTTTTGAGGAACAAATGGCAACATCCTGGGCAGAGAAGTCCATTCATTCTGAAAGAATACACCTAAAACACCAAGCACTTTAAAAAAAAAAAAAAGTATTTCTTTTCTGGAGGCAGGCCAACCAAATGATGAAAATCAAACTGTAAACTCCATGAACTTTGCATGATGCTGAGATTTGTTTATTTATAACCAAATGTAGAAAGAAGAGGCAGGAGCACCTATCTTGTAACATGAACTTTAAAGGGAAAAATAAATATAAAACTAAGGAGCAGCCAGGCCCAGGAATCCAAAACAAAGTTAGTTCAAAACGTGAGCAGAGGCACAGCTGTCACAATGCTGACTTAGCATTCTTCAGCTTTCAAAGGAAAGTCAAGTCCATCAGTATTTCCATATCCCAGTAAATCGATACCTAGCGTCAGCTGCAAACACTGCTTATTCACACTCTTCATCAGGGAAACAACCAGCCACCCTCAGAACCACTGATGCTCCGGGCTCCTGGCAGGCAAGGACAAAATCTGAAGGCTGACAATAGTTCATTGCTTTAACTTTTTAAATTATTAACAACTTGCAATATTTTTTAATCTCAATTCTTTTTCACAAAACTGAGTATTTTTCTGCAGTCATTTAGATCTTACACTACATGTGGTTTGGGAAGTGTATTTTTTTTTGTCCTTACTACATAATTGGTTATTGCAAATAGGCTGCAGGAAATTTAGAAATAAGGCAAGCTTTTCAAGGGTGGCTACTGCTGTACCTGGAGAAAACAGGCTCCATTTTGTACTGTCTATATAACTTCTTAAAAAAACGTGGGTGAAAATTTACAAAGTTTATTTCTAAAATGTTAATATGCTGAAAGATCAGTAAATATAAAAGCTGAAATCAAATGAGAATTGAGTCATTCACTCCGTTTGACTGTAAAGAGAATTTTCTCTCTGAATACTTGCTTTTTCCAAGTTAGAGGGCGGCAGGGTTATTTTCCGAAGGTTTGCCGGCACATGAAGGCGGACAGGTGTTTCCATGTCTGGCCAGCCTGACAGCAGCAGGAAGGATGGAACCACGCTACATTTACTTGATCTTGGTTGACTAAAACAAGGTTTCATCTGCGGTTTTAAAGAAGCAGAAAACACGAACGTCCAGCAGAAGCAGAACCAGAGAAGAGGACAGCACGCTGTGAGACAGACAGACTGTGGCTCCGTGGCTTTGTCTCCACCAGGCTCCTATAAAACGGTGGCCAGTGCAGGCACCTGTGGGCTGCTCGTGGCATTATATGAAAGCTGAGCACAAGTGGGACAAAATCCCAAATAGGGGCCATTGCGGTAGACCGTGAAGAAAACGACCGTCATCTTTACTGCCACCCTCATCCTAACTTCAGTTTGTAACTACAATAAGTATTTCTCCTACAACCTGCTGTTCTTGTTCCTGCTTGCTCAGTTTTTGGTGCCTTGCTGACGATGCTTAGTTTGGTTAAGGAGCACGACTCCACCATAAATCTCAGGTACAGCTCCTTTCTCAGCAAGTCAGACCAAATGGCAACTAAAGCTCTGGCAACTTGCTGCAGCCTGCTCACAGGAAGACTACTCCGACTTCTCCTGCCTTTGGTGGATCAAAATCAGTGGGAGGCAATTATTGTTATTTTTAGCAGAAAGCAGAGTGCAGGAACCAGAAATGGGCTGGAAGGATCTGAAATGTGGAAAATGTGAAATTATGCTCAGGCTTGTTGTCAGTCCTCATTTATTATCACAAAGCAGCAAAATCTGATTGTCTTCCTATCACTAAAGCTTTCTGCCCGAGCAGTCTGCCACATTTCTGTGGGCACCTCTCACCTCAGGTGTTCCTCATTCAAGATTTGTATCTGTGATTCAAACAGTAATGAAGGAATGCAAGTATTTGAAATATTAAATTGTTTGGATTGAACGTGATCATTGAGTTCTTTTGGAGTGTTTGCCTTTAAAAGAAACAATCAAGAAGTAAAAAAAAAAAAGCAAAAAAAACCCCAAACCTCACCTTCTAAATTCAGCTCTCTGCATTAAAGTGATTAACTCTCTTCATCCCTTTCCCCTCCAGTCACCCTGTATTTTTACTCTAGTATTTGTGTTACTACTTTGAGAATAAGTTCCTTACGAATTTGCATTGTGGAAAACCTATGTGCCAGCTTTAAAGCTTCTACAGTAAGTTTTTATTTATGAGTCATTTGTACCAAAACCAGACACTTTTGGAACTGAATGCTGCCAAGTCAGGACATCTAAGGAAAACAAAACTGAAAATTTAACATGAAATCTTTCTAAAGTTCCTTACAATGATCTGACAGCAGAAAAGCTTCTGCTTCTTGTGATACTTCAAATTTCATACTTTGTCCTGCCTAACTGTATTGAAGCAATCAGATGTGACAATATCTATTTAGGTAGTGTGACTGTGCTTCTGCAACAGTCTAAGTATTAACATGCCTTTTATTTAAAACAGTCACCCTTTGACCTCACACATATACAGGTGCTGATGTGGGACAAAGGTCTTCTCAACCTTTCTGAAGGATGAGAACTTTCATGAACTTTCTAAACCACAAAGTTCTTGCTTTCTGCTCTATCCATACCTACTGGGGACCTTAAAGAACATTTGCCATGTTGCTCTAAGTCACTCACTCTTGCCATGATGACTCTTGTCATCACTTCCATCTTGCCATGATGAGTGAACGATCAGAGCAAGTGATGTGAAAAAACAAAAAGTTTGTACCTGCAGCACACTGCTACATAGTCCAGCTTTTTCCTTGGGTCATTCTCTCCCATGTGTGCAAATCATCTTCTGCATAGACAAGAAGAGGAATGAATGCAATAATCAGTAAAACTTCATCAATCAGAAATAACTTCTAGTGTGCAAGTAAATCCATCCTTTTGCAAATGTGAGTCTTTTTACTGCAAGGATGCTAGACGAGTTAATAAGCAGATGCTACAGATCTTATACTGATGACGTTAGTAAAGACTGGAAGGACCCTCTGCTCTTGTGAGACCCACCTGGAGTCCTGTGTCCAGTTCTGGATTCCCCAACATAAGAAGGACATGGAACTGTTGGAACAGGTCAAGAGGAGGGACACGAAGATGACTGGAGGGCTGGAGCGTCTCTCCTATGGAGAGCTGGGGTTGTTCAGCCTGGAGAAGAGAAGGCTCTGGGGAGATCTTATAGCAGCCTTCCAGTACCTGGAGGGAGCCTTCAAGGAAGCTGTGAAGGGACATTTTAGAAGGGCATGTAGCAACAGGATGAGAAGGGAGGGTTTTAAATTGGAAGGGGGTAGATTTAAGTTGGATATTAGGAAAAAAAATCCTTCACGAAGAGCATGGTGAGGCACTGGAACAGGTTGCCCAGGGAGGTGGTGGATGACCCCTCCCTGGAGGTGTTTGGGGTCAGGTTGGATGAGGCCTTGAACAGCCTAGTTTAGTTGAGAGGTGTCCCTGCCCATGGTAGGGGGGTTGGAACTTGGTAATCTTTAAGGTCCCTTCCAATGCTAGCTATTCTATGATTCTATGACTTACAACTTTTCAAATAGTAAAAATCATGTAAAATAATATTTCCATGTTCTAAATATAAGACAAAGTATGGACTCTTTTGGCAACAAAACACTTCTGAATTAAGCATGAATCCATCTGAAAATTAATCAATCTACATATCTAGAACAAATAGGAGTCTCTCTTAAACCTGTGTTTTAATTTAAATCACGATTGGGATGAAGAAGAAAGCCAAAACATCTTACAGTGTAACACAGAAAGAACATCGCATCTTCATTAAGGCAATCTTAGCAGCTTGACACAAATATTCCCAGCTGACCAGAAAGATTTGTAATATTCCAAAGGGAGTGTGACAAAAATCATTGTTTTGATGTTTCATACAAATCGAATATACCTCCTCCCAAGTACTATGAACCCTTTCAAAATCAGAAAACTGATTTTAAAAAGTGGTATTTCCAGATCTTTCCGCTAAATCTTTCAAACATTCACTTTTTCAGATAAATTGAACTCATTTGCTGAACACAAAATACCTAGAGGAAGGGTTTTGCGTTTGTGGAATTTAAGCTACATCCCTCTGTGACCTCAAGCGACTGACGCAGAGTCACTCTGGCCGTTGCTCTCCTAGATCGCTTCTTTGCTTATGTGTTTTGCTTTTACGGCAAAACTAACTGTTCCTATCTCTGTGGTTCCACCTACCTAGAGAAAACTTGCTACTGGATGGGACATATGTCACCACGTCTGTGGTTTATTATTTTCTACTATCTTTTTTTCTCATTAGGAATCCAAGTCACTAACCATGTCAGATGGAAAAATACAAGTTTGCTGAAGGCTGCAACTGGGTTTTGACTCTGAGGAAATGCAGTTCTAACTCTTTTCCTCAAGTTCTTGCCTATATATTTGGGGATGGCCAAAATACACAGTTTATACCATTCAGGCATTCTCCAGACTTTCAAAGTGGGATGCAATTTTCTTTAATCCTAGATTTGCCTGTTTTTCCACTTCACCAGCCAAAGAAACGTGTTTAGAGGATGCGTTATAGGTGACTGTGGCAGCTGGGTATGTTTATCAGGGCATCTGTTGTTGCACCTTTTTACTGCTCTGTCAGAAAGCTATTTCCTTTTCATTACAATTGGAGTTTTCAGCTTTCTTTCAAGAACCCCCTCCAGTATTCCGAGCGCCATTCGGTGTGCACCTTTAGTGCCAAAAAATAAAATTTTACCCGACCTCTTCCCAACATCTAATTTATAAGCACCGCTGCCTATTTTTTATTAGGTGTTATTCAGTATCTTTTCCACACTATCCCTCCCCACACAAGAAGAATGAGTCAACCCTTTTCTCTTAGTCTCTGCTGCTTATACGTATTAAAATTTCAAGCCAGAACTGGGCTTTGCAACTGTCATGCTTTTTTTTCCCCCATAAACATGCAAGCTGTAAATCGCTAGTTTTAGAGCTACCTGTGCGACAGCACGATCTGAGCCTCCTCTGCAAGCATGCTGCCATTTGCCTTTTAATTTTGTAGATATGCTCTATGTTTCTCCTGATTTATTATCCTTCCTGGACAGTGGGGCAGCCTTTACTTCCATCTTTTTTTTTTCTTTTTTTTTGCACATGGCTCCCCAGTGCCTTTAAGCTGAGGAGAACTCAACAGAAAATGATGTAGCGGAAATAGCCAGAGAAGTCTCGGCTCAGACGGACTTAAGGGTGCTGGTGGATGAGAAGCTCAACACAAGCCAAGCCAACAATGTGTGCTCGCAGCCCAGAAGGCCAGCTGTATCCTGGGCTGCATCAAAAGGAGTGTGACCAGCAGGTCAAGGGAGGTGGTTCTGCCCCTCTACTCTGCTCTTGTGAGACCCCACCTGGAGTACTGTGTCCAGTTCTGGACTCCCCAACATAAGAAGGACATGGAACTGTTGGAACAGGTCCAGAGGAGGACCACAAAGATGATTAGAGGGCTGGAGCACCTCTCCTACGGAGACAGGCTGAGAGAGTTGGGGTTGTTCAACCTGGAGAAGAGAAGGTTCCAGGGAGATCTTATAGTGGCCTTCTACTACCTGAAGGGACTTTTTAGAAGGGTATGTAGTGATAGGATGAGAGGGAATGGTTTTAAATTGGAAGAGGGTAGATTTAGGTTGGATGTTATGAAAAAATTCTTCACTAAGTGGGTGGTGAGGCACTGGAACAGGTTGCCCACAGAGGTGGTGGATGCCCTCTCCCTGGAAGTGTCCAAGTCCGGGTTGGATGGGGCCTTGAGCTGCCTGATTTAGTGAGAGATGTCTGTGCCCATGTTAGTGGGGTTGGAACTTGATGATCTTTAAAATTCTTTTCCAACTCAAACCAGTCAGCGATTCTATGATTCTGAATCCCTGCCAAGGGCTGTACACAGGTCCTGCGTCCTCCTCCATTCGCTGTGATATGGTGCCGGGCTGCGTGCTACTATCAGCATTGTGCCCGGCGGCACAAGGGGGACATGGGGCTTGCAAAGATTTTACTGCAGATTTTTCACTCGGAGGAGAGAGGTAATTGAGGAGGCCAATCACCAGTTTTGGAACTCTGAGAAAACCCTCAGATCTGATTCTCTAACTTGACTTCAGACTTTCCTCAGCACTACGAATGTGCTTGATGATCACAGAACTGTGTAACAACCAGGGTGTTTATCTCTGGACCTGATCCTGAATTGCAAACTCTACTTGACTTCAAACCTGTCTCATCACTATGGACTTCCCTGATGATCTGGACTACAGGTCATACTTGGGTCTTATTGCCAGACTCTCTCTGCTCACCCTTCACAGGGCGTGTGGGACTGCTCCGGTGCTGGCCAGTTCTGTGCCCTGCTCCTGTCTTGCCACCAGGCTTCACTCCTGGCACCCAGTCCCTGAGGGGAAGGGAACCTGCTCTTGCTGCTCTCTGGCAAAGTCTTCCTCTCTGATCAAAATGTGAGGGCACTGAAGCTTCTCAAATATATATATTTTTTTTTAAATACAGAATATAGATGTATTTTTTAAATACAGAAAAAAACCAACTGACGTTTTCTCTTGAAGTTTCTCAAAAAGACATTTTGAGTGAAGCTTTTAAAAACTAAATCAGCCCAAAATGGGCACCTGATCTGGAACATTTCTCCTCAATGGCTGAAACACAGCAGGTCTTTTCTAAGTGGCTCTGAAATGTTTATAAATCTTTCTGCACCATTTGGCAAGAAACAGATGCAGAGAATGAGAAGTGTGGACAGAGAAGGCTGGGCAAGTCAGTAAGGCAGTGTGGAAGAGCTCGAGGAACCAAAAGGAGCAGAAGGTCAGTCTTTCCTCTCCAGGAACCCCAGTCATTTCTACATAAGAAACAGGAGCTGAAAACTGACTCAAACTACTCAGATTCACCATCATGGTGTAAGAGACCTGCTAGGAATTTCAAGTGGGATCTTGACCAGTTGCACTCAGAGCTCACATACTTCTGGGAAATAGGGATGAATGCTCTGGTTTAGAGAGATAAATATTATTCCTGGTATTGCCATGGGAATGTTAATGCAAATGAATTTCATGCAGAAAGGGTTTAGAAGAAATGAAGAATATGACAGCCTATGAGTCAAGACACTAAATTTGGTAGTTGAAGTGAAAGGAACTCTTAAGTCAGACTCCTTAGGTTAAGCCTTTGTTTAAGCCCAGTGACCAATTTAAATATGGGGAAATGAAAACCTTTGATAATGACTTAACTCTTTGCCTTTCACGGAAAAAGTTTGTGCACGTAACATCACAAAATCTTAGAGCAACACTGAAAAATACTAGCACTTGTCTTTCTATGTTTGCAATTCACATGTAAGTATGTCACCTTGGCAGTAAAATGGAGCTGATAGTGCTTAAAGCAGCTGTAACTTTCCCTTCCCCATGTACCACAGAACCAAATGCTGGAGACATTCCTCCTGGAAAATTAAACATTTTCAAAAAAATATATATTTTTTTTTTTTTTATGTTCTGTTCAGCAAATTCGGTTTGTTTGTTTGGTTTTGGTTTTGGGGCTTTTGGTTGGGATTTTCCTTTTTCCTTTCTTCCTTCTTTCGCACCATTTACAGTGAGAATTACAGGTGGTTTCCTGAGAGAAATGGTCCAGAAGAGGAAAGGGAGAGCAGATTTAGAATGTCTCCTATTCACAAATCCTAACCAAGAGGTTTCTGTTCCCTCTCATGCAACTTTACAAAACTGTCTTGAAAACAACAACCAAGCCACAAAATTATCCAGCTACTACTTTTCCAGCATTACTATGAAATAATTTGGATATTTCACGGCCTAGTGTTTTGGGGTTTGGTGGTGGTAGGGGTTTTTTTTTTCCACTTGTGTGTTGTTAAAGAATGATTTTTGTAAGGCTGACCTAATATATTTGATTTCCCTCTGAGACTCTTGAATGGAAGTGCTAGGGAGGAGAAAAGCTTTTATGTGGCTTTTCTTTTTTGATGATCTAGAACCATCTGATCCTCACTTGTGCCTAAAGACAAATGGACCAGAGCTGTTGCTGCGGTGTAATGGTTTCAGTGATTTAACAGAAGGTTTCATCATGTTCCCCCTTCTTCCCAAAACTTGAGTAACAAAAAAACATAAACCAAGAAACAAAACCACTTCAGAGAAAGGTGAGGACAAGCCAGGAAATGATTTTTGATGGCAGGAATTAGGGGAAGATGAAATAAGGGATGGTAACATGTACTGCTATCACTCCATGACTTAATGAACTTCAAAAACAGGCCTGAATATTTGTAAAGGCCTTTGGGACAGCAGATAAGATAATTTCTGATCTCTGAAAGCACCGAAGAAGTTTTACTGGGTGCTTTTTTTCCCTCAAAATGCCAGCTGCTATAGTTAAAAACAAATCCTGCCAACATCTATTTTGTTAATTCTTTGGTGTTTTGTTGGGGTTTTTTTCCGAAAAAAGAGCATAACTTGTAGACCAAAACCTTATGTAGGTCACTGAGGTTGCATAAAACACTGTGCAAATGCTGTCATAAAATCAAACAAAGCAAAATTATTCTGCCGTAAATAACATTTGTTTACAATTTAGACCAGCTATCAAAACAAGCTAAACATTCTGATAAATGCTTCACAGTCACTTCGTGAAGAACACAGATTAGGGGAGTTGTATCCAACATCTGCTCTTCCAGTGTCAGCAGTGTTACCGAACCTCGGCTGCCTTGGCAATATGGAAGCTACCAGAGTGCTCTGGGGTCGGTCCAGCTGCTTGGGCTAATTATTGTATACACTGCTCACTGCACTTTTCACTGATGAGCTGATTCCATTGAAGCCATCCTCATATTTTTTATTTTTTATTTTTTTAAAAGGCACGTGGTGAATTCCCTCTTCACTTCATTCAATTCTTCATGGAGGAAAGGATTTATAAAGAAGAGTGGGACCTGGGGTTGACAACACATCATTTTCTTAGTACACAGATGACTTAGGATCAGCAATTATAATTCGTCTGGAGGATAAACACAGAAATATTTTGCACTAAAGAGCTGTTGGAAGTGATGTGCAGAAGGGGAATGTCTGGTTGCCTGTGGAGGCTGAAGGAAGGCTTGCTTCAAAGCCAAGTTTCAACTATCATCTGTTTTCACTGTAACACTCTGTAACAAAACAAGCCCCAGAAAAAAATTCATTTAAGTGGGAGAGAATTTAATTGTTTTGCCTTTTTTTTCTTCTTTTCACTGTCATCTCTCTAATTCAGAAACATTTTTGAAGGAATTTTCTTTGCTTAGGCGTTGGACGTAAATAAAGAATGTGCACTGCTCGGGAATAAATGAAGCATTGCAAATTGGAACTAAAAATATAAACATGTTAGGAAGTTAGGAGCATGAATGTGAGACTGTGTACGTGTGTGGAGGCATTTTTTTTGTGAAGTGAAAGAGTTTATATAATGAAAACATTCAAAATCTGAGGACAAAAACTCTGTCCATAATCAAGTTAACCATTAATGAAATGTTTTATTCCTCCACAGTTCACTGCTTTCATATGTGGGTCAGAGAAAAAGACTTCAAGCAAAACTATTAAGTGAAGACTGGCACCAAAGTGAACCTGCTATGCAAACCTAAGATCAGAAGTGCTGTCTGTCTTCTAGCTAAGTATGAAGTGCAAGCTACTGGAGAAAGACATTAAGTGCATCAGTGGAAATTTGCTTCCAACTGACAGATATGAAACCTGGAAGGGGTGCATAAAATGACACCTATGGAAGGGTGACACTCTTGGTGGTTGATTCCTGTATGACATGCATGGATGCATATGGAAAAAACGGCCAAAGTATGGCATGCAAAATTACATGGCTACTACCTGAGCTGTTCATGTGACAGTAATGGTGGCTGTAGCTTGATTGCGTGCTCAGTGTGTGAATAAAAAGGCAGTCAGGATGCCCAACAGAGACACACAGCCAAAAAAAGAATTATAACATCTTTTAAAAAAGGAAAAAGGGAGCCTTCTTGGGAGATGGTGGGGCTCATGGCTCCTGGAATCAGGCTACTGGGTCAGCAGAACCCCGTTGTATATAATCTAGCAAAGCCCACTATGGACAGCGTGTCCTTTACCGTGCTGCCCTAGTGCAGGCATCTGATGAAAGACTCCAGTGTCAAGCACTTGGACAAGACTGAGCAATCCATTCCCCAGAGAAGTGCAGCAGCCAGCTGAGGCCTGAGGGTGGGTAGCTATGTTCACTCACTGTAACACCTAGAAATCCTGGGGAGGGTAAGAGCACATCATGGACCAAAGGAACGGATGCCCAGGAGAGGCATGTCCTGGAGAAATCAGTTAATGAAGTGTGTGCTGGTAGGTATGATGATACAGACACCATAATTGAAATGGAAAAAGTGTCCGGAACAGGAGAAAGAGAAGTTGGGTTGTGCAACCCACTCTGTTTATATGGCAAAAGGAAAGTTTGTACTCCCACCTCATTTTTCTGAGGACTGCCTTACACAACACTAGCACAGTGTGATCCACTTGTGAGCACAATATAAATAATTCCCCAAAAGAACCATCCTATTGTTCCTGTCCTATCTGCCAAAGCTTTAGTCGCCACAAAAACATGGCACGTCTCTTCTTCCAAGCTGGTCACATTTTGAAATATTTTCTGGTAATTGTACACTTACAACAAGAAGTTCAGGGAAATGAACAGAATTTAATTTCCATGGGAACTCAAGCATGTGCCTGACTGGCTTTGATTCCTAAGATGCAATATAGAATCATAGAATGAGTTATGTTGGAAGGGAGCTTAAAAGGCCATCTAGTCCGACCCCCCATGCTGTAAGCAGAGACACCTTTAACTCTATCAGGTTGCTCAGAGCTTCATCAAGCCTGACCTTGAATGTCTCCAGGGATGAGGCCTCTACCACCTCACTGGGCAACCTGTTTGAGTGACTCACAACCCCCAATCCTTCTTCCTAATGTCTAACCTGAACCTACCCTGCTCTTGTTTAAAATCATTGTCCCTATCCTGTTGCTATGTGCCCTTACAAACAGTCCTTCCCCAGCTTTCCTTGTAGACCCCTTCAGGTGCTGGAAGGCTGAAGTAAGGTGTCCCCTAAGTCTTCTCTTGTCCAGGTTGAACAAGCCCAACTGTCTCGCCCTCTCTTCATAGAAGAGGTGCTCCAGCCCTCTGATCAACCTCTGGACCTGCTTCCAAGACATCCATGTCCTTCTCGTGTTGAGGGCTCCAGAGCTGGACACAGTACTCCAGGTGGGGTCTCACAAGAGCAGAGGGGCAGAATCACCTCTCTCGATCTGCTGGTCACACTCATTTTGATGCAGCAAACGTGCTCTGGCATGAGTTGTTCTTTCCATGGGCTGCGGGTTTTGCTACCAGGAGCTTGCTCCAACATAGGCTTCCCACGGGGTCACAGCATCCTTCAGGTATCTCCACCTGCTCCAGTGTGGGGTCGTCCATGGGCTATGGAGGGGATCTCTGCTCCCCGTCATTACCCATGGGCTGCAGGGGGACAGCCTGCTTCACCACGGTCTTCTCCCTGTGCTGCAGGAGAATTTCTCTCTCTGGCACCTGCAGCACCTCATCCTCCCCCTTCTCCTTCTTCACTGACCCTGGTATCTGCATGGCTTCTTACATCTTCTCGTTCCCTTCTCTGGGGGCAAAAAGCAGCTGCTTGTGGGTTTTTTTTCTTCTTAAATATGATTCCCAGCGGCGCCGTGACCATTGCTGATGGGCTCGGCCTTGGTCAGCAGTGGGTCCAGCCTAGACTTGGCTGGTGTTTACTCTCTCAGGCCTGCACAGAGCTTCTAGGTGCTTCTTGCAGAAGCCAGTCCTGTAGCCGCCCCATCTCCACAAGAACCCAGCCACACAAAACTACAGCACCCACTTACTTTCATCAAACCCACAGGGATCCCAATTTTAGAGATGTTTTCCTCTCCCTCCTACCAAAATGTGACTGAAATGAGCCAATAGGTTACAAAAGTTGAGGAAAACTACGGACAGACGCATGTGTACAATGTGAGGGTGTTCTCACAGTAAATCAGGCTGAAACACCTCCCACAATTAAAATATTGTGCAGAAGATACCATGGAGTCATCCTATAAAATGGAAGAGCTCAAAAGAGTGATATGCATGGTTTTAAATTCTGGTAATAGGTCAACTCACTACCATTTGAAGAACAAAGGTGCTAGGAGGCTGGAAGAACAACAAATCCTAACATTTACACTAGAGAAGGAAGCAGACACAAAAACAAAGTTGGAGGCAAAGAGAAGTTACAGTAAGATAAATACTATCACCCCCCTCCATGATATTTTAAGTGTATTCAGCTGCTTTGAAACTGTCATCCCGATATATGCTTTTGTGCAGGCAGGCAAGCTTCTGAACCATTTTTCATCTAATCCATTATTACAAAAATACTGGCTGCTGCCTGTTTCACCCTTTGCTTTGGATGATGCCAAGCATCATGCTGGGCAAACAAGACAATGTTGTTCAAAGTTTCTTGGAAAAAAGTTCTGTTGTTATTATTTGGCAGTCCCCTAAAAGCACTGCACTGAGGAAAAAGCAAATGATGAAACAACTGAGAATAAGATAGTCCTTGTTTTTTCTGTTCATCCCCTTTCCTACCTCTACCTTAGAAGTAGGTGAACAGGACCCAGAAGATCAAAGGATGATCTCCACATGGCTAAAGTGTTTCTACTCTTAGAGCTGTTGGGAAGCAGTATAGAGAAGTCAGCCCCAAGATGTTCATGGTGAACAGTTTAGCTCTCACTGCGGAAGGATTCCCCGTGCCCCTGAAAAAACGCTGCAAACTGTGCTACAAGAAATCACGTGATGATGGAATCTGTTGGGAGCATATGGAGTCAGCTGAATGCTAGAAATTATTTGGTTGAAAGCAAAAATTATAATCACTATTCTTAGGAGAGTTATCATTTCAAATGGGCTTTACAAGTTTTTTCCACTGTCCATTTCTTCACAGCAGGGTAATTCAAGTGTACACAAGTTCTCACCACTACAAGTGGCATAAATTTTAAGGTTTATTAAACAGATGATGGTAATCACCTCTAAAAAGAACTGCTCATATGAAGAATTGTTCCCAGATCCTTTTCTTCTGAGCTGTACTTTTCAGCACTTTGATGTGTGCTCTTTCCAGTAACAGATTGGTCCCAAGCCTACCATCCACTTTACTACAGCTTCTTATTCCACAGATGAGGACAGAAGGTGATAATGAGCACAAAAGTGATTTCCAGTGTACAGGAAACATCTTATCCTCAGACAGCTTTCAAGTACAAGCTCATACTCTAGAACATACAACAGTTTGATAAGCAAAAGTGTATTTCCTCAGTCAGACAATGCTATTATTTACCACGTCATTCCTTCAGGCAGAGGCTACCAGTTACGAAGTCTGACGAAAAAATAATGGACTGTCTACATAGTCAATGGTCAGAATTTTCCTTTCCACCCATTTACCTGAAAATGAGAAATACACTGAATCTAAAAACAATTCTGAGTTAAAGAGCTTTACAAAAACCCCATATGAAACGGTGTGTTTCATGCTGCATCTGTCCTCACCCAATGACCCACATTTTAACTTAGAGCCATGTAAACGTGTTTCCTCAAAATAAGTCTAGGCATGTGGAAACACATCCTATGCTAGGCTTGTTGTTTCTGTCACTCATTTCTGTATGGCAGGGGCTGTTATTTTAACTTTCTGCTCAGTTTCCCTGCTAAAGAACTAGCCCACGGAACTCCCTTAAAGTAATACTGTATTAGCAGTATTAAACAGTCAAGCACAAGGCAGGAATACCCAGGGCTTCCCAAATCAATGTGCATGTTTTTGGAAGCACTGACAACCATGTAATTTAGCACTGCACATCGATCTGTGCTCACAGCTGGAGTAAAATCCCAGCGGCAGGGAAAGGGACTGCTGGAGCAACCCACGCCTTCCTTCAAGTACTGGTTTCTACCAGAGGCAGGACAGTGAGGCGGTGCGAGCCACACGCCTCTGCTAATGTGGCAGCTCCGGTCTTGCCTGTGAAGTGGTCCAAATGGAGACACCATCACATGAAGCATCGAGAGACCAATGCCTGGGGCACTAGTGCAGGCATTTGAGCTGCAGTGCTCTCAGGCAACAGGTTGCCAAATTTTCTGAAGAGTAAGAAAACACATGTTCTGTTTTACAGACAAATCCATTATAACGCTGTAACCTTGCATCAGCTTCTGGGAGATAAAAACTGGATTCCCAGAGAGCTTAAGACCATAATGAACTTCAGTGCCTTGCTACGTAACATCATGGAAAGCAAAATCGACCTCATCATGTGCCACTCAAAACTGCTGATCTCAGTGGTACTTCTTTTGCCAAGCACAGGCTATAGCTTCTTATGACTTATTTTTCACAGAACGTCAACTCTGGTGTAAGTAACGTACACAAGAGAGAGAGGAAGAACCCAGCTTGGAAACAGAACCATCAATTTTCTTCTCAAATGTAGCTGAACAGGAGAGTTGAGAGGGAACAAATTAATGAGTGCAAAACTAGGACTTCAGGATAAAGTTATTATCATGTCCAGATGTTGCTTTTGCCTTTGATAGCTTACATAAATAGAGATATGTATCTAGTCTAAAGACACCTACATGCATTTAAAATGTCTGTAATACCTTTAAGAAGCTGGCTTTTACACATTCTGCATTCCAGTCCATCTGCAAAATGAGAAAGATGATGATGGGGTTTAAAAAAAGAAGTTTGTTTGAACACTGAGTACATAATTTACTCACAGTGCGTAATTAACAGACGCATTCAATAGTTGTTCCAGCAACAAGCTGAAGTAGTTGTCACGCCTAAAAATTGTAATATTCCCCCGGATAATTATTGTAATTCCATGTAAAATTTGGGTATATTAGATGTGCATGATGGACACCTCTTAATGCATCTTTTAAAAGTTCACTGCTGTTGGAAGCTTTTTAAAAAGGAAACTCACTTAAAAATGGACTTCTTCCCTTGAAAGTACTATGTATATCTGATTACTATGCAGCCAAGTTGAACTACTCCCTCCATCGTCTATTCCAAAACAGATGGCAAATAATGAGCAAGTTGGAATATTCTCTGCTTATAGCATTTAGCCTGCGGTTAAGGGCTTTCCAACTTTCTGGGTTAGCACCATCTCACTAGAAAACTGCTGTAGATCAAGCAGCACTAGCACAGCTGACATAATTCAGTCTCAAACCAACCTTCCCATACTTAATGGGTTCTTGTGTCAGCATGTGTCCTAAACTGAAATGTCTCAGCTTGAACTTGGCTACAACCTGAGAGCACAGGGATGTGTTTAGCAGATGAGACTGGCAGGAGCAAAGGAGCTCAATGTGGTCAGAGGTTCCGAAGGCAGCGGGAGCACAATGGCTGCTGATGCACTGAAGGCAAACAGGGAAAGTGTTATCGGTTTCCCCCTGGTTCCTCACAGTTCAGACACCTGGACTTTTACTGTGGAGTGTGCCACCACTTCAGTGGGAGAGGAGACAAAGTTGGCAAGAGTCTTCTTAATGTTTCTGCAAGCCTAAGATAGCACTATTCCAAAGCAAACAGCTACCCTGAAAAAAAACAAGTCTTAAGCAATTAAATTCAGCGTGCCCACTAATGGAATTGTGACATATGCATATGTAATTACCAATGAATTATCCCTCATTATAACAAGTGACAGTAGGCTAGAGGCCTTTTCATTTTACATAAAAATAAAGCTGTAGTGGTGTAGAAGACAAACAATTTTAGTTTCTTCTACTTTACACAAAAGGCTTCTTCAAAACAACACGCAATGGAAGTCACACCTCCTTAAATGTATTCTGGTAACCTTGATTATTTCTTTTTAAAAAATAATCAACCACTATGTCTCCAGTCAACTCTTTAAGTCATGCTGTTTCCTTACATAGGTTAGTAACACTCCAAGAGTACCAAGCATACAACCCTCAGCAATTTTGGTCTTCCTTACGTTTTCTCATTAGTGTGGCAGCTGCGGGATGTTCAGTTCCCCTCTAGTCAGAGCGCTAACATGTCTTACGTTAAACTCCAGTCTCCTCTTTTCAGAACTCTCCCCTTCAGCTAGCAGACTAATGCAACTTCAGCATACTCAGCTTTGGAGAAACATGTATTACAGACTCCAGAAGAATTCTCATCATGTTTAAAACAACATACAGGAATGAAATAGAACCACAACGTCGGTTTACAAAACATAGCTTTAATTATACAGGCTGCTTCACTGAAGTTTTCAAATATAGATCTGAAAAAGTCACCAGTGTTTTAATATATGCTTTCTGAAATAACATTACAACATTTACTTTTCAAATACTTATTGCTAACATGTTAATATTTGTCGAGTTACCAAGTGTCAACTACTGAGTATTTTGTTTAAGTGTTCAATAATAATTAACTCATCACTGAGATGCCACCTCTATAGACATTTGCTAGTGCATATATGCTTTCATAGGGATTTAGGCATTACTCTGATTTACAGGTTATGAAGAGCTTTAATATGCCTGCTAGACTCAAAGGGGAGCCATGCTTAAGTTACAGGAAAAAAAGCAGCTAACCTACTGAAGTGACATAAATAACTAGGAGAGAAGATAATGACTTGGTCATAAAAGCTAACAAATTTATACACTCAGAGCTTCAGTTTTAGTCTTTTCTTGGTCTCGGGAAGAATGTGAAAT
The DNA here is from genome assembly GCF_964237585.1 of Gallinula chloropus. Taxonomy (NCBI): domain Eukaryota; kingdom Metazoa; phylum Chordata; class Aves; order Gruiformes; family Rallidae; genus Gallinula; species Gallinula chloropus. Next base: position 24,600,926 of record NC_140085.1, on the reverse strand, counting down.
ACCAGAAAGTGAATGATTGCCTGGCCCACAGGATTCTAGTATAATCATATTAATCTGGGGAATTCAAATAGATTGTGAAGAATTTCATGTGGAACAAATTATATTAAAGAGGATTCTTTCATGAAATGTCATTTTTGACTCATGCAGTAGGTTAAGTACTTTGGAGGGAAGCCTTCAGGGACGGTCTGGTTTCAAGTGGATTTCTTCATATTTTTCCCCAATGCACACCTCAAGAGGTAGCAAGGTAGTCTTTTGCATTCTACAAACTGAATTTTGGCTTCTTTGCTGAAATTGTCAGCAAGGGCACTGATTTGGAAGTGATGTTTAATGCTATGCAAACTGCTCAGCCACAACTCCTTGCAAATACGCTTAACAGCCATCAGAAAGTGGTTTCTACTGACCCATGTAACAGTGAGCAAGTAGTGAGAATCTGGTATTCCATTAATAATATTCCAGTCACTTGCTTCTTTCACAGCATTCTTTTCCACCAATCTTGCAATGTCTGTAGTTTTCTACAGCACTGTAACCTGAAGTTGATAAATGAACTCTTCTACAGAGCAGGCATTTCATTAGCAAATTTGTACAGGCTCTAATGTGAAACTGAACAGCAGAAAATACTTTGAAAGAAGCTTCACACTGGTCTTTAATGTATTTCCACTCGTATTCTACTTACTCTCAAAGCAGAACATCACTAATTTGCAATCACCATAAACCAGCTGACTCTGGTCGCATCACTTCACAGCATAGTATATTATAAAAAAAGGCAGTTCATCAAGTTACTTTTAGACATTTTTGTTTTGAGAAGGTACTTTACCTGTATGTTATGGGACAGAAAGAAGGCAACTCAGGTTCAAAGTGTTATATAGAAAATGCAGTAATGACTAGAATGTAGTCTCAGTGACTTGGAGGTTTAGAGGCGTGGAACTTTGAGAGGTTTACAGGGTAATTTCAGAAGAATCAGAAAGGCATCTGAACTGCAGCGTAAAAATAGCAAGGACCTCCCTGTTAGTTTTCATGGTGGAAAGGTTGAGGTTGAAACACGCTGCTTGTTCAAACTTCCTGGGAGACAACATGGAGGATTTTAGTCCTTAAAAATGCTGTCAGATAAATCGCCACGTGACCCACGGAGAATCGGCTACAGCTCCAAACACATCAGCACTTAACAGAGGTTTCCAAAGCCGAAATCTGTCTCTTCAGTCACTGAATGAAGATTCACTATCAGAACTGTCTTCTGCTTTCCCGTCATCTCCCCAGGCAGGTACAGGGGCATCTGGGGTCCTGCAGGCAACAAAAACCTTCTGAGTGGTAACTCCTAGAAGGTGACTGAGAACACAAGCAACCTCGTGTGTAATGCTGATGTCCTTTCACTACAATCACATGCACTTTCTGTCCACAACATGTAACACATCAACTGTTCGTGGTGTGCAAACTCACACCTGGTAGGTATTGCTTCATTTACAGCTGAAAGATAAACACTAGCAACTGTAGCTCACTGGACACCAGAATGCTGCAGACATCAGTCTGAATGGACACCTTGGAGGTTATCAGAAGTAATGACACGTCACTAAGAAGTGGCAAACACTTGTAGAAAGAGTTGAAATCAGGCAATACTGATTAATTCTTTTTTTTTTTTTCATTCTTCAGAGGTACTAGGGCTGAAAGGAACATGCTGTACACCATTAAGCAGTGTAAATAGTACATGAAAAAAATAAGACAGGAAATGAACAATATTGTATCCAACTAAAACTGCAGGGATAATTTAGAGAAGCAAAAAGGAATTACTCAGAGTGGAATTTGGCTAGAACAGTGGGTTAAATTTGACATGCAAGGGCAGCCATGGGATTTTTATTGACTATAAATGATCAGATCTCTTGTATTTAGTTTTGAAGAGAATACATAAGAGAGTCCTTCACATCGTGTCAAAAACTTTGCTCAGGGAATCTACTTGAGAACGAGGGGGAGACAGGCAAGCCTAACACTACCCAGTGAAGATGATGGGTCTCACTGGAGTCTCCCTCCTAAGTATGCAATGAGTTTGACAATACAAGCAAGACTCAGCCTGGTAAATTCTGAAACCAAGGCTGAAAATACACATGCAATTATACTTGGGGAAGAGGAAGAATAATCTTCACAGAAACTAGCTTCCTGTATGATACTTAACTGCTCCCTTTGATGAAAGGCTGTATTTTAAACTAAGCTGAAAATTGTATTATTAATCCTGTTGTTATTCACCTTGGGGCTACCCCGTGTGTCATGCCACAGAATTTCTTTTCCAACTTCAGTTCTGTTTATTATAATTTCTCTGCTGAAAATCCCTACGGTACCTTTAAAGTGTTTCTGAACAGTTTGGGTGCAAAAGTGAAAAGGGCATTAAAGAACCCTCCCCCTCTCCCACTGCACACCTCCAAAATAAATTAAGAAAACGTTTGCTTTCTCATGCAAATACCACTTCACAATATTATTCCTCGTTGCCGTGGTAATGACAAAACAGAAAAGCCGTGCAAGGACATGTGATCTGGAGAGACCAGTGCAAAAATTCTCCCCTAGTACGGAGAGGAAGATGGCAATAAATTCTTTTAGTTCATGAGGGCAGGACAAACTCTCCTGGAGTTGTAGACAGGCAAGAGAGGAAGGAGAAGAAACAGAAGTTATTACTAGGAGCGTTACAGAGTAGGCAGTTTTCAAGTCCTTTAAAAAGTTGAGAAAAGCAAGATACAAGAAGTAAAACAGTCAAAGGAAGAGAGGATTAACAACTCCATACTATTAGAATTAGCATCTCTGCCACCACAGAAAAACCATGCTCAGTGACTGGCAAGCAGCGGGGAGTCTGCAGCAAGCGACTGAACATACAGCTGTACGTACAGTCTCCTATCTTTCATGAGGACTGAGTGAGCAGGCCTAAGGAACCTGAGGACTCAATAAATGTGGTGTGAATGGCAAGATACATTAAAAAAACCCAAACAAACCACACTGATACTGAGACAAGAAAGCAAAAAATAAATGTCACCCCTAACTCCTTAAAATCATAAGTATTATGCACCTTGCCAAATCACTAGATCACTAGCTCTCGTTAACCTGGTGGATTTGCCATGCAGTTTTCAAGCCAAAAACATTTTAAAGGAAATCTGCCTGAGCAGATTACAGTTGCACAGAATCTTTGCAGGTGGACTTTGAGACCAAACCCCAAACACACTCTGTGAGCCCCAATCCACAGTAGTAACATTTCTGCTTTAACCCAGAACAGACAATCCACAAACAGGGACATTTTTTTTAAAAAAGCTTTTGAAAATTTAACCTATTATCTGGTTAGGGGTTTTTTTAGCTACTATAAAAATCCATCCAAACATGAAGAAATAGCAGCTTTTACAGAAAGGCATGGGCCAGAAACAGAGAGTAAGAAATACAACCCATTTAACAAACCTATAGTGAAATCATATCTGCACGTCTCAGACTTGCCCAGGTTCTTACTTGGGTTCTTTTTCTTATTTCGCATTCAATCAGTAAAAACATCAAATTAAGAATAACTCCTTGAGGCTTATTTAGACAGCAGGAAGTAGCTTGGAGATAAAGTGACTCATGACGATAACCCAGTTTTCCTCTACTTTTATTTATTCCATTATGCTGCTAGCTTAGAAACCTTGTACTTACACAGTACAGTGAAAATGGCTCCTGGTGTATTATGTGATTCTTCATCGCTAAATACATACTGTCAAATGTTACCTGGTCATTGTTACATCCTTTTCCTTGGAACTGCGCCACCTCTGCTTGACTTGGAAGAAGTTCTTCCACTTCCTTCCAAGTCTGAATGGCAAAGTCCTACAATTTTCCGTTTGGGAGGGTGCAGCACCTACCCATTTATATTCTGGTCTCTATTACCTGGGCCTTGGTCTAGTAAACACTGAAAAACCAGCTTCTACTTGAGACTGCATCCCTCCTCCTTTGGTACTAATGGCCCTCTTCCGGCCTGTAAAATGCTAAAAATGCCTTTCATGGAAGACTTCAAAACCTGTTTTAATCCTGATAACTTAAAATTTTGATTCCATAAACAACCTTTCTTAAGTACACTTTTTTTCCCAAGTTCTTTAAACACATGGTTGAATTCCAGCTTTACTTAAAGTTACAAATTACTTACTCGAGAAGATCTGGATTTAGCCCTTCAGAAATCATTTTGTTTCGTATTGCCATTACAGGAACACCCTGTGTAGGAGGAGGAAGAATAATATGAAACTACTGGACACAAACAGGTGAACTAAATTCCACAGGTTCTTTTAGGTTACACTTTCATACAAATTTACGCATGCCACTTGCTGAACAAGACCACCAGCTACCATCAGTGTGAAGTGTGAACTGACTTGAGATCAAAGGTCCTTTGAATCCTTATATTTATGGCAAAACATCTAGAGAAAGTTGCAGAGAAAGAACCAGGGACAGACAGATGTATTTGCAATTCATGCAGACAAAACCAGGAAGCTGAAGTTATGTGTATGGATGAGAATGTGAAGAATGCACAAAGTAGCACAAAGACAGCAGAGGACAGTTGCGCTAGAAAGATAAAGAGACTTGCACATGCTGAAAGTATATCCCAAAAAGAAGCAAAACCAGAAAAGTGCATCTGCTACAACTCCTTAATGCAATGTTAAGTCTTTAAAAAGCATGCAGAAAAAGGAAGCAGAACATGAGAACAGAAGCACAATTTAAAGGAGTTTCCTCTGCATACAAGTGCTTGTAGAGTCAGGCTTGAATCTTCTATGACTTGTGGACAGATCTTAGCCAGCTATATACGTGTTAAAAAAAATTCCTTCCTTTGACTGCAAGTCCTTCCACAGCTTTGCACTTTATTTATTCAGCAACACCTAAACATCCCCTCATCTTGGATCGCATACCCAAGAACACTTTGACCCACATCGCCTCACAAGATACATTCCAACAAACTGCTCCTATGTTTCCACTAGAGTTGCTCAAAGACAACTTGTTGCTTTGCCATCCCCTGTTGCAAACCATCAGAGACACCACCTAGACCACTGCAAGCTGAGATAGGATGGGGAAAATAAAATAAAATAAATATAAGAAGAGAGGATGTGATTTCTGATTTCCAAGAGACAAAGCTACTGGTGGTCTAAGAAAGTCAGGAAAGACCTTGCAACCTAAATGAAAACCAGTGTAGCATTCTTTTGGCACAGGCCAAGTATCTGTTGTCCAAAGTAAGTAGAAGAGTGATAAAGTAAAGGGCAGCCATGACTAATGTTCCAAAGAAGCATGTGGTACTAGTGACAGCAGCAGTGGCTAACCTGGCAAAGCAAGAACTAAGCTAGCTGTCTTACTGTGTTTCCCTTGTGCAGTTTCAGAGTAAGAATCATAATCAAGACTTTTGCTTGAGGACTTCTGAGCAGCACACAGGCAGGTACATAGTTTTAGTGATGTATTCGGCACAGCGTCAAAAATGTGACTCAAATACTTGAAAGGCATTAGCTTGGAATAAAGAGTTTCTCAGTAATTCACAGGTCATGTCTGCTACAAAGGGGAAAACCTTTGAGTATTTAATGACAGTTTAATGTTCACTTATTCTAGCATAGATTTGGGTCTGTACACCACCTTGCACTATCTAATGCATTTTTCTCTTGCTTGACTGCTTTTGGGGTTTCTTTCCCCAGCTCAGAAGTCACTGACAAAGTAGTTACGCACCAAACCACATGAAAAACAGATTGAGTCAGACCACACAAAGCAGAATTCATATCTGCTCTCAAAGACAGTGAGCTTGGTACATCAACTTCTAAGAATGGATTGGAAACTATTATGTTTTCAAGTTCACGCTTGGAGAAGCATTTTATTCCAAAATTATATGCAACTAAATATGTAAGAAAGCTCTCAGTACCCCCATGTATCATAGGTTTACAAGAATCTTAAGTTTTCCTGAAGGAAAACAAATAGGATTGTACCTAATCTGTTTATAAGACAATTAGGGCATTACAATTACTTTGTCTTTCATACTTTCATAAGTTTTAATCCAGAAAATCAGAGCCCAATACTGCTGTGACAGTATTTCACGCTACTAATATAAACCAGACAGCTATTGAAATGGCACAGGTGCACTCTCCTAACGTAGGAGCCAGTACTAAATTTCCATTGCATTTGTTTCTACCCTTTTAAGATCTGAAATCATCCAAATCATCACACATTCAACACAGTGTACCCCTGCCCTACTCCCAGCTTGGTCCTGCCGTGCAGGAAGTGTGCAAGGAACAATCTTGTTTCAGAACAGAGTTCAAAACAAGAGTGCACAAAGAGGTGATGCACCACCCATGCTGGTAATTCCTGAAGATCAGTGCACTCTCCACATTTGGTTTGATTTTGATCCTTTAAATCAAGAATCAATCTGGATCAGGCCAGTCAGTATCGTGATGTCTCTGCAGTCATGTGTGTTGTTCAGAATCAAGTAAGAATCTTTGTACTTTAAACATGCTTACCTGAAATCATAGACTGACTACTGTCAGTAGAAGTGTTCAGTACATTCACTGTAGCAAACAGGATATTGCTTTTGTAAGGTTTGCTTAAATATTCCTGCTGTATACTTTTAAAAATACAAACTTACTATGCCCAAACTGCAATCCATTGAAATGTGTTTGTTTCACAGAACAGCAACTTTCAGTGTAAAAGATATATCCCTTCATGGTGCTAATTCTTAAATACTATAAATACTGTGAGCAATAAAAAAGTGATCAGTTCAAACAAACCTTCAGCTAGAAACTTAGTTTGGGCAAATAAATGACACTAACTGAAATACTTGACTGGACGAGGAGACAAGTTTGGCAAATAAGAGAACACACATTAATTTGTAGTACGTTAGTTTGACTTTCCTACCACACTGTTTACAACTGGCAGAGGAGTCACCAGGAACTGCCAGTACAAAGGATAAATGCAGAAAGTGAGATCTCACTCCTTCAGCAGTCACCAAAAAGGAAAAAAAGTCAAAGTAATGAGACCATCCAGCACTTTGACATCCACTTTGAAACCTGGCATTAAATCAGTACTAACGTAGTGCTCTGCTCTCTGCTACTACCCCACTGCTAGGTTTTCCAAATGGTTTGCAAAAAGTTACCCATTAAATGCCAATGTGTGATTCAAATGAAAAATAAGGTCTGGAACATCATCCAAAGTACGAAGCACACCAATTACAGTAATTGCTCTGAAGAGGGAGTGAAGCCATGAAGTTAGTTTTAACATAAGCAACATTTTACTAATACTATGACAGTCATATTTTCCTGAATGATAACATGTTTCAGAGGAAAATTTCTACTGACAGCTTGAAAATAAATCTGGTTTTATTTTTGTGGATGCGATAAAAACAACTATTTAAAAACATGACCAAGAGTCTCCCATTCACCTTTTTACCTCTTTATTAGTTTTCACTCATGCAAATACGTTTCCCATTTACCTGTGTAACAGCCCAGAAACAAAGAGGTAAACAAAACCTGCATCACAAATGACAGGTACCTGACATGTACCCTGCAGAAAGCTGAACTGTAATCATGCCTGTGTGTGGGGAATGACACCAACCCTGCCAGAATGGAGCTTTCGGTGGCATCACCTGTGACTCCAGCTAATATCGCTCTGCATTTACACATCTCCACACCTTCAGTTCACAAGTGTACTGGCAGAATTTTTGTAGAAATATCCTGCCTGAAGGTGTCCAAGGGAATAAATTACATCAACTCATTGATTAGAGAAGATGTGCTAGAAATATTGTGACATCATTGTAGCTTAAAGATTACTGATACTATGTATGTCTTCAGACATTTAATGTTCACTTAAGAGCTGTGTATGACGTTCCACATAATAATAACGGAGTACCTAAAGAACGGGAAGAGAACTGACTCACCACTTGTACCATTTTGAGATATCTGGCATATCTTGGATCCTTGGCCACAGTTCTGACATTTTCTGTAACCACCTCTGTTTTCTGTAACCCTTCTTCATGGAGATTGTTCTGCTGTATAGGAAGAAGATAACACTTAAATGGCTAGCAAATGCAGATCAGAAGCGTGGAAAGATTTCAACCCATAAAATTTGTAGTTTAAGGGTGAAGTGGAAATCTTCCTACATCAAGATGACTCTGATCTACACTCAGAATTAGAGATTTCCATGATGCAAGAACAGACAAAACCCAGCTCTTTCAATCACTGACTGGTAAGAGTGTGACTTTCTACCTTTAATCACAACTTTTTAAGTTATTGCACGATATATGAAAAAAAAAATTAGCCTGTAAGAGTCCTGTTAAGTTTTTTGTACTTAGCGAGTAAAATGTAAGTAATTTAAACACCCTATAAAAAAAATAAAGGATTTTAGCTATATATCCCCCCTAGTGGTCCAGCACCTTTTTTCCTCAAAATATTTGATTCCCCAATAAATGTTTCCTACATTACGTATGTTTTAAACTATACTTTCCAGTATAAACTATTAACCCAAAGGATAACATAATGAAATCAAAGAATCCTTGAGAGTGACTAATTTGAAAAAAGGAAGAATTAGAAGAAACTATAGTACTATTTAAAAGGACAACTGAAAACTGCATTTTTGCTATTAAATGAAACCACTGTTCAGTAATATTAGTCCCTACCATAATATTGGAGAGAAGGAGCATTTTAAAGAAAACAAAATAACCAGAGGTCATTCTCTAATAATGCTGAAACATGCCATGCAAACTGTTCATTCTGTCTCCCATGCTGCTGGCTGCAAATTATAGTTACAGTCTTTAAGAGGCAGGGAAAGGCAGCAGAGTACTCCTGCTATTGCTGCTCCACATCAAGTAAGAGAAAAGAAACTGGAATTGGAGATTCCAAGAAAAGAAACTATAATAGGAAACTGGGGAAAGAACTTCATCTATAAATAAGCCAAAAAGCCTCATATAGTGAATTGGTGATAACAGGACTTAAGTCTGGATTACAAAAACAACCTAACACACGTACACAAAAAAATCCAGCAAAATAGTACTTGCACGGATAGGACCCTAATGTTCCTCACTCAGAATGATTTGGCATTTTCTGTGCATAGATGGTAACCTTCACCGTAATAATCTCTTTAAAATACAGTATGCTAGATATCCAATTTGAGCTGAAAGCTCACATTCTAGAGGAGGGAGAAGAGTTGGAATTTTGTGACTTGAACTGTTAGTTTTCATTCATGATCTTCCCAGTCACCTGATGTAATTCACAGTCCTATCTTAGTGTGACTGAAGAAGAGGAAGGAGACATTTACCATTAGAATTTCATTAGATCTGTCTTAGTTCTAATTATTAAAGTCATACATTCAAGAAAGGTTAAACTGTTTTTTAAGTCACTCGTTATAATAGTTTCATTAGTGAAAAATGTAGTTTTAGATCTTTACATAGGATTGCTTCTTCCATCCGCTTCCAAGCTTTACTACTTACTCCACATTGAGGTGATACAGCTGCTTGTTGATCTGTAGTAGTTTGTGCCACAGGACCATTTGTAACACTTTTCATACTTGCATTGGACACTTCAAACTTGACATCTTCTAGGCCAGGAATAGATGATAACTGAATGAAAAAAACATCATCAAATAAGCATTAAGTGTTATCATAAATCTACACGTACAATAACATCTGCAGTATGCTGCCTACAATACATTCCCCAGGTAGGTTTCACATTAGAAAACTTGTAACATTTTATCTCTAGTTTTGGTATTTTGATTAGCAACATAATTAATATTTTTGTTTTCAGGTGGCTTCTATGACAAATCCCTCAAAACACTTAATTGGGGCATTCACTCCAGGGTTAACACAGGGCTGCAGCACAGGAAAGGCTTCAACACCTTCCCAGCATTTTGCTACATCACTTCTCAACCACACAAGAGCCATGACATCTTCTCTGCCACTCCTCCAGTGAAAGAATGATGACAAGAACTGCTCTATTACCTAACAGATGGTCACAGATTTTGCATTTTTCTTCATCTTTCACTTTTTTAAGGAAATGCTGAGAGTAGATAGTAAATACACTGCGTATTTACTTGAAGGAAATTCCATTTAACAGGCTTATAAAGAATTCTGCAAAAAATATCAATACTGATAATTTCTAAATAGTATGAAATAAATTTAAGTTAGTAAGCACTGTTTGTACTACTGCAGTAGTAGTAAGATAAGATCACAATGATCTTATTGAACACTTTCAGAATGTCCTACCCCTGCTCCCAGAAAAGCCAATCGAAAGTGCTTCCATCCTTACTAAAGGAAGGGGTGGTTAAAACAGTACACTGGGTTATCTTTCAGTTTTTGGTGTTTCTTTTTCTTTTAGCAAAACAGTGACTATATATTATAACCTTTTGTCATTTTAGCCAAAGAAGATCCATCAGAAACATTTCTGTTAGACCCAGTTCAGGTCACATTTCAGCATCAAAAAGTTTACAAGGCATCTATCTAGTTACTTCTATCAGTTGAAAGCCTTACTGTCCAGTAACACTTCCACAGATACGTTTGCTTTACAAAGAGGGGAAAAATTTCTTGTTAGAGTTTGCATGGCAAATTATTTCCTCAATTCAGACTATGAAAGGGAAACTATCTCCTGTAATCCAGGAGGCTGTTGCTGTTAGAACACAGTCTGTACAAATACAAACCTTTGCATCCAAAATATTGAGTGTTGTTTCAATTTGCTGGATACGGAGAGAGAGTGCTGACAATTTCTAGAAGAGAAAACAATCAGGAGATGAAAACACTCCCATGGCCACTTGTACATATAAACCAGCACACATCTAGCTTAACAAAATCACTTTTGTCTTCTACCATGCGATAACATTATGGAATAAATGAAGCAATGGCATCCCTTTTTGGTACACTTGTTACGCCAGTTCAAATTTTAAATAATTTTACTAAGAAATTGTTTTTTTCACACAATGACTGACAGAAATGAAGATGGACTAAGTACAAGGGCAAGCCAAAGTAGATAGGGTATTATTTTGAGTAACTGGAGAATAATGGTAGACATACTGTACTCTCACAGTTACCAAAACATCCTTCTTCAAAGTTTATTCCAAGCGTGGAAGACGAAAAGATGTCGTGTGTGTGTATGTAACAAAGCAAATGCAAAGCAGAAAAATACAATAAAGTACACAGCGGGTGACTGAAACTCCTGTCCAGGCAAACTGCAGTGACACTGAACTAGCCAGAAGCTCTCTATGCTCCAGGTGCACCTCAACCAGATCTTGACACTTAAAAAAATAGTAAAATATAACAACTTAAGTTTTTCTAAATTACTCTGTAAGAACTGTCACTCTTTTAACTAATCATTACCATACGTCGCCAGACCTGTCCAAGTGAAGTTGGCTAGCGCGCCGGCTGGCAGATACGTACCACGCTCTGACAGCTTCCTGGCACGTCGGCAAGATTCTGCCTGGCTCTGAAGCAGAACTCTAACACCCTAAGAAAATGGCATTTCTGCCAACATGCTAGAAAAAGTAAAAGGAGACTGACAGGAGTTAGTCTTTTTGGAGAGTGCGCTGACTTGTTTACAGATGGTTCTTTGTTCGTTGAAGAGGAGTCGGTTCTTACTGAAAGGAACTAGGTGCCCTGTATGTAGTTAGGGAAAGGGGAGGAAAAAAATGTGCAAAAGATGGTTATATAACTTCAGGGTCAGTTTGACTAGACAAGAGCCAAGAAATTCGGAGTTAAGGATGCTGTCAGCCCTAATATTGAATTTCTTGGCTTCTGTTAATTTAGACTGGGACCTTTCACATTAAAAATACCTCCTTTCAAGGAGTTTATAAAGAAGCTATTTAGTCTTTTGGGTAACAACATGTTTAGGTTAACTAATAACTGGTTTATTAACTAGATTTCACAGTGTTGCTGCATGCTCAAGGTGGCTTTTAAATATATGTGCTCTCATTTCCATAGCACCTATGTAAGAGGTTACACTGAGATCATGTGACAGCTGGGTTTTGGACAACTGACAACAGCACCACAAAGCAGTTACACTGTCCCACATATCAGGTTACAGTAAGTTTAAAAACCTAGAAAAAAATGACTTTTCTTTCCTCTGAAGCTCCATATGTTGATGTGGTAGCCAAATTTTATACTTGTCACGGGTCTGGCTCTAAGCTTTGCTAACAAATAACAGAATTTCTCAGATTACGTGGCTTAGCCTAGTTGGATTTGAGCGCAGCCCCAGCCCTGCTGGCTAGAGCTGTATAGTTGTCTTTGTCGAATGAACTAGTGAACAGTTACAAAAAAAAATACCCCACTAATGACAAAAAGTTTGAGCCCGAAGCCACATCAGAAAACACCCTTTCTACAAGGGAGGAAGCACTCCTATCCCGTTCAGAGGACAATCCTAGTCAGTCTGGTATATTTCCATTGGCACTAAAGTCACCATAAAAACTTATGAACGCTACATATTTTTATTTTTCTCTTTTTTACAAGATATGAAAATGACCCGCTTCATGTTCACTTGTTAAAAATTACTTTTTTCCACATCAGAATTATCTACATTCAGAGCTTAGTGTATCACCCTTTTAAATTAAAGGTTTTGAAATTGGAAAGCAACTTTTGATGCAATACCCTAACCCAGTTGAGAAGGATACTGACTGTCAAAATGGATTCAGCACCATAGGAATACGGCATCCCTCTTCCAAAACAAGATGATATCCACAGATGGAGCTGCTCAGAACAAATTCCATGTATCAAAAAGTTCAAAGACTGTGCCAAATGCAAAAGTTTAAGGAAACAGGATTAAGTGCGGTATAATCAGCAGTTCTTGTGGGTATCATGGGGAAAGAATCTGTCTTGTGCACTTACTCAAGAGAGAACTTGACGCAAAGCAGACTAAATTTTTTGGTTTAAGCTACCAGTATTACTGCACCAAAAATACTGAAGGGAATGGTTCTCATTTCTAGGATTTTTTATTGCATAAATTGACAGCTGGGAAAATAGTAAACATACCTCTTCACAAACAGTAGAAAAGCGGTTGAGAAATTGTACTGTGTGAACCACAAACTGGTTTAGAAATGCTACAGTTCTTTTCTGCTGAATAGCGGGAACCTGTGTTTAATAATGTAAGAAAAACAGATTATAGGTAGATGTCAACTGTCACATTTGGAATCAAAGACCTGTTAAAAAAGAAAATGTTTTAGAAGAAATTATTTTAGAAACCTGCCTTATGTGTGCTTGCTAGGGATATATATGTATATACACAAACAATTTTTGTATATATACACACACACATACATATTTATGCATGAATAGAAACCCTTTTTCACCAAAAAATTCTAGTAACATGACAGTTGAAACAGTGCAGGACACACAGAAAAGGCAACAAGACCCACTTGTGTTTTCTTATTTAAGAAATTGTGAACTTTCCTGAAAACTGGTGTTAATTTTTTCAAAAAACAAGAGCATAAATCAGGATCTTTCCTTCTGGGACTTGAGAAGAAAAGAAAAAACATGGTCATCCATACAAAGATTTACAAGCAACACTAGAAAAAAGAAGTAGTGAAATTGCTGCTGCAGTGTCTAGTGTCTACCTACACTTTTACTTATTTTTAAGCTCAACCTAAAATTCTATTTCATGTCAATCCTCCAAATCGCATCCGATGCACACATACTTTTCAAGGTAAGGTGTAGAATGTTGTCCAAAAAAAACCCTTAAACCAAAGTAACTGGTGCTCGTAACGTAACAGGCAGTTGGCATTTTTATATAAACCCTTATACCGGACTGGAATCAGGAACAGTCACACAAAACTTTAAGTATAAATGTGTAGTGCCAGATGGTTAATTACTTCGGGCAACTCTTTTAAGCCTCGAACTTCACGGAGGAGTTTACTCTATGGAACTGGTTAAAGTGAAGGATTTACAAGGAAAAATGCTTGCAGCCAAGCCTCAGCTGCACTGAATATACTGACTCCCTGGTCTTCATCACTTCCTTATTGTTCCACTTGTCTGTGTTGCAGTCACTTCACTCTGCCACTAAATTGTCCTGTCTTTTCGTGAGGCTTGTTGCTGTTCTCTGAAGTTCTCAGTCTGAGCACCTGTGTGGGAAGGTCGCCAAAGTTAATTCTGCAGCTCCAGAACCGCCAAACTGTGCTTGTGACCTTATCTGAAATTTGTGGGGTAGCACAGAGGATGGAAGGCTCATCAGGGTAATTGCAGCTGTCTGATCTTTATGCTCTGTATTTGAGAAACAAAGCTAAAAAGATGTTTTGACATGACAAAAATACATGAGTAAGCATGAGACCTGCCTCACAGTTCTGAGACTGAGACGACTTAGCCTCTAAATATAACGCTGTGCCAGGACTTGCAGTAAAACGCCACTGGAAAACATTAACTCTGCACTGCGGGAAGGAGCCAGGGCTGAAGACAAGCCGAGCCGCCTTCTCGTCTGCGGGAACTCGGCCGCCGGGGTAACGGCACCTGACGGCCCGGCCCCGACAACCCCAGCACAGCACCTCACGAGCAGCTCTCCTCGCCCGCGGCAGGAGAGCGGCCCGGCTGGCCGAGGGGATCCGTCGAGGCCGTGGCCGGACTCGCTCAACCACCGGGCCGGGCCAGGAAGGGGAGGAGGGGAGGGAGACGGGGCTCGCCCAGCACCAGGGCCAGCGCAGCCGCCGCCGCCGAGGAGGGGGAACCGGGACAGCTCCGGACCCCCGGGCGACCGCAGCCCGTACCTTGGTGAGGTCAATGCCGGAACCCACAATGGGCAGCCCGTCCGCGTCCATCCCCGCGGGAAAGAGGCGACGGGACGGAGAACAGCCCCGCGCCCGCCCGCACCTCCCGCCGCGCCCCGGAAGGCCCCGCCGCACGACCTCGTGACCTCCACCCGGAAACAAAATCTCCACTCGAGCGGCGCGGCGCTCGTGGTTGTGCGCATGCGCTGTCCCTTCTCCCGGCGCAACGCATCGCGGGAAGCGTAGTCCGAAGGAGGGAGAGAGTGATCAGAGCGGCCGGACAGCCCGCGGAGCGCTTCCCTCCCCCACCTTCCTCCGCCTCTGCCCTTCTCTTTGTAACCGGCCCCTCGGCAGGACAACGTGCAATCCCAAACCACGGCGGCTGGATGCTCCTGTAGCATAAACGTCCTGCTTTTCCCAGCTCTGCGTGGTCGGTTCTGCAGCGGTCCCTGGCGCAGGGGGTGAGGCGGGACCGCTGAGGCACAGGGCGCCCCAGCCCGGGCCCCCTTCAGATGACATAGATTCACACGGGTGAATCGGCGCCTCAGGGCAGGGCCGGGGGTAACGCAGGCTGTCGAGCGATTTCTTCCCCGGTGGTCAGACATCAAAGTCGTGAAGAGAGAAGCCAGCCGTGAAGGTGTTTTCTGCACTCTTACGGGTTGGTGAAGGGCAGCATGGAAAATAGAGTGCTTGATGACATTGCAGTCTGCTGAAGAAGACAGAAGCATGGCTGTGATCACGCCAGGGGAGGTTACTGTACTTTAATGCTAATGCAACAGGGGGAAAAGGGGCTGTGGTAAACCTGGCAGTGGCCTGCCTAACGTTTTGGTTTTGTTTGGCAACACCCACCCCTGCTTTCACTTGACTCTCAAGCTTAGGGTGTAAGTAGGGCTATTCCTTTTCAGCCAAGAAATCCCAGAGAACTGGGCTCAAGGAAAAGAAGCAGCCTGTAGACTACTTCTTCTAGAAGAATTCCCTAACTGGAAAATAGCCAACCTGTTCCACGGCTGATGGTATTGCCTTTTTTTCTCTGCAGCCACCTGTGAAGCTCTGTGTTGTTCTGTGTCCACTGTTCTCCCCACAAACCTTGCCCAGCAAGCCCAAAACAAAGACAGATGCAAAGAACAGATCAAACCACGTTGGAGTACTAATAGGGCCCAAGATCAAACAACTCCAATGAGTCACATCATCGGAAAGGGTTTCTCCTCACTCACTCCCCACCAACAGCTGTGTGCACTCATTTTACCAGTTGTTAGTTGTAGTACACAGTGATCCTTTGCTTTAAGTTGCCACCTTGGTGGAGAACTAGCATCAGAGGAAGCCATTTCCTGCTTGGTCCATACTTTCAGTCACATCAGCCACAGTGTCGAACATGGGGCTGGTGAGCAGGGTCACCCAGTAGCACCTTGCTGGCTTTGGTAGCAAAAATACAGGTAACTGCTACTTCATGTAACTTCACCCATTGACATTTCAGGAGGTCAGCAAGAGAAATACTTCTTGTGTGCACACATCTGATCTTTTATGTTGTGCTTGATTGAGCTCTACTGTCTGAAGCCAACAGGCACAGTGAAGAAAGCTTAGGAAAGGGACCTGATCTACTTGTAGAGCAGTTAAAAATCTATCATATGCTAAGTAGGAAGCTTCTCATTGTGATGAGTAAAAACGCATTAGATACTTGGTTTGCTAAGCATTTTACAAACCCTTATGCAGAATCTGTGGTAGCTGTGGGATCTACAGCTGTGGTAGCTGTATGTGGTAGATCTGTTACTCATGTTTACATAAAATTCTTATTTATGTACTGAAGCAGTTTTTCTTTGATTTTGCATTTATTACATTCATAAAATATTTATTACTAACCTGCTGTCATACATGTATCCTTTTTGCTACAGTATTCTAGTAAGAAAGTAAAGGGGTTTTTTACCCATATTGCCAGAATGACTGCACAACCAGTGTTTCATACTGTTTTGGAGCAATGACATGTAGTTGGTAATTTGTCACGCCTCCCAAAGGACAGAGGGTTACCCTGCAAAGTTCAGTAGGTTTTATCTAGCTTACAGGAGTTAAGCAAAGGAGCAAAAGAGTGGTTTGTTTAAATTACCTAGGAGAACTGTCACCCTAATTACCTCAAAGCCTCCCAATTATATTAAAAAAGAATTAATCTCATTTACCATACAATATGCACTGTTTTCCAGACAGTGCCATAGAAATTGGTTGTGTAAATGCTTGGTCAAATTTTATCTGAATCTTTTGATCTGTGAAGCTAGACTAGGAATCTCACAAGAATATCCTCTTCTGTTAACTTGCTGGTACTTCTGCTCTTAATTTGGCCTAATATACTGCATAGAAAAGTGCAACACAGCACTTTTTCTCCCAGCTGGAATTAGGAAATGCAGGGTATGAAAAGTGAAAAACAGAGTTGAGGAAAGTGACACAAACTTTTCCAAAAACTCTTAATTGAACTGGTTTGTTAAACTGGAACTACTAATGGCATGGAAGGATTTATGAAAAAATAATTGAATTATGACACCCACATTGTCAGTGCAGATATTTTGAAAATGTATTTTATACTATCACCCATACAGGGTAATAAATGTCAAATGAAGGAATAACTACTCTACATAAATATACGTAACTGCTGGTAGTTTATGCCCTATGTGTGTGTGTGTGTGTACACACAGAGGTATATGCAGACATTTAAAGACACAGTCACATCACTCCACCTTTCAGTGACAATTAAAGACTTTCAACAGCTTCTGAAATGCAGTTCTATTGAAGATTAGAATTTTGAAGATGGTAACCTTAGAGATTCTGATGCTAACTTAGACACCAAAAGCTGTGTACTCAGAACATTGATGAAAACTTTGTCCTTGTCATTAGTAAAAAAATGTTTTGTCTTGTGATTATTATACAGTAAAAAATAAAGGCACAGGTCTCAAAGCACTGAAACTGATCTGCTACATATATTTTTATACTGCAGAAAATCAGAGCCTGTTGTCGATTGAAAACAAAACTGCATAAGCTGAAAAAGCTGGCAAGTGCTACTGTAACTTACAATGTTCATATGTATTTTGTAGGCTTATATACTCTGTCCCAAGACACCATATTCTGTTAGAATCAGCACAGAACTCAAACAGCTATACAATTGAGAGGCAAGTTAAATAGAAACAAAAATCTGATCCAAAAAAATTTCCAGACGTGGTGTCACCTGATCCTCCATAGGGGCAACAGTTGTTTTTACTAAGGTGGTCCAGTGAACAGCTGAAAAGGTCAGAGTGTGGGTTAACATTTTTTTGGTTTCCCATGGGGTCTTCCAAATCCATGCTTGCAAAGGGTATTCTGGCAAAACTTTTTATATGAAACTGATACTGCCTCAATGATTTTTCCCTCAACTGAATTAAGAAGGAAAAAGTCTATCTTAATAATTTAGGTATGTCAGAATGTGTACAAATTTAGCAAACAGAAGGTTCAGAGAATTATCAACCCTTGACAGTTAAATAAACTGAGAAATACAAGTGTCAATGTCAGATAGGATCATTGAAAAAACGAACAAACACCCCACAAAAGAAAAAGTTAAATGACAAATGGTTTGCAGTTCTTTGAAAATGGTTTTGAGGTTCAACTTCCCAAACACTCTGCTAAGGCAACGTCAGAGAATGAACTAATAATTTTGCTCTGTACAGAAGAACATGGAGAACATATTAAAAACATTGCGCTTTTTTTTTTTTTTTTTCCCCTTAAAACCCATTTTGTACTGGAAAGAAGGAATATGAAGAGCCTTAAACTTGGCAAGATCATTCCAGTCTTCGGTAAATAGTTTTAAGTAGTCCATATAGACTACTTAAATAGTAGAGTAAAATAGAGTATTAAAAACAAGCATCCTGGCTCCTGAATTAACAACAGAACAAAAGAATTTCTGACCTCTGCCCTCTTGGGTTTTGAGCAATACTAAAAAAAAGAAAAAGAAGTCAAAATGGACCTGTAAATACGTAAAGCAAATTGCCTTTGTCACTATGGGTACTGACTACAGTGCCTGATATCCCACACAGCCAGGTACTGTGTAAAGCTTTGCTCTGACAGTGGAAAGAAAGAAATGCTTCAGTTCCAGTACACATCCAGTCCACTCCATCCTCTCAGACCCACAGAGATATTTAGCTGTTTCTGTGTGTCAATTGAATGTCCCATTAAGCCTGTACTCTTCAGTCAAACTATGGATACGAGATGAACAAACTGCTGTATCTTCAAACATCCTCCAGTCTGGTTATTTTGCAGTTTAAGCACACACCAGTTGAGACTGAAGTGTCTTCCAAACCCATCTTAAAGTTAGTAAGTTGTATAGGTTCTAGCCCAGCATCTTCTAGTTTCCTACACACTGGGATTTCCTCTTAGCTGCAGATATTCAGCCAGTTGCTTTTAACTCTCTACTGCCCAGGCCAAAACAGGGAGAACGTACTTTATGGCAAACCACTTGTATCTGGCAAACAGAATGTTCAAGAGTTCTACATTATATAGACTCCAAGGACCTGGAGTCTCACACTAACAGCAGTTATTTGCACCTCCCTAGAACAGGTCCCCTGGACAGTGGGAGGGAGGGGATGAGCCAGACTGCTGCTCAGCACAGGAAGCGTATTAGACACAGTAAGACCACTTGCTGCACTACAAGACAACAGTTATGAAGGTCGCTGCACCATGGCTGCTTATCTGCACTGATAAAATTTCACCTGTATGCTGGTACATCATTTGAACTCTGTTAACTGAGTGAGATTGCCAGACAGGGATTGATGGATACAAAATCTCATAAAACCCCCACTTTTACACATTCATTTTGCACCAAACACCCTGTTAAAAACAGGTACACTTTATTTTAAGGGAAGTAACCAGGTATCAGATACATGCTAGCCAATTTTAAAAGAGCTTTCTTATGAGCAAGCTACAAACCAAACACAAATGTTTCATGTTTTACTAGTTGCCTTTTTATGTTTGAGTGAATAAATACCAGTACAAAGAGTAAATTCCTGTTTTATTAGAGAAGAGACATTATGGAGTGAAGTTTTATACTGAAGGCAAATGCTTATTTTTACATTTCTGTTACCCAGAAGAAAATTTTATGATCCCCTCCGACTGCACATAACGGAAGAGTTCTATGCCATGTCAAACCGGATCCAACAGCTGCAGTGCCAGTAAGAATGGGCTTTAAAGAAAACAAACAAACAAAACAAAAAAAAGGAGAGAAATATCAATTATTTCTGTACCACATAGACTAGGTTGCACAGACCCATAAGGACCATAGATTTAGTACTCATTAACAGTTAAAATACAACAGAAATCCAACTGAAAAATCTGATTATCTGATACTTAGTTCCAGTAGTTGCTTACCACATACAAGTAAGATACAGCAAAATATTCCATGATAACAAATTGTTTCAACTGTTTGCATTATTATTAACATTATTATTGTTTTAAAGGCATACTTCCCAACTTAGAAATCTTTTTTAATGAAATCACTTCCTGCTATTTAAGCACACTCACAGCTAATATGTTTGGAAGTAAGATTTTTACTGTAAGCATTATAAATGTTTACTATCTCCCCCAAAGCCAAAATATTTCCTATGCTTCCCATTCATTCTCTCTGGATATATTTTCATTAATGATTTAAAATATATTTAGTTCAAACCTGTAAACCACACAACCAACAGTTTTTAGCTTCTTTAGAACCAGAAATACTGAAAAAAATATTAAATAATAGGCTAAAGTGTGTTTTTTCTTTCCCTTAGCACCATAAAAGAAAAGAAATGAAACATATAGATCTATCAGCTTTTCCAATATGAGGTTAACGGTAGTGTGATTTCAATTTTTTTTTTCTAACATGGATAACACACACAAAAAATTAAAATAGGGAGACAAAGCAGTATTTCTGGAAAGTCTGGGCTAGTTTGTAATTGTAGCTTTTAACTATTTATGAGCTTGATTTGAAGAGAACAGATGCAATACCAATAAAAAGCTGAACTCAGAAATTTACCTGGGGATGTCCTAAATGATGAATAAGCAGCTGAGTAGTTGTCTTTCCTGGATACCCAGTGGTTGCAAACAAATTTTCAGTCACTTGAGACCACCTATAAATAAAATGAACACACTTTTCAAATGTCCTCATCAGGCTATCAGAAGTGCACACAAAGTGGAGTTCTCTCCCTTGTGGTTAATAGTGTGAAACTGTCAGATATTCCACTAACACCAGAGAAAGAAATGTTTAAATAATCAATAAATAAGCATGAAGTAATTTTTTCACAGTGAAATAGCTTGTGAATTATTCACCACTCTCAGCCCCATATGCCTGGCATTGTACAACAGAAAAAAATCACAGGGATGGTACACATACGTAGTAAATTTAGGTCGTTCACAAAGGTGACAAGGCATAGTCCAGCCCCCCCGAAAATTATTTGAGCCACAACCAGGTCCTTACATTCCCAACTGCTTTCATATGCATAGATTTATATAGACAAAACTGACAGAATAGAGATAATGCTTGTACCTGAATAATCTGGCTCGATCAACATGGGCAGGTCTCTTATCCTGTGGATAACTAAAACAGAGATCGTGGGTAAAAGTCCTGTTGGCAAACAACTACCACTCGTACTGTACGCACGGAATACACACATCATTGGAACAGCGAAGGGGAGGGATTGTCTGGTCTCTGTGAAGAAACTGAGGGAAAACTAGAGCATTCCTGCAGCTTGCACCTCAATTTGGGGTAGGAAAACTGAAGTAGTTATCCAGTTCATTATGGTTCTGTAGTTAGGTATTTATGACTTAGAATGAAACTTTAACAAAACCATAGAACTTACAGTGAGAGGGAAACAGACGTAACGTCTGTCTCAAACGGGCAAAAAGACAGGCACTGTGATTTTTAACAGATAAATATCAACAGATAAAGATGGAACAAAAAACGCCAGGGAACGATCTCTAGTGATTTCAGCATTCCTGATGAATATTCATTTATTTACTCAATAGGTGATATAATACATAGTGCATTTAAGTGCTACATTGGCAAAGTAGCCACATCATCCACTGCTTAATAAGAGAGTAAAGACATTTATCTGGTGTATAAAAATACCTGGAGCGAGTGATATCCCAGATCAGCCAATCACTTCCAGCAACTGCTCCAATTTTGAGAGAATTTTTTAAACACCAGTCTGCTGACATCAGTGGTGTTTGTTCACACTCTAGGGAGAGAATGGCCTGGTGTGTAATTAGATCATAGAATCGTATTGTTCCATTCCTCTCTGCTACCATCAGCTGTTAAGAGAAGTTAATAGAACACTGTAAACTTAGCATGTAATGAATATTATTATTATTTTTGTCAGCACTGTTCAGTATCTTTTATCAGTGACACAGACACTGGGATCAAGTGCACCCTCAGCAGATTTACAGGTGATACCAAACTGAGCTGGTGCAGTTGACATGCCTGAGGGACAGGATGCCATCCAGAGTAACTTGGACAAGATCAAGAAGTGAACCGCATGAGGTTCAAATAGGCCAAGTGTAAGGTCTGGACAACCCTAGGTATCAGTACAAGCTGGGGGATGAAGGGATTAGGAGCAGCCCTGAGGAGGACTTGGGGGTACTGGTGGGTGAAAAGCCACATGGGCATGAGCTAGCAATGTGTGCTCACAGCCCAGAAGGAAAATTGTATGTTGGGCTGCATCAAAAGCAGCATGAACAGCAGGATGAAGGAGATGATTCTGCTGCTCTACTCCACTCTTATGAGACCCCACCGGGAGTATTGCATGCAGCTCTGGGGTCCTTAGCATGGGAAAGCCATGGACAAGCGAGTCCAGAGGAGGGCTGCAAAGTTGACCACAGGGCTGGAGCACCTCTCCTATTAGGATGGGCTAAGAGTTGGGATTCTTCAGTCTGGAGAAGAGAAGGCTCCAGGGAGATAGGAGGTGCAGCCTTTCAATACTTAAAGGGGGCTCACCACAGCGGAAATTAGACTTTTAAAGGTCCCTTACAACCCAAACCATTCTACGATGCTATGATTCTACCATACAGCAAACACAGCATACTTTCAAGCAAATAATATTAAATAGGTACATGTTTTTCACTTTATACCAGAAAACATTCTCCTGAATATTATTCCACCAATAAATCAAAAGCACTTTATACTACTGTGACATTGTTACATGTCTATGTATATATTATTACATATCTATGTATATAATTGTAGTGGCAGTGCTTAACCACAGATACACTGTGCTTTTAGAATTGTAAACAAAAAATATCCTTTTAAAATTAAAAAGTTCCATTTCTGACTACAACGAACTGACCAACAAAATAAAAACATGCTCTTCTGCAAACTGAAGGACATAGTGAAGTAAGCACTGTGATATGCAATAAGCTTTTCAGCAACCATCAGTCTGTCAAGTTTTGCTAGCTTTTCCAAGGGATTTTTCTTTTAAAAAAATAAAAATTCTGTGCCTATTCTTTGATACAGGCCAAAGAAAAGACAAGCTAATATGCAAGATTGGCGTAATATTTGCAATCTTTTTTTGCTAATCTAGTAATTTTGTTGTGC
This sequence comes from Gallinula chloropus, assembly GCF_964237585.1. Taxonomy (NCBI): domain Eukaryota; kingdom Metazoa; phylum Chordata; class Aves; order Gruiformes; family Rallidae; genus Gallinula; species Gallinula chloropus. Next base: position 24,577,693 of record NC_140085.1, on the reverse strand, counting down.
TAACAAAGTTGCCCAGTAGCAAAGAGTAGCAAACACATTCAATTGTGGTACCACCTGAGTCAACAGTTTTCCTCGTTTTCTTAGTAAGGGCCGGATATTGACATTGGTGGAAAGTGTAGTAAGAATAGAGATTCTTCTTCCCTATTGCTATGTAAATATTTTGATACCTTATTTGACTGCTTTTCTCAGGTTTAAGTGTGTGTTTTTGTGGTAATCTGAACAACTCTTTGTAGCTGTTTAAGGCAGTTATTGATTGGTATGTATTTTGGTATGTATCAGCTGATTAATCCTCCCCAGTACAATAAACAGATAAGCATAAAATCACAGTTTATTGATTTGTTTTGATTTCTCAGCACATATTTCCTATATTCCAAGCAAGAACAACAACAAAAAAAATCCCTTGCTAACTTCAAACAGATCTTTTTCCAAACTTGGCAGGCTTTCTAAGAGTCTAAGTTATTGGTGAACCATGGTACCACAACTGAGAAAAACTTGAACTTTTCTCTAGTAACTCTAATATGCAATCAGCAGAATACTTATCAACAACAAGTGATGTATGTAATCAAGAAGGAATATTTCTGATGGGAGGCGTGAAGAACTCAGGGTACAATGATGAGAATGAGAATTCATTTACAGTGACTGCACATTAGCAGATCTAGCCAATATCCAGTTACAATGTACACCAGCTCCCCAAACTTCAGTCTTACAACACCACCAAAGATTCACAGTTTAGGTAAGTCCACCCTCCTGTAACTTAAAAGGTGGTAAGGATGAAGGGCTGAAAAACACAACCTTAAAAGCCTCCTCAGGATGCCAGCAAACGCTCACTCCAGGAGAACGTAAAACAAAATGGGCCTTCTCATTTCCTTCCAAATCCCAGACCCTAGAGCAAAAAAAGAAAAGGAAAAAAATATTGCCATTTGACTGCAAATAATTTAACTTTCTGTGCCTTGATGCATTCACAAAGGATGAAATGAAATACCATTTGTGCTTTATCACTTAAAGAAGTCAGTAAAAGTGTCCTGTGCTGAAGAGCTGAAGGTAATGTATTTTAACACTGACAAACTAGGCTCTTCCTAGTTTAAAAGGGTGATATCCAAATAATTTTACAAGTTTAACTGTCTAGGCATGAAACTTCATTCTTAAAGTGAACACTACAGCCTTTATACTATACCATAAATACCACCACAAAGCAGGAAGGTCAGCACTGGTCTAGCTGATACAAACAACCTAGAATGAAGTGCCAAGCATCTTAAATCATCCACTTTACCATGTAAAGGAAAAGACCACACTAAAGTATTTTATTTGTCTGGTATATGAATTTCCACTTTTTCCTGGTACGACAAGATTGAGTAATGGAAATGCAAGAAACTAAAAATGAAGTTAAAGTAAACAAAAAGATCTATGGCAGAGGTACCCCTAGCTCACAAAGAATTTTGGTAAGCTTTCAACAAATAAATCACATGTGCCAGTTTAATCTCTTCCTTTTGAAGCACCTACAGCCCATATCAATCACCTTAAAATATTTTAATCACCTTAAAATATTTTAAAAGGTCAACAGTATTTGGTCAATGCAGATTGACAGGGAAGCTTATGCAGAAACACCAAAAACTAGGTTAGGTGATGAGTGAGCTTTCTTTGGACGCATTCAATGCGAGTATTAATGAACCATGAAGCTACTTCGTTTATGAAATGCAACAAACCCAAAACTGAGCCTTCTCTGTCTCACAGCCACTGCTCAACTGCCTCTCTTCATACAAAATCCATAGCTCAGTTGTAGGACAAAGACATCACAGTTGTGAACATCAGTCTGAACCACAAGGCTGTATACTATTTATATGCATTTTCACACCAAAACATACATATATAACCTTCCTCCCGTCATATAAAACCTTAGAAACAACCAATTTTTTAAGTAGTGTTCTGCTCAGTCTTTTGAGTTGGATGAGTGTCTACATACTGTTATTGTTTATTCTAGAGGATTTTTGCTGACTTCCTCCAGACTTTTTCAGTTTATATCTCACCAGGGTGCTTAGAGCCTTATATTTAAGAGAATTCAAAAAACTCTTAAATAATACATCATAAGTCTAGACAAAATATATGGGAATAAAGTAAATATATTTAATGAACAATGTTGTTTTCTTATGCCAAACCACAACAGATCAAATATTTGTTTTCCCTGTAGAAAACACAGGGTCTCTAATCTTGAAGGATCAGTGTCCTTATTAAAAAAGTCAAAACAAAAACCTGACAACCGTTTAAAAAATGAAATATCTACTTGATTAGGTAATTTAGAAACACACAATACTTTCTTCTACTGCCAAAAATTTTGCCTTGTAGATTTGTCCAAGTCAAATCAACACTTTCCATGTGTATTTACTGTGCAGGGAGAAAATTATGATATAACAGAAGATGGTGAATCATTTTGGCCGGAGAAACATGCCATCATGTTTCCTTCCCTGAAGTGAGTGAGGTTATTAGGTGTTGAGACAGAAATTTATGCTTTCTACTTCCCTAATTTTATTATTTATAAAATGCCAAAGTTGTATCTTTTACTTTGTAAGAATGGTAAGATTGTTAGTGACAAACACTATACAGACAGGAGAGAAAAAAAAAGGATAAATGCCCCTCCTACATATCCATCTTTCTTTCTTGATAACAAAGATGGTATCGCTTAGTTTCACAAAACAAACAAATAAAAAGCCAAAACCCAGGCAAAATCTATCAAAATAGATCCTTGTCTGAATGCATCAAGTCCATGCTGGTATGGAAGTTTACAATTACATATGTGTTCAATTAACTCTTTTCAATATTTCTTTGTGAGTAACCCAAGTAAAAAATGTGCAAAGACCAAAAATTTAGCCAAACTGAATTTCAGTTACTCAATTACTCAGTAATCATAACCAAATCAGCTACAGATGCTAAAAACCCCTCTAGTTTTGTCCACATTCCTATCATGCAAATCAATCCAAAAAGACCGAGCACTTTGTCTCCCATTCAAAGCCCTTGCAACTAATATTACTGTGATAACACCAAAGCAAACCAGGGTCTACTTTATCCCAAACATCCTTATTCTTTGTAACCCTGCAGTGTGTCACCCTCTTCGTTCTCCGCTGCTCCCCACTATTACTGCATAGTCTAATTATTGTTTGGGTTTGGTTTTTTTAATGCACAACATTAGAACACCTGAAAAACCTGTCTTGTGGCAATACAGATGATCACTATTTTATATCTAATTTTCTGAATAATTGTAACTAGAGAGTAAAACTGAATCCTAACTGAATAACCCCCCCATCATTTGCAATAGGAAAAGAACAAAACCATACTGCAACCACCTGGCACTTCTCAAATCCACAGAAGATGGAAGTAAAAAAGAGAATTCTTCCCACATGAGATTTCTGATGATTTTAGTGAGTGGCTGGGGGCCTGAACAAACCTTGACATTTTGATACTATTCCCAATCACAAAACACGGTTCAAAAATACTAAACCATTACTCAGAGTTTACTGTCTCACCTACTCTTAAAAATGCCTGACTTTTTTGTTTGGAGGGGGTTTTTTTTTAGCAGTGTCTAACTTAAACACGCCTTGCTCATGTATGTTTTTATCTCCATCAGACATATGTCCCATCTGAGGAAAATCCTGTCACCCCTGAATAGCCTAGAGAACTATGCAGAAAGGAGAGATTCCTGTTACTGAGATCATACAACAAAGGTAATAAGTGAAGTTGTTTCTCATGGAGCACAAGGGGTGCAGAGAGAAGATCTCAAAGAGGAAAACATAAGTGCAGAGATTAGTTAACACTGCGAAGAACACAACCAACACTGGCCTTGTGTTGACGGCTGCAGTGAAGCCTTGTGAAGGCAGAAGTGGAACTGCAGAAATCCCCTCTAGCTGTTCAGAAGAGAAAGATGTAATATTAAGATAATTTTGAGTAATTTATTTTATTTTACTGACAAAATAAAGAGTTTATGTTTTTATAAATCAGGTAAATGTTCTGTAAATGCACTGCCCTAACAGTTCACTGCTGCAGAATTAGGCAGCAAAACTCCCTGTTCAGCACAGTGTGTGAAACAAGCCACAAAAAAAGGTTGCATGGGGTAAAAAGGGAAATTCATCTGTGCTGCTGAGCAGCAGTTCAACGGGGACAGACTTCTTAAAGTATCTACTGACTCAGCATGCAGGTTCCCAAATTTATGCCTGTAGAGCATAAACTTACTTTTGATTCATGAAATAAAAGCCTTTTCATAGAGTAAATATTTAAATACTCTTTTGAAAGTTGACCCATGTTCTTCTAGTGGTCAAAGGAAACGTCAATGTTATTAAAGAATTAGTAATTAGAATCTTTTGAATTTTGGCATTAAAATCCATGTTACCTTTAGTTTCTTGTAATATCTACTTGGATATGCAATGATTGATCTGGTTTTCGCTGGTAACCATGGGATGGAATTATCCCCCGACATGTTGGCAGAGGTAGTAGAGGCAGAGGAGCTGCATGTGTACTACCTGAAGTGTCTTAACTGGCTGTTCTTAGTCATGCATCTCAGAACATGCACACTCAGAAGTAAGTTCAAGAAATACACACTACTGCTACTATTGAAATACCCTTGAATTTATCTAAAGCAAAGCCAGACACCAGCAGTATTTTGTGCAATAATGTGAAGCTTCAGTTGTATCGTTCCAATCAATAAAAGGAAATAGATGCTAAGAGTTATCAGCTTGTTGCTTCCAATGTAGACATAAAACTGATGCTGTGTGATGGCTGTTAACTGAGAAACTCAACTACACTTCTGCCAATGAGTTTTTAAAATACAAGGCAACTGCTACATGTATCTGATGCAATGATTTCTATTTTGAACAATTTATAGGCTAGACTATGTTCTAGGACTGTGTGACCCTTAACCTAAGTGATAATTTGTCACACAGGAAATAGCTGCCATTTCTGTGTATTTTGAAGGCTTCCTTAATAGAGCTTTACTCATCCACAATTAAGGCCAGGCTGAAATAAAGTTCCAAATATTTGATTTGAAAAAGTGATTTTTAAATTTTTGTTTTAGCTGACTGAATACTGTAACAGGAGACCAGTTAATACTCACATGGTGATTGTGAAGTGCAAAAGAAGTTACTACTTGTATTGTGGCAGTGAAAGCGTAACAGAAATTGTGTAAAACTACAGTCTTACAGTTGGGGGACATACAGGGATGCACACAAAATTGTGCAAAGATGAGACTTCAAAATAATCCAAGACTCTCCTTTATTTTTATCAATTATAACGTGTAAGTAGCTTGTAATCAGCATACTTCAGGAAAAATATTTTGGTATGACATTTTTTACATGAAGATACACTGGGGAATTCTATCACAACAAACAGATGAAGATAGAACAACATGAAATAAGATACCTTTTTTAAATTATTGGCAAAAATCCGTAACTGAGTTTGCTAGGAATGGGAAGAAACAAATAAAATACCATTTTGGAGGCAGAAATAAGTGAGAATGACAACTTTTCAATATAGCCAAAGACTGAAATATTTACTGAATTAAAAATGTTGGACTGAAGTTCAACAAGCACTGGCAACACATTAAAGAACACAGGAAAAAAAACCCAAACCAAACCACCATCACCAAGAGCAAGCAATTGGCTTGCTTTCGTATTGTCTAGAGAAAGACCTACACAAAATAACTAAGACCTAAGAGTGCCATGGGAACAAATACTCTACACAGTAAAACCCCCTGAAAACAGACACAACACTACTGTAAATTTTGAGACTCTAATTTCAACTCTGGTGACATCAAACTTTCCCTCCTGAATCTTCCAGGAAGAAAAACTACCCTGATGGACTCGCATTTGTAGTATGTGCAACAGAGAAGGCTGAACTTGACTGTGACTGATAAATAAATTACAAAGTCCTTCTCTATGAATTAACATGAGTGTAAGTAACTCAACTGAACTCAGAAATCAAAGGGTGAGTACATTCGCAGATAAAGCAGAAGATAAGTCAACTGTATATTCTTTTCTATTATAGACACAAGAAGAGAGGAAGATGATGCAGTTCAAGGAATAAATAAAAAAAAAGAGAGGGAAAAAAATTCCTTTTCAGCTTTTTAAAATACAAGCCCATCCAGCACTTGATGACCATGAGAAATTGCCCTGCTGCCATTATGAATGGCCTCACACTGTCAGCAATCTTTCAGTTCAGTATGAGGATGGAGTATGAGGTGAATATCAATCAGGTTGAATTAACTTTCTAACGGTCAGAGGTTAATTTTTAGCATGCATATGAGACTAGCAGGTTTTACCTGGATGGTATTTTGCATTACACTTCAAGGAACATCAGAAAACAACCAACAGCAGATGGGTGCCTCTTAAGTTCGTGGTGTTTTCCAGACATTTCCCATGTTCTTTTTGCAAAGGCTTCATTACGATTTGTACATCTGAATCCCCACCGCCTCCTATTTTGTGTTTCCAAATCCTAATGAAAAAGCTAGCAATGTTTTTTTCCTTTTTTATTTGTTAGAGTGGTGCACAGGGAATTGTTCATGCATGTGTGTTCCTACACATCATGCAAACATTCAAAGTGTATAATGCTTTATAATTTTAATGAATTAAATAATCCTTAAAGCTATCCTAAAAGTTATTTTTTTCATTTATTAAACATGGTCTTCTATGATACCAAGAAAGGAACTAGCAAATTACTTTGCATGTAAATATATAGAATTTTGAAGCTGACATATGAAAGGTAAACAGAAAGAAAGCCGATATGACCAGTGGAAACGTATAAATACCCTAGATTTGATTTTTTTGATGCATATAGTTTTATTTATTTTTACTTCAGTTGTACTAAGTGTTAGTACATATGACATACTGCCTCAAGTTTTTGTTTAATATAACAGTAGTTATTTTAGCTATTTCCTCTGCCATCTTTTACTATTTTCTTTAAATTATGCAATAAAACTTCTTAAATAGTTTTATATTTTTAAAGGAAGAATACAGAAAGTATGAAATATATAGAAAATTGAAATACAGGAAACTATCCTGCAAGTTCCTCAATATTAGTTTACTATATATTGTAGGATAAAACAAGCCAAATTTGAAAATTACAATATCCTGACAAAGATATAAATTAACTATGTGCTTGTGAACAGCTTCATCCATCTTGTAACATAGGCACCCTTGGGACAAAATGAAGCAAGTAATATATGATATTAGAACCCAGGAGTTGACTTTTTCAATTAATTTTGCAGATGCAATTTTAGTCACAGGAATTTTGATCTGTAATACAAATACCATTGTGACTAACTGCAACATGGTCAGTTTTAAGGGCCTTCCAAAGGCGTCTTCTTTCAGAAAAGCAATTCTTTTTAAGGTTGTATTAACTTTGAGACACTCAGTGCAGAGACGTGCAAGATTATCAAAGCATACAGCATATTAACATACCAACACCTCTACACTTGTCTATGAATGTACACAATACTTCCATATACAACTACATAAACAGAAGGTTACTGCAATTTTTTTACTTCAGTTCTGCTTCACAGCTGGGAAAGTCATTGTTGTGAGACCAACAAGGCCAATAAAAGACCGTGAACAAGAAACAAGAATTCCTGAATGGCATAGCAACGATCTAAAGGTAAGAACACTGAATACATCACCACAGCCTCTTCAACCAGTGTCTGACTTAAACTGTCTGTCTTTCTGCCAAAACAACAGAACCTAGATCTCAGGTATCACTGTTACAGCAGCTTCTGGCAAGATTGTTTAGTGCACAAAAAACTGAAATTTGGGTTCCTTTGAGATCTCTGCTGAACTTACTGATGAGTGAAAACCAGGGAAGATCTAAACATGTTTGTATATATTGTGTGCATCCTGCAATATTGCACTAAGACATTATTAAGATTTTGAAGTGGAACTCTAACAGAACAATACCTAAATACTCAAAACTTCATGTTCTTGTACTAATTGTTCTAGAACGTTATTCCAAAGATATTAAGAGATGATGTATCCTCAGAACAATTTCAGGCTAGAAACCCAGTACAGACAGAAGAATTATTCCTCTTCTTATATTACTGCTGAAGCAAATGACACAGTAAGTAAGGAATGATTTTGGTAAGTCCCAGGGAATGCATTTTCCATTAGTTTTGAAAGTGTAACCTTTAAATTCAATAAAAAAAGTCTTCATGCTCCACATGCATGAATGGAAAAAATAAGAACTCAAGTAGCCAAAAAAAATCCTACTTATTTCCCATGGCTTTTAACCAAAGGCTTTATGGTTTACTGCATAAAATGTCTTTCAGAGTTACTAAGTTGAAATCTTGATAGTACACATTAATTATATCATTTTTATTTCCTTTTAATTCAATATCAGACTACTGGCTTTAAAACAGTTCTCTTTCATCCCAGGAACACCAAGCATTTAATAAAATAAACGAAAAAAAGGCCACACATTCAAACAGCTCTTGCTGAATAAGCCAAATACTAGTTGAGATTTAATAAAGAAATAAAGGACAGGAAATAATTCAGAAAAAGCTACAGATAAGTCATAGGTTTCTACTATTAATTTCTAAATATTTTGTTGGGAATACAGACACCCTGTCTATGGTAAATCTGCCTACTGGTCAAAGTAGTATTTCTGTGTTCCCCAGGGGTTAAAATCACAGGCTTTTTAGATTTTCAATTTATGTAGACAGAATAGCACAACTAAACCATGATTTATACCAGTTGATGATCTACCCTTTACAAAATCTCATACACAGAGTAATCATTCTAAGAGCTATTCCTTTTTCTCTTAGCAGGTAGAAGATGGCTGAAATGCAAAGTTACTTCCCCCCTCCCTCCAACAGGTACTACCAGGGTTTTTTTTCATACAGGAATTGATATGGTGGTAACTTCAAAGAGAAAATACATAATTCATATAATCAGAGGGGAAAAAAAAAAGCCAGATCCTTAACTGAGACAAGTTTTGAATTATCACAGCTATTACAAAGACAGTCAAAGTTTTCTCAAGTCTCTTGGTACTACTTCAATGATCTGCAAAGCCTGCATAGGTGCCTTCCTCATCTCTCCAACTGGGAGCTGCATTGGAGGGATAAGGGCAGCTTTATAGATTCATGTGCACTACTACAAGAGAGGGATGGGGAACCTTTTGACAAGGAAGAACCCCCGTAGTACAAAGCCTTAACTGGTGTTTTTCAAAACATTTGTGTTTCCCTTTTGCTTCCAGTTCCAAATAGTTAAACATATGGGTTTGAAGTAGCTATAATAACGGTGTTACAAGCTGCCAGTACCACTCTATTAGTACGGTACTGTCCTTAAGCTATGTAAGGCTAATAGGAGGCTTACCTCCTAGTAAGGCTAATAAATTTGGCTAAGTGGTCAAGTTGTGACTCATCTTATGCCAGAATGGATAGAGAGGGTCTGTACAGTTCAGTGACATTTTATCTAGCTAGTTCAAAGTGCTGCTTTGACAAAAAACAACCCACAAGTCACAACAAAAAGCCAATGCACAACCTAGTTAACAAGACCAGTCCACTTGTTTTCTTATTAGCAGACTAGTCTTGTTAGTGAGTTATGAAGGCCCACTAAAAAGAAATAAATGCTTATTTGTTTAAGCAACTATAGAAAGCATACATGCACAGAATAAAGACAAAACTACTACTTCAATAATGTTTTGAACAAAATGCATACCTGCAGGTGTGATCATCACTTACACTTGCAATTTCTTGACCTTCTTTGGGAGCAAACACCAGATCATTAATGTAACCCGAGTGGCCATCAAATGTCTGTCAACCAGAAGAAAACCCAAAAACTTTTACCTTACCATCAGTCCACAATGTATTTCATAGACACAGTAAAGTAAAGATCTGAGTGTTAAGGTTAAGCTGTCATTTTCTATGGAAGATAAAAAGAAAAGTATTTATCAGTAACCGGAGTTCTTTGAATTATCTAATTCAGGTGTAGATTCATACTGTAAGTGAAAAGACATTCTCCCCCCCTGCCCCATTCCATGTAGTTACCACAGGTCAGCTTGATGCTCTTGCTTGAAAGATATTAGCCAATCACACCAGAACTTTTTATCTTCCTCTCAACCACCGAATTTTGAAGATAGTAGATAATGAATCTCAGAAAGAAGAGAATGAGCAGAAAGTGAATCTGTTTGTGATACTAAAGAACTCTGATTACTGGTAAGCAACTCTAAATGAAGTATCTCTGAATAATAGTTTTCACTAGGGGTTCCTGCAAGCAGCAAGATTTTTTTCCCTGAAGAAGCAATAAACCAGCCACTTGTCCATTATATGCCCTTTTCCAAGCAGTTAGTACACAAACGGCCTACAAAATGTATGTCCAACGAAGATGCTGACCAAAAGGCTACCTTTAGACAAATCTGAAAAACTCTCAGTGAAAGACGATGAAACAGAAGACAATGCACCCTGAAGCCTTTAAGAAAACCAACAGTGAGGAACAGTACACCCAGAACTAAGCAAGCTATATGACACTTGGCGATTAAGCACAATTTCTGTTAAGTATTTGAGAAGACAGAGTGCTCTGTTGTGAATATACCGTTGTGCTGAAGAAAGAACACTGAATATAGTGTCAACTCTTCTTTGACTGTGAATTAATGGATCACACATTCTCAATAGGATATGAGCACTCCTGGTATAAAGGACACAAACTGTCACTCAAAACCAAACATTTACAGTTGTAGAAAGCATGTACTAGTTTCAGTGGGAACCTTGTCACCGTGTAATGTTTCTCACCTGAAGCTTCCTAATCATGACATTTTTATTTTTAGCACCGAGAATAATTTATCTATAACAAAACTCAACTCAGCAGGATAGCTTTTCAGAATAAAGGGAAAATCCCAGTTTTCGTAACAAATTAAGTTAGATAATATTTCAAAGGCTTTTGGCTATCTTGACCATAATATCAAGACACCTTTTCCCCTCAGTTCTCTTAAGTATTTTGTACTTACCTGCAGACATCAATAATCTTTCGAAGCTTACAGTACCCTCAAAAACCTAAGTGAAAGTACTTGCACACATTTAGCATTAAGCAAGTAAGCAAAATTAACCTCATTTAGGGTCTAATCAAAGTTTAAATTACATTCATTCACATGGAGGCTAGGAAAGAATAAATCATCTCTGGTCTCACTAGAAAATCTGTAGTTAGTTAAAGTATCAGTTTGCTCCATCTGAGGATTTATATCTATTTTCTCTCTTAAACTACATCCATGATCTTTTTGACAGAAATCTCATGTAAAATTTTAAGTCTGACAAATATCCACGTGTAGATGTTGTATCTGTTATTGTTCCATCCTGCCCAGCCCCGCTGATTAAGGCTCAAAGCTGCTCTTGTTTTGCCCAGCAAGGTATCATAAAAAAGAGACGAAAATATCCTCTGAATAATAGCATGACATAGTGAGATTGCAGAAGAAAACAAGGTTGAATAAAAACAACCAGTTCCACAGTTTTCTGAAAGGAAAACACACTATCTGTTCTTTAAGTGTAGCTATTCTGAAGAACAAATGCAGAACTGATTAAAAAAAACCCAAAACAACAACCCCCCAAGCATGCACAATAACTAAATCTCCCTCTCTAAACTTTTATGAATGCCTCATCAATTTAATACAGAAACATTTTCAGCAGCCAAGTTAATTTTTTCCAATAGCTCATAATTTTATTAAAACCTAGTGGATTCTATTAGAACTAATACATCCTCAGATGATGCTAAACTATTTAGACAGAAATGCCAAGTCTTTTGAAAATTTTTAGCATTCTGATTTCAAATATCCTGCCTCATTTTCCTTCCACAGTTCTGATGAAATATGCTTTTTATTAAACAAAATTTGAAGCAGGAGGAGGAAGCCACAATTCATTTCCAAATGAAAACCTCAAAAGAAGAAAAAGATTTCATGAAGATCCATCAGTCATATTTTACCTTTTGTTTGTTGTTCTGGGCTTGATCCAACCCATAAATTTTGGATTAGTTCTGTTGACAAAGTAATGGAAAACTCGGTATGCTTCAAGTTCCTTGTTGATAATTACATCAAGACAGTTTTTCCACTGGGAAAACAGACTAAGATTACCCTGTCTATCCCTCCAGAAGCAACACATACTAACTGTTTACTATAAAAGACAAAATGTTCAGAGATTACATTTTGACTGTAATCACATAATTCCTTGAGCTTTGTTTGCACATTTTGTACCTCTCCTGAAAATCCCATGTGTAAAGTGTGCACCATACAATGGATCAAAGTCTTGACTGTGTTCTTTTCGAGTTCAACCGTAGGTTTTTCTGAGGTATCAATTGACTGTTACTAAGAAACCACTGTATCAAACTTTATTGAAAGCCAGCTCAGCATAGCTCACTTGTGAACATCTGAGATTCTGCAAATACTTCAAATCAGAATTATGTGTTACTTTTCCACATTCTTCTTTTTCACTAATAAGTTCCTCACTATTAGGTAAATACATGCATTTCTAGCTGTTTTCTGATTATTTTCAACATTAGAACAAGCCTACCCCAGAAGCAACACGGATTTTTACTTTTTCCTCAGCACATCCTTGATAAAGTTCTTAAACTGTTAATTCCAGTGATGGAGCTGGCATAAAGCTAATAGCCTGGCTGCTAAATGCAAGCAAACACTTCCCATTTGTATTGCATAAGCAACAAATGATCTTGAGTCATCTGTAGTGTCAAAAATGAAGAAGCATTTATGACATCCTCAGCTGACAAAAATAAAATTTTATGATCCTTCTGTCTACATTGGACACCAAGGAGCTTATTTGTATCAATTGGAGTTGAATAATTAAGATACTGTAATTGCTTTTTTCCAAATTAACTTCTATACTCCTACTACTTACAGCTGTGCTGTTCAGCCTAAATGCTACATTCTAGTGTCCAAAAACTGTTGTATTAATACTGTGTGATCTCTATACTCACTCCCTCTCATAAAAAATTATTCTAATGAGTTATGCAATGAACATATTTTTTGAGAAGTTTATAACTGCAAGTCAGAGCATTTAGTGTTGAAAGCAGTCCTAAGGGTAGATGAATCAGTTCTCCAATGGACCTTTTTGTATGAAAAATAATTGCTATCTTAATAGAAATGTAAATGTGGCATTTCCAATTTATTTCTAGGCATCCAGTCAAAACTACTGTGCAATAAATTCCCCTAAATTAGAAGTGCCTGTTTTAAAGTGTCATTTGTGTTGGTCAGATACCAGAAAAAAAAATATCTTGTCAGATTTGGAAAACAATAATCCATCACAGAAACTCTGTTCTGAAAAAAATGCACACAGCAGACCGCACCGCCCAGTTGCCCCCTCTGCTCCTCTGGTTGTAATATGCATCAATAATAAACTAGAAAAGAACAATCTCATTGGGTATATACAAAATTATTGTTATTTTAAAAGTGTGTTTTTTGTAAACTCATTCTAATTCAGCAATAAGCAGCCTATTAGAATTCTTCATTAGAATAAACTTGCTCACTTGAACCCAGATATTAAAAGTTTAAGCTGACGAATTATCAGAATTGTGTCTGTGTGAAGTTATAATACTGATTATTGCTGTGGAGCAAGACAGCAGATCCCTCTGGTAATTTCCAGTATGGAGCCTGGGCTGTATCCTACATCTCTGTGGAGAGTCTGAAAGCTGGTGCACACATGAAGTCTACCCTAAAAGGTATAGAAAAGTACCTCTTGCTAAGGACCAGATGATGTAGGGAGAGGAAGAGTCATGAAAGTTATGAACTATCACAGCTGTCACAATTTTTGGTAAAAATACATAAAATTGTTGATCATTCATTAATCCCCCCTCCAAGTAATTGACAGCTTTCGTATTTATTAAACACGTGAGAAAATCCCCACTCATACATGGCTTGAACCTGTGTCCACTGAAGTGAATTCTCACTGATTTCAGGTGACAATCCATCAAGTCCCTCGTTAGTCAAAAATAAATTTTAAAAACCAGGTTCATTCCTATGTTTAATTATTTCCACTTACTAACCACCCATCATCTACACTGTTAATGATTTTATCCATTCTGTTTCTACTGTATGCTTACAAACAGTTCTATAAATTTCTCAAATTGCAACAGGCATACATAATTAATATGCAATTTTAAATTCTGCTAAAAAGTTAATTCACAACATTAAAGCTTGTTGTCTGCAGTATCATAAAAACGGCATATATTATCAATGTAACTATAATAAGGAATCACAGACATCAACTCATAAGCAAACAGCATTAAGAACTTTTAGAAATATTTTGCCAGAGTGCCACCAAAGTTGATTGCAACTATGTCAGTTATCCCACCGCCAGGGTGACACAGCCATGTAAGATGACCAAAGGCAAAAGAAGGAAATTAAGGGTATATGCATGTACTAAGAAACATAGAAATATTTTCTTTGAAGAAAAGATGTTCTGATTTTAGTAGCATCCATCATTACTTCTTATGCCATGCTGTTTTTCACTCCATTATCAGTATGGCCACATAAGTGAAATCTGCAATCCACTTATTTTCTGTATGTTAAGTATCAGTTTTACTAATACAAATTACCAAACCATAAATAAAAGTCTATTATTTTCTCACCAGTCTATTATTTGCTCACCAAAAGAGGCATTATCACATTCCCAAGCACTAAAAAAGAAGGAATCCTCTTCCCCCCCATTTTTAGTCTTTATTAGTGTTCCTTATTTTTGCTGAGACCTCAAAAAACCAAATTCAAACTGGTTAGCACAAACATCTAATAGTACTTTTTGTACTGAGACACTGTTTTGAAGGCAGAATTTAGATGAACACATACACATCCAAATGACAGTTGTCATGTCTTGCACACAAAAGATATCTCTAGGAAAATCATTAGACCTGAGTTCTTTTGTAAATTGGTTTTAAACCAGCACTGTCTACACTGAAAGAGGAAGTGAAATTGTATTTGAAGTAGACATTTCCTATATTTCTATCTTAGAAATGAACTACTGACAGGCTATGGGCAAGTTTAGTGAACCTGCCTGCAGTTACGCAGTAAATTCGGTGTTCTTTCTTTAAATTTTCTACCATTTGAAAGAGCTGAATTGCAACTTCCAGTTCCCCATGAAACAGAAGTCACTAAACTTGATTTTCCAATAAAAAATAGCACATAAAACTTGTACAGGCCTTTATATGAAGGAACCTATCATGTAGCTGATAATTATGGTTATTCCCACTTGAAAGACAGAAAAGTGTATATACAGACAATGATTTTCCCTAGAGCTGATGGATACAGGATCTGTCACAGTTCAGTATTCTCTCTGATGGAGTACATTAAGCAAAACGGGGCGGAAGGGCAATTAGATTAGACTTCACTAACGACTATTTTTTTAAAAAAATCAGCTTAGCTGCACTTACCTTAAATTCATTCCTGTCCTGTAGGTCTGAAGTAAACAGCCTTAACTTCCTATCAGAAGCCGCAGTACAAAACCTACACTCAACAGACAAAGAAAAGCCTTTCAATAGATAAACTCTGCAGCAGTTAGCTCACTTTTTACCAGTTTCCTTTCAGTTTAAACCTGCAAAGGGGCATACAAAGGAAAACGCAGATTTTGAAAAAAACCTAAAAGCTTCCATCTTAACTTTTCTTCTTTGGCAACAAGCAGCATTACAATTGGAATTTACCTATAAAATAGCGCATATGAAGCACCAGGAATACTTTTTCATGGGAAGAAATGCAAAACATTTCACAAATCTAAATATGAATCAACTATGAATTACCTAAAATATCTCTCAAAACTGCCATTGAAATTTCCCTTATAAGAAGTAGCAGAGCACAAAAAAACCCCCTCACTATCACTGCTTTAAAATACTGAAACATAAATTTATGAACCAATTTTTAAGATATTGTAAACAAAAGACTGTACAAAAAATGCAGCAGTAAGCAACCATCATAATTTTGAAGAAAAGCTATTGAGAACATATTAGTTATTAAATGCATATACTTAACTATTTTTCTAATTTTGCAACTGAGCAGGTCTCACAAATAGCATCTGAGCTGCTGCTGAACACAGCTCATGCTATGCAAACCATTACAAATAGCTTTAAAATGCAGGCCATTACAATAGTGTCATCCATAGTAAAGGTCTTAAAATAGTTTCTTCTTCACAGATGTACAAAGACAAAACTAACTACATTTTAGGTCTATTTAAATAATGAGTAAGCAAAAAAATATGGCTGCTGATTCACTGGGGGGAGGTGCAAGGGGCACAAGCAGTAGAACAATACCCACCCACCTCATCCCTGGCCCCTCCCCCCCCCCCAAAAGAGATAACACTAAGAATGAAAATGTTGTTCTACAGAAGTGTTTAGAGACTTCATCAGTGATTTTAAAGAGTTGGATCTTACCCCCCAAGGTTTAAAATTAGTCTAATGTTAAGGAATTAGGGAAAACAGAAAAAAGAGAGGAGGATTCATTGTACTCATTTCTTCTAAATACCTTATCTGGGGAGGTAAAGCATCGAGTCTAGTTTCTGGACTCCATGCTATGGCATCAACTCGGATTCCGTGATGAAATGTTCTCAGTGTCTCATACTGCATGCCTTCCACTTCCGCATCCTCCTCCTATAGAAATACTGCAGTTAGCTAACCCAGAAGAACATCCTGATGACTTCTAGCAATTCACATTGATATGAAATCGAAAGGCTTTCCATGTTACACGTATCTGGGATCTATTTACACTGTCACAGCCTCGGAGTGAAAACCTGGAACAAAGAGTTAACTTGAAATACGTTAAGTACTTAAAAAATACATGAAATGACTGCAGTCTCAAAGCAGGGGCTAATGCAGAGGTCAGAGCTGAGCTACAAGGATGCTGATCCCATTCTTTGCACAAGTAGTATCTTCAAAGATATAACTAAAGCCACTTATAACATCAGTAAGCACTCACTGCATTGAGAAGAAACAACAGGAAAAGCAAGCATGTCATTTAAGCTGTCTTCTCCCTAAATTGCTTTCACACTTCGGAAAAACAATAGCACAACCAGCGCAACATTCTTCAAACAGCAGGAGCTACAAAAGATACCTGCTCTCATCCACCATGACCAAAATGACTTAATTTGTCTTTTCTTCCTAGAGGTGAGCACACTGGATGGTTGGAAAGATGAAGCCGGTTGGGGTCTCAACTGGTCAGCCTCTAAAAAGATCTAACAGAACAACTCAAGGGATATTTCTGCAAAATTTTCTCTATGTCACAATTCTGCTTTGAGGTAAAGAACCTCTCTGTACGCCCTCTGCATAATAAAGAGCCTAAGAAGAACCTAGCTGAGAAAGCATGAAGGTACCCAGTTTTCAATGCTTCCTGAAGCAAGGATCAAGAATAGCATTTTCTTGCCCTACTCTGAAATACTCAATGACTCTACATGTGTAAGGGAAGATACAAACAGAAAAACTACCTTGTTCCAGTGGTTGCCAAAATTTTAATTAGTTTCTTTTCAAGACCTATACCAGGAACAAGATAGAGGGCAATACAGAGGACAGTAGTTTTTTATGGTTAGTATGAGGCACTTTTCAGAGAATTTCCAACAGTAAGACTTTGGGGAATAATATTAATGATAAAATAATCTGTTATGCTGTTATTAATTTTAGATAAATTATAAAAATAATACTGTATAATAGACATGTAAGTTGAAGAAAAATTCTGAAGATAACTGTTGTCTCCAATTGATTTTCAAGCATTTAGGCAACCCCCAAATTCAAAAAAGTCTTATACAGTACAAAAATATACAGTACAAATTACCTTAAATTTGAAAAGCTTTCCTAACATGATGACTCTAAATAATTTCAAAGAAAAGATATTTTATGGTTTCTGTTTGTGAGAGACATCCAGTAAAAACATCTGAGAAAGCAAAATTAAAAAGGTAATTTCTACAGTCCTTCCTTAGAAGAAATACCTATAAAATGAAGACACACATTTTAGTTGTAAAGCAGTTGTAAACTGCTATTTTGCAGGCTAGCTCAAAGCTTTTGAAGATAATTTAATCTAAATAGGAAACATACTTAAAATACAGCTGTACAAAAAAGGATCTAATTATCCAGCTGCCCAGTGATGATAAAGAACAATGTTCAGCAAATATTAACTCACATATTTGTGCAACATGTTGTGCACTTAAGTTCTCAGTTAGCTGTCACCAATATTAGAAAGAGATACTCAAATGTGATTAGTCCTCCAGTAGACAACTCCTCTTTTCTTTGCACTTTATTCAGGGAACACAGAGATACGATGAGAGGTAATGGTTTTAAATTAAAAGAGACAAATTAAGCTTAGATTAGGTATTTGGAAGAAATTCTCTTCCCTGTGAGAAGGCCCTGGCACAGGCTGCACAGAGAAGCTGTGGCTGCCCCCTCCCTGGCAGTGTTCAAGGCCAGGCTGGATGGTGCTTTGAGCAACCTCATTTAGTATAGGGTGTCCCTGCCCACGGCAGGGGGGATGGAACTAGATGATCCCTTCTAACCCAAACCACTCTGTGATTCTATTCAATACCAACTTTATACGAGCAGGATGTTTATTTTTTTATATATATATGCACACACTTTTACTTTCTTGAAGAATAAATATCCCAAATATATCTTGCTAACGTAATCAACAACTAAAACCTTCTCATTATTATATGTGGAGAAAACAGGAAAGCGACCAGGGTCTTTGAGCAGTAATGGTGCTGGCAAAATAAGTTTCAGGAAGCAACTAATAAAATCAACAGGAACACAAACTAACCTGAAATCTGCATGTCCCAACAACTACGTAATTATTGCTACCGTATGCAATGAGGGAACACGTATCTCCACAATCAAATGGATTGAATTTTACCACATGCACATAATCTTCACAATCCACAGTGTAAGCAGAGTTTCTAGTAGAATCTTGCTTCATTTTCAGTGGACTTAGTCAAGGTATCACAGAAGGGGTGTCTTCTCCAGATTAAAGTCTACATTCCTACACAGAGTTTCAAAAAGCGTGCATTATTCATTTGCATGAAAAAAA
This sequence comes from Gallinula chloropus, assembly GCF_964237585.1. NCBI lineage: Eukaryota > Metazoa > Chordata > Aves > Gruiformes > Rallidae > Gallinula > Gallinula chloropus. The sequence continues at coordinate 24,558,688 of NC_140085.1, read as the reverse complement.
AAAACATGTAGAAGTTATTTGTGGCCCTACAAAACCAATTCTCCCATAATGTATTTAAGAACACAAGAGCTTTATTTAAGCTCATTAGTTTTAGATGTACCATGTAGTTTCATCAATCGAGATTAACTAACATACATTCAAAACTGTCTCTACAGACTTCAGCAATAACTGCAGATTTTGTGCTACTGCTGGCAACCCAAGACAAAAAAAAATTAGTAACTGTACATACCAGGAATTTTCAACCAAATGCCAAGAAATTATACATTACTACTTTCAAATCCTCTCGTGTAGTGCTCTGTCTAACTAAAGTTAGTTAACCAAGGCTGCAGAACTGACACGCATATCTGAACATGGCTTCATGACTTAAGAAGCCACCTCAACTGCTAAGTCTCTTTATCTCTGTGTACCAAAGAAATTGTGCTTTCCTGCTTTCAACCAGTTTTCATGTACATCAGGATCCTGTGCTAGAACACAAGGTATTTCAGAGTCACTCCTTTTCATCCCAGTACAGATTGGACACTAGTTTAAGCCTTTTTTGGCAAATTTGACCTTTAATTACACACCACGTGGAAAAACAGCTTTAAATTTCGAGACCTTTGACAGATTTTCCGGTGTTAAGGATCTGAAGGTCTCAGCATCCAAGTCTGGGTATTTTGCTTGGGAGCCACCCAGGTTTGACACAGGCATCACTTAGACACAAAGAGGCTCTCCGTGACTGCAATGTTTATTTATTAATTAATACAACAAACCACCACACTAGCATAAATACTTCAGCCATACAGCTTGCATGGCTACACTCCTAAACCCAAATGCAAATTGTATCTGTATCCGTAGTGTTGTTCCTTACAGCTTCCCAGCAGCACAGGCCACCAGGATAGCTTTCAGTGAAAATACCAACAACGCTATTAGCTTCATTCCTTTAGGAACCGAGCCACGTCGGTGCCCATTACCTTCCCCCCCCACCCCTCCCCAACCTCCCACTTCTGCTCTTCAGGGCCCAGCTGCTACTCCGAGCGAGGCTGCCAGAGATCCCCTTGCACTACCGGTCCTCAGGCGATAGCAAGGGCCGGGGCTCATCCGCGCAGCAGCTAGGCCAGTCCAGCTCCTGAGCCTGACCGGGCGAAGCTCCAAGTTTCCCCCCACCCCAAGTCGAGACGAGACACCCTCCATCCCGCCAGCCTCTCCCGCACCTCACCCACCGTTACTTCCTCTCCCGCCAAGAGCTGGCAGCACCTCCCACCCCAGGACCTGCAACCCTCTCCTTCCGGGTCAGGAGCTCCCCCTCTCTCATTGGGCGGCTGCGGAGGATTTAAATTTAAACCGCTGCCCTAGCCGCTCATCATGCGGGTGGTCCTGGCCTGGTAGAGAAGTGCGAGAGCTTCAGACAGGTTATAAAGGTTGTGGTCCGCCTCCTGCGGCAGAGGTGGGGTTGTTGCAGCCTCGCGTTGTGCCTGGGGTAGGGGGACCCTGAAGCGGTTGCGGGCGGGAGTTCTGAGTTGGGGGGGCGGGGAGGGCTGGAGCGCGACGGCAGTGGCAAGGTCGGCTTTCAGGGCGTTAGGATTTAGACCGTGTCTGGCAGGCTTTGGGACTCTTCCCTGCGCGCTCGTTTCGAGTGACAGGTCTTGTCCCTTGGGAGCACCTCGGAATAGGAGGAGAAATAGAAATGCCTCTGGAGAGAGCTCTGTCAGTTCCCACGCTGACTCGCGTCTGCCCACTTCATCCTCTGCGATCAACGTACCTCACCCACATAAATGTAAAATAAAGTGGGTTGCCCTCGCTGAGCACCTTGGGGAGTAATTAATTGCATCTGCTGTTACAATCTTGCTTGTTACCTGATGTCTCCTGTTTTCCTTGCCCTTCCCCCACTTGTGTTAATCTCAGGAACAAGCCCTGCTGTGGATTGTGCTTTAGCCAGGTGCAATACGGGGGAAGATATTTTTGTTTGTTCTGAAAATATGTGGAATGGTATCAGTGTTGCTCTTGTGCTAGTGTTAGGAAACTGTGTTTCAGAAAAGAACAAGCTTAAAGAAGGCATTTTTTTTAGTCTCATGTACCTGTGTCTTCACAAACACAAGAAGGTGCAAAAGACCAAAGCATGAGGCGGTCAAATTTAAAACTGATACTGAAACTTCTTGCCAAAGGAAGTAGGAGAGCTAATGACTTACAGAATGGAAAAAGGCAACAAAAGCATGTAGAGATGTCTCTGTTAGTTTCATTAAGTATCTTATTTCCAGGTTTTAAATGTTCTAATAAACAAGGGTCTGAATGTATAGTGAATGTAAATAGTACAGAAGATACTCTGTAGGGGGGCATTCATACTGGCTGTTTTCAGAGACAAAAGACTAGCATATTTATGATAACGCTTATTTTTTAACATTGGCATAATGTACAAAGAGAGTAAGGGGGGTCTGTGAAGACCTGTCATGCAGAAGGGCTTTTAATCTCTCTTTTTCAGTTCTCTGGTCATATGAAGGCAAGTCTCACTAGACTTTTAGTTTAGTAGGAAGATTTTATTCTAGAAAACTGATCTGCAAGAAGATACTACAGGATTTGCACAGTTTATTGGAAAGTGAAGATGTGCATAGGCCTCTTGCATAGTTAAATTAATTTCTCTTTCTTATTTCTATCTTCTGCTCCAGACAATGATTGCTTTCCAGGAGAAAATGTTAAACTTGATCAAGTGTTTCAGAAGACAATGGCCTTTATTTTCAGAATCTGAAAGGACTACTGTATGTGGAGCAGACTGCATGCTGATGGCATTACAACTGTCAATGGCTGAAGTCAATAAACAGGTTAGCATTCTTTCAGTACATTCTTGGTACTCAGTATATCTTAAGCATGGTTCACTTACTGGACTTTTTGCCTGGGTGTGTACTTGAAATGGCTGTTTTGTTCATAATTTTATGAAGTGCTGTATTTGTATAGCAATTCTACATTCTGCTATGCAATTAGCAGTATTTTCGTAGTATAATGTTCATATTTTTTAAAAATCTAGAGTCAAATGTACCAAGGCACTAAAATTCATACGACTAGGCACATTGATTCATTGCTTAGAAACAGGATTGCAAGAGATGGGAGGATGGAAGTGTTTTAAGTGTATATTAAGTTCTACTCTATTTTTCCTAATCATGTAACCCCTTTATTTCTATCAAGTGTTTCTTCTGTGCTGTAGATCAGGGTGGGAGAACTAAGCATTAAGAATGTCTTTTTTCTGAGTGTTTTGAAAGCATTTGGGAAGAATGAAGTGAGAATACTGTGATTATAAACCCCATTGGTATAGGCTGTGTGAGTTGTGATTGCAGTAGTCTATTCTTGGCTGCTGTTCTTCCTGAGGCTCCTCACAAAAACCTGTAAGTTGTGTGCATGGACCCAGTACCAGATATACAGCCTCCTCTGCATGTGTGAGATGTCTGTCAAAGGACGAATAGGAGCTACAGCTAGAGATCCTCTGTAAGAAGCAGTGAGGCTTGTCACTTGTCATCTGAAACATACCAAAACTTGTTGCAACATGCAGTCAGGCTTTTGCATATGTCTCATCTAATGAGAATGACTGCAATGGTCACTTTGATAATCTAAAGATAACTCTTTGGTTCAATAAGCTCAATTATTAACGGAAACAAATTATTATCATTGGAAGACTTACCCAAATGTTATGTAGTAAATGAAACATATAGTACAAGTCTTTGGTTTTAAAAAAAAACCCCAACCAAACCCCAGAAAAAAACAAACACAGCACGAACAACAAAACCACACCAAAACAAACCCAACAACACCCCCCCCCCAAATCAACAGAAAGTCCCCTACAGTTTGTACACTCCTAGTTGCAATGTATTATTAAAAAAAAATAAATACCACTTATACTGGATGAAGCTTATATCTTGGAGGAAATATTTCCAGAACCACTCTTAACCTAACTGAATTCATCACCAGAAAAAGGTTTGTAGTCTAAAATGGGCTGATCAGGGGTATCTCCTTTCTAAACATTAAGTAGAAAACTGGCCGATTCATCCCCACTGTAATAAACTTTACAGCAGAAGTATTAAAATGCCAAAGTTCTACAGTTGTACTTTGTAGAATGTAATGTATTTCAGCTAGGAATCACAGTGTCCTCACATTGTCTGTGCAGCTAAAACTAGAAAATTACGGGGTATCATAATGAACTCAAGAGAACAGATGAGGGACAATAGTAGATAACTACCTGGGGAGGCAATCAGTTTGTTGTGATTCTCAAGGGAGAACTACAAACATTTCACAAATCCAACTCTGGGAACTAAATTGTGTTATTCTGTTGGATGCCAAAAATTACAGATATGATAAAAATAACAAGCTCCTTCCTTTCCCTAGTTTATTTCACTTTCTCCTTTTTTTTTTTTAGCAAATATCTCTTTCCTCTAAAAGAATCTTTTCTTTCAGAGATGATCTAACAAAAAATTAAAGCAATTATTTCAACTAATTTATTTTTGAATATACTGCTTTTTCTTCAAGCTTGATGAAAGGTCAAGTGCTCAAAACGTAATTTGTTTTTTCTGATTATGCTAGAGACAAATAAGCACTATGCGTAAACCTTGTCTTGTATGTGTGGACTAAAAGTAATTTGCATTTTCATATACTGCCTCTGAAGTTAAATTTCTTCAGTTAGATGTCTATTTTGATGTTTAGAGTGTTAGAGTAAAATAAGGCTGGTTTATTTTGTTCATTGCTGAAGCTTCAAATTAAGATGCAGAGTATTAAAGTTGTAGGCATGCCCCTTGTTAAGTGTTCAATTTAAGTACAGTCATTTCATATTGCTAACTTAACACCTGTAGAATAGAAGTCTCTTATGGTAAAGTCAATTAGTGCAAGAAAAATAACTGTGCTAACAAGCTAGTGGCTGAGATGAAGAAAAATAGAACAAAAGCCTGTTTTCTTAGGAATCGGGACAAATTTAGTGTTTTAACTATTGCTAACTAGCAATAAAAAAATAGCAAAGCTTGTTGGACAATTTTGGAAAAGTTTAAATGTCTCATAATTTATTAGTCTTAGATTTCACCAATAGCAAACTGTGATAAACATTAATCATGTCACAGGCAAGAAAGGAAAAAAGTAATCATGCCTTGAATGCCTCTGAAAATATTTTGTTGTAGCCATATGGTGTAATGACAAGTGCCATAGGATCTGTGGTGAAATGCCTCTTACCCAGACTGATTAGTATAGATTTAAAATCTATGAAAGCTTTCAAGAAGGAGAACCTTTCTTCATGTTCAAAGTTCAAATAACAACTTTCAAGTTGAAATTCAATTGAAAGTAATTGTTTTAAGTTGACTATGTATGCACCTGTGGATGAGGAAAGGTAAAAGATAGGTTATTAGGACAAATGAGTAACTTGTCACTTTCAGACAATGCTGGTTTAGGTAGTAGAGACATAATCTAAAGTAATTGTTTTTCCTCAGTCTGTGAATTTAAATCCCCAGATTTGTCTAAAATGCTTTGCAAATTTTACTTCTAGCTCTGGGAGTGTGAGGCTTGAAGAAAAAGTGCCTAACTGTGGATTTTGAGAAATATATTTTTTTCTTTTAGGTGTTTGTCTCTTTCTGATTTTGGATGCAGTCAGTTTTGGTGTATGGTGTAGTTTGAACTTGTGCTTTCATAAATATATTTTTTGTGCTGATTGAAGAATATTCTCTTCAATATCCAGTATTACTTGAAATCTTTTCCCAAATCGTCTTATTTCCATGGTGGCAAATAAAGAAAAGGTTGTTTTACAGAATTGCTTCCTTAAACTGTTTTATCTGTCTCCCTTTTAGTAATGAGACACTGTAGCAATTTTATATGGTATGTTGCTTGTAATGATGATACCAAGAGACATTGTCTTGGCTGTTCTTAAGTAGTTTTACACAGAATCAATTATTGAGGTTGGAAGGGTCCTCTGGAGATCATCTTGTCCAAACCCCCTACTCAAGCAGGGCTGTCTGGTGCCAGTTGCTCAGGACCATGTCCAGGTGGCTTTCAGATGTCTCCAGGGATGGAGACTCCATAACCTCCCTGAGCAACCTCTGCCAGTGCTTAATGCCCTCACAGTGAAAAACGTGTTTTCTGATGTTCAGGGGGAACCCTCTGTGTTTCTTTCAGTTTGTCCCCCATTGCCTCTGGTCCTGTCACTGGCACTTTGAAGAGCCTTGCTCCATCCTCTTTGCACTCTTTCAGAAATGTATATATGTTGATGAGATCCTGCCTGAGCATTCTTTTCTTCAGCCTAACCAGCCCCAGCTCTCTTGGCCTTTCCTTGTATGTGAGATGCTCCTGTCCCTTTATCATCTTTGTGGACGACTCACAGATCTTTGTTGGAGAGTCTGTATGTCAGTGTGTCACCATCATATTGAGGATCCCAGCACTGTACACAGAACTCCAGATGATTCAGCTAGTGCTGAATACCCTACTCTACAAGGTTCAGGTTCTTTTTTAGAAGAGTTGAAATTTTGTAGAAAAATGTTGATGTAATGCATATTTCCTTGATTTTTTTTTCAAAAGCAAATGAGACTGAGACTGAGCTACTGCTCTCCTATACCTTGTGTAAGCAAATCATAAGTAGTTATTGTTTCTTGTATTTTTGTGTTGCTTAACAGCCAGAGTTGTTTTATTGTGTTTAAATGCCAGCTACTTAAATCTTGAGGCATCTCCCTAACTAATCAATAGGACTTTCTCTTCTCCCTTCCACCTCCCCTTCTCTGTAGTATTACACGTTTCTGTTTTGAGGCAGTGGAGAGGGAAGCAAGAATGTGGTGTGTGGATTTTGTGTTCAGTTGCAAACCATTACCCGTGCAAGATATACTGGCATTTCTCTAAGCTTGGGATATTGGTTTGTAAGTTCACTGGCAGATTGCCATGTATCAGCTATCAGATGCGTGGATCTCTACACTTGTGCTTATGTGAACCTGTTTTGAAACTTCTGCACAGCACTGTCAACCTTCACTGGAATGGGAAATTTACTCAAAATACTACTTTATACTGCTTGATGTGCTTTGCCATACCACAGTTTAGGAACTTTTCCCTTGTACAGGAGCATATATGAGCAACTAAGGCACAGTAGGACCAGAGGTAACCAGATTGCAGAATTGCCCAACAATGCAATACTGTTGTCAAGCAGTCTAGGAGAATGCCTGAAAATAATAGAACTGGTGACAACACCTGGATGGTTGTTAAGCATAGGAGTCTTGAACACACATATTCCAAAAATGTTTAGTGACTGTTTGTTTGGGGAAGACAGGAGAGAGGATATTGTGGAAATATGCATCACTTGCTGGTTTTTAGAAGCAATTTTCTGTCAAAATAGAAGCTGCTCTGCTACATAGTTAGCCCTAGAAAGCTTGCATTACTTACAAAACACTAAAAAATGGTGTCTTTAGGCATGAAATCTTGCTACTGGATATGTTGAAATCAGTCCAAGGAATAACAATGTCTGTCATGGAGTGAAAGTATGAAACTTTTTAACCTTCATAAACTCTTAGCTAGTTAGCATATACTTACTGCAAAACACAACATTCTCTTTTAAATTATTTTTAAAACTAGAGACTTCAAAAATAGACTGTCACCTGATCATGAAGATTAATATCTGGAGTGCAATTTTATTTGGATTTAAAATATTTTTGCAGCGCTAATGTAAACTTTGCTAATCTCTGCAGGTCCTTGGTCTGTTGAGGAAAGGTTTTGATTTATTAGATACCATACTGAAGTTATACTTTAATTTGGTACTCCTGGAGGATTTTGTTTCAGAAAAAGTTGGGTTTTTCCTCCAACCTACTGCTGTTTTGATCTGTTTAAATTGGGTTATAATATGAACATATGATTAAATTTTTGAGGGTCTAAAATGGAAAACAAGTGCTTTTCTGAAAACATGAATGCCACTAATATTCTGGTAATATGTTGTCACAGTCCACAACCAGAAAGACTCATTTGGCAGAGGTTAAAAACCCCTTGTGTTCAACCCAGATTGCTCTGCGTGGTTGTGGGCAGCTGGGTTTAACCCCTGAGTGAAGTCCAATTGGTGTTTTATCATGACCAGGTCTTTGCAGTTCTTGGGAACAGAAAGACTTGAAATGGAGTCAATTGTCAAGTCACTTTATTTGGCCCACAACAAGCGTGTAAGAGAAGGGGAGAGGAAAGAGAAAAGAGTGAAAAAGCAGGAGAGTGCGATAGCTACCACCATAGATCTGCAGTGTCCCAGTCCAGTGGGGGAATGTTCCTCCCTGTGTTGGTCTTGCCTTTTTACAGCGTTACCTCATTGCATAGCCACACCTTTCACCTGGTCATGGGACACATGCCCTGCTGTCTCCAGAGGGTCCCCAAAAGTTTCTTTCCTTCTCTTCTGTTCTCTGATGTAGAGAGAACTTTTTAAGAAAAAATTATTCTTTCCCCGCCCCCCCCCCCCCTTAGTGTAGAACTGTACAACAAAACTGAGCTTTTTGCTTTACAATTAGGTGATCATTCCTCTAAGAAGTGCATAGGCATGATTACTTAATACACCCCTACATAAAAATGTAGCAATAGCAGATGTCCCCACTTTATATTTTTTTCCAAACAATGTATATCAATCAGCTACTGTGTAAATTAAAAATTATTTTATTAAATATTTAAGGTTGGAAAAGACCTCTAAGGTCATCAATTCCAACCATCAACCCAACACCATCACATACATTAAACCATGTCCAAAAGTACCAAATATACATGTTTTTTTAACACCTCCAGGGATGGTGACTCCACCAACTCTATAGGCAGCCTCTTCCAATGCTGTATTGCTCTTTCAGTGAAGAATCTTCCTAATATCCTCCCCTTACTCAACTTGAGGCCATTTCCTCATGTCCTTTTGCTATTTATTTGAGAGAAGAGACCAACACCCACCTCACTACAACATCCTCATGAATGGGAAGGTCTCCCCACAGGTGCCTCTTCTGCAGATCCCTTAGCTGCTTCTCATAATTATAGTTATTCCTGTTGATACATTTTCTGCTTCTGTCCATCAAATGTCAACAGCCACTATTCTCAGAAAGAAGGGGGCTGCTTGCTGTGATACAGACCTTTTAAGTGACTTTATGGTAAATTTGAGGGTTTTTTGCCTATAATAGGAAAAGGTTCTTCAGGTGCTGGCAAAGTGCTGTTAGTTATTTTGATACTCAGGTGTTTGTTGGAATCCACTTTATCTGCTCTTCTACATTAACTATGTTAATGTTTATTAATTCTACTAATTTTCTGACAAGCTGTAATTCTCTTTCATTTTTGGAAGTTGGTGAGAGGGCAGAGGGGCATGTGGAATGTAATGTAGGTTTGATGGGGAGAGTGAGCCAGAAGCTGGGCATAAGATTGCAGCCTAGACAGTGTTGTTATTAGTACCATAACTGACAGCAACTGGTAGGTGTGCATTGCCTTAATGTATTTGTTGGGTGTATGTAACAAAACTATCAATATTTTGCTAAAGTATGCAATATGGGGTGTTGGTTGACTGCAGGCTGAATATGAGCCAGCAGTGAGTGTGCCTGGGCAGCCAAGAAGGCCAATGGCATCTTGGCTTGTATCAAAAACAGTGTGGCCAGTAGGTAATTGTGCCCCTGTACTCAGCATTGGTGAGGCCACACCTTGAGTACTGTGTGCAGTTCTGGGCTCCCCACCATAGGAAGGACACTGAGGTCCTCGAGCAAGCGCAGAGAAGGGCAACCAGGCTGGGGAAGGGGCTGGAGGGCAAATCATACGAGGAATGGCTGAGGGAGCTGGGGATGTTTAGCCTGGAGAAGAGGAGGCTGAGGGGAGACCTTATCACCACCTACAACTACCTGAAGGGAGGTTGTAGAGAGGTCGGTGATGGTCATTCAGCCAGGTGACAGGAGATAGGACAAGGGGAAATGGCATGAAGCTGTGCCAGGGCAGGTTTAGATTGGATATTAGAAAAAAATTTTATACTGAAAGAGTTGTCAGGGCCTGGAACAGGCTGCCCAGGGAGGTGGTTGAGTCACCTTCCCTGGATGTGTTCAAAAAAAGGGTAGATGAGGTACTTAGGGTTATGGTTTAGCATAGGATGGGAATGGTTGGACTTGATGATCTTCAAAGGTCTCTTCCAGCCTTGTGATTCTGTGATGTTTTCCCTGGTTACGGCTTGAAGTACTGTACTAGAGCTTTATTTAATGCCTTTTGGATGTAAACATCTGTCACGCTGAAAACTGTTTCTGCAGTTAAATATCTTTATGTAAGCATTAGTTCTGTGAAAGCCAGTATCTCTTCTTATGAGTAAAGTTCAATATACATACCTGGTATTTTAATGATCAGGATCAAATGCTATATATAAGGAAACTCAACATAAAGCCAAAGCACAGGAAGAATTTAAACTATAAGACTTTGTTATAAACTTAAATATTTAAACTATAATGGGTTTATTAAAAACATATATATAAGCATCTTGCTTTATTTTTGAAGCTATGCTGAATATAAAACATAACATTTTTGGTTTTTTATGTTCTATTAGCACCATGGAGACTTCACAGTATTACTGAGTGATGTATTGGAAACTTGGCAGTATTTTTTACATGACAAACTGGGATTATCATATGAAAACATGAAAGAACCGGAAAATTATGCTGACCTAAAAAATGCCTATGAAGCTTTCTTAACAAGAAATAATATGTTGGATCTAATAGATATATGTCAGAAGTGCAATAGTCTTGGACTTCTTTCTGAAGATGAAAGCATAGCCCCTGTAAGTATTTTGTTTGTTTCATCTCTGACATATTTTTTTATTCCAGTTATGGATTTATGACACTTCCAAATATACATGGGGTCTCTGAATTGATCATCTTCTGGGAAAGCACATGAGTTTAAATTAACAAATCTTTTAAAGGGATGTTAAATTCACTCAAAAATATTTCTTCCTGTTGTCTTGCTGGATGGGTGGATCCCACAGCTCTTCTAGGCATATACCACTCTTTGCCAGAAACAGAACTGAAAAGTTAATTGTATTGATATGATAAGACTGAAACAAAGCTTAGTGATTAACACATCATGGAATTTTGGTTGGATGTTGCATATTTTTAATGGTTATTATGTTATGCTGTTAAAAGCAAAAATTTCGCTATACTACATGCAGTTTTATGTTAGACTACCAGAAACTAGATGAAGGTCCATTTCAGCCACTCAACTTGGTATTGCAGCTCAGATGTTCTTATGATACTACATGTGAGGTCATGCTGTAAACTAGAGAAGTTCTAGTGTGTATTCCACTCTTAGAGTATGGAAGTCTGTGAAAAGTTAATTTGATTAATCTCTATGTTATTGGGTAAAAAACATACATAATTAACAATTAAGATAAGCCTGAAAGACAAGCATTCCACATGCTTTTATTTGATTTTATGCTCTCTACAGCATAGGAAGTTCAAAAGAGTAAGTATTCTGATAATGAAGAAAATAAACAATGTTGGATTTAGAAGCATGCTTCTCTAATTTTCATTAGATGCTGGAGTAGTTAACTGTCTCCTTTTACTGCGCTCTGCATCAGCATTGCAGGCTTAAACAAATTCCTGTTTATTTCATCTTCTGAATTTCATGTATGTTTAACTAGATTGTCATTTTAATGAGGGAAGCTATATCAGTAACTGAACATTAATTGAACTGGTATAATGAACATACCATAAATTCCTGGTTACAGCCTGATTAAAACTGTTTGCCTTCCAAACCTAGTAAGAATAAAAACCTTTTCCATTAAAAAAAGTGATCAAATATTGTAAAAGGTTGCCAGAGGGGATGTAGAATCTCATCTTCACAGATATTAGAAACTTGGCTTAACATGTCACTGGGCAAACCGCTCCTGCTTAAAGCATGGGTTTGTGCTAGATGATCTTTATAGGTGCTTTTTTAACCTAAGTTATTGTATGATTCTATGACAAATATTCTTCTAACCAACTTGCCTACATTCCTAAAGGTTCAGAGAACCTGTAGTCAACCATTCATGTGATTATTAGGTGCAGAAGAGATTATAAGGAGAACTCAAGTTCAAGAAAGGGATGAAAACTACGAATTTCTGTTGGTTTTCCTTTTTTCCTTTCCCCATGTTTTCATGGGGAAGATGGAGAATTTGAGTGAGTTAACAAGCTATTCCTAAAAATGATATAATATACTAAATGTTTTCCAAAATATAGGCAGCTGCTTTTAGTGCAAGTGAACTAAACTCTTTGAGAGTGTTAATTTGACTCTTACACCTCATTTCTCTACTAACAGTTGTAATTTTAAAGACTAAAACCAAAACTAGGTTGTAAAGGCTGCTCTAACCTCAAAATACTAGTAAACTGTCAGAAACATAATTTCACCAGTTTTTAATGCTACTTTTGCTTTTAGGTCCTCTTCATATTTAAGTTTGTTCTAATCTTTTTATTAAAGGTTCAACTGTTGGAATTTATTTCTGGCATAATGAATGCACAAGAAAATAATGATTCTCTTCTTTCTACTCCTACACGAGTCAACAAACCGGGCCAGGTGAATGTGAAGGTAATCATTTCTGTTTTCTTTGTAATGTTCTATATATCTTGAAAACTTAAGATGAAATGTAACAGTTTCTTTTTCCAGTTATTGGTACAGGAACATATTCTGGAAGACAGTGGCTGGCACTTGATGTAGACTTAAACTGCCTTGAAACACCAAGGAATAAGTTATTCTACAAGTGCCCCATCACTTAAATGTTATCTTGACTGAGTTAGATGATTTTCCTAGTGCTTCACAGTGAAGTGATAGGTGAGGTAAACTTTCATTTCATTTAGTTAGCTTTTACTCACATATATATGGAAGAAATTTCAGTAGCTATTGTAGTGGTATCTGTAGAAAAGCAAACAAGGTGTGTCTGTTCCAGTAGAAGATCTGAGGAATTTCTGGGAATACTGATGCTTTTCTCTTGCCCTTTCAAACCCTAAACCAAGAATGTCAGAATACTATATGACAGTGTTTAAAATGCTGGAGCTGTAGTCATTTCCAAACTTCCTTTTCTCATGGTAAGTGGCAATTTCAGGTCAATATTTGGGTACAACCCAATATATTTCTGAACAAGAAAACATTTTTTATGATCTAAGGTTCTCCCCTAAATGGCACTTCAACCAGTAACATAATGGCTTTCTTACTGCTCTGACTCATACAGTAAAAGTATTTCTTCCTCTTTTTTCCTTCTCTTAAATCTATTTTTTCAGACATAACATTTGCATTACTGCCAACACTTTTGTTATATACAACCTGTTGAAAAAGAAGAAACTCCATAACAAATAGAGGTTTTCTCATTATCTTTCCTTTTGTTAATGGCTTTTGTCTTTTGTTTTCTTTGCTTGTGGCAAAACTATAAATTCTTCAGTGCAGGGACTGTTTTTCTTATAGGGTCCAGAAGAGTGCTACAGTATAAGCAATTACAATATTATGTTTTGGTTAAGTGGGTAAAAGTGGGTCACAACTTATTTCCAAACTCAGTGGAGTGTCTGTGATTGAAATCCTCTGGGAGCCAAGGCATCAGTGAATTTGGTGAGGGGGTGGAGAGTTCTTTAAAATCTTAGCATTTTTAAAGTTAATGAAAAATTCTTATGTGGTTTAATGCTGCTAGTTTTTTGCCTTGGGATGGAAAAGGAATACCCAAAGAGGTTTCTAAGTAGAAACTGATAGCCAGTTTTAAAAGCTAAGTATCGAACCCTCAAATATTCTGTGAACATTTAAGTACAGTATATGTAATTTTCACATGCTTGCTTAGGTCAATACTTCCAGAATCCCCATACATGAAGCTTGAAGTTATGCCAGGTAAAATTCTTACTCTTCCAGAAATCATATCAGTACATATATAATTAGCTTTTAAAAAAAGGATCGTAATTTAGCAGCAGGATAACAAATTTATGTGATTCTTTATTATACAGGTAACAATCCTGGCAAAGAAGTGTGTTTGTTCATATTTAAGCCTTTTGGTGAATTCTAAGGATGATCTGGCAGTGGCTCATATTCTTAATGTTCCTGATAGAGGACTTGGTAGAGAAGCCTTCACTAACATAAAACATGCTTCACAGAAGAGAAAAATGTCCATTTTCCTGGTATGTGTGTTAAATGAAACTTGCTGTAGATCAGAGGTGATGAAATAGATCTATAAATGTAACATGTTGCTTTAATATCATATGCAAGACTGACATTCGCAAGTCAAGTCAAATGCCACCATAAATGTGTTTTTAGGTTAAAAGGACACAACAGAGATTCTACATGAAGAAATGCGTGTACCTCTAGAGCTCTAAATTGTGATGTTGGAAAAAAACCAACCTAGGCATTGAAACTGTTCATCCCAAACAGTGATTGAAATCCTGAAAAAGTTTAAATATCATAAAGCAGTATTAGCATTAACAAAATCAAGCCATTAGCAATGTGCTACAATTCATTTTAATTTTAAAGTGTTCTAAGTATTTTGGTTAAATAGTAACCCCTTTTTTTTTTTCTGTGTGTTAGCCACACAGATGTGGGACATCTGGAACCTAAAGTATTTGTATGTGCAAATTGCTTTTTTTAGAGTAGCCTGATGATAAAACTCTGCCTTTTGAAATGTACACTGGAACAGAGACCCAAATTTGGAAGGACAGTACTACATTTTTTCCAGCTTTGAGAATTTGGGGATAGTAATGCTTTCTAGTCATTTGCAGCTTGATCAGTCTTGAAATACTCCTCAAGATGTGATTGATATGGGCCATTTCTGTTTATTTTATTCTCAAAGGCACTGGGCTGGGAAAAAGAACCCACCTGAGACAGTGGAATACTTTTTCCTCAAAGCCCTTGTACAGGAATATAAAAAACCATAACATCCATGTGCAGTGCTTCCAGAGGTTTGCTGCTAAAGAATCTAGTTTGGTATGTGAGGTGCATTTGCTCTTAGTGTAGTTATAGTCAGCATAGAGCCATCAAAAAAATAGTTGGAATAAGATGAGTAAGAATTCTTTCCCCAAAGAACCACTGTAAGCCCTTGTATTCAAAATAAACAAATTTTGCATGCACAGTGGCCTCAGCACAGACAACAGCAGACCAAGGAAAAACAGTATGGGTATGTAACAGTCACTGAAGCAGCTGCATTCTCAGGTTTTTTTTATGGTTGAATAAATATGGAAAATTTGTGAAATCTCAATTCCAGGATTAATTATTTTAGCCCCTAATGCTCTGTTAACATTTTATATATAAAAAAAAAAAAATGTTTGGACTGGATTTATTACCCCTTCTTCGCAGTTGCCAGAGGGGAAACTTCTCTACCGTGTAAAGAAGTCTTCTTTTCTGGCATCTGTGTCTTGTAGAAATCCTGCAAAGCCAGAATATTTTCCATTGGGAAGGCAAGATCCTATGAACTGTACTTGATCCACAGGAAATCTTTAGCACAAAGGCAGGAATACTGGCAGGTTTACTTTCTTTACTAGAGTAATTCCAGTTGTACTCTTTCCAGTCCTAAGAGCTTTATGATTTAGCTGTATAGTCTGAAATTAAGATTTATATGTCACATTAATATTAATGCATGTGTGTCAAGTGTATTGGGTGGTCATCTTAGCAGATCTCCAGAAAGGTGAAAACAAATCTTTTTATTCTGATTGCTGCCTTAAAATCTGTTGGGTACTGCTTTTAGAACATCTTTTTTCAATGTTTTTTATGGCATTTAAAAATATATGGAAACTTTTGGAACTGGGTACCTGTGATGACAGAAGCTGTAACTGTCATTTTCAGAAGCATTGAGCATACATTATTTTTGCTTGAACCTCTGAAAATACATATTCTTCTGAAGTAGAAGTTTACATGCTTGTGTTAAAATTGTTCTTGGGTCATTGAAAGCCGTCTGAATATGAGTAGTCTTTGTGAGGTCAGCATGATCATTTTAACAGCAGCAACAAAGACAATTTCTATACTCTTGTTTTTTCTAAGCTGTCAAAAGGCCAATGTAAATATCAAATTAGCTGGGTCACTTTTGTTTTGGCCTGTGTGTGTTTTTTTTAATACTGCTGTGCTATTTAGTATTGAGCTTGCGGATATTTATGGTGAGATGTACAAAGGTTGCCATTAAGAGATACTGATTTCAGTTAAATAATTTCTGCTATCAACCAGCTGTTATACACTGTTTGCAAATCTGTAGGAGAGGCTCATTTCCACATGTGTACATTTTGTGTATGTCTGTAGTGTCATATTTCTGAATGTTTCTCCTAATAGATGGCAACGTCTTTTATACGAACTGTAGAACTTGGAGGAAGAGGCTGTGCATCTTCATTATTTGATCCTTTGAGAGCCCATGTAAAAGGGCTTTCAGACTTTGTTAATTTTCTTGACAAGCTGCAAGAAATTATTGGTGAAATCTCAAATCCAAGGTAATAAATTTTCTGTTACATTCTGGTTTTGTTGAACATATCTTTTTTTTTTTCTTCTTGTGCATGTGTCTTGAGGAGGAGTAAAAGAAAAATACAGATTACTTATATAAATATTTATTCTGAAATATTAAAACATAAATACTATTAGAAAATACAAATATTTGAACAACAACTAGTTGAAGTAAGCTTATATATTTTTGAGGTTACTCTTTGAATTAAATTTTTACCAAATCTAAGTATGTGTGGCTTTTTGGTCAGTTCTTAGTCTCAAATGAATTTCCAAAAACCACAGTCTTGTGGCTCTGGTAGGTACATAAACTGATATGTTCTTTGGTGGTATTTGCTCATTAACTACTTCCTTTTTGTAACTTCATTGTATATAACCCAATATGAAGAAGTCTTTTACTGTGCTTGACAAATGGTGACATTGCTTATTTTGTTGTTATTTTATCTTCTTTTTACCTACAAAAGCAAAGCCTAAGACTTATTTCCTGGGGGGATGGGGGGTGGTCTGTTGAAGTCAGTGATATTTGAATGTTTTTGGATACCTGAAGTTAGTCTTTTAGCAGGCTTATGAACAGGACATTACCAGAGAAGTGTAAGTGTGGCACAGGAATTGGTTTGGTAAGTGGCAGTTAGTACAAAGAGTAGAATAATTTTCTTGATCATTATAGAAGTTAGTATTTTTTTGTTACTATTCAGTAATTCTTCTATACAAATTTTTAGCAAATCAGCTGTAATAGTTCTGTTCTTCATACTAAAGAATCTTTTTTTTTTTTTAGTTTGAATTGACTCTAACCCACATGATTGAAAGCAAAATGTTATAAACAAATCATAACCATTATTTAAATTACTGTTCATTGAAGCTGAAAGCAGGAAGTATTGCTGAAGTTGTTTTCAGGTTTTATTTTACTTTTTAATTCTGTTTTTTATTGTTTCATTTTAACATCCTGGATGCTAGAGAGGTGCTATTTGTGTTGGTAATTAAAGAGAACTCTTGACTTGCCATCTAATCTGTGCTTTATTTAAATCTTACCTGGCACTGTACATTTATTTTCCATTTCTCTTTTTCATCATTTATGTGCATGAACTTACTTTTTAGGTGAAAAGGCCATTTTTTTTTCAGGTACATACAGCTCAGTAGAGCATAACATAAAATGCTCCATCTTTGTTACCCTTCTGCTTAAGGCATGTGAACAAAATCACTTGGCTGTCTTTGAAAGGATTTTCATTGTTATACTGAAGTTCTCAAATGTTATGGGACTAGTACACCACTTTGAATCTGTAAGGTTCACAACATTGGTGGACAATAAGATAATATTTTTTAAAAGTTTGGTATGCCTTATGAGCAAGGACTGTCTGCATGTCCTGCCTGTGATGTGGCAGTTGTAAATTCCAGAAGATGTAATTTTACACAAGGTATTTCTCAACTTCTGTTATTCCTGCAGTCTAAACAGCGGAGGAAAAAAAGCAACAATGCAGCAGATGTTTCAGTTGCTTAGTCTTTAGATGCCTGGTGAGAAATCTCAAGAGTGAAGTAGATAACTAATCCTGCAGTGGTGGAGTTTCTCTAACGTAGAGACTAGCCAAGCTGCAGAAACCAGGTTTCAGTATTTGCTGTGTCCTAAGAGAAATGCAGTATTTTTGGTTGTTTATTTAATGATTAGACATCTTATTATTTCAGTTTGATCTTGTTACACCAAAGACCTTATGAAACTTGAACTTTCACAAAATACAATGTAGCCAAATAAATGCCAGGTCATTGTGGAACACATCTTGAAAAGAGGTTTTCATCTGCCTCAGTCAAGTTTCTTTGCATTGGAAACCTAGAAACTGTAATGAAGATGTTGAGCAATGATGGGATGTGCTTGAGAATCACAGAATCATAGGGGTTGGAAGGGAACTCGAGAGATCATTGGGTCCAACCCCCCTGCCAAAGCAGCTCCCCAGCTCATATTGCACAGATAGGCGTCCAGATGGGTCTTGAATATCTCCAGAGATGGAGACTCCACCACCTCCCTGGGCAGCCTGTCCCAGGGCTCTGTCACCCTCACTGTGAAAAAGTTCTTCCGCATGTTGGTGCAGAACTTCCTGTGCTCCAACTTGCAGCCATTGCCCCTTGTCCTGTCTCCACAGACAAAGGGGCCGGCCATTTCCCCCTGCATCCCATACTTGAGATACTTACAAATGTTAATATGGTCCCCGCTTAGTTTTCTTTTCTCTAGGCTGAGCAGTCCCAGCTCACTCAGCCTTTCCTCATAGGGGAGATGCTCCAGGCCCTTAATCATCTTCGTAGCCCTCCTACTACTATTGAACATAGTAGGAGATACTGTGCAATCAAGTATCTTCTAACCGATTGCGAATAATAAAAATGTGTGTGTCATCCCCAAATCATTCAGCTAAGAAAGTGAACAGTAGATGAAATGAGGGAAAGGAAAGCTGTCCAAGTGTAAATTTAATGATTCAAATTTGATTCAAAGATGACAAAAAGTGTAAGCAGACCTGATAGAGAAATGGAAAGATATAACCAACTTTGTTAGTTTCATGGCATTATTCACTAGACAGAAGGAACACTCTTAAAAATCTCTGGAACTTTGAAATAGTTCAGGTTTGCCTCTTCTGATTCTCCAGATGTCTAAGTTTAGAAGAAATCACTACTCTTTCAAGAATCAGTAGCATGAACATTCCTTAATGTTTGGGGATACTGTAAAACACATAAGCCTGAAACTGTTTACAGATTCTGTACATAGAAGATTTGGACAACATTTATGCAGTAAATAGCTTGGATGATCTGCTACTTATGCCTGCGTCTTGAAGAAGAAACATACCAATGTTGTATTTGTCAGTGAAGTAGGTGATTATTATACGCCAAGGATCTGGAAACTTGTCTGTTTTTATAAATGAAAAATTGCAATAATAATCCATTATCCTCAAAAACCTTCTCTTTTAGGCCATACAGTTATGGTTCTTGCATCTGCAAAGAATTTCAGGAATGGCTTTTTTCAAGTTTGTACAAGATGTGTGTGACTTAAAACTGAATGATGTAAAGGCATTTGTCTTACTGGTGACTACACCTGTTGATTCGTATGGGGGGGGGTGTGGGGTGTGGAGTGTGTATATAGAAGTACACATATATTTAAAAGCTCCCACCAATTCTGTGGAGTAGCAAAGTTGTGGATGGGTGAAAATTTTCTTCTTGAGCTGGGCCTAACTTTGCTGCGAGCACTGACCACTAGGTGACACTATTGCACAGCTCACATTAGTCCCTGTTTAACGTTGGCTGTATTGCTGCTCAACACATGTGAGAGTGTGGGATGCTTTGGAGTGGGTCTTCAGGTCCCTGAGCAATCTTCTACCGTCAGTTGTAGAAGTTATACAGCTTGACTTGATCATGCAGATGGATTAGTGCATTAGGCTTTCCCTTCACAGGGAAAATGCTAATTGTTACGTGTTGCTTTTGTGAAACTGATTGCATCTGGATATGCAGTAGTGTTTTGGGAGAGAAAACATATGACGTTATCTGGTCTTCTACTGAATATTTGAGTTAACTGGATAATGCTCATGCAGCTCTGGAGTGTTGTGTTCTAAAGTTGTAGGAAAGCTGTGGAAGTGTGTTCAAAGCATTGTCTATAGGACTCATTAAACTTAGGATCATAAAATAATTGAAGTTGAAAGAAGCATCAGGAAGTCTTTGGCTCAACACCCTGCTCAAAGCAGGGCCAATTATGGGGGTCAGACTAGGTTAATATGTCAAGTGAGGCTTTGAAATCATCCAAGGATGGAGACTGCACAGTCTCCCTCTTGGTAGCCTGTTCCACTGCTTGAGTGTCCTCATGGTGAGCAGTTGTTTTCCTTATATTGAGTAGGGACCTATCTTCTTTCAATTTATGCCTGTTAACTCTTTTCCACTAACTGCTGACATGAGGAGCCTGGCCCCATCTTCTTGATTACCTTCTTGTATGTATTGGAAAGCTGCTAGTAGATCCCCCTGAAGTCTTCTCTCCAGACTGAACAAGCTGTTCCCTTTGCTTCTCACAGGGCATGTCTCCCTGACCATCTTGGCAGCCCTCTGCTGAACTTGCTCTAGTTTATCAATGTCTTTCCTGGACTGGGGGGCCCAAAACTGGATGGAGTTTTTTAAATTTGGTCCAACCAGTGCTGATTAGAGAAGGATAATCACATTCCTCAGACTACTGGCTATGCTACTGTTGATGCAGCCAAGGATACTGTTGGCCTTTTTTGTTGCCAAGGCACACTCCTGGCTCACAGTTTGCTTGCTGAACATGAACCAAGACTCCCAGGTTCTTTTACACAGAGCTGCTCTCCAGCCTGTATCATTGTAAGGGGTTGTCACTTTCCAAGACTTTGTATGTCCTGTTGAATTTCATATAGTTCCTGCCAGCCCATTCCTTCCATCTGTTTAAGTATTTCTGCATGGCAGCTCTGTCCTCAAGCATATTGACTGTTCCATCCGATTTGGTGTCATCTGCAAAGTTATGAGCATGTATTTTTATCACTGAGTCACTGCCAAAGATATTTAAAAGAAAAACAGGTTCTAGGGTAGGCCCCTGTGGTACTCCATTTGTTACTGGCCTCCAGATACAGTACATGTTGGCAACCTTCTGAGCCTCATCATCCAACCAATTTTTAACAGGTCTAGTTGTCTGTTAGTCCAGACTGTAACATCCAAACTTATAGGCTGAAAGTGTTTTCTGACAGTGTTGAAAACCTTGCTACAATCAAGGGAAATGGCATTCACCATTCTCCCTGGTCTGCAATGCCAGTCATTTTATTACAGGAGGCAAACAGATTGGTCAGGCATAACTTAGATTTGATAAATCCATCCTTACTGTTAACAGTCACCACCATATCCTTCACATGCCCAGAAATGTTTTACTGGAGGAGTGTTTGCATTATTTTTTCAGGAAACAAAGTGAGGCTGATAAACCTGTGGTTCCCCAAATTGTCCTTTTGGTCTTTTTCTGCAGACATTTGCTTTACTCAATTTGTCAGGGACCTCCCCTGATCACTATGACCTTTCAAAGATGGTGCAGAATTCTATTACTGCTCTTGGATGCAGTACATTTGGTTCTATGGATTTAAACGGGCTCAGTTCTGTAAAGTAAACCCTATCTTGTTCCTTACTTAATGCTGGTAGCTCTTATCTGAAAGCTTTGTCTAATCAGAGGCCTGGGATACCATGTTGGTGAAGACTGAGGGAAAGGCAACAGTTGGGTCGCCTCAGTTTTTTCTGTCTGCTCTTGCAAAACCTGCCTTTCAGCCAAAGGTCCCTCATTTTCTTTGTTCAGACTTTTAATACAGAAGCAGTAGGTGAAGCTCCTTTTAACATTCCTTGCAAGTCTCAACCCCACCTGAGCTTTGGCTTTCCTGAAAATATCCCGAAATGCTTAGGCAATGTTTCTAGACTGTTTCCTTGTAACCTGGATGTTATTTACCATCCTGTGGGATGCCTTTTTGCATTGAAACTCTGTCATCAGTTCACTGTGTAGCCAAGTTGGTTTACTGATATGTCTACGTGTTTTGAGTATTGCAATGGACTGTTCTGCTTGTAATTTTCTGTCATTAATAATGTGCCAGCTTTCCTGAGCTGCTTTGCCAGTTTGACATTCTCATGTGGAGTTCCATGTTCCACCAGTTCACCGAATAAGCTAAAATCTGCTCTGCTGAAGTCACAGTCTGTACTCTGGTAACTTGCTTTCCTCTCTGCCCTAGGATCTCGAACTCTGCTACCTCTTGATTGCCACAGCCAAGGCTGCCATTGATTTTTTTTTTTTATATTTTTAATGCTATTTTTTTCTCCATGTCCCTGACCAGTTCTTCCTTGTTAGTGAACAGCAGACCCAGCTGTGCATAAACCTTGTGTGGATCACTGACACCCATCCCACCATGTCGTGGTAATTCCAGTGGAGCTGTAGTTCTGCAACCATGAGGCGTTTATATTCCTTCTGACTTGCTTTATATTGTATTTTACTGGATAAATATCTTTACACAGTTTTATGGTATATATAATGTGCTGTTTCTCAATAGAGTACTGAGAATTTAAAGACTCCAACCTTAGTTATTCAACTTACAGCACTGTTGATATGAGGAATTTTTTGGGTTTTAAATATTTACAGTGAAAGTTACTGATTATATAGAATGACCCAAATTAAGACTACATTACATTCTACCGTGTTAACATATTGTGCTTGTGACTTAATAAAAAATGTTCCTGCATTTAGAAAAAATACAGAAATATCAGATAGTTTTATGTAAGAAAGTAGTTATTTTATAAGGACAAAAATTCTTTAAACCAGACTTGTAAAAAAATTTCCCTTGAAATGCTTGCCACTTCAGACTAATGTACTTTAACATAACTTTGAAGTAAGTTACACTTAATTATACTTAATGTTGAGAATGTTTTAAAATATATTTAGAATTAAATAATTTAAAAAACTTAATAGTTTTTTAAATTGTATTTGCAATAAAATAGAAGACTTTGGTTGAAAAGGCTTATCTTTTGAGGGTAAGTCTAACTTAAGACATCATGGTTGAAGTATGGTATCTCAAGTGCTCCAGTTATGCAGTATTCCCAAACCAGGACTGCAAGGTGTTTGTGATCTGTTTTAAGAATCACAGAATGCTTCGCGTTTGAAGGGACCTCAAAGATCATCTAGTTTCCATCCCTCTGCCGTGGGCAGGGACACCCTTCACTGGATCAGGTTGCCCAAAGCCTCTTCTAACCTGGCCTTAAACACTTCCAGGGATGGGGCTTCCACAGCCTCTCTGGGCAACCTGTTCCAGTGCCTGACCACCATCATAGTAAAGAAGTTCTTCCTAATGTCTAATGTAAACCTACTCTCTTTCAGCTTGAAGCCATTGCCCCTTCTCCTATCACTACAACACAGTTCCCACTGTGTGAGTTGGATTGCTGTATTTTTGTCGTCTATTTTTTTTACTCTGGAGAAGTTGAAATGAATGAGGAAAAATGTTGACTTTGGTATAATAGAATTTTGATATATTCTTTTCTGTTCTTGGAATAGGCTTCAGGAGTCTGTTCTGCTTTTTATCAGGTTTTGAATATTGTCCATATTCTCAACTTTTTAAATCTGTATTCTACTTTAATCTTTTCCACAAAAGATGTATTTCCAGAAAATGAAGTACTTCTGCATCATATTAACTTTGCACGCTAACACCGCAGTTCTGTAAGAATAGTTCTTGCCAATGTCATACAGATTTTAGGTAGGCAGAGGAGCTTGTTTATGTGATAATTTTCAACACATGAACAAAATAGACAAAGCATGCAGTTAGTTTCATATAAATTAATTACCTCAACATAAGAAAAGATGGTTTGATAAGGACAATGAGATAGAAATAGGTTTGGAACACAGATGATGTAAAGCAAAAGGGTTGAAGTGGACACAGGATATGAGAATATTTTTGTTGAAGCAGCCAGTGACAGAAGATATGATTTATACGGTGCTTTGTTGGTGGAGTTTTGCATTGTTCTATTTTTTTAAAATTCCCTTTAGAGGCACTGATGCAAAAGTAAGGCATTTTTAGCAAGTGATTTATTTTATGTTCATGTAGACATCTGTTTTTCTCTGGCTGCAAGACAGGTGAGATGAACCCACCTCAACTGCCTACTCTCTTACTGCTGTTTCATGCTGAAGATAACCTTTTGTCAGTTGATCTAAAATGTTTGGGGACTTGTTAATTTAAAATAAAACAAAAACCCAAACCCAACTCAAGAAACCCAACGTAAAAACAGGTATATGAACATTGTCTGTAAAAGATAAACGTTTGGAGGTTGCTGGTTCAGGTGCCTGAGATGCATCTGTTAACTTAGTCTTCGGTTGTACAATCATATATTTTCCCCTTACCCACCTGGCAGTCCTGGGGTTTGTGGATAGGAAATAAAAGAGTAAATTGACATAATGTAATGAAAGATTGTAGTATTTGCTGGATCCTATCCAGCTGCTGATGCAAGTAAAGAATAGTGCAGACCATCAAAGAAGGGTAGGAGTGCTTGGTTCTAGGTCTCTTCTGCTATGAACTACTATGGAGTACTAGACAGAGGTGTTGATGACCACATTTGGACTTTGCTGAGTCTGATAAACTGTTACACAGGCTTTTGTGTCTGAACATTCTGAGCCAGACCATAGAAGATGATTGTTTCTAAAAGGTTTTGGGTTATTTTTAGTGTTTGTAATTACTCTGATGGATTTTCTTTAGTTATTTCTACCCTAGATAAAGATAGCAGTGGGTTTTCTAGTTGAGGTTTCTTTCAGTTTGTACTCTTTAAACAAAGAAGTTTTGTTGCTTGTGATTCTGAACAGAAGATCATAGTATTAAAAAAAATTGTATTTTACATCTGTCATAGTGAGAACTGAGAGATGTTTTTCTGACTGGCTTTGATAAGAGTCCTCTTTTGATACGATTTAAAACAACCATAGATGTGAGAATGAAGCACTTTATCTCAGAGTATTTCATGTCAGCAGCCTATGCTCTGAATGAAACGTCAGAGAAAGCTTGTCAACAGGCACAACGACCGGAAAGAAAAAAGGTCTCTCCAGTTCTATATTGCTTTAGACAAATGCAATTGCATTGTTTTATATATCGAGTTCATTCTTGAATTCTATTAGGCTTCTTGTTCCTATTTCAAAATTTAAGGGGATTTAAATTTCTGAACTTCTGTTGCTGTAAAAATTACATGAAGACAGATAACCTTGCCCTTATAATTCCTTTCTGAAATCAAACCTGTACTGCCCTCTTAGCTGTTGGGAACTGCAAGGTATATTTTTTTTTTTCTAGAACAACGCAACATATTTTAAAGTTCATTACAGTTCAAGTGATTTTCTACAGATTAGAAACCTATAAAAGGGTAATATCAGAACTATCTGGCATAGAGTCTCTTTTTTTTTTTTGTAAAAAAAACAAAACAAAACAAACCCAAACCAACCCAAATACTAACCAATTCCACAAACACAAAAAACCCCCACCACAAAAACCCAGTCAGAAAGCCCCAAGTTGCATTTTATCTTCATGCTTTTAATTAATCCTTTTAACCTTCCATAACAATGAAGTCCTACTAGTGGATATAAAGTTGCTCAAGTAACTTGACTGTTTTAAGTAAAGCTATTATATTTATTGTTGAATTAATTTATAGTTTCATCTTCAGAATGGTTATTTTTTTAAGTTGTTATTTGATCTGGTGAATTGTCTTTTCTGGGAAAGGGATTTTTATCACAAAAAGGAGACTTTAAACATGGACAGAGCCCTTGCCATCTTCGTTTGTGGTCTAGGTGGCATATAGAAAGAGATTAAAAGAGTATCTCTCCTACTGAGACTGGCTTGACTGCACTTTTTGAAACTGCTAGACATGGTTAATTAGGGCATTCTGTAGTAAGCTTTGAAATATTAATGAAATAGCACAAATAAGGTGGATTAACTATTTTATAAATATATTCAACACTACTAAAAAAAATCACACAGCATAATTCATTTTGTTGTCTCACATCCTGGTGTAAAGTGGCATAAGCTATGACACAGTGTTTCAGTAATAATCCATACAAGTTAGATCAGCATTTTGTCTTATATCAACTCTAGTCGAAGTATGAATAAACTTTTTCCTTACTCCAGTTTACTGACTGATGGTAGGCTGGAACTCTCTTTTCCTGGAAAAGGACAAATATGGGGAGAAAAAGAGATTGTATGAACTTTACTTCTAGTAGCAAATATCCGTAGTTGGCATTTGGTAGTAGAGGTAAAATATAAACTAGAAAATGTTTTTATCATAGTTGGTTGTTCCCCTCTGCCCGCCCCACACACACACTCTTCAGTGAAAAGCTACAGGTAATTGAGTGACAGAGCCCAGCATTTAAATGAAAGGGCAAGGTTATTTTGACTGATGCCCTGTGCTATATGTATCATAATACTTTTTCTTCCAGCTTGCATACATGCATATCTATGTAAAGGGTGTGGAAATTATCATGATGTAGATAAATTCAGTATACCTGTAGATGGAAATAACAGAACCTGGCTTTCAAAGACAAATCAATCCCTTCACCTGTTTGTCTTGGATTTATCAGTTCAGCACAGTATTTATGGAACAGGTACTACTAATTTAATACAATGCTTTTCTCATTTGAGGGTATTATTTTGGAAAGGGTCAGTTTAAGGCTGAGGGAAATAAAGCAGCTTGGCAAGAAGCATCAGGAGACTTGGCTACAGTTCCCATATGCATCTCTGAGACAGAACTTTTCTTCAGCAGTGTTCTCTTCTTACCTCTTGACGACTTAGTGGATGATTTTTTGTTTGTTTGTTTTGTCCTTGAACTTTTCATTCTCTTGTGGTTAGACTGAATTGTGGGTTTTGGAGCAGAGGTACACCAGCATATTTTGTCTTTTCTTTTATTTTTTTCTTTCTCTCTTTTGTTTTTTTAACTATCCTTTCTAAGATCTGGATGTTTCTTGACCTGTGTGCAGAGAGACTTTACCTGGTGACTTTTCTTTTGGCTAAATGAATACATTGTGTTTAAATTTCTGCAAAGTACAAGTTTTCCTGTTTAATCAAACCTGCAAATTGAATGTGATTTGAATAGTCTTTAATCTGTGAAAGTTAAATCTGAGAAATGCATGGAAATATTTGGTTTTGATGTGGGGAAAAAAAGAAAAAAAAGTTTCAAGTCAGAAAACTTGAAGTTACTTACAGGAGTTTTGTTCAGTCAGAATAAGCCAGAAAAACAAGGTCTCTGGCCCAGTTCCCTTCAAAGCAAGAAACAATATGAACAAACTAGTCTTCTTCTCACTCAATTCCTATTCTTACCTAGCCATGCACACTTATTTTATATTTTGTATGAATGTAGATAGGCAGAGTTTAATTTGATGGAGGTTCCCCCAACTAGAATTTTAAAATTCATCTTCAGAATTCAATGTGTACAAAGTATACCTTTTCTTTCAATTTGCTTGGTGTCCTTTGAGGGTAAGTAGGTCGGACCATGAAGCAAACCAATAAGCATAGAGGAAGCTGAAAAATTAGTCATCATCTCACTCTTGGATATGTCACTTGGAGTAATCAAGCTATTATCATTGCTTTGGGGTGTTTTTTGGCAGGGTTGTGATCTGCAGCATCATATGCATAGCTAAAAATTCTACCATAGTTGTTGATAGCAGTGTGGGAATAAATACAGAATTGTTTAGACAATCCATAGTATAGTTAAAACTAATGGTGTGTGATCTAGACAGACTGATACTAGGTTACACTCACCATGCTGTATTTCTCCTTTGGACTATAACCCTATGTCTTGGGAAGGTGTGGGGAGAAAGTAAAAATTTAGTATTTCTGCTGTTAAAGGCAAGATTTATCAGGCTGCCCTTTTTTTTAGGGTTGGTCATTCTGTCCACTTATTAGGTGTTGGAGGAAAGCGGCTTGTGTTTCTTAAAGTGTGTAAAAAAAACCCCAAAAAAACTAGGTTAGCTGAAAAGAGAAGACAGATTATTGCAATGATCATGAAGCAGATTGACTGCAAAGGAAAACTTCTTTGAACAGGAGTTAAGAATGAACAGTTCTTCTTGCTACTTGTGCTGCTTTTGCCTGACAAATTTAGGCTTTATAAAACTTACAAAAATCTGACAGGAAATCAGTCTCATAACTGAACTTAGCATTGTAAGCATATCTAGCCTTATTTGAAATTTTTGTCAAAAACATGGTGACTGAAAGGCTGAGGTTTTTATTGCTTGTTTTCATGTAAGTTTTTTGGATCTCTGCTGTCACCACAGAGAATCTACGTTACTTTAAGGATATGAAATGTGATTGTACAACTTCAAAAGAAGGGTCTACAAGCGCAAGATCTCATCTCTGACACTGGCAATTAATATATGTCCTGTAAGAGTAGACAAAATGTTTATTATACTTCCCCTGAGTCTCTTTCAGCTGATAACTGTGAAAAATTAAAAGGGCAGGGGAAGCAATTAAAAAACCACAACCCTATAATTTGGAGCTAAAATTATAAACTACCATGCTCTGAAAAACTTGAGGAAAACAAGCAGAAAGAAAAGAAAATTGAAGACAAAGTGACACAAAGAAATAATGAAGTCCTTAAATACCTAAGATCTTAAACAGAAGATAAATGATTGCTTAATAGGGTGAGGGTAATCTTGATTATAATCAACTTTGTCAGTCTGGATGATGGGTTCATGTTCTGAGAAGACGGGGGGATTGATAAAGTTTCTAAACAGCATGCAACTTCAAAAAGCTTTTTGGAAGAGATGCATAAGGATGTAGGAGAGCTGAGTGATTCTTGTAAGGCTTTTTTTTAAATTTATTTGCCTAAATTCAAGCAATGGTAAAGCATAGTCTTTCGATTCAAGTTTTGCGCAGGACTGGACAAAAGTATTAAGCTTTTAACTCAAGGGGTTTATTCTGCCTTTGATTAAGTCTTTATTGAAGCAGTCAAGACACATTTACCATCTCAGTATTGGTTTTGATCGTCTCTGAGAGATTTGTGATGCCCTAGCTGATTGAACTCTGACAATGAACTAGGTTTAGTCAAAGTAGTGCCACATGGTTAGTGAGTGTTTTGTACCTTCGTTACTCCATATGGCTTTTGCACCTACTCACCACACATTACACTTGCAAAATGAGCAATTCATTCCTAACACTTGGCTTTTCTGTTCTGGTGTGGCTTGGCTCATTCTTTTATAAGCTTTATTTTATTAATATTATTTTATTTTATTTTATTTTATTTTATTTTATTTTATTAATTAGTAGCTAGTGGAGTTGTTGCAATTGCAACTACATCTACTTAGTCACTAGTTCTGGGGTCTATCAAGGACCCTCAGTCCCTGTAGCCATTTTTTGGACATAAGATCGTGGGGTTTTCTTGTGATTTTTCAAAAACAGAGTTATATTCCCCCCCCCCCCCCCTTTTTTTTTTTTACTTTCTTGGGATAATGTGAACTACCTTGGCAGCCTGTTATATTTCCATTTTTATAGAATATGAGGATCTTGCAAGTCTGAGGGAGCAACACATGGTGTAATTCTCTCAATACTGCCTATTGGAGCATCATCTGTACAACTGTAACTGCTAATCACTCAAGAGTTTTGCTGTGGAGAGACCTGGTAGTTCTATTCCAAAAGCGATCCCAAAAGTAGTATATCATACATGCAGTGTGGATGATTTAAGCTACAGGACCATGAATTTAACTGTCTAAACATAGTTTAGGTGCACTCACAAGTACCTTTTTGTCTTTCTATAAGAAGAGTTGAAATAAAGCCCCAATATCAGACTCAATTGTATATGTTGCTGATGTCAAACTGCAGGCGTTTAATAATTAAACTATTATGTTCTTTTCTGTTTGCATTTTTTCTAGTTGATGAAAAGAGAGATTAATAGTGTGTGCCTTTATGGCAATCAGTGATGTTCATTCAGTCGAATTAATATCTACTTAAATACAATTGAAAGCAGATTGATATTTTGAAGCACTTTCATGAAGCACAAAAGATTTGAAAATCTAATAAACTGTTAAATTGGAAGTTCCAGTGAAACATTTTGTTTACACTTAACAGCTTATGAGCAAAAAGTAACTGTAGGTTTAAAGAAAGTACTTTTCTTTGAACTTTCATTGAGAAGTTAGTTTGTTGTTGCAGATCAGAATATTGCTAAATGCTGAATTCATTACCTTTCTTTATAATCTTTTTTTTTTTTTTCAAACTATTATGTTGGACAATACTTCTACACTGCTGTTTGATTTAAAAGATCAAAGCTGCTCTCTGAAGAGTTTTGATTAACTGTGAAGACTGGCTATGTTCAACACTAATAGGTATACTAAAGTGCTGCCAAGATTAATGTGGAGATGACCCTGTGCCTATTTTCAGAATTGCAGGGGGGCGAATTCTGTCAACAGTGAAGATGCATTTGATAAAAGGCCGAAGCAATGGGGATCCTTTCTGTCAGGCAGTAGAGGAAGTTGTACAAGATTTGGATTTGAAGATTAAAAATATTATCGATTCACAACATGAAGTCTTGACTGCTAGCACTACTGGAGTCAGTCCAGCACGGGTAATGGCACTTCTTTTGTTCTTTTTACTCTATTTAGCTTTACAAGGAAGCAAATCCTATGCTGGTTTTCTTTCTTTTTTTTTTTTTTTTTTTTTTTTTTGAAGGACTCTATATAGGGTATTATCTTTCCTAACAGCACAGAGCAATGTTGTTTCCTCTATGCTGTGGATTTAAACTGGTTGAAAGATATATCTGAGGATTACAGTATGGATTTCAAAATGATGTTTTACTTAAACTTCTTAACTCAAAATTGTAAATAAAATACTCTTAATTTGTTTGTGCAATTGTCATAGATGTAGGTACTTTTAACTGTCAGGTTTGGCCACTATTTTCAAGGCAATAGAGCTATAAAAAATTTCCAAGCAAAAGAAATTATGAAAGTGAAATTAAGATTTGAGAATATCTATCAGTAATGTAGTTAAACCCTGTCTATTGTAATCTAGCTCAGCATCAAGTATTTCTAAGGGTAAGGCATTCAAAATAAACTTAAATATAAAGAAGTCTAAACCATGGTGAAATACAGAGTGTGAGGGGACTGAAATAAAACTTCCAATAATCAACATGTAAATTTTTCTCTTTTTGTGTTTTGAGCCACTAATGAAGCTATTAATGATCTTAGCTTCATGGAAGGCATCAGTATGTTTACAGTTCTTTGTCAGGAGTGGAGAGCAGAATACAGGCTTTTTGTTTGTGTTTTCTATACTTTGAATCTACTTGGGTTTATAGTATGATCATTTTCTCATGAAAATATTAACCAAATTTAATTATTTTATTATTAATTTTTGATATTTAAAATGTTTAATGTCATGTACTTTTGTTTAGGACACTTCTAAAAAATTATAGACATCTTGAATATATGTACGTTGGTTAGAATGCTTTGTTTTGTAAATTTGCTGCAATTACCCCGTGGTAACAAAGTTTTTAACCAATTTTAACCAGACTTTCAATGTGCTTTTTTTAATATGAGGACTAAAACTAGTCAGACCCTAGTGGCTAGTTAAACTGGTTTAAATGTGTATTTACACTGAGCAGTTTGGATATATATTTCACCTGCATTTTCCTGTTTCCCTGTGTTTCTGTTTCCCTTTAATATCCGTTTCTTTCTGTTCCATTCTGAAAAATTAATTACTGTTATCAGTTTTGTTTTTATTTAGCTACTTGTACTACTGATAATTTTAAAAAATATTATAAGCCTGGTAAAACTATTTTAATAAAACTTCATTCTTCAAAGAAATTCACCAAAAAAATTTGATTTTTCAAGCTGGCTGTGTTTCTCATTGTTCTGCATAGGTCAAGTTCATAATCTGCTGATTCTAAAGATGTTTACTAACATCCTTGTTGAGGCAGAAAAGAGCAAAGATGGTTGCATCCTGATATTGTTAGGAAATGGGTTAAATGTTCATTCCATTGAGATTGGCGAGATGTTAGTATTATTTTATATTATTGTGAGTCTGTGGATCTACACTGGAGTTTTTTGTAATTCCTGAATTTAAGTTAATTGGTCGCAGGATCAACCCATCTACTTGTGGATCAGCAGATTCTGCTATAATTCTCCTCAGTGAGGAAACTTGAGTAAGTGATGGGCTTTAGGCTCATCCTTTTCACCATATTCACTAGAATACTTATATTCACCACAGTGTGGATGTAACTGAGAGCCATCATAGGTGATTGTGGTCTGGATGTGACTGATGTGCCACGTGGCTTGACAAATCTAGTGTTATATTGGGTTTATGTGGCAAGGTTTTTGGTAGCAGCAAGGGCTGCAGGAGTGGCTTCTGTGAAAACACCAGAAGCTTCCCTCATGTTTAATAGGGCCAGTTCCAGCCAGCTGCAAGGTGTACCTACATATGGCCAAAGCTGAGCCAATTAACGATGGTGGAGCACTTCTAGTATAACACTTAAGAAAGGATAAAAAATGCTGTGCAACTAACAGCTGGGAGAGAAGAGTGAGACTAGGAAAAGGACAATTCTATGAACACCAAGGTCAATGAAGGAAGAGGTGCTCCAGGCACTGGAGCAGATTCTCCTGCAGGCTGTGATTGAAGCCCATGGTGATGCAGGTTGTCCCTCTGCAGTATGCAGGTATCCACAGTGGACCAGATATCCAACCTGCAGCCTGTAGAGGATCCCAAACATGAGTAGGTGGACATGTCCTGAAGAAAGCTGTGACGCTGTGGAGAGCCTGCACTGGAGCAGGTCCATGGCAGAAACTGTAGCCCATGGAGAGGAGTTGAGGCAGAAACAGTTTTTTCTGGCAGGACCTGTAACCTCATGGGGGACCCACACTGGAGCAGTCTGTTCCTGAAGACCTGCAGCCTGTGAAAAGGACTGTAGCAATTCATGAAGAGGTGCAGACTGTGGGAAGGACTCACTTTGGAGAAGCTTGTGAAACACTGTGTCACATGGTGGGCAACCCACAAAGGAGCAGAAGAGCATAAGGAATAAAGAGCAGCAGAGACGAAGCATTAGGAACTGACCACAATGATCATTCTTCATTCCCCTGTGCCACTTGGGGGAAGGTGGTAC
Organism: Gallinula chloropus; assembly: GCF_964237585.1. Lineage (NCBI taxonomy): Eukaryota > Metazoa > Chordata > Aves > Gruiformes > Rallidae > Gallinula > Gallinula chloropus. The sequence goes on along the minus strand of NC_140085.1, from coordinate 24,525,751 downwards.
AAGAAATGAGAGCAAAGTTGAGTCTGGGAAGAAGGGAGGGGTCCTATTCTGATAAACTGTCAAAGAATTACATTAATTTCCTTAAGTCTGTTTTCCCCATGATGTGAAATTTCATCCTCGTCTTGACTATGATTTTTCATCATGTATTCCCTGTTCTGTTGAGGAGTGGGAGTGATAAAGCAGCTTGGTGAGCATCTAGTGGCTAGCCAAGGTCAAGCCACCAGTCTTTTGTGGTGCCCAGGATAGTGTCTGAGGAATTAGAGATAAGGATGGTGATTGAGGGAGGTAATGAACAAAATGTGGACAGCGGAATAAGTGTGGGGAATTTTGGAGTTTGTAATTGTGGTCAAAGGGCAAGGGATGTAGTGAGCACAAATGAGAAGTAATTCTGAATACATATGATGTGTGTTTTTTCATGTGTAAGAGCTTAATTTCTTTGAGTGCAAATTTTAAGTACAATCTTAACTACAGAGCTGAAACTGGTGCTGCCTCTAGCTCCTGGGAAAGCTGCTTCCTCATAAAATGTACCTGAAGAGAGTGAGTTACTTAGAAAAATATTTACTTTTCTTCTGGCAGTAGCAGTTTTCTTCCATCATTGCTCAATTTTCCTGCAAATACCTGTTTTATAAGTAGACCTCCAGGAAAAGTTATTACTTTATGCAGCAGGAACCACTACTTTGTGTTGAAGCCTGCACATGTAACTAATAGGAATTATGATTAATTTCTTCCTGAGAAATTACTCCTGTAGATGGAATCTGGCTGGTGTTTCTGGAACTAACCAAAATAGTCTAGAGTAGCTAATGGTCACTATACCCTGAAAGACTGATCAACTGTTTTCTTGAAAATGTCATTTGAATTATGATTTTAAGCTTACTAATAAACAAGATTTTTATGGCAGGGATTGTCTTGCATAAAGTTCTAATTGTGTCTTGAATGCTAGGATTTTCATCCATGGTTAGTACACTAAGTCACTGCTGTTGTAGTAAGACTTCTGAAGGTCATCTTTGGTAGCTAGGAGGTTATGTTATATTCTAAAGATTATTTTTTCCTTTGTGTATAGTCACTCAAGATGATGATAAATTTGTACTTTTCTCATTAAGACAAATTTATTGTGACACACATGACATTTATAAAAATCTATGATGTGGTGATGTAATGACTGAAGAGGTTCAGAATAAATTTTGAGGAAATTAAATGGTACTGAAATAGGCCAATTCTGTAAAGCCAAGTAACAACCATTTCTGTAATTGCTATTTCTAGCTATTGATTATAACTTATAGTAACTGACTGACATGTGTTGCTATGGTTTCTTGAAAGCTACATACACTAATTGATGTAATCAAATTGGGAGAGAAATAGAATTTGATCTTTTCAAGACTGTGTTTAAAAGCAGTTAACTGATTAGATAAATGCAGTTCATTGCTTGTCCTGTCCTTCTGAGCAAAGTCAGGCTATTCAACATTTCTGTGTATCAGTAAATAAGAAAGCTTATAGTTTTTAAAACCTACTACTGTGTATTAAGCACTTAAATTGTCTATGGAACTCCTAGTACTTTTAAATAAAAAATATAGCAAACTTGCAATTCTTGCAGTCCCATAGTGGCTATGGAGTTCTACCTCTGTACTGCTGACTGTAGCATTGAACACTTCCAGATGTGGACTCTTATTTTCTTTAAGGAATTCTTTATTCATGTGGAAAATTGTGAGGAATTCATCTAATTCCAAACATCAGGATATTGTGCCAAGTACTGCCGTTGTCATATCTTGATGGAAATCTCACTTTTAACCGACTGCTTTAGCAGATTAAGTTAGAGGAGTTGGACTTCACCAGAATGTGCTTGTGAACCCCATAGTACTCAAATTGGTTGTGAGGAAATAAAGAAGTTCATTTCTGCAGCATGGTTTCATCACAGGTTTGTGTATTTATCTGTGTGACTTGCTCATCAGTATATACCTCCAGGTGGCAGTGATGTAAACTCTACTAATTGCTTGGCAGAAAGAAGTAACTTTCCCTATAAATGCTTACTGTGGGAAGGAAGGAATTCTCTCCCCCCATGCCAATATGGGTTGCTTTTGGAAGTGAGCTATTGGTCTGACTTGCTGACGTTTCCTGTTGTATTGTCTTCTTATTTACTTTCAGCCAAAATTGTATTCCATAAATCATGGCACTGCGTATTGTGGTCGAGATACTGTAAAGGTCTTAGTAGTTCTTCTGGATGAAGAAGCCATCAGTCCTCCTACCCAGAACAAAGCAGAATTATTACATGGTGATGAAAGCTTAAATTTGTTTGGAATCACCTCTGTTTTGACACTCTTCAGGTGAGTATTAGAAGATTTTTGGTGACATTTGTGTGGGAGGGGAAGGGGATTAAAGACCTTAAACTGAGTGGCTAACAAAGTGTTTATATTACTTGCACAAAGCAAATGACCAAAGTGCAGTCTGTTGTGAGGTTAGGTGGTAAAGGGAAGGCATTCATAGCACAGTCTCAAGTTCTCAAGAGTGTTCTCATGGATTGAAGCTAAAGGAGGTTTAGATTAGATATTGGGGGGGGAAGGTTTTTATGGAGAGAGTGTTGGGGTGCTGGAACAGGCTGCCCAGAGAGGTGGTGGATGCCCCATCCCTGAGGTATTCAAGGTTGAATGGCGCCCTGGGCAACCTTGTGGAGATCCAGGACTGGTGGTTGGTGGCCCTGCCTGTGGCAGGGGTGTTGGAACTGTGTGATCCTTGGGGTCCCTTCCAACCCAGGCCATTCTATGATTCTACCTCCTCAGCAGCATTTTCTGTATCCTCAAGATGTTTTTGTAACACAGAATTTTCAAGCTAGTATGGTTGCAGGCTGCATGAAACCCACGGAGGAATGAATATCCTTTGCAACGAAACTTCCAAATACTTACCTCTTAAGTTGGAAGTCTTAACTTCAAATACTGTCTGTTCAGTAGCTAATTTGACTATTCAATTTTAAGATGCTGTTCAAATTGAAGAGGCTTTGTCTAGCTATGACACAAGATGTTTTTTGATTATATCTTTTTCTTCCTGCATAGTAATTATTTTGTGGATACAGTTTTAAATGCTTATAGTTTTTCATATCATGATCCATCAGTCAGGATACTATTGCATGAAGGATGTTGAAACAAATGTACATGTGTTAAGATTTTTTTTAGCAGGGCCTGAAGCTGATGGCATGCATTGACCCTGATGGTGAACGCTTCATTTGGGGAGGAAGAATAATATCAAAGAGGGAGAGGGAAGAAAGAGATGTGGCCAGCTGGGAAGTAAAGCAGTCAGAGTTCCTAGTCAAGCATCCTCTGTATTACAGTGCTTGGTTCCCCACAAGTTCTTTTCCCAGGTTAACTGTATTGGCTTCATAAGGACCTGCTTAACCCCCTTATTATTTATCTCTACTTATGGTGCCTTTAGCAGTGATTGGAGCATCTGCTCATCAAGGCAAGGGCTGTGTGTCCAGTTGCTTATTAAGCTATGTGCATGCACATAGGTTTCCCTAATGTAAAAGATGATCCACAGCAAAAAGGATAGGAAAAGTGGGAAAGAAGGATATGTTTCTTACGCTGGTGGCGGTTAATTACTGAAAGCCCACCATAACAACACTATTGGAATGTGCAGGTGGAAAGCTGTGAGGGTAACAGGAAAGAAAGAGAAAAACAGTGATATGTCCTAAATTGGAAGATAAAGGATCCTAAAAGTCAAAGAATTTAAAGGTTTTGTTAGATCTGTTTATTGTTTTTATTCTTTTATCAAACCAAGGGAACAAGCACATCCTAATAAAACTTAAGAAACTAGTTTGACTAATAACTTATCCAAATAAATTGTAATATTTTTTAATATAAAGCAGCTTGTAACAAAATATTGTGGAATATTCTTTCACCTCTCAAATATCTGTGGGTAGCTGTAGCTATACATTTCTATTTCATTATGTAGTAAAGGTAAAAGAACAGTGATTTCAGTCTTGTTTTTCCATTACTTCAGATTCAGGAAAAATGTTCCACTTTAACTTTTAAATTGTTTCATTAATTTAATAAACCTCACTGTGCTTGTATCTTTATCAGAAGAAAAAGGAGCTTAATCAGTTCTAGATTAATGCTCTTTGTGAATGAAATCAAAGCCCTCCTGAATCCTCATCCTGAATTAAGCACTGCTATTATTCAGAGCTAGAGATCTTGATTAGTTTTTAAGTAACTCCTTAATTTAAAACAGGTTTTAAACCACTTATTTCTGCATAACAATTCCCACCGAGTACTTCAGTTTCATTTACCTCATTCGATTTTTCTTTAATTTTTCCCCAAAAGGATAAACTTTTTGTTTGACAAAAAATCTTCTCAGTATAGGTATAAGCATGTACTGCTATCTGAGAATTTATATTATAATCTAGACAATTGTTGTGTTTTCCTTAGTGGTTAATTTGCTTTAGATTTTATTTTCCAGTATATCTTTATTGTGTGCTTCAATTAAAAAAAATTAGAAGCAATGTATTCGAAATATTGAATTTATGATCCTGAATTATTGCTTTAGGAATAAAGTACTCCAAGAAATGAAATAAAACTTGCAAACAGCACCTGTTCTCAATTTTTATCAAATCTTTCTGCATTTTGCTAGTTGCTTTACTGTAAGGCTCCAGTTGCTTTATAAATGCCAAACACCTTCATGCTGCACAACACAGTAGCTAAGGTGCCACTGATTTGCATCAGTGTACAGGCACCTCTACAATACTTTTTTTGCCAATGATTAGGTCTCAAATGATCTAGAGTGCTTTGATCTAGATACTTGATCTCAAATACTTGATCTAGATCTAAATCTGCAATGGTTTGTAGGATGAATGGTAGAACCTTTGGCAGTAAATGTCACTGCAGCTTTAAGATTCTCTTTTCTCGTCTGATTCTGTGTATCAGATTGGTCACCTCATATGGTAGCTACTGTTTTATGGTTTTTGATCACATGGTAGTTATTTTTTTGAGGTATTTAACAAAGCTGTTTGCTATTTCTGGAGATTTTATTACTGAAGAATACCAAAGTATGCTTAAAGTTTGAGTAGTTTTCTCTGGCTTATGGTTAGAGAGAGCACTGTTAGTTTTCAGGTAAAGATTGAGATTAAATCCAACACCTTTTTTGTGAATTTTTCTTGCTTTATTTTACTCTTCTTTCAATAAACTTCAAATCAATTGCATTGATTTATCTCTCTACGCAGAAATCCCACATAAAAGCTGCTGCTGAGAAGCAGCTATTGTGTAGTTTAACTTTTTGTTGGCTTTGTTTTAATTAAAAATATTTTCATTGCAAATTGTGAAATGCACGTGTATTTTGGGAGCTGAAAATATAAGCACTGAGAATACATCCCCAGTGGTTTAGAACATCCTATCCAAGCTAAAGTTTTTCTTACTTAATCTGTCCTTTAGAATATCCATCAAATATTTTCCTTCTCTAAGCACTTCATTTCAGTCTTCTGGAAAATATTGGTTTTAGATTTGCATTATAGAAGTTCAAAGAAAATTCTTGTGCTTTTTTTTATTATTTTGAAGCTGCATGCAAAGCAGAAGGGTGCTATTTTTCCAATAGTATTTTTAAGTTTTTTAGGCAAACAAAAATTATGATAATGGTATTGAAATCACAGTAAGGTGATTTTGATAAAATTAATGATATTTATGGTTTAGATTTAAATTTTGTATGACCATGGATTAAATATTTTCCTAACTCTTTGCAATAAAGATTCTTTGTTCTGGTTTGCATATTCAGGAGGTATTTAGTGTTTGAGGCAACGTTTTATTTGCTGCTGTTTTTTGTATCGTTCCCATCATCTTTCTATCCTATTAATTAATGTTAAAGGCAGTCATTAATTCTAATTTCTTATCTTGTTCTGTTTTTTTGTTGTAGTTTTTTTAATCTCCTATTTAAGGAATAGAAATTTGTACACTGTGTTTATCAGGTGTACAAACAAAGATTCTTGAAAAACTGTTTATGGGCACTGAAAAGGAAACTAACTTATCCATGCACTGAAGAAGCAGTAATTTAATCAGTTGCTTATCTTGAGGAATCATCAATTGTTGGAAAAGTGGGATGCTGAGTATTTTGGCATTATGGGCTACAAAGAGGACTCATGAACAAAAAGTGTAGATTGGAATATGCTGAAGCTATTTAATAGCAAAAACATTGTAAGATCCTGCAGAAATTTTACACTACAGACAAAAAGAAATAAAATAAAGAATGCGCTATTTTTTAATAGAATAATTGAGTGGAATGAGCTAACTAATTCTTAATTTTATTTACTTTTTTTTGAAAAAGTATCCTTACATGCATCCTGGCTGGCCATGAGCTTAAAAAGAGAAGTAATTATTTAGAGATGCACAGCTCAGTTCTTATCTTAAGGTCAGAAAATTCCCTCTTATATGCATGAATAGTTTTTTGCATTATGTGCATCAAAATTTTTCATTAAGGAGTGAAAGTAATCAAATACTGAAATCTAGTAGTATGGAAGCATTTTGTTTGCTACAGTACTTCTACTGTCAAGTCTGTAAATATGAGGAAATTTATTCTGCAGGTCAACCAGATGCTGTTCAAGGGGGTGTAAGTAGAATGATGACTCATCACCAGCATTACAAATAATGATACTGTGGCTGCAGAATTACAGTATTGTAAACATAATATTGCTAAATGATACCAGAAATTGGAACTGTCGGTTTGATTTCATTATGCTGTTTTCCGTTGTCACAGTACATGTGTTTACTTAGGAAGGGAGAAAACAAAGAAAGGCTTGAAAAGTATAGACGTTTGCTGTCCTGTTACTGAGAAACTTGGTATGGTAAACTAGTTTTTCTTAACTAATTGTTTATGTGTTCTAAAACCTTACCTCTTTTTAATATAGATCTCCAGCACAATCTAATGGATCTTCTCCAAAACCTCTTAGACAACGTATCCAGAAATCTGTGGATGAAAAAAAAATTAAGGTACTGTGTAGGAATTGTTTTGGGACTATAGATGCACTGAAGTGTAATAATGCAAAAATTAAAAAAAAAAAAAAAAACAAAACCAAAACCCTCAAAAAACTAACAAAAACCCCAACAAAACAAACAAACAAAAAACCCCCAGTGCTAAAATTCTAAAAGAACTTGGCTAAATTGTATCCAATAGGTAAAGAAATGTAATTGTGATTAGCTTGTAATTGGGCCAACTCAGTGTTACAATATGTAAAACTCCAGAAGAGAGGCTTTAAACTTAAAAGTACTTCTTAATGAAGATCTCTTAATGGAGGTATACTGAGTTAATCTGTATCTCTTAATTCAACCATCTGTGCATTTCAGGACTGTAGCAATAAAATTGAAACTATGTGAAAACAGAGATAAAACTCAACAGAAGCACCTGATTTCAGTTCTGTCAAGACAGCCATTCTAAAAGTGTAGCAATGACTTTTTAATTGTGTTTTGTTGGGGTTGCTTTTTATTTGTAACATTCTGAGGATGTTCCCATAACATTGCTTTGTGAACAATAAAATTAAGATGCTAATGTTTGCTGTTTTGTAGATTAAATGGAACATTGTAAGAGTGTATTGATGTTGTGAGCAGTGCTATTCAAAAGAATAACTTCTGTATTTATGAAAATTGTAGTCTTCAATTACTGCATCTTACACAGTCCTTTTTTCCTCAAAATGGTCGAGCTTGACAAATTGACATTGGAAAGAGACAGAGCTTGTATCCTCCACAGCATTTCAACAGAGTGCCAAGTAAAAGTAATGGCACTATTTTTTTACAAAGTTAGTCCTGACAACAGGCAAACACACAAATGTACTGAGTACATAAGGAGGAAAACAGGTGTTTCAAGCCATCAGAATTAATTCTGGAACAGCATAATGAAAATATCTTTCTGCCACTGGATATGAGAATTATATGTTTGAGTAGTAGAAGGTCATTATAAGGAAGTCCAATGAAAAGTGTCAAAGCACTGTCAATATTTGCAGCATGTTTTTAAATATACTCTAACTTCATTCTGAGTGCTTTTCATTTTTGGAATGAGGGTGGGGTTGATGATGGGTGTGTTGGATTATATACACTAATTACAGTGAAATTTATCTTAAAACTCATAGGCAAATTATGAGATTGAAACTGATAAAGGATCTTCATTATTTTAATTTTAAGATAAACAGCATATTGAAATGGTGGTTTTACCCATCAAATAGCAAAAAATCAGTTATGCTGTTTGCATGATACATTGAAGTACATAGTTTTCCTATGTAAATAGAGTTTTTATAAATGGTTTAGTGAACAACTATGTTCAATATCAAAGAACAGAAGTTATTATCCAAAAGTAACCAGGTGAACATGGGTTTATGAAGGGCAGGTCCTTCCAAACTAACCTGATCACCTTCTATGACAAGTTGACCTACTTAGTGGATGAGGGAAAGGCTGTGGATGTAGCGCACCTTGACTTCAACCAAGCCCGTGACACTGTTTCTCACAGCATTCTGCTTGAGAAACTGGCTACCACTGGCCTGGACAGGCACACCCTCTGCTGGGTAAAAAAAACTGGCTGGATGGCTGGGCCCAAAGAGTTGTGGTAAATGGAGCTAAATCCAGCTGGAGGCCGGTCACAAGTGGTGTTCCCCAGGGCTCAGTTCTGTTCAATATCTATCAGTGGACCTGGATGAAGGGATTGAATGTTCCCTCAGTAAGTTTGTAGATGACACGAAGCTGGGAGGAAGTGACAATCTGCCTGAGGGTAGAGAAGGACCTGGGGGTGTTGGTTAACTGCTGATTGGATATGAGCCAGCTGTGTGCCCAGGTGGCCACAAAAGCTAATGGCATCTTGGCTTCTATCAGAAATAGTGTGGCCAGCAGGTCCAGGGAAGTGATTGTACCCCTGTACTCAGCATTGATGAGGCCACACCTCGAATACTGTGTTCAGTTTTGTGCCTCTCACTGCAAGAAAGACATTGAAGTCCTGGAGTGTGTCCAGAGAAGGGCAGCCAGGCTGGTGAAGGGGCTGGAGAGCAAACCTTACAAGGAGCTGCTGAGGGAACTGGTGTTTAGCCTGGAGAAGAGGAGGCTGAGGGGGGACCTTATTGCTGCCTACAGTTACCTGAAAGGAGGTTATAGAGGTGGATGTTGATCTCATCACCCAGATGACAGGTGATAGGACGAGGGGGAATGGTCTCAAGCTGCACCAGGGCAATTTCAGATTAGACATTATGAAAAAATTCTTCACTTAAAGGGTTTATTGGGTGTTCGAAAAGGTGCCCAGGGAGGGGGTTGAGTCAGCAAACCTGAAGTAAATAAGGTGGTTGGTGTTTAGTAGAGCACAGATATGGTTGGACTCTAAGATCTCAAACGTCTTTTTCAACCTAGTGATTCTGTAATTACCTCTGACATTTGAGACCTTTTCTGGAAATTTACAAGGTTTTTATCATAGAATCATTTTGGTTGGAAAAGACCTTTCACATTGTCAGGTTGTGAAGCTGATTTATTTTATGAAAGTTTTAACTTTTTTGGAAATACTTTTTTGCTAATAAAATATACCAGACTAGTTCTTTCAGAGGTTTCTGAATAATTTCAGGAGCAGGAATTGCATACAAAGCTTCATTCTGACACTCTCCTGTGCTACTTTTGTAGTGCCTGACTCTAATAAGGGTTCTGTGGCTCTTATGTTCCATATTTATACAGTGTAAGATCCTGACATTTCCTTTAAGACTCTTGTCTTTGTCTTAGTTCATGATTGATGAAGTGGAATTTACCCGTAGAAAAAAGAATGAAACCTCTAGTATTTTTAGCCAATAATTTTTGAGATCTTCTAGATCTTGCTTCTGTATCTGATTTTGATGCTTACCAGCTGCCTAATATAATTGAGGATCACTATATTGAAATACAAATTACTTTTTTTCTTATGAAAACCCAAATTCAAAGAGAACAAGCAACAGATCTGAAGTCTGGGGTTCACACTTCTAAAATTTCTTTAGCGTCTTAGAAGACTGTAAACCTGCTTATAGTGTTATCTTTTGTAGATTATATCTGTGATGATAGACTCTATTCCTCTACTTTACCAATGTGGATGGTAAAATGTGTTAAACTGAATGGCTGCTTGGAGCTATACAATTCATATCTTAGAGCAACATCGAGGCTGCTAAACTGACTCTAGTAATAACAATCAGTCTTCTTTATGGCTTGCTTCCAGTATATCCTGTTGTACCAGAGAGACATTGTGCAGCATGGAACAGAGGCCAAATATCTCAAGATGTTTTTCCATTTAAAAATGTGAAAATAAAAATCATGCAGTTCAGAGTGTTCCTCAATTATGTAGCAGCACAGTCCTCTTAATCAGGAACTTAATCTTGTTTCTCCTTTCAGTCAGGTAAAACTGCTTTTGCTGGATAGCTAATGATTTTTCTAGCTAAAAGTCAAAAAAGTTCTCTGCCATTCATCTTTATCTCCATCCTCTCTTATAAAATCCTGCTTGCTTTCTTGAAATGCCCATCTTTCATTTTGTCTTTTTCTGGTTTTCTTTCTACTTTTCTAACAATTATTAGGGAGTTTCTCTTCTATGCTCCATCCTTTTCTTCTATCTTTTTTTTTTTTAATGTTGCAGGGTCCTTTCTTTCTCCTCTTCTCTTTCTGTGTCTTTGTGGATGAATACATCAAAAAACAGAAGATCAGCTACCATCTTTGCATAAATGTTCACAGACATACATCTGACCTATGTGTCCCTTCTGACATCTTTTGTTAATTTTACACCATCCTGTGAATACCCAGCTGTTGATATTGAGACAATATATCTTTTCTGGTATATTTAACATTGATGATGGTATCCTACCTGTTACTTTTTCACCCCATATCACCTCTGGAATGTATTATTCTCTCTCCATATGTCCACTCAACCATAATTTATTATAGATTCATTTTGCATTTTGATATGCTGCCATACGTTTTTCTTGGACTCAATAGTTGCAGCTTTAGCCTGGCTTTCTTCACAGAGATTGCTGTGCAAAAAGTTATCAAAGTGATTAGGTGCTACCTGCCATTCTGTTTACATCTCAATCTGTTTAAGTTGTAGTAGGTGTAAGCTACTTGTTTTAACTATCCCAACCCATTGATTATTTCTGGTTTGCAGCTTTGAGATACCTGTCCTTGCTTACATTCAGCCTGCAATACCAATCTTCACTGTTCATTTGTTAATTTTTAGACTAGCTCTTTCAGCTGTCAATTTCATACTATTTTATACTACAACTGAAGATATTTCCTATAGGTATCTGCAGAACTCATTATCCTCCTTTAAAACCTTTTTCTCAGTAACTTTAAATCAACCTCTCCCCAAAACTTAGCAGTGCCTTGTGTTGAGATGGATGCCCATTACAATGACTAATTTCAGTTCATTTCTCTATGAATCCATATATTTCTTGTCTTGGATTGTAATGTCTCTTGGCAGAAATAAATTTTGTTCTGTCTTTCCTCTGCAGCACATTGAATTCCTTGTCCATGACCATGGATGTCAAGTGCTGTAGTAATATTTATCACCTTGTTACACTGAATATCTATCTTTCATATTATTTCATACAACCATTATGAAATGTGTCAGGTTGCTTGTAAAATTCACAGTATTAAATTGGGATGCATAATGCATTCATTTTAATAGTTGACTCAGAGATACCATATGTATATTTTTTGAAAAATACTATAGCAATAAGATGTTTCATTCAAATATTAACGGTTCTTCTGAGAAGTTTCTTAGGCAGCATGTGTGATGGTAGCCTTAGTTCTACAAAATTGCCCTAAAGACCTTTTTTAGCATGCTGCCTCTTGTAGGTTGTTAGATGGTTAGCCTGTAGTATGAATAAATGATATTTCATTAGAACTTGTCCTGTAAAAGTCACCTTTTCCATGATATTTGAGAGGTGAATGAAAATACAGCAGTCATTACTAGTTTGGTTATATGTTGACTCCCATCATGATGTAAGATGTGTTGAATAAAGAAATTTAGGAAGATCTAGAAGGGGAAAGGAGAAACACTTCTCCAAGTAAAAAAAAAAAAAGGAAGATGTGGGGGAAATCATGCCCTTTTCTTTTGAGGAAAGGATCTCTTAAAGCTTCTGCAGACTTATGTGGAGGAGGGCAGACTGACAATATTTAGACATACAGCACAGTGTCATGCATGTGTGTTTAGTATCTAAAAATATGAACACTGAATAAAGTAAACGGGTAACTATGTACTGGAATTGTTGTATAAAAATAAAATAAATCTGTGGGTACTTCCATCGTGCCAAAAAAAATTCCTGGCAACAGTGGAAGACAAAGAAATGTTGTTGTCTTTCAATCCTCATTAAATACTGGAAGAGATGCAGAAAGATCACCTAACTAACGGCATTTGTTAAGAGGCAAAGCTGTTGCTCTATTCCTTAAGGAGAAAGAAGTCTGGGAAGCTAGTATATTGCATTTTTTCATTCCCTCCAGCAGAAGCAGGTAAGAGTAATACTAAGAAACTCAATCTTCCTCTGAGAGACAATTTAGAGTTTCAAGCTTGTTATCAGTTAAGTGTCTTCTGGTGAATGGTATTTTGTGGAAGGAGTCTTTAATTCATCAGAAAGGTCTATAGAACATCTATTAAGTTATGTCTTCTCTTGTCAGTTGTCCTTTTCACTCCTTTCTGCTTTATAAAGTTGAAAGTTTAATTGAACAGGAGAGAGGTATTTTATTTAAAAAGTGTTCATCCAACCTTGTGTCTGCTTGTTTGTATCATACTTCCATTTATCTAAATGGGTAGATACCCTATGGTTTCACTACTTACTTTGTTGATTTCAATGGGGTTGTGTAAGCCTTGCTTATTGGTGGGAGAGAAGAATGGAAGGATTGTTACAATCACCTACTTTGTTTAGCTTGAAGAGCAACTTAAGACAGCAAAAAAGTTGCATAACAAGATTTTCATCTTTCTTCTGCACCAGAAAAGATTAGATGTCCAAGTTGTAGGAAAAATACTCTTCCCAAACTACGGAGGGTGAAACGGAAAACTTCCAGGAGTTAGGAAGGAAGGAACAAATGCTATTAGGCTGTGAACATGCAAGGTTTGAAAGAGTAACAGATCATATTTTTTTTTGTAAACTTAGGATTGTTTTGGTCTTTTGATACATTGTTTTAGAAATCCTGCTGCATTATTAATAAGTTTACCCTGAAACAGCTGCAAGGACTTTCAGTAGTTTGGCATGTTTTTTTCTTAATGTAACCGGAGACAACCCTTTCCTATATGAGGTACGATTTCCCTCCAATTGGGATCATAACTGTAGTTTTAGTTTTAAAAAGAATTTGTGGCTTAAGAACTCTAACAAATCTTGGCATGCTTGAAGTTCATTGTAATTTTACTGTGCATAGAGATCTTCCAAATAAAAAGCTCCACAAAGGAAAAAATCCCAATCTGCCTTTCTCATGTGACTTGTCCTTGCCTATATAAAATTACTTAATATCTAGCTTCATGCACTGCTGTTATTTTTTTCATTGCTTAGTGCTCTAAATGCTGTTACTTGAGAGAATGGTTTTGCCTATTTGTGATTCCAGTACAAATAAACTGTGACTTGGAAAGCTATCAACAGGAAGTTATCAAGAATTTTCTGTATGCGCACTATAATTCTGTGCAGAAAATTTATAGTAATAGAGAAAACAATCTTCCTCAGGTAGTCTCATCTATTGTAGCAAGAAATATTTATTTCTAAGTGGAATATAATTATGGAGAACACTAAGCTAATTAGTAGTTTCAGTGTGTGTACAGTATGCTAAAAATTGGTATCTGAATGAGAGAGGGGAAGGGAAAAAATGCTGTTCAGCACAATCTGAAGAAAGACTTTATTGTTAGTGTCACTTGATAAACCAAACCATGCTTGTGTATAAAATGTGATTTTTGTTTCTACAGGATCCCTAAATTACTTTCCTAGGCTCTGTAGCTGTGAGCTTTGAGTACTTTTGAAACCTGATAATGAGGTGTTCTCAAAACAGTAGTAGGTTAAGTTGGGATAGGAAAAGACTGGTATCAGTCATGATAAAATAACATTGATAGTTTCAGTACAGTACAAACTTGCTATTACCTCAGCTCTTCAGGACATTTTTCATGTTTGAATAACCTGTTGCCTTGGTTTGGCAATGAAACTTATCACTTAATGTTTTTTCACTCTTGCCTTTGCACTCCCTTTTCCAACTTTTTCTTACAATTTACCTTTATTTTTCTTCTGAAATAACAAGGGTAAGAGTGAAAAAAACATTTTCTCTTTTCATCTTCTTTCCTCTTCCAAATAGTACTCTAATTGTTTGGCTAGAAAATAAAAACATATGTTTGTTGTTACCGCTGTAGGTTTTCAAATTCTATTATGCCATTCCAGTGTATAAAAATCAAATCTCAACATTCTTAGTGACTAAATATTGGCAGTACTGTCTGTATGCAGATGCTGGAAGGAGATCTGGAACAGATTATCAACTAACTTTTAGAAATAGAGCATGTACCATTAATATTTCCTATAAAAGTGAATGTTTTATATTGGCATCTTAACTGAAAAACTCTATGTAGAAGTTAAGGGGTGGAAGAATATCCTGTTTTGTCTACTCATTAGAACTACTAACTAGCCTACGCTGCTGAAACATTGTCTTAAATTCTATCATACTTTCTTGTAGCTGAACAGTGATAACAGCAAACCCCTTTTTCTGGAATGCAGCAGAATTTCTTTGTATAGGGATAACAGCAACAATCCCACTTGCTTGTGAAGAGGAGAGGGGATAGTAAGTCTGAGTTCACTGCATGCTATTTGTGTGCAACTACTTGATTAGTAAACAGTGCTCCCAACATCTTTTTGCTCTTCCAAAGCTGTGGGTCATAGATGTAGTTCCCTCTCAGAAATGGATTTCAGGGAATTTATTGTAAAAGAACTAGAAGAGCTATTTCATGCTGTTAACAGGGTTCATTATGTGTGCTTGGTCCAGATCTAAGTTGTTTTTTTTTTTTGTTTAAAAACATTCCACTGAAGCTCTATTTCTTTTTAGATTTGTGCTCTTTTGTTCTGTGTTCGGGGTGTTAAAATTTACTTACTGCTATCTCAGTCAATGGAATAGTTGTTTTTACTAGTGAATATGCATCTTTAGATTAGTTTGCAAGTTTGACTGCTTCCAGAAATTTAATCTTGCACCCTTAATTTATATACACCCTCTAGATTAGTACTGGGATCAGCTAAAATAATCATATTTGGTAGAGCTTTGTATACTGTTTGCAAATGGCTAAATGGTATGTAATACAATACAGACTGAAATTTTGAGGCATATTTTGAAGCCTCCATGAAGTTGAAACAGAGAGATGGTTTTGTGCTGCATGTTTTTCAGTATTTGAGTTTGAATTCTGTCCTTTGACTCCACATATTCTAATCCCTGTAAACTGAATTACTGAAATTTTCAGATGGGGACAGTAAAAAGAAACCCCGATGTCCCAGAAAAACCCTGGATTTACTGTTGGTTATAGAATGATAACAATTAAGCTTGCTTGCTCAAGCTTGATGTTCTTAGCACTGTGTTTATTATAGCTTTGTCGACTCAGCATAAATTGTAGCTTATTTGCCTCTTTCTATACGAGTATGTCATAGAGCTCTGTGCAAGTTACTGTTGCATAATTTTTGATGTGTGTCATTTGCTGAACAGTAACTATAAATTCGGGGGAATTTTAAATAAGATGAACTGTTTAATAAACAGCAAATACAGGAAAGTATTTTTCATTAATATTACAGTAATTTTAACCTTAAAGAAAATGTAAATCACTTATAGTTCAAATATTGTAATTATACATTAGGATGTTGATTAAGTTTAAACTAGATTAGAATTGCATTTTTTCATTACTTCAGATTCTTAAGCTTATTCTGGGTATAGCTTCTCTACCCCTCAAAACACTTTCTGTGAAGAGTAAAGTTAATGACATCCACTTAATGAGTTAAGGCATAAACTCGAAGTGCAGAAAACCTTGTAAATTTCCATTTATATAGTCTGAGCTTATGGTAAATGTTTGAAGTGCAGAGTAGATTAAAAAAGGTTAGAATTGTTGAGAATCAGGCTGACTAGTTCTCCCTGTTAAATCTGCCTTTCTTTCTCAGACTGCTATCTGGCACAGAGAAATTGCAGTTTTGGAGTGATGAACAACTGGAGAAATTTGGTCTCTAAGTCTTGATAGAATGCTGAGTTTAAAGTAAAACTATATATGTAAAACTACAAAGTAAAACTATAACATACATATATTACATACCGTTTAAGAAATAACTATATTTCTGTTAAAAAAGGAATATTTTTAAAAGAAAAACATTATTCCCCTGCCAACTGCAATATTGTGAAGAGATACTTAGGTTTCATCTCAATGATAAAAGTTAGAGTCTGTTAGTTAGCTTATATGCATGAAAAAAGTACCTGACAGGTGGCATAAACTGAGACTTAATTTTGTGGATGAAGGCGACTGTGAAAAGAGGTTCATGGGAATGTATTCTTTCCATCTAAATTTGAGATTTTTCAGTTGGAGGAAAACTATATAAGGCTCAAACCTGAACTGTTAGGACTTAAATAAACCTGTGTTAAGAAAAGTGAACTTGCATAATGCAAACACTTTAGTCAGAACAGTGGTTGTAAACCTCTTACATGCAAACCATTGTTATCCCTATATATGGCAACGTTGCTTTTGTGAAGCTTTCTTGCTTTCTCTTTTTCCTAATATTTGTACTGTGGCACCTGTTCATCTCAAATTTATTTGAATTGACCTGTGCTGGTGTCTTAGAATTATTAGCTAAAGTTCCTAATATATTGCAATTATCTGCTCTGTGCTATACCTTTCAACATATTTTACATAATCCAGTAGACTTTCAAATGGAACTGAAGGAAGAATTTGTCTTACAGAGTCTATAGCATTTGTGATAAATTGGCCAGAATGTACAAAGCTTGACCTTGAAATTCTAAATTGATGTGAAGCTGTAATTTTAATCTGGAACTTGCTAAAGAAATACCTGAAAAAAATAATATTCCAGTTTTAGGTATAAGTATATTGAAGTTTAGTTCATATTATCTATCATTCCTTTTCAGTGTTCTTATGCTTTCCTCTATGTATAAGTTAAGTGCTGAGATGTATTCTATACTTGGCATTTATGAACTGACATCTTAAAGGTGGTGACCTGTAGAGGTGTGATAATTGATTGTAGCAGCTATGACAGCTAGTTGTAACAGTAGGCTATCAAAGAGGGGACTAATTTTGACAGAAGATCTTAGGTTGAAGCTTTAACAGTTAGTGTAACTTTATGAAAGATATTAAAAGACTTTTTAAAATCTCTTAGAACTTTGATGGAATAATTTGTTAGTATTCTTAAGACTTTTTACTTTGTAAATGAATACTGTATACATGTGTGTGATGTGAGTGTACTCATTTTTCTAATGTTTTATGTGATCTAAAATTGTGGGAAAGTTATAATTTTACTAGTTTTGCAGGTGTTGTCTTTTGCTTTTGTAAGTATTAAAGCTAATACCAGATTACTATTTGCAGGTGAAGCAGTCTTCAATCAAATCTCAATTTGCGTGTACATATAAAAATAAGTTGAGTGAAATAAAGGGTCAGCATTTTCGTAGCAGTAGCCAAATTCCAACCTGCATACATCCTGCACCAAAGCATCATTTAAATGTTGGAGATCTTACAGGTAAGCTGTAGTAGGTTTCAATAAATTAATCTGGTAGCTAACCTTTTAAATTAGCTTTGTTACCAAACAAGGTTTGAGTAAAACTAAAGTATTCAAATATTTTCATTAAAAAAAGAGTTTTCTCATTTCTCTGTGTATGCTGCGACCAGCTAAATGTCTTTGCATAAAAATTGTAATGTCAATACTTTGAAAATACAAATGTTAGAAAAAATATATATTACTGTTATATTGAAGTAAAAAAAATTGATACATTTTACATATATTACATAATGTTTCTTATTTTACAGAAGTAAGCTAAGTGAAATTACTGTTTTTGCCATTAAAAAAGGAAAAAGATAGCTTTACTCCACTACAAACTGAATCATATAAATAATTTCTAGGCCTTAAGCATCCCTTCCAATATCTTAGTTATAGACCCACCTTCCTAAGTTATTTGTTATTACAAGTTTTTGAGCAATGCCATTTAAAATTGACGGTTTTGTTTTACTGCTAAAGTATTAGTTTTGATTAAAAGTCACATGACAGCCCTCTGATAGAAGATGAATAATCCCAGGTAGCTTCTTATTTCTTCACATATGTTTTTGATATTCTTACATGACAGAAGGTATGAATTCATGTCTTGATGTACCAGTACTTGGAACTATTTCTGAAAATGTTCACCAGACTAGAAGTTATACAGAAATGGGAAAGCTGAGCTGTCAGCCAAGAAACAAGAACTCCAAGAATGAACAGATGGATTTGAATAATGACGAAGTAATCTGTAATAAGGAAAGTGAACCATCTTTGCAAAAAAAGGCTAAAAGACCTAAGACTTCAAACAACCCTCAGATGGAGCTGGACAGCAAAATTGGTGGAAAAAGAAAACACAGTAAAACAGCAAGAGATAATAAATTGATCGCTGGTCAGGCAAAATTAACTCACTTTTTTCGACTGTAAACTTTGTATGTTTTGACATATGTGGTACAAACACTGGTCCAGAAGTTGTAAAATTTTGTAAGGAAAAGGATGAATTGCATTTAATTGCTTCCTTTCATACTCAAATTTGAAATATTTTTTGTGTAATAGACAAATACTTACACTCTGGATTATGCAGAAGTATTTTATTTTTTGATAACAATTCATCATTAGTAATTACAGCTATGTTCCTTTTTGGTAATGAATTATGTTTCCCTTCATAATGCAATGGGAAAGTATTTTTAGATGCATATGTATAACCTAAACTATACACTGTTTACACTAAACCACAGAATTTTGAAATACATTAAATTCATAATAAAATGCTTAAGCTTCAATGAAGGTGGTGTAGATCAGTAGTTTTCAGACTTGCCAACAAGGTCGATAGACTCTTCCCAGCATACATCTGAGCACTACGGGGGGGAAAAAAAATTCAAAAAAATTAAATTATCAAAGAACAAGAATTCTTTATGGCCTCTTGAAATATTAATTTAACAAAATTAACAAATGCTTCATCCCCTGAGCACCCTTTCTCAATAGACATGGTTTTTCTAAATGAACCTTTATCAAATTGTTATATAGACATTGCATTATACTTTATCAGAACGATACAATTTTTGTGTAAAAATGAAAATCTACTTACTGTCAAAATCTCTTCTTCCTATAGGGAATTTAGCTGAATTTTCTTCATCTGCAGTCTCTCTTTCCTGTATTGATTCAATATTTTGAATTTCAGTGTCAGCTGGAAAAGCCACAGCTCCCTTCAGTGCAAGATAAGGTAGTTCCTTTCTACCTAAGTTGATTGGTATAACATGATTTAAGAAATCACGTCTGGAACCCATGTCCTGTTTTAAGGGAAAACATGAGTAGCATTTTATCTTCAGTGTCAGTTGTGTTTACTTTTTATACTTGACATTTTATACTTAACACTTCATAATCCAAGTAGCTTATCTTTCAAAATAATATTTGAAAAGTAGTGACCTGCATTACCGTTTTGGCTGAAATGAATTTATGATAAAGAACATGATAAAAATATTAGTCTTATATTTGCTGAAGTTAAAAACCTGTTGCTACATTTAGGGACATGCTGAATAAAACATAAATATAGGCTTTTTTCCCCCACAAATTTTGGCCACATATATAGTTCTGTAAAAATCAGATTTTTTTTTTTATTCAACTGTACAATTTACACACTTAAAATCTTGGAATTAGATGCTTAAAATTGCAAAATTATTCTTAACTATAGTTTGTGAAACTATTATTTTTGTGTATTCACCAGGTTATTGCTTTAAATTATTGGTGTGTTTTTTCTAAAGGGCTGTATAGCGAAATTCCCTTTTGCAATTGAGCCAAAAAGTAAAACTGAAAACTCACCAAAACCCTCATGTTCCTGTCATCCCCTTCATCCAAAACACTGCTGTCCTCAGTCTCATAATGCTTCAGGAAAGGTATAGCTCTTCTATTTGCAGTTCTATCTCCATTTCGAAGACTTTTCCCTAGATTTAATGTGGTTAGCAACATATCCTCGTCTTCTACCTTTTGCAGAGATTTTGAAACTGAGAGTAGAAAACCTTGAGAAAAAAGAGAGAGAGAGAGAATTAACATGTATGATGAGATACACATTCTTTAGTCACTTAATGCTTGCATAGAAGTTAAGCAGTTAAGAAAGCTTTTCCAGTTGTAAATTAATACATTCTCCGAGTCCACTTTATATATTTTACAGATTGAATGGGAACTACTTCAATCGCTGATGAGTTCAATCATCTTCAAATGATTTATATTAAGGAGTAACCTTTTTCTATAATCCTTCTAATCCCATCTGTTGTTTAGAACTACTCAAACATTTCTTTAGCATGGATAATTTGTTTCTTTGTGTGTTTTAGAACAGCACAGATTAATTCCTTTTGATGTTTTGGTGTCCATTTGTGGTGTTTATAAAGCTTTACCTCCAGTTAAAGCAATCTAAGAAAAGGAAATAATCTACATAAGTAAGCAGGACTGTTGTAGAAGTGTTACCTATCTTAGTTTTTGATCTGATTTATTGAAGAGTTGAAAAGCTTGAAATTTAACAATAGATTAGTCAGCTACTGCTAGAGCTGCAATCTTTAATTTATTTTTTGGACGTCCATTATGTCATGTTACCTTACTCAGAGCTTATATCTAGAAATCCTTATTAATACCTAAGTAATTACTTTTTTCTGCATTTTCTTTCTGAAAATGGACCCTTCCCATCTATAAATATCATATAGTCAGATATGCTTGTTAAGAATATAGAAAGAAAGGTAAATATCCTGCTAATCAATGTAAGCTACTAGGAAATTGCCCAGACCAACTAAGCAGAAGGAGTATTGGTTCTCCATCTTTTTTTCTGCACTGTGCCCACCAAGCTACTTTATCACTCCCTTCCTCAGCAGGGGAAGGAGGGGAGAAAAAAAAAAAACAGTCCATATGTAACTCTATTAAGGTGTTCCAAATTGATCAATAAAATGGAAAATAGAAGGATGATTCCTCAAACTATTAGCTTTTTAATAAAGTAAAAAGTAGTGGTGATGGTGAACCTGCTGTATAAAAGCTAGACTAGTAAGTAAAAACCGAGTAACAATTATAGGTATTGACCTGTTGACTGCAGTAGATTACAATGAAATTTTATCCACTGTTAGATTAAATACAAATTTGTAAGCAGAGCATCTTATTCATATCATAATCCAAGGAATAGTTTTAGACTTTGGAGTATGGATGAAATCCTTACCTCATTTTGTAAGCACTATTAACCTTAGACTGCCTTTAGAAGGCTTTGCTTACATCTGCCAGAATGCCTGGCAGTCTTTTTAGACTGTTTGGTTTTTCTTCAGTCAACTCTACTCCATCAAACAAACTATCTTTGGGGCAGGTTGACCCTGGCTAATTGCCAGATGCTCACCAACCCCTTGTCAGCTGAACAGGGGAAGGAAAATATTAAGAAAGGTACCTGGGTCAAGATAAGGACAGGGAGAAATCACTCACTAAATACTGGCAAAACAAAGTTGACTTGGAAAAAATTAATTTACCACACACTGGTTTTATTGGCAATAAAGAGAAAATAAAAACAAATCTTAAATCATCTTCTACTCCCCTCTACCTTCTTCCTGTGCTCAGCTTCACTCCTGATTTTTCACAGGGGGAGCAGTGACTGGGGATTGCTGACAGTACATCACACACTGTCTTTGCTGCTCCTTCCTCCTCTGAGGGAGGACTCCTCATTCTCTTCCCCTGCTCCAGCATGGGCTCCCTCTCACAGGGCGGTGTCCTCCACCAGGTTCTCCAGTGTGACTCCTTCCCATGGGTGCAGTTCTTCACCAAATCTTCTAGGGTTGGTGCCCAACAGGGTCAGAAGGCCTGCCAGCAAACCTCCTCCAGCTTGGGCTCCCCTTTCCATAAGACCACAGGTTCTGGCAGGAGCCTGCTCCAGTGTGACTTCCCACAGGGTCATAGCCTTTTGAAGGTGGATACATTTGAAGGATCAAATGTATCCACCTGTTCCAGAATAGGGTCCTCATCAAGTTGCCGGTGACTTACCTGCTCCACCATCTTCCTCCATGGGCTGCAGGGCAATCTCTGCTCTGGTGCCTGGAGCACCTCCTCTCCCTCCTTCACTGACCTTGGTCTTTGCAGAGTTGTTCCTCCCACATTCTCACCCCTCTCTCCAGATGATATTGCTGTTGTGTGCTAACTTTTTCTCCTTCTATCTTATCCCAAAGGCGGTATCACTATTTCTCATGGGCTTGGCCTATGGTGGGTCTGTCTTAGAGCCAGCCAGCATTGGCTCTGTCAGATCTAGGAGGAGCTTCTGGCAGCTTCTCACAGAAGTCACCCCTGCAGACCTCCCCACTACCAAAACCTTGCTGCATAAACTCAATGCAGTTTTACATGTCCACCTGCTGTGGTTCAGCCCCAGGCAGTGACTGAGCACCATGTGTTGCTCATTCACCCCTCCCTGGGAGGGGAAACAAAGACCCCTGGGTTGGGATAAGGACCATTTACTGACAAGCAATGCAAAAGGGGAGCTACAACAGAGCCTCTGACGGAATACACAGGGTTGGGGGAGCACTTTATTCACCTGATGGGGTGATAACATAGAGCAGTGACCAACCTGAAGCCCAAGTGCACTTGGACTGCCCTGGAGCTGTACAGATCCACCCCTCCCTGGCCAGCGCCCTCTATGGGGGCATGATGTCATGTGGTGTAGAAAACAGCCTAGGTGAGCTCAGCTCACCTGTGCTGTCTGATTGGGGAAGTTTACTTCATCCTGGCCAGAACCAGGGCACCATCTTTACACTTACTTTCATGTTCTGTAAAAACAGTTTGAATTGTTCTGCTACAATTCCTGTGATTTCTACTCTTTACTTTTTACTGTTCATACAGTTTTGAGTGCTGAAGGAGGTGGTTTAATTAGAAATATTGCCTCTTGAAAGTTCTTAAGTGCTACTGGAACCGTTAATGGGTCAAACCCTCTAAATGCCAATGAATACTACTGCTGATACACAATAATTGTAAGGCCAGCCATGGCTTGTGCTGAGAGGAGTGGAAGTTCTGCTATTTGCAACTTTATTTGAAAGATGACTGGGTAAGGTAAAGGAATGTTATTACGAATATTATCACAGGTCACATCCATGAATTCTACTGAAGATGTATTTGTGTGTTTGTATAATGGATAGTTAGTATGGATTCTCTTAGTGACCAGAATCCTCTGGGTCTGTTTGCGTGGTGAGAGGTGGCATACTGCTCACATATGGCTGTTAGATGAAGGAATCCAACTCTACCTCAATTCCTTTTCACAGACCAGGTGTGCAGTATATCAGCACTTTGTAAAAATCCAAACACTTGATTGTTTTTTACCTGATTTTTTAATCAGTAATGTTAATTTTTATTTAGTCAGATTTTACATTTCATTCCCTTTTTAAAAGAATAGCATCTTGGTCTGGGTTGTTTCTACTGATGTTTTGTTCTTATGACAGTACAAGCTACAGGTTTTAAGAATCTTGTTTCTTGTGAAGCAAAAACTTTGCATTAAGTCCACAGAGTATTTTTACACCCACTGCTTTGGATGTGAGGTACATTCTTGAAATTAACACAAAGGTCAGAGGTGTTACAAGAAGTTATGATGCCTAAAAAGAATGCAGAAATGCTCTAGTATACTTTTTGTGCGATAAACTGATTCACAGATGTAAGGCTTGGGTCTGGCTTTCTCCTCCTGGGTCCTAGCATGGGAAATCAAATATATTTTCATTCTTTTATTGTGAAGTGAAATTCAAAACCTACAAAGGACCCGCCTGGTATTTATTTCATTTACCATACCTGTGCTTGATTCTGACTATTCTACTTTTCTGCTATTCCTGTGGTATTGTCTGTGGTGTTCAGAACTTTAAAATATTTGTGATCTCTTAGTTACAGCAGTAGGTCATTATTGCAATGCCTGTGATTGTTATCCATGATTTAGGAATGAAATTATGATTTAGTGACTCATGTATTCTTGCAGTGCTTTCTCTTGACTGTAATCTATGCCAGCAATCTAGACAAATTCTACCCACTTCTGTTCTACCTATCACAATCAGATGTTTTTCATCCCAAGCATGAGTCTTGTGTGTAACTGAAACATCTCTCTCAGACTCAGAGGAAGAGGAGTTCTAGCCTGTTAATCATACAGTTTCTACACTGTATTATCTTTGTCTGCAGATGAGATTGTGCTACAGTTGATATAAAAAAGTATAACCAGATACTTAAAAAAGTTTCAAGAGTTACTACACAGAATGGCAGTCACACTGGATATTCACTAGTAGATGTCCAGGAGAAATCGCATACGTTTTGGGATGTATTATGTCCCTCTATGCCAGCATGCCTTGTAATTCCCATAAATGTGGGCATTTTGGAGCCAGAAAGATTACTCTGGCAGATGTCTGCTTCTTTAGTGTTGACAATCCAGATGGGTGGATTGCTGTTATCCAGTGCTTTCAGCAAGCTTTGGACAAGTCTGTAAACACTGGCGCCAGGATTGTTAACTGTGGCAGCAGTCCACTGGACAGATGAGCATCAAGGTCTACGAAGATCAATGCCACAAGATAAAGAATTACACAAAACTAGTTAATTAGAAGCAAAAGCAACCTGTTTTTAAATTATCTCATTCTAGTTATGAACTAATGCTGTTTTAATCAGGGATATCTTTCATAGAAGATAGCACTGTTGTCAGTAAAATATCAATAATTCTTTGCATTGATGTAGATTTGCCTTAGCCAGATTTACATTTTGTAGACTCAGTTAATTTCCCGGGTTAGCCTCCTGTATTCCTCTGTTTAGGACTTCTTTAGCGTACGTCATACTTTGAATATTAAGAGTAATTTTTCTCAAGGGAAAGCAACATCAGCTATCTTTGGGAAACATACTGTTGAAATGAGTTTTGCCAAACATTATGACTTTAACTTGGTTGTTTGTTTAGAAGCCAAGCTTTGGATAAAAGTACTGTTTGCAGTTGAATTTACTCTGTATTGCCATGTTGGGGGATGCTGTCTGCCATTCCTAGTTGTATCTCCACTGGTTCACATTCAAAGAATAATTAGTTGCTGACAGTGTGTCTGATTCTCTGAGATGTTATCAGCATACATCCCGTAACATGCCCTGTCTTCGTTTTTGCTGTCCCTACCTACTACAGATATTGAGTTGTAACTTTTAAGAGAGTGAGGGTTCCCTGCTCTTTATACTGTACATGTAGATATGAGGCAGCTGAGTATGCATGATATACGTCTGTGTGTGTATATATATATATATATGAGATCTTCCATTTTTTAGATGGAATGTATGCACAAAGAATGGAAGAACTACAGATCTGGATGACTCATTCCTACTTTTCATGGATTGTCATTACTTTTGGATATGTAGTGGTGTTCTATTCAGGATCTGAACTTTGTTCCTTGCCATCTACTGAACCCTTGGTTACGGTATCACATTTCAAACCAACTTGCCCCCTTGCCCTTCAAAATAACTGGCCTATTAAAAAACAAACAAAAAAACCCAACCCCAAAACCAAGCAAGCAAACAAACAAAAAAGCAAAAGGAAAGAAAATCTGAATAAAGTCTTAATTAGTATTATGTAGGAGTAAAATCTCATCTATGTTTTTGAAAACTGCTTTTCTTGGCCAAAATGGAAGACAAAGATTGCATTTACCCATTGTTTACCCAAGCCTAGTTAAATTTTTTTTGAAACTTTATCTACTAATCATTTCACAGATTGAATGCCTTAAAATTGCTGTTCAATGAAATATTAGCCATTAGCTATTTTTCTGAACTGCTAAGATTGGATACATTTGAACTCATTTACAATTTCTAAGATATTACTAATATGCAGTCACAGTCAAGAATTGATTGCAACTACCTGTTGATTCAGAGGTGCCATCTATAATTACAATCATTAATTTTAAATAAACATACAAGACCATTCCTGGCAAGGAAAAATTGGGGTTTAAGATTGGATTTTATTCCAAAATCTATAAATTCCTGCCTGCAGGAAGGGCAACATAACAGGTCACAAGCAGCCCAGGAGACACTGATGATGACTTCTTGACTTAGTGAAGACCTAATGAAGGGAAGCACTCTGATGGACCTTCTACCAACAATTAGGAACTGGATATGAAGATTGGAGTGGCCTTGCATGCAGAGACCATGAGATGGTGGAGTTCATGATACTGAGAAAAGAGGAAAGGGCACATAAGATCAGAACTTTGAATTTCAGAACATCAAACTTTGTTCTGTTTAGGGTTCTGCTTGGGACAAATCCATAAGATGAAGTTCTGGAGAGAAGATGGGTCCAGAATTGCTATGTCACCTCCTCAAAACTCAAGATTTGTCCATCTAAAAGTCAAGGGAAGGTGTTCTGTGTTGCTCACCAAGAAGCTCCTGACAAAACTCAGATAATCATAAGGGATGTGGAAATATGGACAAGTAACCAGGGAGACTATAGAGACACACTGACTTAATGTGTGGGGACTGGCTTAGAAAAACTAAAGACCAGATGAAGCTGAATCTGGTGGGAGGTGTGAAAAGGGCAGAAATGAGTTCTACAGCTTTATTAGCAGAAAAAGGAAGAATTTGGAAAATGTGAGTTTGCCACTGAATGTGACGGGGAGCTGGGCACCAAAGGACTTAAAAGGGTTCAGGTACTCAATGCTGATCTTTACTGATAGGACTTGCTTTCAAGTATCCCACATCCCTAAGTCCAGAGGGAGCATCTATGGTAATGAGGATGTTCCCTCAGTGGAGGAGAATCAGGTTAGGGGGCATTCAAACAAGCTGGACATGCATGTCCCTACTTTAAGCAGTGAATTGAACCGGGAGATCACATGAGGTCCACTGCAAGCTCAACTCTTCTGTTATTTATAATTCTGAACTAACTTTTGCATCTCTGTGGAATCTCGTGTTTGCTAAATTTACATTTTCCTAAACATTAGTATACCATTAGCTTAGCTTTAATTTAATTTGTATCTCCTGCTTCAGCAGATGTATATTTCACCTGTATTATTTACCTGATTTATTAGTTCATCTACCAGAGATTTTGGAATATTCAACAAAAATGTTTTCTTCAGGATATAAATGAATCAAGTTAAATAATAACATGATTTGTATGTGATCAAAGTGAATTGTTTTTCTTTCTGATCTTTTGTAATTAAAATTATTCTTGCTCATTTATTTAATGGCTGAGTTTAGCATTCAGCATAAGTATTTTTAACCTGAAGTGACAAACTTATTCTTTCTGTCTTGCAAATCAGAAAGATCTGTCTTGCAATATCGCTGTTTTTTGCAACAATCTTAATCATCAACAACTTCTCTCAGCATTTGTATTTGTGAATTCTACTTCATACACATTTCTAATGACTTCTCAATTTAAAATATAATTACCTGAATGAATTTTATATTAAAAATGTTTAATAAAGCAATAGAAATTTTCAGAAAATGTAATATAAGACCTCTGAATATGGAAATGCTCTATTTATTGGTGGCAAATGATGGAGAACCATATACTCATTAGTGGAAAGTGGTGGGGAACGATTTTTTTCTTCATATTTAATGAGTAGGCAATAGCTATATACTTACTAGATTCCATAGGGTTGTTAAGGATAAATAGAAACAGAAGGCAGAGAAAATACGAAGTCAACTCATGTGGTATACTTTCACACTTCTAGACAGTTCCCTACAAAGAATATAAACTACTTGACTTCTGAATCTGGTTTAATATATGATTAATGCAGAATATGTAATATTGGTTCTAAACTGGAGGTATATGTGTGTGTGTATATATATACACACATATATATATATATATATGTATCTTCATGATATCATGCAGTAATTTTTGAATAACTGTGTGGTAATACGTGAAAATGTCCAGGGTAGTTGCCAAGCTGGCTTATTTGCCTCCTCCTCAAATATATAAGTTGAAAGAGAGAAAAAAAGTTGCTTATCATTATTGTATTTTTTATAGTAAATTGATACTTAAAATCATTTGCATATTAGTCCGTCTTTGGCCCACTCTTTGCACCATCATTTCTGATTACATAGATGAAGCCAGGGATAATCTTAAAAAACAACAGCCTTTTGATGCTAGTAAAATGTACCAATTGCAATAATCTGTATTTTTCCTGTTGTTGAATTTTCTTTCATAAACAGGCAAACATTTCTAGAATGCTAAGGAAATTATCAATAGCATGCTAAAATGGATACAAAAGCTAAAGACTTATGTGTGACATTGATTATATTGAATAACATTGTCCCTGCTGTATTTGCCACATGATCACCATGCAAAATCATTCTTCTGATGACATACTTAATTGCAGTCTTTTAAATATTTTTTCCATTAGAAATAGGTGAGCTTTACATTTTGTCATTAGGTTTACGTGGTTTTGCTTAACGAAGAATTGGTTTGAAGTATCAAGAGAAGCTTGCATAACATTTTGCACATTTTAAACACTAACATAACTTGTAATTATTTAGAGATGGAGCTTGTCAAATCAGTAAGTATCTTGTAAGCCAACAGAGATTTTGGAAGTTAAAATTATAATTAGACATATACCTGTTTTAGGCAACAGCAGAATTTGGCCATCAGGTAATGAACTAGAATGTGGTGAAATAGAAAGTGGGTTAGTTTTATATAAAAATTAATTATTAAAATTTTTTTAAATATAAAGAAATTTATGTTGATGATGTATTCCATTGTTTATTTTGAAAAGCATAATATACTTAAACTAAGCCTGCAAACAAAAATCCAGTGTTTTGTTACCTGTTTGTATGTGCCTAGATTTACAATAGTTTGAAAATAGTGGCTCTCTCTCACACAGAAATTTCATGCGTGGGAGATTGAAGCTTTATGCTCTCACAAATGTCAAATCCATGACATATATAAGTACTGTCATTGAATACATTCTCTGTATACCATCTGCTGTAGAACAATTGTTTCACGAATTAAAATTCTGAAGATAACTTTCTTGCATTCTTTGCTCAAAACCAGCCAGAATATTTAGTTACTATTAGTCCAAAAGTGGTCGTTAGTAGAACAGAATGAATGTAAATGGAAAACTCTTTGGGTATCGGCCAGCAATAGGTTTTCATTAAAGTAAAACTATGCATGTAAATGTATACCTAGACAAAAACATAGTAGTTATCTTTGATTATTTTTGGACTTTAAAATGGATCTCATTGAGATTTTTGCTTTGACATAACATTTCTAGCTTAGCTGGACAATGAAATATCTGATCATACACGTTAATATGTCAAAAGCTTAAACAAGAATGTTGTTGGCATATGTCTAGACTGAATAGAATTCAGACAAGACTCGGATTATTTGGTGTTTGGGGTAAAATTCACATGGAGGAGCATAAAAGTTTCTCTGCCTAGTTATTTATCATATTAAAACCAGCAGTTACTTGTATTTGTTATTAGCTTATTGGAATCCCCAAATGCTAGGCATGGTGATCATGGCAAAGGGCAACAGAAAGCAGATTATACAGTTTAAGGTCAGTAAGAAATTTTAAGTGTTTATCAATACTTGATCTTGAAGACAGCTGGCTACTTTTATGAAAGAGAAGTAAGAGAGCAGATATGTATGCAAATATTATTTCTAACTGTGAGCACCCTAAGTTTGTGGAAGAGAAAAAGGACATCTTTGCTACTTTGGGCAGATGTATTTTCTTAGAGGTTTCCAAAGGGAAAGCCTAGAAGATCGATATTGTCAGCTGGTGAAGCTAGAAAGCATCAAGTCAATAAACTGTAAGACTGGTCTGTGATTCATAGATGTTTGTAGCTTTTCCCCTTTCAAACTGACTGAATGCTATGCCCTTTATGGAGAAGAGTGGTTATATGTTTCTCTTGTTTGAGTAAGAGTGATTCCTTTCATTGCAGCAAAATTTTTATGTTCATTTCTGGCTGTAAGTCCTTTCTCGATGTGACTCTGCAGGCTGAACAGACAGAAGCTCTCTCTACTTATTGATAGTAGCTTTTACCTGCATGTCTAACATCATGACATGATATTTATGATGACCATGGCAAGTCTAACATCAGATGGCCATGGCTCCTTTTCACCTTCAGAAAAATTATAATCCTCCTTCATTTCCCTGTAATTTTTTCTTAGAAACATAGCTTGATTTTCATTGTGTTTCCTTTCCTAAGATGCATGGTTAGTCTGTAAATTAAAATCAAGCATATTTATTAGCTCCAGTATCAGTGGAACTGCATCTTGTTTAATAATATTCTGTTTGCAGAACCTATGAAAGGAATGCAATTTTTTAATCAACATTGACTGCAGGATTATGTTGGAAGTTCATGGAAGATGGCTCTGTGCTTTTGGGAATAGTTGAGATGTTCTTTGACAGATAATTCATATAGACATCTGTGGTAACTTTGTGTTCCTTTAAGGTTTCAAATCAGGTAAGAGATTTCATCAGTAAATAATAAATCAAGCCTAATGCCTAAAATTTTTATAAAGTACACACAGAAATAATATTTTTCTCTGTTTTGCTCTATAAAGCTTGGGTTAGCATGAAGTATGCCATACACAGTTCTTCATATGATGCTTGATAGTCACAAAACTAGCAAGAGATCATCCCTCTTCAGTCTTTACAGTCCTATGTGAACTATCCAAAAGGCTATACTAAGAGCAAGAAGCTGTAATTGCACAGTAGGTGCCAAATAATCATGTTTAAGAATGACTGAATATATTTTCAGCCATTGAAATATATATCCTGATAAGACCTGCAGAAGTGACTAGGCTCATGCACACATAGCTGAGAGTGCAACTGGAGGCCAGTATTTGGCCTTTTATATAAGGAAAAAATCTTTGGGGTGAAGAGAATAAAAGCTGAATTTAAAATTATAACTGTACAACCAGAACTTTATTTCTAATGTCGTGCTTCTGCCATAGGTAGGTATGCAAGAAGTGTAATATTTGAATTTGCATATATTTTCCTGGCCTACTGCATATAAAACTACTCTTTCAAATGTTAAGAACCATTCATTATCTTCTACGCCCTAATGTTTCTTTATTACCATTACTTCATTAGTGCAACATGCTCCACTCTTTCTGTGTAATTTATATCGAGGATTGGGGTGCTCTCTCCAATACAACATCCTTGCATGCTTCGTAAGAAACATTGAGTTTAAAGGTTTCCCGATCATTTCTGCTGGGTAACTTGCCAATTAGCTGTCATATTCCAAATTCACTTTCAAAAATCTCAAAATACAGGTTAGATTCTTTTCATAATGGCCCATGTATATTGTATCTGTTTTTAAGATACAAGGATTAGAGGTTAGAAACATAAAGTTATTTTTTTAAAGGATAAATTAAGAAAAGATGAAAAGTTATTTGGGAGGATAATTTTGAAAAAATAAGTTAGGAAATCATAGAACACATTTTATTCTTCATTAATTCCTTTACCACATAGCATATTTGCAGTCCATTTTCTGAGTTTGCACTGCCATGGAAAATTTTGCCTTCTAAAATAAGAAGGCAATGAGTAGTAAACCAGTTGTAGGAGTTTAAACTATAAATGAAAAAGTTTAGAAGTGGAGTTGGAGCTGTAGTTAGCCAATAAAGCAAGCTTTGAGCTACATCCTGTAACTTCATGCTTTTAAACATCACTTTCCTGATGTCTATGTTGATGTGGGATCGGGATGAAGTAAATAACTAGATTTTGGATAATTTATTCATGGGGTTCATTTTGTCACTTCCAGAAGTGAAATGTGTTAGTTAAGCACTTAAAAAGAGAGTCAAAGTAAGGCCTGTCTGAAGCATTCACAGATACACAATTATCACATTTTAACTAGAACACTTGTTATAGTGTGACCTTTCATGTAAAATACACTTCTATACAGCCATAAAAATACTTTTTGTTAAGAATTTAATCTGCAGAAGTGTATTTGTGCTAAGTGCTTCTGAAAGTGAGAGACTACTGGTAGCAGGAATACTATTCGTGGAAGGAGTGACAAAGAACTGCTACAAATGAGACGGTAAATAATCACATTTCTTTCATCCTTTTTAGAGAATAAAAAGAAAAGTGTATTTATGTCAACAAAGTACTTATTTCTAACTTCTGCATGTCAACGGCATAGGCAGTGGTTAGCTCAAGGAACTCTTGCATTTTGCAGCACTGTGTTACTGTCCTGTGTTATAATGTCTACACTGTTCTGTTGCCACCAAAGTTCCTAAAATAGGAAATATAATATAAAATGTAATTGTGAATGCATTCATCAACTGCTGTTGCATAATTGGGTGTTGCAGTTTAACCCCAGCTGGCAGCTTGCATCATGCAGCCACAGCCACCCACTCACTTGCTGTCCATCCCCAACCCTGCAGTGGGATAGGGAGGAGAATAGAGGGGGGAAAAAAAAGTGAGTTGAGACATAGACGGTTTAATAGGATAATGAAGGAAGAGAGCAGCAGTAATTAAAGGAAAAACAACAATAATAATATAAAACAAGTGATGCACAGATGTAACTAATCACCACCCACAGGAAAACCCCTGATGCTCAGTATGTTTCTGAGCTGCAATCCCACCTCCCAGCTCACTTCCACAGTTATAAAATGGAGCACGACATTACATGGTATGGAATATCCTTTTGGCCAGTCTGGGTCAGCTGTCCTGGCTGTGCTTTCCAGCTTCTTGTGCACCTGGCAGGATGTGAGAAGCTGAAAAGTCCTTGATTTAGTGTAGGCACTACAGCTATCTAACAACAGCTGAAAACATAAATGTGTTATCAACATTGTTCTCCTACTAAATCCAAACCACAGCACTGCACCTGATAATAGAAAGAAAATTAACCCTATCATAGCAGAGACAAGGACACCGAGGCAGGTATGATACCACAGTAGGATTCCCAGTAACATTAGAACAGATCTTTCCCAGTTCCAGTTTGGTGATTTCATGTGTAATCAGGGAAATTTAGTATGATGATGGTGAATATTAGTTTTTGCCACTGACATTTCATTTTACCCTAATTAAAAACTATATTATTGTAATTCAACTGTAACGCAACTGTCCAGTGCTTTGAATAAAGATATTCTTTAGCAGAATGCTGGGGGTCAAGTACTTCTCTCTGACATATACCATACCATTCATTTCTTAGTTTTAAATCTGGCTGACTCCAGAAACTGGTAGGAAGCAAGGGCATTTGCACTGCATATTTTACATGTGCCTCACTAAACCTAGGTAATTTATTCACCTGTATATTATTCACTGAGAAATGTACTTGTGGCTTAACATAGTATCTGAGTAGAAGCTGATTTTATCACCTAACCTTGTCTGAACTGTAAATAGGAGACAAAATTCACAAAATGATGATGATGCTATTCTCCTCCTACCCATGGCCCAATGGTCAGGTAATTTGTGTACTATTTGTTTTTGACAGAACATCCTTTAATTTTCACTGAATGAAAACAGTACAGCTTATCATGGCTCCTGTGAACATCTTTTCCTATTCTCCCCATTAGATCATTGCATGTAATAGTGAGATGAACAAAGAAATCCCAACAAACTTGGGACTGATCGAGCACAAGAAGGATGTTTCACAAGAAATTCATTGTTTTCTAACCAAAGAAAGAATGTTAAAATTTCTGACATGTAGCCTGAATTTCAGCTTGACTCCTCAAGGAAATAAGACTTAGGCAGTCACATTGACTGTGTAGAGTTGTAGGGGTATGTTGTCAGCTTCTACCTCTGTAGGGGTATGTTGTCAGCTTCTACCTCTGTAGGGGTATGTTGTCAGCCAATTAATAACTTCCTACCAGTTTCACTAAAGTCAGTAGCTAGGAGAGACCATTAAGTTTCCCAATTGAAAGACAGGCATCTGTTTGAGTACATGATTCCCTGGACTCTAGGGAATTGATTGTGTGTGAGAGTTCCAACCACAGGAAAATCTTCAACTGCAACTCATGATAATGACATAAATCTGAAGAAAACTAAGCTTCATTTGTTCCAATACTCGAATAAATGTTTGTTTAGGTTGCAACTGAGTACTAGTTGATGCATCACTGCTTAGAAAAATGAGCATGTGGTAGAAATTTAATCCCAGCTTTCCCAAGGATTTAGTCTATGACTCTGGGCAGTTACTTTTCCTGAGACTTTTTTTTTTTTTTCATTCAAGTATCCTGCAATCCAAGAGACCACTAGCCTTCTTTTTCAGCAAGGGCACACTGTTGTCTCATATTCCCTCTGAATGACTGCACAACCTTCTGTTACGTCAGTCATCCCTCTCAATTTTGTATTGTAACCAAGCTTGCTGAGGAAGTTATCATTAGTGCTCTCCGGGAAACTCCTGGATTACATATGCTCTGCTGTGTTGTTTCCCCAGAGGATGTTAGGGTGATTTAAGTCCTTGATAAGAACCAGGACTTGCAAGCATTAAGCTACTTCTGCCTGTTTGTAGAAGGCCTCATCTACTCATTCTTCCTTGTCAAGTAGCTTGTAGCAGACATCCAATATAATGTCACACAGACTTGCCTGCTCTTTAGTTCTTATTCATAAATTCCCCGTTGGCATCATGCTTTTCAGCTGTTCTGTCATACAAAGGGCAACTCCACTGCCTCATCTGGCTTTTCCTTCTTAAAGAGCCTCTTTACCTCCATTGCAATATTATAAAACAGTAGAGTCATAAAAATAAGAGAAAATATATTAAAAGGGAAAATATTTTTGCATTCTGTTGATAGCTGTTTGTGCTGGGTTTGGTTGGGGTAGAGTTCATTTGCTTCATAGAGGGCTGTTTTGTATTTGTGCTGAAAGAGTGTTGATAACACAGGGATGGTTTAGTTACTGCTGAGCAGTGCCTACACAGAGCCAAGGCCTTTGCTGCTCCTCACACCACCCCACCACTGAGTAGGCTGGGGGTGCACAAGCAATTCTGAGGGGACACAGCTGGGAAAACTGACCCCAGCTGATCAAACAATATAATGTCATGCCCTGTATGAATGGTATGATCCTGTACCATATGATGTAATGTTCCATTTATAACAGGAAGCTAGCCAAGAGTTGGGACTGTGGCTTGAGAACTAGCAGAACACTAGTTTTGGGTGGGGAGAAATTGTGCTGTGCACCACTTGTTTAGTATACTCTTTTATCATCATCACCACAGTCATTTTCCTTTTCAGTTCTATTAAACTGTCTTTATCTGAACCCCAAATTTTGTTTTTTCCCCTTTCCAATTCTCTCCCCTGTCCTACTGCAGGGTGTGAGGGCTGGGGCTGGGGGTAGGGCAAGGAATGAGCAAACTGATGTGTGGTTGTTTTAACTGCCTGCTGGGTTAAACCACAACTCCATTCAAATGCATAAAAGGTATGTTAACTCAGTGCAGTAGTATACCATATGCAAGAATGCAGCTGTTTTCCAAATATTACATCATATCTATTCAGAATGACAATAGCTTTAGGCATGGAATAAAACTTTGCCATTATCTTAAACTTATGTGGAAAGATGTTTATGGTACTCCTGGAGATACTGCATCGAGTTGCACCCATTTCCATGATTTATATTTGGCTAAATGAAATCATTAGCAATTTGCATTTTGAGAACATTGTTGGTACAATATGGTGGTGTGAGTCACCAAAAGCTTTGTGACATAAAGAATTACAGCCTGAGGGGAAAAAAATGGTTTGCCCAGAGTATTGTATCTGATTTAGTACATTATGATCAGAGATTTGCATTCCCCTTTTATATTCTTTTTTCCTCAAAAATATTAATTTAGTGCTGGTAAAAGGTACTGACTTGGAGTTTTGAAATGATTCCTCTGTGTCCTTGAACAGACACCACACAAGCAGCAGCAGCAATTTGTGTCTGTGAACAGATGCAGCACAGAGAGCAGAACTGTGATCCTCCCCACAAAATTCAACTACATGCCTTGAATATGACTGTAGAGCAGTGATAGCAGACTTCTGGGCTGCATGTTGGGATTGTCATGTGCTCCCATTATCAACAGAAGGCAGAAAACTAGTGTTTGGTGGCTTTACAACTGCCGTGCCAATTTTCCATTGTCTATTGCTCTAATGGGCTACTATGTGAAACAGATGAGAAGATGATTATGATGGTGGTATTAGCAGATGATCAAGAAAGTCATAATTTAAGCCTTAGTTCCTTTAAGAGGCAAGATAACATTTTAAGGAGAGAGGTCGCATCTCCACTTCTGACTTTCTTTTTGTTTCTTAGGCAGCCTTAGGTCTGAATGTAAGAAATGTAACCTCCAATGCTTTCTGATGCACACAAATCTTTCTTCAGGTTTCACTATGTGAATTCACTAGTTTTGCATGAAAGAATATTTGAAAGGAACAAATTAAGCACTAATTTTGAATTCAAGAAGGGAAAGAGACTGTGATTTCATTTATGGGGAGCAAAAAATTATTTTAGGGTCTATTCCATAGAAATAAAGTTTAGTTTCAGTTAGTTAAATAAATTACAATATTTTGGCCAAATATGGATAAACCAAATTCTTGTCATAGAATCAGGGGCTTTAATTATCCTACAGTAAAATTGACAAAACAGTTCCAAGGAATAGAAATTTTATCTAGATGAGGGATATTCACTATAAGTAAATGTGAACCTCTTCTTTTAGCAGCAGATAGTTTGGGACCGTCAATCTAGACAAAATTACATCTAGAGTTTTGTTTACTGGTAGCTATTACATACAAATACATTTCTTATTCACTTCTTGGAGGAAACAGTGGAAATCTCCCACACCAATTTTAACCTTTCAGTGCTTTCTACTCCAGACAACACGCATTCTTATTCTACCCAGTGTTCACAACACTATCCTGAGTAGTTCTTTTTTCCTGGAGACTTGTGTTCGTAGCCATAAGGAGCACAGCAAAGAGGGAATAGTATCAGCTTTCTTAGCACAGGCTCACCATGATGCACAGCAATAGGAAAGGCCGCTGCTCTAGACCTCTGCTGCTGGGTCACCTCATCTACTAAAACAAACCCTGTTGAAGTCCAGCACTGACTTTGTTGATTTAATGGTGTTAGCATCACTGAATTGACCTGTTTGTTGTTGCTTTTGTATTCTATAGCTGTGATATGCAGTGATATTCCTTATAATGATGGTACGTCCTGTTTTACAACAATTTTTGGCAAATGTTTCATGACTAAATCTTCATAAGCACAGGCACTTTCATAAGCATTTAATGGAGGGAGAATGTTCATTGGATAGCTTTTTTTTTTTTTTTCCAGAAAATGCACATGACAAGGTTTGGAAAGGATGTTGAAAGATCATCTAGTCCAACCCCCCTTCCAGAGCAGGTTTACCTAGATTAGATCACATGTCTAGGTGGGTTGTGAATGTCTCCAGAGAAGGAGACTCCACAACCTCTCTGGGCAGTCTCTTCCAGTGCTCCATCACCCTCACAGTGAAAAAGTTTCTCCTTTGATTCACATGGAACCTCCTGTGCTCCAGTTTGCACCCACTGCCCCTTGTCCTATTACTGAACATCAGTGAGAAGAGCCTGGCTCCGTCCTCCTGATACTCACCCTTTACATATTTATAGACATTAATGAAGTCACCCCTCAGTCTCCTCTTCTCCAAGCTAACATTGAGATATAGAATAGCAGCAGTACTTATATTTTAAAACCTGATCTTAAAATCTTTTGAAGAAAAATGCTGCAGTGTTGGGAAAGCTTGTAGCCTTTAGAAGATAAACTTGCAAAATTTAAACTGAACAGTTTGGAACAGAGTAAGATATTGGTTCCTAATTTGTATTTTGACAATAGCAGTGTGATGACTCGCTGTAGACTACACAGGAAAAAAAGAAAACCAAATTGCTCTATGAAAACTTTCCCGTTTCTGTTTATAGCCCAGACTATAGCCCTTCTTTCTGTAGAAGCATTAATAGGATCTCCTACTCCCTATCTTTATTGCCTAAAACTTGTAGAAATTTACTGTCTTTGACATCTCTACACTTTACCAAATGTTTTGAAATGTGCAGCAAGATCAAATTTATTAGAAAAAGTTTGATGCACTGCTACATGCATCATGAACCCACAAGATTTATTTCCCTATGAAACACTATAAAATATTTTAATCAGGAAAATTTAGTCCTTTTTAGGATTTTTTCTTTTGTGTTTTATAAAAATTATCACAAACTAAATTTCAAGTGATTGACACTTTTGTGTATTCTTCTACCAAAGAATGTTTGAAGAGTCCTTAATTAGATTCTATTAAAGCATTTTTAAAAACCAGTTCAAGATGTTAAGATGCATTTTGCGAAGTGACATACTTATATGTAAGTAACACACTGGAGAGCAACTTCCAGACAAAGTATTGTAGTGCATGAGGCTCGGCACAAGCTTCTTCCTCACAATGGGAATTTCCAGTTTTTCTTGTAGGATTCTTCAATCTGAGAGAGAATTTGTAAGACCAGCTGAATCTAGGTGCCAAAAGGAAACAAGAAGATAGCTTCGTATATGTGTGCAAGGTCCTAACACATGGGAAATAATTCTTAGCATGAGCACTTAAAACATTTAAAGGAATTTGTACCATCCTAACATTTCTTACAAAATGTTCATGTTCTGGTTTATTTTTAAAATATTTTTTAATTGGTTAAAACACCAAAATCATACAAAACTGTAATCCTTCCCCCCACCTCCGATCTAGTCTTTACTGAATGAGCCTGGATCAGTGCACATGGGTAGGCCAGAGCTGTTTGAATATAAATTTAGAATTGATCTAAATTGGGATCCAGATATGTTTTTAAAATGCTTAATTATAGTCCAAAAATATGTCTTTGGAACTTGCTTAAACTCATAGCACTTGGAAGCATAAATGCTTACTGCTACTGAAGTTACTATAATTTTTAAATATATTGCTTTTACAAAAAAGGATATTAACTCCTCTGTAGATGTTTGCTGCTATTCACTAGTGAATCTGGTCCACTGCCAGAAATCTAGAAAGCTACTGGAAGTCTAAACAGGAAAAAAGAGTACTTATAGCTGAGTTTTTTCTGGGTAATATCAATTGCCTAAATGGAAAATCCCCACCAGCTCTTTTTTGAAAGTTCTGTGTAAGACTTATGACTATGAATTTACTTGATCTAAGTCATTAAACTAATTTTCTTAATGGAAATTTGTTTGTTTGTTTCTTGTAATTAATTTTGGGTTTTATGATTCTAGCATTTTGATAGCAGTAAAAATTAACTTTTTTTAAAAATCTTTTTTTCTGTTTAACACCAAAGAGCTAGTCAGAAGATCATTTGCATTGTGCCTGCCTATTTTGTAATTAATAGAATAATCTCTTTGTTTTATTGAAATAGTATGGATTCCAATGTGATACAAAACACAGAAAAAGATTGTAGCAGAAGGTCATAGAATCATCAGCACTAGCAATCTGGCTGTCAGTCATGACTATCCCCAACAGTGCCTTTTATTTTTCCTTGTATTTACTTTAATGAAATAAATGTCTAATCCCAGGATTGTTTTAGATTTTGATTTGTTTTTCTGCCAGAGCCATTGCTCTCTCTTGTCTGGATGAATGCATAGTTATAACAATTCATTAATAAATAATACATTTTGTCATATTTGTGCCAAAAAGAATTAATATAACTCTTGTTAGAATGAGGATCCAACTACTACATTTTGTTCCTTGCATTATGTCATTATGTCCTTTTTTCTTTAATCTTAGACTACATAGCTTAGAGGTCTCTATTGTCTGCTCATAATAACCTTTCTAAACAACTTTCCCAATCACTGAAAGTGTATGATTCAGTTAAAGCAGTAAACAATGCCAGACATAGTAGGAATGAATATAAAATATATCTGATTGAAATCTTGACTTTATGAAAGTGTAGTGAGAAACTTGTAGTTGGAGGAAATACCATCTAAGGGAAAAGTTATCTTTGACAGTTTTTCTTCTAGAGTTACTCTGTGGAACTTCGTGAGGATCCTAGGTACTTAGATTCTGTTGCTGAAAGTCACCTAGCTTCTGCTGCTTTATCTGGTTTTAGCTGGCAGCAAGGAGACTTGCTGCCACCTCCCCCAGGTGGAGGGCAGGCTCTGCACTCATACTACATTTGAAAAAGAATCCCATGGGGTCAATTTTTAATCAGCCACCTTACTTTAGAATTTAGGAGTTAGCCCAGCTGTGAAGAGGGACGTCAGCAAGATGGGGCTTGTGCTTTGATATGTGTATATCAACTGGTATGTGTAAATCAGCTGGTGATATGTGTATATATCAAGATGGAATTTTCGTGAGTGAAGCAAAATTACCTAAGGTCACTGAAGTTTTATTGTATCTATTATATCATCAAATAAGTGGAAAAGAGTGTCAGGAAAAGAGGAACATAAGGTCAAGTGAGCCCTATAAAGGAGAATCTAGTACAATATGATGGCCAATTACAGTCCTTACAACTAAGAGTTGGATGGAAGTTACAAGACCTTAAATCAAGCTTCTGCATATGTAAAGGTTTGTATTGAGTCTGGTAGCACCTTTGGCCTTGGTGATAGTGGAAAGATGCTTTGTAGATCCATCAAAATTGATTTTAATTTAGGAGGCTCATATAATATCACCTATCCAAAACCAGGCTTAGCACAGAGAGATCGTATTTTTCTCAGAGTTAGTAGAGTTGTTGCCTCAAGTTTCCACTCAAAAAGTCTCTGACACCTTTACCTGTTGCCAGTGAGTCAATTAGGTGTTAATGGATTGAAACTGCCCCAGGAGTGAGATAGTTCAGTGAGAACTATGTTGAAGTCTGCTTTTCTTGATTTGGCACTCAACCACTAAAAAGAACTGCATCTTGGACTTTCATTATCTTTAAAGACTATTTGTTTTTAGGTTTGTCAGTAATCTGATAATTGGGGTTTTTTGACAGAAATTTTTTCTCTACCCTTTTCATCGGCTTGATTCTCCTTAAAAAGGTTACAGTCAGAGATGATATTCCAATTCTAATTGTAGATTGTATCTAATATCCTAGGTGATAGGCAGATAAATTCTTTACATACTTTTTGGTGGCAATGTTTTGTTCTTGGTGATTCAAGTTTGTCTTAAAAATGTCTTCATTTGTTTTCACTTTTTACCATTCCTGGTTTTTATTAAATTTCTCTCTAATTTAGCTAGTAGCCCTTGACTATTCAAATGGAGGTGACCAAAACTATGTAATGCTTTCTCACAAAAGAATGCAAACCTCTTTTCTATAAAACTATCTATCAACCCAAGGATTCAATTCCAAACCTTTAGTTTGAATTTGTACAGAATATAAGATCTCTGTTTGGAAACATTTCATCAGTCCCAGTTTACAGATTTCTTCAGAGAACTGTCACATGAAACAGCAGTGGTGATAACTGCACGTTTATCGTTGTGGTACAAATATGATAAATTTTGAGACTCCACTAAGGAGTATAGGTCAATATAACCAATCTATTTTTAAAAAAACATTAAGTGTTACTATCAATGTCAGTATTTCCATATGCATAAAATTTGGCAGTGAGACTCAATTACTGTTTTCTCCTAAGATGGCTCAACATCCTGTATTTCCTCTAAGATTTATATGAGCTCATTCTGCATCATGTCGAATTATGTTCCTAATCTAGGCCAACAAGCACTGTGTAAGAATGTTTTTTTCTCTAGTAAAAATACAAAAGCTAGACTAATTCTTGACTGGTATTTACTTTGCTTTTACCTGGAATTTTTTTTTTTTTTCTTTTTTGGTGTTGACATTTTCTGTGCATCAGAACATCACCAGTTTTCAGTCAAGTATACTTGCATGTTTTAAGAAAAATGGATAGTTCTTTTAGAATTGAGGAAATTATCTTTGTTTAAAAGTAAGATCTGTAGCTGTCAATGGAAGTTAGTGTCTAGCAACAGAATTTAAGGAAAATAAAATAACTTTAGTAAATTAACTTAAATTTAAGAGATCTGTACTTGGATGTTGTCTGATTGCAATTCCTATTTCCTACTTGTTAACTGAAAGCTTTATGTAATTTCCACCAACACAGGAGTCTCAGCTCATATTGTTTGGCCCTTAGCTGGATTTCTTCTAATTTCTTTTCAAATTTAGTCAGAAACCCTGTTGGCATTTCAAGAGATTTGCAATCTAGCAGTCATATTGTGCAGAACAAGAGGAAGAGTCTGTGCTTGGTCTTCTGTTTAACAGGAAGGCTGTCTTCAACAGAAGTGCTCCACTGCTATTGCTTTTGCAACATATCATTACAATCAGCATCATTTGTTCCATGCTTTTTCAGCATCTGTGAAGCAGCAGCTGGTTACTGCTTTCTTCATCATCAAAGTGCTTTCAAGGACATTGGACTAGAAACTTCTAGGAGAATTTTATTAATTTGCAAACACAGGAATATGAGTATTTCAATGTTGGTTTCAAATGTAGGTCAACTAAGATGTTTAAAAATACTGGGGAAGGCTCATCTACCATGGGAATGTGTGTGTTGATCAAACATGAACAATCTTCTTGGAATAAATGGAATTTTAATAATTCCCCATTATTTTGATAATTGCAATTTTCTTCTTTATATTTTCCTTTTATTTTGCTAGGGTTACCAGAAATAAAATTGGTCCCTTTAAATCTTCATGTTGACATAAAATACACTTCACACTTCACAGATTTACACAGCTCTAATATAAATAAATCTTCAAACAGAAATCTGGGCATATTCTAGTCACCTCTAATCTTTCTGCAACATTAAACATCTGCAAATTGCACTTTATTGATAGCCACCAGCTTTCTTTTTTGTTACGTGAAGTTTAGCAATAAAAGCAAAAAGTTGGACATTTTGATTTAGAAGGCATCATGTTAATGGCATGTCCTTGGCTTGCTTGTTCTGATGTGTAAGTGGGATTCCATTTTTATTGTAAAGATATCAAGAAATGTATAGTGAAGGGGCAGTTGCTATCTTAGCTAATCAGCAACTTGTTTTTAATAATAATTCAGTATAAACTTGGGAAAAGAAGATCTAAAATGATCAGCACTTGCATGTTAGAAATGTGAGAAATGGTGGTAGAGGCACTATGGAACATAACATTAGATCACCTCAACGCTCTGTCATATTCTTCATTTACTTTATGCCAACCCATAGTGGGTAATGTTAACAATAGTTAAAGTCTGATACAATCAAATATACAGCTAATACACTGATATTTGAGGATGATATCCATGTGCCATTTGTAACACTTAGAAGTACAAATTAAGTCTTTCTTTCAAGGTTCTTTCTGAGAACTTTTGAGACTGGTGTGTTTGGAGAGACCCTGCAAACTTTGCTGTTTGGGTTTCTCCACTTATCAACACATTGTTAAAGTATCTGTAATTCCATTGCACTTCCTTTGGTAAATATGGTAAATATAGGTCAAAGTATGTTTAATTAGTTGCTATGATTTTCCTCAGAAAACCTCATTTATTTCATGTTGTTCTTATGAAACCATCAAATCATTGAAATGGGAAATGACCAACCTCCCTGCTCAAGGCAGGGTCAACTATATCACCTTGTTCAGGACTATGTCTAGTTGTGTTTGAGTATCTCCAGGTATGGAGACCTCACAACCTCTTTGTGCACCCTGTTTTGGTGTCTGATTACTCTTACCACAAAAAAAAAGGGGGTTTGTTAGATTTGAGCCCAATTGATGGAATGTAACATCACCTCCTTTCCTTTCACTGCTTACCACTGAAAATTGTCTGTCTCTTTTCTGTTGCCTTGTATCTGATACTTTTA
The DNA here is from genome assembly GCF_964237585.1 of Gallinula chloropus. NCBI lineage: Eukaryota > Metazoa > Chordata > Aves > Gruiformes > Rallidae > Gallinula > Gallinula chloropus. The sequence continues at coordinate 24,481,933 of NC_140085.1, read as the reverse complement.
CACATTCCTAAGATTTGCACTGACCTTAACTTTTCTTTCTATAGAAAGGTTCTATTTCTTTTCCCTTTCTATAGTTAAACAGTCCCAGCTCTCTCACCCTCTCTTATGTCATAAATTGGAAATTAGTTTGGATCTGTTTTATCTTTGTAGTACAAAGTGAAAGGATACATCTAATCATCAAATATTTCTCATATTTTGCAGCATTAAAAAATCATATTAAGTGTCCATAGTTGTACTACATTTAAGATGTACTGGTAGTGATTGAACTAATATTGTGGAATAATGAAGCACATTTATCATTTATTTTAAATATCTTCTCTGCTCTTGATTTCTGCTGCTGGGAGATGAAAATGGTCCTTTCACATAATCAGCGCTAGGAAAGTTTTGTCTTGCTCTATGCCTTTTCTATCACTCCACCATCTTCCTTTTTTTAATTCTTCTTTTTTTTTAGTAGAATATGAATGTATTGTGTTTGGGTTTTCTTTTATAACGCTTTCCTTAGTGCTTGTGGCTTACCCTGTTCACACAATCATTTCCTCTTGGTTGATAATCTGTTCTTCCCTCCCTCAAAATGGCCTAAAAGCATTTCCTCCCTTTGCCTTTTCCAGCATTTTTGACTGACTTTTTAAAAAAAAAAAAAAAAAAAAGAAACATTCTCCAAGCTAGCCTTTCCAAACTGGCAGCCTGGTTGCTGTAGCCCTGAATCCCCTTAAAGCCAAGTACTTCAAGGCCACTTGAATTCAGGGAGTTGAAATTGCCCGGTGAAAGCCAAGAGCTGGGGTTATTCAAATGGCCCTAGGGAACCAGGATCTTCTTTCTTACTAAAGAGTTTGTGAGAGCATCATCTCTAGGTTTTGGCCCTCTAAATTTGTCACTGTTGGTTAATATTTATTAAATTGTTCTTTTATTTAAGTGCTTTAAAATAGTAGCAAAACCACTGACAGAAGCTATCTATGTTTTTCCCTAATTTCTTTTTTCAGTAGCACTATCGTATTGCCAACTAGTTTTCCTTCTTCAAAATCGCTGCCCCCTGAATTATTTGTAACTTTTCAGTACAAATATTTCCCAATTGTATTAAATGCTGCAAATTCACACTCTTACCCATTCTTGTCTATGCACCGCCCTTAAACAGATGAAAGTCAGTGAGGGACAACAAATGTGACCTCAAATGAAAAAAAGCAGGCACAATACACTTCATGGAGCTTGCATACAGTAGTAGCTAAATATGAATATTTTTACTCTAATTCATGAGTTTATTTGGGGATGTCTCATTCTGGTCAAGCATCCTAGAATCCCATTCAGCGGAACTGTGTAAGAGGTTTTCAGTCACTTCCTTGCAAATCTTTACACCCACAAATGAAAACATAAAAATATCAATAGTAGAACACCTTTTTTTTTTTTTTTCCTTTGGAATATGCCTCAAAAGAATAATTATTTTATGCAAATCACAGGATATGAAAAAAACAACCAAAAAAACCCTATGTTTATGAAATAAGTCAAGGTATTTTGTGGTTTCTGAAGTACTGAGGATTAGGGATACCACATCCTCACTTTTTTTTTTTCTCATTGATTTAAAAATGAAGATATATGAACTCCATCTCTTGCTAATAGTAACTCAATTGCAGACAGCTAACTGTATCCCTGCCATACATTGTCAGGGAACACAGCATGGATAAAATAATGTAGTAGGAGCTTTCTTTTTCTTATTCTTGATTGAAATGAATATTTACCAGATTATTAGAATTTACCCTCTTCCTATAATTTTTTTTCAAACAATTAAACTTTTCCCTTGGCTGAAGCGTTGGAAGCATGTGACTCTCAATTTCTTTTTTTGCAAAGTCTTTAAGCCTGAAGTGTGTCTCCACCCCCATGGTGGACTTTTCTGTCCTTACTTTTTTAATTTATAGGTTTAAAAGTCTGATGAACAGTTTCTGGATTAAGAAAATTCAGCTATGGAGATAGGGGGATTTTTTTCTAACTTACTGTTTCCTGCTGTGTGCTGTTCTTAATCATGTTAACTTAGGTAGCATTTTCATGCATCAAATACAGCTTTATTTGAAAACCCATTTAAGTTAATGATTAAATTTGCCTTCCCCCTTCCCTTTTCCCCTTGGCTGTGTCTAAGCTTTGTTATGGTGAGGAAAGTTATGATAATATCCATATAAAACTTTTCTGTATCTGCATAATCCTTCAGATCTGTCTTGATCAATCACATTAAGCCAAAATCTATGATTTTTAATCAGTAAAGTTCTTTACTATATTGGGAGTTTTGCTCAATTTAAGACCTGCAGCATTTGGCCTGTAGTTTTTCCTGTACTAAAAGAACTTGATCATGTTTTCATGCAATAGACCTAGTATTCTTTTCTATTGGTTTTCCTTTCCAGGATCTCATTTCCTCTAAGACATCTGGCATGTAAAATTGGCTGACAGGGATGTTGCCTGGTGCATAAGTCTTGGAATGTTAGCACTCTGGAGCTCAGTGTCATATCATGAGTGTGTTTTTCATAATGTTGGGAAGGATGAGTTTCCAGTTTATTCTTGTGCACAGGCTCAGGATTTTTCTTTTAACAGTGCCTTGACTGGTTGTTATATGTGGGAGCTAAACCTTTAGCTGGTAACATACAGACAGCAATAACCTTCCACGAAATCAGTCTCAAAACAAGACACCAAATTGTGAAGGCTTGATTTCCCCTCTGAATTGGATGACATGAATATGTTCAGAATGACTGCAGATGATTTTTTTCCCCAACTTGTCTTTTTAGTTATCTGTTGCAAGGTTGATGGACTGTAAAAATATTTGCTTTGTGGAATAGTCATGCTTTATGTCTTGTAAAAGAAACAAAACCAAACTCCAGTCAACCAAAAATCGTTCTTTAGTTCCATTAATATGAAAGGAGAGGTTTTCATTGATCATACTGGATTTTGGATAGGGATCTTAGGCAGGCTGATAGCTGAACTATTTTTAGTTTTCTAATATAAGGAATGTATAATTGAAATATTCAGAGCTGCTGTCACCTATTGCACATAGCATATATTAAGTGGCATTATTCTGTTTGTCAGACTTGCATCACATTTGAGCTGTCATACACTCAGCTATACTGAAGTCGGGGAGCTGCAGTTCCTCTCAAAACCCTCTAAAGATTCTGCGTCTGTCTTATTAGATAGTCAGGTGAGTGCCAAATTCACTGACGCTCCTCAAACTGAGTATATTTCAGCTACAATTGCTGCAACAAATTAGAGAAGCAAAGTTAAAGGGCAAATGGGAGGTGTGGAGAAGGTGGCACAAAATGACAAGTTGGGGCTGAAAGCAAGCAAGTAGAAAAGGATTTGTTGAAATGAATGAGACGAGAAAACAAATGTGCAGTGCTTAAGCTTCCTCAGAGATACTCTGGTCAGTCACCCTGGGTATACGGCTGTTCTCGATATGACTGCTCCTCTTTCTCGCTCACAGCAGCCTGATTCTTTCTAATATGTAGGTTCTTACTCCACAGGCATATTTGGCTTTCCTTTTCTGTCTGGTTGTCCTCAGTTCTGCATTATCATAGAATCACAGAATTGTAGGGGTTGGAAGGGAACTCGAGAGATCATCGGGTCCAGCTCATATTGCACAGATAGGTGTCCAGACGGGTCTTGAATATCTCCAGAGATGGAGACTCCACCAGCCCCCTGGGCAGCCTGTCCCAGGGCTCTGTCACCCTCACTGTGAAAAAGTTCTTCCGTATGTTGGTGCAGAACTTCCTGTGCTCCAACTTGCAGCCATTGCCCCTTGTCCTGTCTCCACAGAGCACTGACAAGGGGCCGGTCATTTCCCCCTGCATCTCATACTTAAGATATTTATAAACATTAATAAGGTCCCCCCTTAGTCTTCTTTTCTCTAGGCTGAGCAGTCCCATCTCACTCAGCCTTTCCTCACAGGGGAGATGCTCCAGGCCCTTAATGATCTTCGTAGCCCTTCTTTGGACTCTCTCAAGAAGATCCCTGTCTTTTTTATACCACGGAGCCCAGAACTGGACACAATACTCCAGGTGGGGACTGACCAGGGCAGAGTAGAGGGGAAGGATCACCTCCTTCGACCTCCTGGCCACACTCCTCCTGATGCACCCCAGGATCCCATTGGCTCTCTTAGCCACCAGGGCACACTGCTGGCTCATGGCCAACCTGTCATCTACCAGGACCCCCAGGTCCTTCTCCATAGAGCTCTTCTCCAGTAGGTCATCCCCCAGCCTGTACTGATACAAGCAGTTATTCCTTCCCAGGTGCAAGACTCTACACTTGCCTTTTTGAATTTCATCTGGTTTCTCCCTGTCCAGCTTTCCAGCCTGTTCAGGTCTCGCTGGATGGCAGCGCAGTGTTCCTGCGTGTCAGCCACTCCTCCCAGCTTTGTATCATCCATGTAATTGCTGAGGGTGGATGCTATTCCCTCATCAAGGTTGTCAATGAAGATATTAAACAGGACTGGACCCAACACTGAGCCCTGGGCAACACCTCTAGTCACAGGTCTCCAGTCAGATTCTGCTCCACTGATCACCACTCTCTGGGCTTGGTCCAACAGCCAGTTCTCAACCCACCTTACTGTCCACTCATCTATCCCATGCTCTCTCAGCTTTTTTATCAGGATGTCATGGGAGACAGTATCAAAAGCCTTGCAGAGCTCAAGGTAGATGACATCCACTGCTCTCCCTCCATCTACCCAGCTGGTGATGAGATCATAGTAGGCTGTGAGATTGGTTGAGCACTATCTCCCCTTGGTGAATCCATGCTGACTACTTCTCATGACCTTCTTCTCTTCCAACTGCTTGGAGATGGCATCCAGAAAAAAGAATTATGCAAAGAATTTTGGAATTATGCAAATTATGCAAAGAATTTTGGCCTTTTGCTGCTTCACATGTGTGGGATTCCAAGTGGAGAAATCAGATTATGTTTTTCTAATTAACAACAAATATAACGGTGAGGTATGCTACTAGCTGTGGATATCTTCACACTGACATTGTAATAAGTATGTTTAAACTTTTGGGATTTCCGTTGCTATGAAGGTAGAGAGCTTGCCTTGATTTCTGTGTTATTGAAAGATAGCAAGTTATCAAAATTATGCATTAAAATAAAAGTCTTAATTTAGAGAGCAGAACATTTTGCATGATGAGCATAGCCTTGACTGTCTGCTGAGAATTTGCACCAGAGACAGAACCTAAAATAATATAACCACAGAAAGGATACTGAATGAATCTGAAATCTGTGCCTGCTTCAAATTTAAGCTACTGCTTTCGTACAAAAGAAATATCTCTTGTTTGTTTGATGTAAAACAACGCTTACTATATTACATATATGTTCTGCTTAGAAGAACATTTCTTAAAGGTTTGAAGGTGAGATGTTTATAATTTTCAGCAAATTAGATACCTTTGTCAGAATGCTGTGTGCATAGTGATTTTCAAAATTTACAGTGACAACAGATTTCAACATTTCCTATGCAGGATTAGAAAGAAATGGGCAGAAGATAATTTTTCAACTCAACTACGCATACCCGTAACATTCTGCTAAAGGTTTAGTGTTTATGTTTTGCACTACATAGATCCATTCATATCACTTGCCTTTCAGACAATGCAGTTAATGGAATGCCACAATTTCATGTGTCTTCTTCACTCTGCTGTCTCCTTCCAAAACTAGAACACCCAAGCCTTTCTTTTTCCCTTGTGTGTCATGTTTCCCAGACCTCTGGTTGTTTCTGCATCCCTTTGGGTAGTTTCCATTCAACACCATCTATGAAGTTGATACAAAACCTGAGTATGCTATTTCAGTAGAAGCCTTTATAATTCTAAACCAGATGTATTTCCTTTCTATCTTCTACTCCTCCTCTACTAGTTTGGAAGATGTATCTTACCAGGAATTAGCTCCTTTAGAATGTTGTGGTTAAATAAATTTTGTTTGTTAGCGATGACAAATATTTCTTGTATTATTAAATCGATGTGTAAGTTATTAGAAAATCTTTTTTCTTCTTTTTTTCTTCACTGTTGTCTTTTTGTATTAGAATGTGTGAAATTCTTCAACAGAGGAGTTGTAATTTATGATCCATTGCATCATGTTACATGAATGATGAAGCATTCTCAGTTGCTATATGAGAAGGCTTGTCACAATTTCACAGTTCTAGATTTTTTCCTAATAGAAAGGTGAAATATTAATATTTAAAATACTAAGTATCTACTAAGTTCATCCTGTGTCTGGTAGGACAAAATGATGACAGTTTCAGACTACATTTTTCTCCACTGCTTAAAGTGAAAGCCTGGAAACTAAAATTTTCAATGGCTGTATGTAGTGAAACGAATGAGTGCAAATCCACAGTGGAGAAAAATAGGTACTTCTTGGAAATTCATCTATTCTTTCTCTAGTGAGTCAAGCAGATGCTAAGGTAAAGTTAGGAGTTCAAGTTAGTGGAAATGAACTGTTGTATAGAAATCAGAATTCTGCAGTGATGTAAGTACATATTTGTTACTGTGGATGACAAAAATTAGCACTTTAACCCCAAAGCTGTAACTTGATGCTTAGAGGTGTCCCTGGGTCAGCTGGAATTCCTCTTCAAGTTTCTACTGTGGATGAGCTACTCTGCATGCCCTAGAACATCAAAATGAAAATTGTGAAACATGTTTTCACCTGAAATTGCTGCTTTATCAATACAAAACTACATACATAATCTTCTCTATTAAAATGTTTTTTCAATTACAATTTTAAATTCTTGAAAAGTTCCATAGTATATTTTCCAGATATGTTTGAGGTAGTCATCTGATTTTCTTTTGAGTAGGAAATCATGCTCTATAATTTCTTAGTTATGAATCTGATATTCAGATCTTGAATTTAAGGTGAGATAAATGTTTGTCTTCAATCAGCAATGAGATGATTACGTGCTTATACTGCTTTCTTTTTGACAGAGTATGTAAACAGAGATGTCATTATCAAGCCTTTAAAATAAGCAAAATCTTCGTCCTCTTCTGAGCAAAGGGCATGACAAATAATTAGCATGTGAATTTAGTGTATTTTTTTCATATTCAAAAGCTGTTCAAATCTCATTTAATGATTAAGCCTAAAACCCTCTGTGAATGCCATTTATTTAATTTTCCACTGTCTCCTTTTGCTTTTGATAAGACATTGTTAAATTACGTTAGTCTTTTGCCTTACATGAATACAGTTTTGTTTTCCAGAGACTGAAGAACTGTTTTCACAGTGAGATATTTTTAAAGCATTTCCTTTTTCAATTAAAGTTGGAAATTTTAATCAGCTGGTAAATTAGTGTGTAGCTGTTACAGCTTGTTTGTGTGATGCTCTTGTTTCCCTCATTAATACATTACAAGACTCTAAATCTTACCAGCCAGGTGGTGGTTAGAAGAGGAGTCTCAGCTAACAATGATTCCAGTGTTGGGTTTTTAGCTTCTTGCGTTAACTTGTTGTTTTGGGGTTTTTGTTAAATTTTGAAGCTTTTGCCCTTTTAAGAAAGTAATGCCTATTGTGCAGTGCTACTGGCAGAGCTGAGAAATATATAGCAGTTGCTGACTTTCAGTGCAATGTCACTTGGCGGCTTACATGATATAAATTCTTGTTTTGGTCCCATCTAGGCATTGATTTTTGAAGAGATTAGAAATTGAAAGAAATACAAAAAACCTTTACCATCTCTTTCAATGGCTGAATTTCTCTGTGTGTTTTACCAGGAGCCCAATGAGGCTACACTTTGACAGAAAAATAATAAAAATAAACATGTTAGAAGTATAAATATTTATATTTATATATATCTAATATATATATATTAGATTACAGTTGAAACTGCTACATATAAGTTTTTACAGTGTTTGTAGAATCCTCTATCTGTGTTTCTTGTAGGACTTTTTAGAAGTCTGTGTTATATGGTGTTTCCAGTAAGACTTCTAGGCTGATGTCAAGATACTAGTTTACTGTCTTTCACTTTCTGAACTGGTAGTCTGGTAGATTCTCATGTCTGAGACTTCCATACTTAAGTTTAGGATGATATGTATGAAGTGGAATAAATATAGTCCATATATATATACATAAAAATATATATGTTTATCTAACACTGTGTTCAAATAAATGTAATAGCTTAATTTTTCTTTCAAGTAACTCTGAAAAGGCTTGGTTGACTTTATGATTTGTTTTTTAATTCTTCATCAAGAAAGAATTTGAAAGAGTGACTAGGAATGATTAAGAGGAAAACATAAAGAAATAGGCAACAAACCTAAATGTATGAAGTAGCATTGTCCCATGACATATGAAGGTAGATAATCACTTTGTAACTGGAAAAAGATGTCATAAACATTTCAAAGACCTTGACAGTATTTCCTGTCAATTTCAGTAGCTTTCTCATCAGATCTATCCTATACTTCATGCTTTATTTCCCAAATTAGAACAATAGAATATCTGTAGCAAGATACATATTTTTAACACGGGATATAAAAACAGAACTGGAATTCTTGAGTGTTGCTTTAAGTTCTCTTGTGGACTAGCTGTATATTTTTTGGCAAGTTAGCTAGACTTCAGTCTTTCACTTTTGTCTGATGCAAAATGAAGATAATTCTGTTTCATTTTCTTCTGAAAAACACCATGAGATGTTCCATAAGTAGAAAGAATTATTAATTCATGACCTCATAACATAATTATCTGTACTAATCACTGTCAATTTCTTATGTTCAAATTATATGGCATACCACCTTGATAATATGTTCAGGCTCCAGTAATCTGAGGCACCACATGACACATTTCTAAACTGAAAGTTATAGAGGGGCCTTCATCCTAGAATATTATATAATTATTGTTATATTTCAGCTTTTACAGTTTTGCATTTGCCTTTCAGTTTCCTGAAATGTTTGATGTTAAAATTTTGAGGAACTATTGTCTTCAGGAGTAGTATCTGTAATTGTATGTGTATTGTGAAACCGGGCCAGTAATAAACATTTCTGTGTAAGGGGGCAAGCCATATAGGAAAGAATCCACTGTATTATAAATTACTGAGTATTGGGTTTTAGCCAAATACTGACCAGAAGTTTTTAGAATGGGAGAGGTATTCCAAATAAAACTTGCCTTTGTTTGTTCCATTGTTTGCCTGGTTAGATTTATGACCCTTTCAAAATTTTACATTGCGCATTAAGTCAGCTTCTTGTGCAGCTGGAAAATCCGTCATCTACACAAGTTTGTGCTGCATACATTTCTCGACTTTTCTAATGTTTGAGGAAATTTAAGAAACTAATATAATGGAGAATTCACAAGGTGCTGGAGAGGCACTGGGTGTTCAGTGGTTAAACACTGATTTATTTTTCTTTTTTAAATCAGGGTGCTGAGGACAATTTACCTGTGTCTGACACTAGAGCTTTGAGTGAACACTAGTAAGAGAGGTTGGACTGAAAAACCTAACGAAGTGAAAATATTGCAATTCATTTCCCACATTTGAGGATGAAAGAGACCTAATGAGGGATGTTTTATAATATTCTTTGGAAATTTTCAGCTTTAAGCAAATAAATTACTCTGCTCATCTGCTGCTGGGAAGCTTGAAGAAATAGTGAGCACTGTAAAGGGGAAGACAAGATTCTTTCTTGTGGTTTAGCCTTATTTTCACACAGAAGCCAAATAGCATGAAAAATGCTTCCTGAAAGATCATCTGGATGTATAATTACTAGAACACAAGTGATGGAGAAAGAATGTTCATCACTGATATTTTTTATACAAAGAAACTTGTGAACACACAAAACAACAGTTGAAAAAGAAATGGAGAAATATGGTGCTTACTGATGAATGCTCAACATATGCCAGAAGGAACACTTTTAGAAAAAGATATGTAATAAATACCATTTTCTGAAGTAATAACTTGACGATACAAGGGAAAAATAATTTCAGATGAAATTTTAAACACACATTTATAGCATAGTCTTATCTTGGATATCGTATGTTAGCTAAATGTGATTATACAGACACTTTCTAGTACCATTTTTCTATTAAAGTTAACTGTAATAAATGCTGGTGACAGCTCCTTAGTTAACAGTGTTACCTGAAAAGAAAAGATCCAGCTGCGTAAAGAAAACAAGAGAGTGTGAAGAAATTAAGTCTGTCTTATTAAGAGATAGTGAAGAGTCATAGTCTATGCGAATTCTCTTTCAGAAATTGGAGAAAGGATACCTGGATTTGGTGGGGTTTTTTTGCACTGGATAAAGGAATAGAAAGAAGGAAGAAGTAAAGGAACAGAGAAAAGACTTAAGTCAGCATATATGAACAAGGTAACTATTAGAACAAAATAAAATCAAGGGATTTGTACTCTGACAGGGGAAAGAATCAGAGGTATATGAAATATAGGAAGCCTGAATTTTATACTATGTTATTTATTTGAAAGGTATACAGTAATTTAAAATATTTAAATAAATAAGGTTAAACATTCCTCATTAAATATTGTTGAAAAAAGTCGGTGAAAGAAGTAAAGAGTATCCAGTGAAAGTGAAAAAACTCAGTCTCATTGCATAGCCTTTTGTTGAAGTAGCAAAAGGCATATCGTGAGTTAATAAAGAAAAAATAATATTACATCTATATTAATAGTATTACATTACATTAAAATGCATATGGACATAGAATTATATTTATTTTAATAATATCAGTTTTATTAGTGAGAGAGATTTTAAATGAGCATAATTATGGTACATATTTATGTACTGATGCAAGTACCTTACAGAATCTTGGCCAAAGACTGGGGTTACTGCACTGGCACTGAGGGCAAGTAAGTTCAAAGAAGCAATTCCTTCCCTTGTTAAAAGGAAACAGAAATACAAAAAGACAAATTATGCCAACTAGAGATTTCCTTTATTTAGTGCCCAGGATAGTTCCAGTCTATTTCAGAATAGAATGGTTAGAAGACCTTATTCTGAAGATTTTGGCAGAGCTAGACTTGCTGGCCACTGGCATTCTGCATTATACAGAAATGCAAGCTTCAAACTGATAAAAAGGAAAAGCTCAGATGTCAAGTTTGTGAGATGCTGAAGAAATTCCGTCAGTAGTGATAGGGTTACCATGCTGTAAGGTCAGCTATTAAGTTACCTTGGTTTTTTGATTGCAGGCAGTATGGACACTGAAATAAAAAGATCAAAAAAATGAAATTAAGAAGAGAAAGAAATGTTTTCATATCAACTTGTGCTGTTGTTCTGACTGGCGTATCAGAGAACATGCACTATTTGAACTATGTTGAAAAGCTAAACGCTGTTGAGACAGAGCAAGAAGTGCATTTCATAGTAATATTTGCAGAAAAGGCTAATTCAAGTGTATTGTCTGAAGACAATTGTTTATATCTTGAGTACTAAAAAACCAATGTGATCTGCCTAATGCAACATGGGATTGTGTTCAGCATGCTAAATTGCCAAGAAATTTACTGATGAAAAAATATTTGAAGCTGGAAAGTACTGGAAATGATAACAATTTACAGATGAATCTGCAGGAAAGGCAATGATATGAAGTATTTTCAGAAAAGCAAGGATTTGAAGAATGTAAAATAAAGACAACTATCTCTGTTGCACAGTATGAATACAAATACTGGTACAGGTTCTGCAGTCAACTATTTTCAATAAAATCCACATGAATCCAAACACAGGTAACAGACAGATTCTCCTGTTGTATGAAATAGAATCAAAATGATGGATGTGGCAGAAACATAAACTATTTGAAAGAATCAAGGAAAATCATATCTGAAATGCTAATGCATAGGCCAAAACAGAACAAAATTTAGCAGCTTTTTTGTGACCCTGTAATGGTGGAAATAACCAATTTTACCTGCTCTATCTGCTTTTAAACCTAAAATGTCTTCATGATTAGAGTTCTGTAGTGTGTTGTGTGCCCAGAGCTGTTCCACCTCAAGGATTAAAATACACTTTTCCGTAAGCAACACTGGGGTCTGGAATCCATCTTGTATAATACTTAGGTCTTCAAAGGTTTTGATCTCACTGATAGGCTGAGGACATGCTTAGTGGTGTAGTATTGGGCACACAAAAAATAATGGCTTTGCTACTTTTTATTTGGGTTTTGTTGGCTTGTTTGGGTTTCTTTTTTTAATTGCAAGCTAGTTACAGTATGTGTAGAATCAGTGGGGGATCTAACTTCATTCCATTGTCAACCTGGTGGTATGCAAACCTTTATCTCTTACTTCTTGACAACATGCCCAAATCAGAAGACTTACCAGATAATTTTTTTCTGAGGACTTTTATGGCATTTGCTTCTTCTCCTATTGCACTAGGTCACCACGTAGCAAGGATAGGTGATATATGGAACAGAAGGAAAAAACAAACAAGAAAAGTGAAAACACTACTTTGTGGAGAGAGCTCATGCTGAGAAGCTGAGTCCTGGAAGGCTTGGAATCTGGTCCAAAGGCATTGCACTTTAGCTGAAAAAGTTGTTGTATTAAAGGTTAAGTCCAAGAACATCCCCCCCCCTCCAAAAATAAATATCCAACCCAGTGGTAATCTGGATATCCTACTTTAATTTTTTTTAATCTCAGTTTGACTAACACTTTTCTTCCTGTTCCATTCAATTTCTTCTCAATGTCTTAATTGTCAAAATGTAGATATGACAAATGACTTTGATAAAACCATCAGAAAATCTGTGTACTGCCAATGCATAGTGCAACTTCTACAAACTGTTAGGAGCATTAATTGCTCTATCAAGCTCTCAGTTGGTAAGACATACTTCTCAGAGGTAACTTCTTCACAGAGAGGAAAGGTTGGCTTAGAATCACCACTAATCAACTTTATCTAAAAAGTATATACATGAGATATAATAAGCAAAAATATAAGCTCATAAGCAAAAATTAGGGAAAAATGTGTAAATTTGTCTTTAGCTGTGGTACAAACCTGGTTTCAAGTTAGGGTAATAAATAGGTTGATTTCCTAGTACATCAGTATCCAGGTTAACTTACTGCAACTCTTTGATAAAAAGATTCTATAAATTAAATTATCTGCATATGAGGAAGTGAACAATTGAAGAAGGGAGCTGGCAATTAAAGCTTTGATTATTTTTCTAAACTGTTAGTAACTTATTAGACATTTTTTAATCCCTTTGAAGTGTTCTTATTTTGATTGTGTTGGCATAGCTTACTGTACTGTTGTATTTATTATAAGTTGTTCACACAAGATTGAACACTTGTGGCAATGTGCACAATAAATATGATTAAGAAATTTAAAAAATTGTGATTAAAATTACAAATAGATGTATTTTTCAAATAAATGCTCCTTGGCCACGTTGTTATATCCACAAGTAGTGCAGTGTCTAGAATGACTATGTTAGCAGGATAAAAATACAAGTCAGAGTAAAGATAAAATGGAAAACCAATCCAGGAAACAGTTTTGCACTGTAGCCAAAATCAATATTTAGGGGGAAAAAAAATAGAACAAGACAACATGTAGTGAAACTTTCCTACCCTCCATTGATTTACAGTTTGGGACTTCCTGGGTCAGAGGCTTTTTTTGTGTCTATTTGCATCTGCAGTGGTAAGGCTTGTCCTCAAGCCTCCCAGAGCCATTAGTTCATTGGCAGAGTGAAGCATTGCCCACAACAACAGATGATGGAATCATGGAGCACATAAGTCAAATGGAGATACGTGCGTTCTTGGGACCACCATGAGGGTGATGAGAGATAAGCGCAGTGTTGTTGTGAGGCTGCTCTCTACCAGATTAGAAAGGTTATGGCAATTGTGAGAGTTTAACGACTGAAAAAAGGCACACATTGCACTCAGTTGAGAGTGCCAAGATCTGTGGAGATAGCAGTTGGCCTTAGTACCTGGAAAGTTATAAAAATAATCTCCCTGGAACCTGTTTCGAAGGTCTTGTCAAACACAAGGTGGCAAAAGGGAGCAGTGAGCATACATTTACCAAGGCATAATCATACCTGATCTACCTGATTGCCTTTGTATCACCCATAAACTTTGTGGTTTTACTGTTTATCCCTTCTTCAGCTCATTCAGCTCGTGTTTTTACAGTTCATCCTTTCTTGAGCATGGGTGCTAAAACAGATTGCAGCAGGATTTCACATATGGGTCCCCTCCTGTTTTATCTTTTCTGCTTTTTAATCAGTGGTGTGCACAGATGAAGAACTTCTCTCATTCCACAACAGTTTAGTGTTTTTAAGAACTTTGGATGAAGGACCTAATTTACAAGAATTTTGGAAATCCAAGATTACCCCAATCTTCTTTGACTACATGCTTGTCCTTTCCTCCAAAGAAATCCCAGCAGATTTCTGAGGCTTAACTTCATAACAGCCATCTTCCTTTTCTGGCAAGATACTGTATTTATCATATAATATTTATCCATCTACCCACAGATTCTGTTCTTGAGAACAATTCAAGTGATAGGGATATAATACATAGTGGTTTGTAGTTCCTTAAATGTCCCTTGGATATCTTTGAAAGAGTCAGCATACATCAGCTACCACCTAGTTTTTACACAGCAAGGAGCATTAGAGCAAGTGGCTGTATACCAGATTTCACATATGTTCACCTGTGGTGAATATGGTTTGATCCTGTTTAGTCATTACTGTTTATTTTATCTATAGGTTCCATAATTCCTTCTGATGACATTTCATTTTTTTCAAGGCTCTTGAGCCACCAGCTGTCTTTCCATACCAGTCCTATCAGGAGTGAAGCGTGCTCATCCTTGTTAAGGTATGTCCCGATTTTGGTGTATTCTGAGAACTGAAATGTATTTGCTAGGCAAGAGAAAATAATAATGCAAATTACTGCAAAATCTATGTGGATGAGGAATTTTCAACGCATTTTTTATTAACCATAATCCTTTATTAGACCTCACAGAGGTGTAAACTATACATACAAATACATTAGAAAGATACCCTCTTAACAGTAATTCTTCACATTTTGGACCTGATACCAAGAGGGTTGCAAACATTTCAGTACATTCTACAAACCAAAGGGTGCATTAGCCTTTATGTATACAGAGTGACAAAGCCCTTTACTGAAATCAAAGTAGATAAAAGTGAAAATCAGTCAACTACCTCTTCCAACCTTTACCTACCATAAATGCATATAAAAGCCTTTAAAAGCATGAATACACTATTATTTATGGAGCAAAGTCTACTGTTCTAGACAGCTCGTAGAGAGAGAGGGGAAGAGAATGGTCAAGATGGCATTACATGAACTGCAAACTAGCAAAAATTCTTGATTTTTTTTATATTTGTACATATTAAGAGCTCTGTTTTTTGATTTATTGGTTGTTACTAGAAAAGCTTATAATTGCTAAATGGGGAGAGTAGCGCAACAAAGACATTGTTGAGGTATTTGGGGGATTCTGCAACACAATGATGTTACATACACAGTATGAAATATTATTTGTCATCAAGTAGTGACATTGTACTATGAGTAAGCACAAGAAAATAAAAAAGAAAGAAGAAATCCAGTTAGAACTTTAATAGAGAGTTTAAATGGTTTTTAGTGAATGAACATTTAACACTTGTCACTGTTTGGTTATAATGACTTGAAATGTTAATAGTAGCATTATTCAGTAGTGAAATCAGAAATTCATGTATCCACATTCATGCTTTTGCCATGGAAACCCCAGTCTTAGTCAGGATACCAATTGAAATCCAACAGAGAAGAAAGGGAGGACAGTTAATTTTCCCATTGGAAAGGGTGTCCTCCTGAAAACCAGGTGCTATGCTAATGATCTCTTCTTTTAGCACTTCTGAATGGCTTTACAGATAATTTTTGAGGAGAGAAAGCTCATGTATGATTTGATTATCAGCAGCAGGTGGTGCTGCTTCTTCTACTTTAACTTGTTTCCTAAAATCCTGAGGCTTGATAAATATGTTTAATATTCAACCTAAAGACTCCAAGGATTAAGAAACTGTGAAATAGAACCATCACATTCTGGTATAAGCAACATGAAGTATCAGCCCACAGGTGAAGCTGTTCAGAACATTACGAAATGCCAGTATGCTTTCAGTGGAGCATTTTATGACTCACATTTGATGAGACTTAGTTTAATCAGACAACTGTTATCATCATACACTTTTAGCAATCTTTTTTTTTTTTTTTTTAGTCCTGCATGGTTTTTCTATAGAATTCAGTTGAGCTAATTCCTTAGAAATGGTAATAAATGAAAAGGTAAGAGTTATATACTGTATCATGCAGTGTAACTTGCATGTGCTTTCTTATATTTAGAGTTGTCTCTGTGGAATTGTAATTCTTGGGTAGAATTTATATCAATTTGATTTGAGATTCTAACCTAAAAGAAAAACATAAAATAGAATTCTCCCTATACACACAATAAGGACATTGTGCGTCTTTCACTTGTAGCGCTTTAGTGTATTGGTCTTGGAGCCTTTCTCTTTTATCACTGTTACAGTGGGCTTTTTCATACCAGTAAACTAGGAAGAGTGGAACATTCATTTGATTTTAAAAATTAAAAAGGTACATATTTCACTGCAGCATATGAATTTAATTGAATCAGTTGTAAATACAGTTATCTGGTTAAACCTATTTTTTTAACATGAGTACATGAAGCATGCTCGTATTTATCAGAATAGAGTTCTTTTTGTTCTGTGGATATCTAGTTGTTGCTTTAGAGGAATGAAATGATACAATTGAATGTAAGTAAGATTGATTGCCTTTTATTGACTTGAAAACTGGTTCATACCTTTAAAATGTGGAAAAAAAAATCTCACAAATGTATTTGTGTTATTTCTTAAGAACTTCAATCAAGTGTGAATATGTAAATATTGTAGGTGGATGCTTGTATGTTAAGTACTTGTGGGAAAGAATGTTTAGCAGCAGAAGTATCACGTTGATGCTTTTTATGACTTTTCTGAGCCAAGCTGGCAAAATAAAATGTTGCTGAACTATACAGAGAAATCAAAAGTTATTATAAATAATTCGGGATATAGGAATTTACAGTGCTAAGTCTTTTCCACTTCTGAAACAGTTAAGGGTACGATACAGAGGCATGAATTATTCTTACAAAAAAGGTCTAACTGAAAATGAATAATTGAGGTGATATTATTAAATTACAGAAATTTTCATTCTTCTCTGTTTATTTTACCCATTATTCTTATTTTCAAGGGATGCTTACATTTAAAAAAAAAAACAAACCTCACTTAACAGAAGTTATCTGGAGAAGAATGAAATGAAAGAAAATTTTGAAATGTTTTCATAGTAAGGCCCTCAGAGACAGTATTTTATATCTGTACTTAAACAGATATATACAATTGCCTGATGCAGCCAAGTGCCTTATGATTTAAAAATCAAGTCATTTCTTTGGGTTTGAAAAAACAAAGGTAGGATCTAAGTTGTGACACCCATATTATACAATGTTTTTCTAAAATTAGATTCCAATTGGATTATTGAATATAGTCCATGAGAAATAATGTGTAAAAAGCGAGTTCAAATTTTACTTGAGAGGAAAAAGAAGAAAAGCATAATATGCACATGCACACACATACACACATTATAGCATTATATATATAGACATATACATACATATGCCTATATATGTATATATCTATATATACATACACACACACTTTATGTAACTAGTATAAGATTTCCTAATGTAAGCATCAGGGAGGTCCTTCTTGTTGTGGTCTCTGCTAGATTGGTATCTCCATACTGTACTATATGTAATCAAGTTTCAGATATTCCCACAACATGGTTCATGTAAGGAAATCAAGAATTTATATATATCAGATACTGTGTGTTTGGGCAGTTATAGTCCACTAGAATATTCCAATGTTGTGAGGAAAAAAAAAAGTACAATGTAGGAGTAGAATGAGCAAAACTCTTTTTGTTAACAATTTTTTCATTCTTTCAGGACAACTTAAATCTAGTTGCTTTATTTAATTCTACTTCCACACATGAACTGGATAATGAGTAATCTCATCAAAGCAAATTCTTTATTTTTTGTGGATTGTACCCAAGAGGAAAAAAATCTTAATCACTTGAAAGCCTCATCTCCTCCTCCTTACCCCTGCCCCCCAAATCAAAGCAAAGTGAATCAAAACAAAACAACCCCCAACAAAACAGACAGACAGACAAAAAAATTATATTGCTATAGTGTTTTAACTAAGTTTGCTGGGGGAAGGGGGAGGGAGGAATGAATGTTGGTTTTGAATAGAAGTTTGGCATTTGGAAGACTTGTTTGCACTGAACAGTATCCTTAAAAGAGGGACCAGTATAGGTTGAGTCCCCAAATAAATTATTACTATTCCTTTTCAGACTAAAAATAAAACATTTTAAATATATTGATTATACCTTCATCAGAACATAAGTATTCTATCTAGCCTATAAGTTCCAAGAATCTCTATTTGGGCTTAATTTACCATCATTTCAAAACAAAACAATGAAATGTGAAATTGTGCACATTAGGATGTTCATAGTGACCACATAAAGTTTAAAAAAAAATCACAGACTTTTAGCCATACATTTCAACTTTTTCTCACAATTTGAAACTGGTGAGAATTAAAATAGCCCCAGTTTTCTATTAGGAATATAGACTTTTTCATTTCTTGTTATAATCAGATGCATTTTTAATGCTTTTTAAAAAAAAAAAAAAGAATATTGACTTTCTGGGGGCGTGACATGAATAAGAAGGTAAACATGTAAAAACAAAAAAATGTCTTTGATGAAAGTCTTGATCATATCATGCCACTGACTTTAAACCAAACTCTAGACTGATTTCAGGCTAGATTGTGGGTTAAAAATCTTTAGTGTGGTATAGGACTCTCATTAATTTGAACAGGATTTCAGTCATATCCATTGTTCCTTGACTTTAAATGCTTTTCTTCATCTGTATTTCTGACTTGGAGTACAGATTCAGAATTGCATTTCAAGTCTATGAATTTTTGTGGCATTTTGAGTCTTATTCTTGCCCCATCTCCATTGATTTAAGATACCTTTCTGCTGGCAAGTGACAAAAAGTTGAAAAGTTATGGCTAGTTGTAGTTCTATTTTAATAACCATACCTATATAATTGTAATTTTCATACATTAAAAAAATATTTATGCTTTCTTTTATATTTTAGTCAAGTACTTTCTTAAACAAAACAATAGCACCACTTTGGCATTATTGGCCAAATCGGTAACAGGTAAAGTAAATATGCATACATTTCTCTGAACATGCACTTGCTTGTTAAAATGGAGAGCCAGAAAGACACAGCGCTTGGCCTAGAGCCTTCATTAATCCACTTTAACCATTGATAAGAAGTCAGCAACTGGCTTATGGGACAACTGAACATAGCTATTAGCTGTGTATGGAATTCACGTCCATAAAAAAACCCTACCACTTATTTAGTCTTTAATCTTAGAAAAAGGAATTGACAGGGTAATTTGTCCTGGGCCAAAGGTGCCTGCTTTAATGTATCTACAGGAATTGAATGCAATATCCCATGATTTTTTTTTTTCTGTCTTGAACTGAATGGTACAAGTGAGTCTCATACAAGTCTTTCACACAAATCTAAGTGTGGGTGTATAAAGCAAGTTTTGAACAGAATATAAAATGTATTTGTTTTTTAATTAAACTCTTAATGATTAGTTATGGTTTATATGGAGATGAGGGTCAAATTTTGCTACCTTAATAAAAGGTAGATGCATTAACTTCAGTAGATACAGATCTGCAGCCCTTTTTGAACTGAAAATAATGAGGCTTAATTCACTTTTTTACTTCTGCACTTCAGTGACATTCTGTGGAATAATTGGAGTTTTATGTCTATTCTAGAATGCAAAAATATGTGACTTCTGTCATGTGGTTTACATGATATGGAAGGATGGGGAATAGGATTTTTTTTACCGCTACAAGTGATTTATGAGACTCAATGGCATCCAGTGGAAGCCCTGTTCCTAAATATCTGGAGTGCTTTTGAAAATCCAGCTGAACTCTTCAATTTCTCTAATTAGAAGGTTTTCAAGTCAGACTACTTTGTACTTTTGGGAGGGAGATGTTTTGGCTCATGCTTCAACTTCTTTAAGTAGCGGATTTATTGAGATTATTAAACTAATGCAGCCCTTTATCTTTCACACTGACTGGTATATCATGTGCTCACTGCCATATGACTGGAGATTTCTTATGAAAGTATGTGTTTCCCATCCATGCATTTCTCACCTCTGTCATGGTGGAGCTACTCTCCATTTTGTGATACCATTTATTCTCTAGTAAAGCAAAATGTTGCATTTGAAGCTTGTAGCTTTTCATATTTATTGCAGTTTCTTTCAAGAATTGTTCTAATTTGTTTAGACAGTTGTAAGGTCTGGTGTTAACATTCTGTGAGTGACATCTTCTAATTATGATTTCTCAACAGAAGAAATATGGTGGCATGAATGCGAGTGCATGAATCCTAAAACCAAAATTCCAATTAATTTACAAGAATTAAATAGCACAATGATGTATGATTATTCAGTTATGTTAACAGTGCATCAGTAAAATTTTATCTACAAAGAAACTTGGCACCACAAATGCAAATTGGTTTTTTTTTTTTTGCTCACACCTTTCCACCCTTTAGAACTTCAGAGGAGGTAAGGGACAGAAAGAATCATTGGACATGAAGTATGTATTGTATTTCTGACATCAAAATAATGGCTTCTTAGAATACATTTCAGCCACCAAAAAAAAAAAAATACTTCCCTCCCCTTATCCTCCTGTAAGAGCTGTGATAGATATCAGGACTGGCACCTTTGTTTATTCGATTGGTGGTAATTCATTTAGTTTAGTTTCCCTTTCTGTTTCTCTGTACTTTTTCAACATAACTATCTCAGTCAGTGACAACTGTGGCACATTCTTTTTATTCATTTACTGTTCCACTTTTACATTGTGATGGCAGCCTATTGTGCACAGGAACACACATCTCACAGAAAGAGGGCTTAAAGGATTGCTTAGGAATACATCACACTTTCCTTGGAAAAAAATATGAAACTCAAATGTTCTGTGGGAATAAAAAAGGAACTATAAGAACTTGTTAGGCTTTGAAGACCTACCTTTCCTCTCTGTTTCACAAGAAACTATTGAGGAGTTGTACAATATGCAGCCTGCAGAGATTCTTGTGTTTTAATCAACAGTTCAGTCATCTACTTCCACGAATGTAGTAGAAGGTAAGGCAGATTTAGCCTTTAAAAAGAGATGCGTCCTTTACAGATCTAATCTAACATCTCCCTAAATACTCCCTTCATATATTATTCTCCTTGCCCTCCTCGGGGCTGACCAAGAGTTGCTTCATCCCTTGTCTAAACATACCACATACAGGGTGAGAAGGGGAACACATTGAGCGGAACCATGTTGTAGTTCTGGACAAGGTGGAACAGTGTGTTCCCCTGCTTTCACTTCCCTTCTTCCACAGAAAAGTTTCTTGCATGGTTTAGGACGCTGTTGGCTGCCTACCTGCCTTAACTGTTGATTTACCAGAATGGAGCATAGGACACAGTAATATTCAAGGTAGAATCAGTGCAGTACTTATCAAGGTTAGATGGCAGAGATTATCTGTAAAAATGTCTCCCACATGAGTTCATGAAAGGCTATTGTAGGGAGCAGTTTGAAGGATGCTATGGTTCATCTGTTCTTGAGGACTCTTTCTACACTCTAGTTTGGTGATTACCTTGGCTTTTCTGATATATAGAGAGATGCAGCAGCCTAATTAACAGTCAATTTAGTTACATCTGATTGTGGGAAGAATTAAAATGGCAGAGACCTTGAGTAACCTTCTGTTACGTTCGAACACAATGATGATACTTCTGAAAGATTTAGGCTCTGATAGGCTCCCCTTTGAAGTCATTTGAGGGCAGCTTCTCAAATTGTCTTCTGTGGGCCTAGGCATCTATGAATTTATGTTCCACATGACTGTAGGTGAAACCATCACCATGCAAAGACCTAAAAGGAAACAAATATCTGAATTTTCTTTTGAGTATGGAAAGTTATTTTCATATTGGAATCTGAAGCCATCTTAGTTTATGTAAACTGAGGATTTTGAAAACTCCTTTGTTATTCAGTCTTGGTTTGATCTTTCCATATTTGCTTTTACCTATTACCATTTTGGCCAGACCCTTTCATGTAACAAACTATAAAATAGCACCGTTGTACTATAAAACAGAGATTTTTACATACTGTTTGATATATGTGTATTATTGATATGCTAAATTTTACATACTGCATTATATGGAGGAAGAAAGAAGTTACCTATACTGTTGCAAAATAATTACCTGGAAGAATCATTAATGGCTTGAGAGCCTATGTATGCTTTAACTGCTTTTAAAAATCTTTTGTCTCACAAATTGCAAGAAACTGCATCTTTGCAAGAGAAGGAAAAATAAAACTCTCTTGAAACAAATGCATCGATAACCCATATTCTGTCAAAATGCCACAGATGGAATTAATGGATGTTTAAAACTGTATGTGTTACCTTACTGCTGCTGTTACTGGGAATGTCAAACTGTGCAAAAATGAAGGGGTAGACAAACAATGTTATCAGACACTGTAAAACAAACAGCCTGTTGCTTGTATAGAAGTGCAAATAAAAAAACCACCACTTAGACAAGGCTGATGAATGACTCCAGCAGCCAGTGTTCATAGGTTAATTTAGTGCAATTGGATCCATCAAAGGCCCATAAATTTGTAGGCTTTTGAGGGGCACAGGACTTTAAGAGATTTTGTGCAGGACATTTAAAACAGGTTAAGAAACAGTAATATATCAACCACAGAAATTTTTAACTCTGGGCTGATTAAAATGTTCTGTCCTCTAAAGACTTAATATTGGAATGTTTAGTTGCATTGTTCACTGGGAGAATGCCCATTAGTTGAGATTGCATCAAGGTTATTAAACCATAGGGTTGTTTTTTATAAGTCTTCCAATGTTTAACAAATAATTTATTTACAGCAAAGTATCCTGCAGACGGCACATTCATTCTTCGTTCTTGTGGATGGCATGTTCTTACATTCTGTAGTTTCTGTTTCCTGTGTTCCCTCTACTTGTATTCTTCAAATGCACTTCCTGAAGGTGTAGAAAAAAATAATTATTCCAGATAGGTTTTAATACACTGTATGACCACAAACCATATAAGTGGGAAAACAGTTATCCTGAATGCTGGAATTGTTAGAGCCCTTCTGCCAGTCCACAGAGAACGTAACTATACAAGACCTCTGTACACTAAGCACAAACACTTTGCTGTCACTGTTGATCCTGGCAGAGGAAACATCTGCATACTGAAACCTGAATGAACTGAGACATACAGTAAGTACCAAAGATTTTCTTTCTTTCAGAACAAGGATGTTTGCAAAAGCAGGATGTAAGGGGCCAGGGAATGCAGGATTTATGAAGTTTCCTAGGCTTTGGTACCCAGTGGTCAGGGGCTTTCAAAAGTGCTGTGTGGTACTCTTACCTATGTTTTGCATAAATGGCATATTAGATGTGTAAAGTTTTTGTTGGATAAAGCATTTAGGAGGATAAAAACTGTGGATTCACTGCATGAGCTGCAGCTAAATAATTTGTATTTCCAAAAAAAGACATGCTGATGTGCCAGGCAAATCAAGAGGGCTTTGGCATGAATAATGCCCTCAGTTCACTGTCATTCCATGCATAGGACATTTTCCAGCAGCAATGATGGAAGTGGCATATATCTTTGAGTTTGATGACCTTATTTGCCATGTTGGTAAATATTAGTCAGCCCCAAGTCTTTGTACATTCTGTACCAGACTAGAAGAAGAATTGTTAACTGACTCGATATCCTCATAATCCTCATCAGATGGAAAATTCTTAGTTTACTAAAATCATGTCTGTTGTCTTAAGAAAATAAAAATTCTCCTTGAGACAGGGGAGGCATGTGTATGTAGCTCTATCACTACATTATCCGATATTTAAGCCCAAATTAAAATCAAACCAAACAAAACCAAAACATAATCTCTAAAAAATCTAATACATAATGAAATTTTTGCCTGCTTTTCTGTACAGAAAGAAAATGAACTCTGATTTGGTGTATTACAGTAGTTTAGTCTGTGTGTGAGGGGTTAATGCTTTGCTATGTAAAATACTATTTTATACATAACTTTTCCATTTACCTCCAGTATCTATTAAAAAAAAATAAATTGGAAACTGGCAAAGATTCACAAAACTTTAGCTCACATAGAACATTAATTTTACACTGGTTTTGGATTGGGTACTGAAGGAATATGAGTTGAACTATTATTTTCAGAATATAATAAACCTTCAAACAGTGCTAGTAATTGCTGAATTAATTTTACTACCACCAAGAAACAACATTGAGCCAAACAAGGATTTTTCATCACTGACAAGCCAAATTTGTTTATAG
The DNA here is from genome assembly GCF_964237585.1 of Gallinula chloropus. Taxonomy (NCBI): domain Eukaryota; kingdom Metazoa; phylum Chordata; class Aves; order Gruiformes; family Rallidae; genus Gallinula; species Gallinula chloropus. The sequence continues at coordinate 24,457,633 of NC_140085.1, read as the reverse complement.
CAAAGTGTTCATCATGAGGAAACATCTTTGTTAGGAATCTGATATTCTAGACATTCTTACTTGGAAATGCAAAATTAAAGGAGGAAGAAGAAATTAATCAACTAGTCAGTCTTCCCTTGATTACTTCAGTAGGATACTGGCTTGTCTTCATCAAATGTTGCTTATACTATTCAAGAAAATCTTCCTTAGCATGGATCAAATATGGAAATGTCAGTAGGATTCTGCTGTGAATTATTATTGTTAATAATTTTTGCTGCTTTATTGCTCATTTCTCTTCCACCTTTTCCAAAATCACCTTTTCTGTCTTAGTTTTCTCAAAGTTGTACCTTACTTTTTACCCTGAAGCACCCACTCTGGGTGAACCCTTCAATTTACACTCATTTTCACTAAAATCATCATTATGGCACTTCACACAGTTCTGCCAATGATAAGGATCATGCCTTGTGCTACAAATGTTTGACGCAACTAGGAAGGCTAAAGCCCACTTGGAAGTGAAGCTGGCAAGGGACATAAAGGATAACAAAAAGGGGTTTTTTAGATATGTGAATAGTAAAAGGATGATCAGGGATAATGTAGGTCCCCTGCTGAACGAGGCTGGTGTCCTGGTAACAGGGGATGATGAGAAGGTGGAGATACTGAATGCCTTCTTCGCTTCGGTCTTCACTTCAAAGGCCCCCCGGGACACGCAGACACTGAATGAAAGAAGTAATGTTTGAGAAATGAAAAGCTTCCCTCTGGTTGAGGTGGGGGTGGTCCAGGAGCGTCTCAAAGGGATTAATGTACACAAATCCATGGGCCCGGATGGGATGCATCCACGTGTCCTGAGGGAGCTGGAGGAAGTGATTGCTGAGACGCTATCATCTTCTACAGGTCTTGGAGAACAGGCGAAGTGCCTGAGGACTAGAGGAGACCCAATGTCACTCCGGTCTTTAAAAAGGGCAAGAAGGAGGATCTGGGCAACTATAGGCCAGTCAGCCTCATCTCTGTCCCCGGAAAGGTAATGGAACAGATTGTTCTGGATGCCATCTCCAAGCAACTGGATGAGAAGAAGGTCATAAGGAGCAGTCAGCATGGCTTCACCAAAGGGAGATTGTGCTCGACCAATCACATAGCCTTCTATGATCTCATCTGGGTAGATGGAGGGAGAGCAGTGGATGTCATCTACCTTGACCTCTGCAAGGCTTTTGATACTGTCTCCCATGAAATCCTGATAACAAATCTGAGAGAGCATGGGATAGATGAGTGGACAGTAAGGTGGGTTGAGAACTGGCTGTTGGACCAAGCTCAGAGAGTGGTGATCAGTGGAGCAGAATCTGACTGGAGACCTGTGACTAGCAGTGTTGCCCAGGGCTCAGTGTTGGGTCCAGTCCTGTTTAATATCTTCATTGACAACCTTGATGAGGGAATAGCATCCACCCTCAGCAAGTACACGGATGATACAAAGCTGGGAGGAGTGGCTGACACGCAGGAACACTGCACTGCCATCCAGAGAGACCTGAACAGGCTGGAGAGTTGCGCATCTGGGAAAGAACAACCATTCATTTCAGTACAGGCTGGGGGATGACCTACTGGAGAAGAGCTCTATGGAGAAGGACCTGGGGGTCCTGGTAGATGACAGGTTGGTGTCCCCCTCTACTCTGCCCTGGTCAGGTCCCACCTGGAGTATTGTGTCCAGTTCTTGGCTCTGTGGTATAAAAAGGACAGGGATCTCCTGGAGAGAGTCCAGAGGAGGGCCACAAAGATAATTAAGGGCCTGGAACATCTCACCTATAAGGAAAGGCTGAGTGAGCTGGGACTGTTCAGCCTTGAGAAGACTAAGGGGGGACCTAATTAAAGTTTATAATTATCTGAAGCATGAGATGCAGGGGGAATTAGCCAGCCCCTTTTCAGTGCTCTGTGGAGACAGGACAAGGGGCACTGGCTGCAAGTTGGAGCACAGGAAGTTCCGCACCAACATGCGGAAGAACTTTTTCCCAGTGAGGGTGAGAGAGCCCTGGGACAGGCTGCCCAGGGGGCTGGTGGAGTCTCCTTCTCCGGAGATATTCAAGACCCGTCTGGATGCCTATCTGTGCAATATGAGCTGGGGAGCTGCTTTGGCAGGGGGGTCGGACCCGATGATCTCTCGAGGTCCATTCCAACCCCTACAATTCTGTGACTGTGATTCTGTATTGGTAACAGTGAACCAAGAAACAAGAAATTCTTTGACTCATCTGCCCTGTTTTTTCTTTATTCTCACAGCAACAAAGCAAAATATCCTCATCAATGCTGCCCATAGGTTCTCCACTTTGAAGCGAGTTTACCAGCATGTTGGAAAAGTTATATGCCACATTTTAGTTGCAAAATACTTAAAGGCAGCACACTTTTGATCTATAAAATGGACAGTGAAAGCCTTATTATGAAGCAAAGGGTTTTTTTGCATCGAAGTGGCTTTCAAAGTAGATTGAAATTTAACTGTATGTTTTCCAAATACAAATATTTTTCCCCTGTTATTGTTGTCCAATTTTAAAATGGCTTTATCATCCAAATAAAGAAAACACTAAGCTACAGCAGGGTTTTGGTTATAGATTTTTAATACTAACATGTAGATGGAAAAAGAGCTGTTGTAATGCACAGGCCGGCTTTGAAATTGAGGGAAGATGGCAGATTACTTCTAGAATAGTTTCTTCTCTGGAGTCACCATTTTGATGAATAACTACAAAAAAGTGGCACAGGTGGTGGCAGCAGTAACATGCATACCAGGAAATGTTTTGACCCACAGAATACATTTTTTCACGTATACAATGTTGAGACCATTGGGGATGGCAGGGGGAAAGTGTGAATGTCCAAATCAGGTTCTCAGACCTGCATTTGTGCTGGTATAGAAAAGCTTGCCTTGTTTCTCAAGTCTTTGATAAAAAGGTAATTAGAAATAAAATTTTAATCTGTGATGTTTGTTTCATTATCAGGTCCTCTAGGCTGATATTCAGCCTCAAGCAAAGAACATAATCATTTTAAGATGACAGATGCAAACCATCAATTTTGCAGGAGTCAATTCATGAACAGAGAAGCATGGACTTCTATCACCTCAAGCATGGATCTTTGGAGACAGGGCATTATTACCATAAGGATAACAACTGCCTCAGTGATAGCAAATGCCACTTAACTAAGATGAAAGAGTATTGGGAAGCATGAGGCAGCGTCTTATTGAGATGGACATTCAGACCTCATGTTGGCATTTAAAGATCTCTTGCTCATTGGTAATAGATGGGAAGTCTAATGTTTGCAGCAATAGACATGATATCTTCACCATGAACTCTCTGTGGACTCTTAGGAAGATTTTTAGTTCTGTGAGCACTGTGCTCAATAACATAATAACAAGGCTGGAAAATAAGCAATGGAGGGAAACAGTTTTCTTAAATGAAGAGGCCAAGTTCTATCTATTATGTGTAAAGGCTCCATATTTGGCTGTAATAGAAATTAGGATTAGTGACACTGTGCATATATTGGCCAGTAAATGTATCTGTGATTTGGTACTGAGCCAGTTACAGAAGAATCTGTCAATCGTAGAAAGATTAATGAGAAATAATGCAATACTTTTTGGCATTTTCTTGAACTAAAAATATTAACACCTTTTCACTCTCAGTTCCACTTTGTATTTATTTAAGTTTTGAAGATTAGATAAATGCTGAAAAGTTTTTTCAAGAGAATCTACTTCCTATAGGTGCTTGGTACTTGGGTTTATATATTTCTCTGTATTTTTCACATATGAGGCCTAATGAAAAAAGCCTACATGTTTGCGGAAGAGAAAATTATATCAAGATGGTCCTTTTGTTCAGGGTGAAAAGGGATGGCTCAGCACAATGCTTTTTTTTGCTTTCCCTTTTCCTTTCTCACTGGATTTTAACATAAGCTTTACCTGTGTTGACATTCATGTAATACATTTCCAGCCTTAAATTGATAAGAACTTTATGCCACTAGTTCTGTGATGCTGCTTCATTCAAAAAGGTCACAGTCTTCCCTCATGTACACAGCTGGTGGGAAATAGCTCTGTTATTTCCTATGCTTGAACAGAGAACAGTTGTTTTTCAAAGTTCTATTCAGTAGTTTTCCAAATTGCTCTTAAAACTCAATTTACTTAAGGGTAAACCAACTTAACTTTTATTAGCATTTCTCAGAAGAGAAAGAAACAAATGAAGAATATACACAGAACTGTGTACACTGAAGACAGAACTTTAAATTCCCCTTCTTGTTCCTGTTTAGCTCTAAATATAAACTTAGTGTAAAACAGGTGATAATTTTGCTTTTCAGCACAAATACTGCAAGTTTCTCCCTGTTCCTTAATCTTACCTTACTAGCTGGCATACTTGCTCATTAAATGAGATTTTAATCTGAAAGCAATGTCAACAGATATTGTCATAAATTTAGGTTTTAAAAAAAAAACTTGATCTGTAATGTGCTTCACACCTGTTCTCTGTTGAAAATTCTTTCCCTAAACCCATCTTTCTTGGGTTTAGAAATGCTGATATATGATTAAGTTGTGTCCTCTTTGACAATCTCTGTTCATATACATAACTAACTGCAACTGAGTTAAGATTTTGTAATGAATATGTTTTATGCAGTTGAACAGCTGTGCTTCACGTATTCTACCAAGTTGTGCATGGGAGGAATGATCTGATCAAGTAATTGGAAAAGCAGACCTCTTAGACAGCCACTGAATTGGGTTTGTCTAGTAAAAGGGTTATGAAGAGATGTCAAATATAAACTATATTAGAAGTGTGAAATAAGAAATCAATTGTGTATGAAATCTGAGAGTAACTGTACATTTTATATAATCGACTTAATCCTGCTTTAAATCTTACATATTATATTACATATGTGTATTCATTTTTTATGTATCTAATATATAACATATAACATTAAGAAACAAAAATATTATAAAGCAGAAAAAAATGATCAGCTGAAAAATAATTTTACTTTAGTATAATTCATTTTCAAATTGAAATCCGTGACATATCAACACTATGAATTTGCTAAATGCATTCTGGTAGAGCCTATCTGAGGAAGAAAGTGTGAACATAGAATTGTTTTTCTTAATGGGGGCATGTACAGCTGACTGCAAAAATAAAAAAGATAGAAAAAATAATTACATGAGAATATGTACCAGAGCTTCTTCACAGAGATTTTCTTAATGAATTTTGTTTCTCTGCAGTTTCCATTTATCTGAATAATGGTTTCTCCTACTCCTTCTGTATTTTTGTTTGCTCCAATTTTCTCTATCCATGGATATTAATGAAAATTTCAGTTTGCTTTTCCTATAAGATTTCTGTTATTTTACCAATTTTCCATCAAAAAGCATTTATATTACCGCTTCTGTTCACCTCTTTCCTCCTTTCCACAGACTTTTTCCTTAAAACTCTTACTTTCTTTGATGTTAATTACAATAGAGACAATTTTTATTTTCTCTCCCCTTTTCTCAAAATCCTGTCTTTTCTCTGTGATTCACCACGGTCATTCAGTTCTTCAATATTTTTAATCTTCTCAGCCTCCTGGATCCAGGTCATTCCTTCTTCTTTTCCTCTGTATTCATTGTCCTTTTGCTGTCTTTTCACTTGATTTTTTTCTCTCCTTTTAGTTTTCTGGGTACTAGGTTCTGTCAACTCTTGCACACTCACTCTAATTCTTTTCTTCTTCCAGCATCCTCTCTTGAACACTAACTCTCCTGGACCTGAAGAAAGATGCAAAGCCTTTCTTCTGTTCCTTCCAATTTTAAAAGAACAGTGTTTTCCTGCTTATCTTTTGAACTTGGAAGAGTTGACAGAGAGAATGACATCATTCTTTAGCCTTCCAAGGAAAGTGGTGTGGCGATCTGTCTGAGAGCTGGCAGGTATCTTATCTCTTTTTACATAAAGTTACCCATCATCAGATAGGAATAAACCACAGGTTTTCTTGTCTTTAGTTGAGCTCTATCTGAGGAAGACTTCATTTGTTGTCATGTGTGCTTTTTGAGATGTTCATGGCTCAGGTGATACTTCCCAGGAAGAATCATACAGCCACTACTTTAAAAGGTTGAAAACTTTTGAGAAAGAGGTGAAAGGATTCCATACTATGGATTGACTCTTGGAAAAGAAATGGATGCTGGAACAGTTACAGTTGTTCCTTTCATAAAGATTTTACTTAAGAAATTAGTGTATACTGGTGGTTTCCTGACTTCCTATAAAATCTCAGGATTTCATGCAGTCCCGTTTCTTACAAGAGAAATTTTTCAGATAACTGTAGGAGTGAGGCCAACATATGCATATGACAGACAGGGTCAACAGTAATAAAATATTTCACTGGAGGCATACAGCAGATGACAGATAACATGTAAAACAGATGTTCAGAACTCAAACAGGAGAGACAGTTGGACATGAGCTTAATGGTATCTTAGTCTAAGAAGGGTTTTTTGAACTACAGGCTCTGTTGAGGAGAGATGAAATTTAACTACATATATGTACAGTATATCTAGTACGACAGGAACAAAAATCTGGATACTCTGAACTCCACAACTATACAAATAATACCAATGAATACTTGAAGTTCTTGGAGAAAATATATATTAAACATTAAATAGTTAAAATGAAGTATGTAATGATTGTGGTTGCTATCCAGTTAATTTAGTACTGATAATTAAAAAAGGCCAAAGTAATGAGGACAGAAAAAAATCATCTGTACATTTACAGGTAAAACAAATAGCAGAAGAGCTGCACTTTCCCTCTTGATCGCTTAGTCTACCTCTTCCTGAGAAGGAAGGATGCGTGTGAAGGTTCTGGATAGATTAATTAAATATTCAGTGTGTGGTTTCTCTTTTGAAAGAAGTCTTAGATGCTATTTATGATTGGATGATGTGCTTGTCATTTACCACCCAGTAGCAGGATAAAACTTCCTAAGTACTAGATGAGCAACCCCATGTTTTGTTCAGTATCCTAAGAGATGAGATAGAACACACTATTTCCTACTTATTTCCTGCTGTGGACATGATTTTCCAAACCCACACTACATCACAGTGTCCCTAGTAGGCAGAACACATCAGTTGTTTCCTATGTTACCAGCCTTGAAGGAATTTTCCTTCCCTGAAGTATGTAGGCTTTTTTTTTCTTATCTTTTCTTTGTTTTTTCCCCCACCCCCCAGCCTGGCCTACCTTTTGTGCTTTTGGCATGTCAGTGTGGCGCTGAGCACGTACAGAGCGTGCAGATTTAGGTGGCTTTATTGGAGCGCAGTACATCTCCAGCCTCCTCAGGTCACAACTCTGGAAGCAGCATTCATCCACTATTCCCTTGTGGTGTAAACGTCTACTGCTGGATCCATACCCTGTAGGCTTACCTATTCAAAACACAAATGGAAAGTTTTTATGTTAGAAAGGAAATACAAAGATCTCAGCAGCAATCATATTAAGTTGCATTATTTTAATAGAATCACCTCACCAATGACCGTTTAAGAGGCTGCCCTTGTGTTTGTATTCTAAGCCCCTGTTCTAAGATCCAGTTTTGAAAGACATTCCTGGAAATGGCCAGCTTTTATGTCTTTCTATAAGTGATTGCTATTTAAGTATTTGAGTATCTTCTTAGAAAAATGTTATTAAAATATTTTCTTGAACTGTTTTGGCATTGAAAGCAGAGAAGGAGGACTGGCATTTAGGAGCCTTGCAAAGGAAATTTGCCCTTTAGCTTTTGGATGAAAACTGATTGTTGAGCTGACTGAGGTAGCTGGAGTTTAAAGATCATAGATCATGACTGTGTTGTATTTTCTAATGAAAAAGGCTACATTGAGCCACTATGTGACATTGGAGTATGTTCCAAAGGGGAATTGCTGTATACCACTACACAGGCTGTTAAGATCTGCAAGCTTAAAAACAAGCGAGAAATAAGGTAACAAAGTCATCATTGAAATGCAGCAACAATAGGAAGATGGCTGTTGGAACAGATAAAAGCAGAAGATTTTATATTCTTTAGCTCAGCACGAGATAGGAAATGGGTCTGACATAACACGTTCTTTCCTGTGTGTTGTATTTGTACTGGGCATCTATAGAAACTGTTTGACTGGCAGATGTTCTGCATTTTTCACTCAGCTCCAGTAAAGGGTGACATTTTCATTTCATAGAACTATTACACTTTTTTTTCTTCCCCCATCAATGATTTATGATTTCTTTAATAAATATATCTCTGTTATGCTATGCAAAATCTACAGACCCATTTTTTCCTGGGCTTGTTTGTATTCAACCCAGTTGGATGTGCAGTCCTCCATTTATGACCAACTAGAAATGAAGAAACAGTAATCAGTGGTTGCTTACTTACTTCATCTGTTTTTAAGCTATGGCAAAATTTGGTATAAAATTCTGAAAAGATTAAATGTTTCATTTTGACATTTTCAGCATTAAATGTTTCCATTTACAGAATGATCCACATTGGTTAAGAACTCAAAAATGTGGAAAAAAGGAAGAAAATTGCACCAAGAGCCAAAAAATGAAGTAACTGAATTCATCCGGCTCTACCAATTTTTTTTCTTGCCTTTTTTTTTTCCCCTCTTCACTTTTATCTCTGAAACCAAAAATCTGTTATTCAGAGTTTGGCAGGAGTTTATGTTTTAAGAAATTGCTAAAGCTAGATAAAGGTATCAAAAAAGATGGAAATTCAGTTTCTCTTTGGGAACTTATACCTCCAATGCTTATATAGCAAATTCTAGGTTAATGTCCATTTACTTGTCCTGCAGTTATCAACCTGAAGACAACACTTCATTTTGCAATTCTCTGTGATTAAAACCTAAGCCCACTGATGAAGAACCCTTGAGGCCTTAGTGCATCCACAAACAAAAAGACCACTAGTGGTAAAGTATGTCTAACATTTTAGCCAGCAATACGGTCAACTAAGAACTAACTATCCCTATGAGCTTTGTAAATCTAGACAATAGTGTTTTAAAAGTGGGTTTTTTTCCAGGCATTGTAAATTAAACAGAAAGAAAAACGTGCTTACTTAGTATATTGCAACCCACCAAGGGACTCTAAACTGTACGTTGCCTGCGAAGTTATTTGTTTCAAAAGACTGAATAGAACAGCAAGCCAGGAGTAGATTGCAGTAATATTTTGATATGTCTCTGTGTGTCTGTATTGTTGTCTGTGTATCACTGAAAAGAGTTGTAAATGTTAAGACACAGAGTTTGTTTTTTTTTTTCCCAGACTGTTTAAAATGTGGAGTGTCATTACTGTGCAGGGTACCCAAAACTATTCCACATTTTGTCTTGCTCTCACTTAAAATATGGATGGGAAATACTGTTCTTTGGTATGCTGTTGTAACTCTACCTGATAGATCCAGATGAACTTCAGGTGCAAATAGTTGATTAGTTAAGCTTGCTTTCTTTCAATCTGCCAATTTTTCACGAGCAAAACATACTCTAAAAGCATCTGTTCAAGAATTTTCCTTTAAATGGTATTGCAGAGCAGCCAACAGGCTTGGTTGATTCCCTGGCTACTGTTAATAGTAAAAATGACCTATCTATGTAAAGAAGTCACCTATTAAAAACATTCTATTGATCCAATAGATTTCAGGATTATTTTGCACTTCTAAGAATCTTACAATGCTAGCTCCTCAGGATGTTCGTGCTCGGTAGATAATATTACCTCCAGGTGACAAAATTTAGAATCTATAAGATAAAATATTTTTGTCAGGAACTTCCATGAGTTAACAGAGCTTTATAGAAAAATCATAGATTCATAGTGTATACTGAGTTGGAAGGGACACACAAGGATCACCAAGACCATAAATATCTAACTTCTAAAATCCATTAACAAAACAAGTGTCCTTGTTCATTACTGAAGCCGATTATGTACTCTGTAGAGTACTTCTAGAGCATTGATTGCATTTTGCCATTTAAAAATTAGCTCATTTATATAACCTGATGCTTTCTTTCCTTAATCATTTTTACTCAAGTTTTAAGAAAAAAGTGACATGCAATGGGATGTATAGTGTTCTACTTGTTTGTCCGTATCATTTCATGTGCAAAAGTGATGACTTTTTGATAAATACAATCATTTCAGCAGGAATACATTTGAATTTTCTTTGACAGTACGCAAAGTAGAGGACCTAGAGCCCTATACTCTAACTTCTAATAACTGATTTTTTTGTGTGTGTGATGTCTTCCCAGTAAGTCAAGCAGATAGAGCAAGTAGAATAATTTTTCCTATGCTTTTCTATGTTTTTCAGTAAACATGATTTTGGACTCTACTTTTGAGAATTATCTGATGTCTAAATTAATTTTAAACCAATAGATTTTAAATTTCTGCTGTCCTCTTAAAGGCTGCAGAAAAGATGCTATCACAAAGAATTACAAGGAGATACTATCACTTCTACAGATATTATCAGTGTTTGGCCCTTTTATTCTGGAATGACTGTGGGGTCAGCTGGTCCCAGTTCATTGAGTTACCAAACCAGCACTTAGATCTAGGCAAATGTTCAAGCTCCTACACAGTCTGTTGGACTAAAGCATATACTCAACATGAAGCACATGTCTGAGTGCTCTCCTACATCGGGACTGATGTAACTAAGCATTTACATGGATTTTGGTCTAGAACTTAACTTCTGCACATTTAATACCAGTTTTCTGTTCCTTAATTTGTTTTCTGATATTGCCTTAAAATACTGACCAATACTGCTGTGTCAGTCAGTATACAGGGCACACATATAGTTCTTTCTCATCTTCCTCACACAATTTGAGAGCTGCCTTCCAGCTGCTATCAAAAAGTTCCTTGTATTTACTCAACCTTCAAAGTGCTGTCTGTGGACATATAACAGTCCTAGGCACGTCATTTTGCTTACGTATGCTGATTTCCTTGGAGGTTTCTCTCCTTTTTTGTCAGCTGCTAGCTTAAAAGAGGCTTCATATCATGTAGGTCAAAGTTTACCTAATAGAATTTTTGGCTTTCATTTAATCTACTGTACCAAATATGTGAATGTTTCTTTCCATGTGCTACAAGCAGATACAAAGTCTAGTCTCACTGTTCTGAAGTCCCCTGTAAGCAGGCCAAGGTACAGATTTCCAACAGTTAAACAGCTGGCTTCTGTACTAACAGCACTTCCCTTTGAATAATGCAAAACCAGTGGAGTCATTTGGTAGGGCTTGTTCATGCATGATTTCTTTGGTCCTCCCCACCTTCCCTCCAAATTATCTCACTGGTGCTGCCACTGGTTCTGCTCTATTGATTGTTTCAATGTGAGAAGCACTTGTTTAGGTCAACTACCTGAGTTTCAGTTGTCAAACTATCTAGGCGTTCTGTGGAGGAGTATAATTTACTGTTGTGGCATTGCTAAGAAATTGCATGAGAAATAGCCAAGGATAAGCACAAAGCTAATCTACTCTTTAGAGAACTCTAGGAAGAACTGGAGAAACATGTTCTGGAGCTTTTAAGAGACTTTATATTTGCCATACACAGTGTCTTTTTTAGCCAATCAGTAGAACCTGAGCATGACATTTAGATTGCAATTCAGAAAGACATCATAAATCTGAAAAAGAGTGAATTTATTCCTAGCCTACTATTAGGGTCAATCTTCAGATGTAACTGCAGCTTTTAAAGTAATATGAAAGGCTATTGACCTATTAGTGTACTGTAATCTTGTACTGAGAAACTCAAAATGTTCCTATTATAACATCAGGGCAATATAATTTGTACAATTTTGAACCACTGATAGCAGTTTAAGGGTACCTCTGTGAGGGATCACGCAGAGAACACTGGTTTTTTTCAGTCCATTATGTGGCTTACAGTATGTGGACGTATGTTGGTATACTATAATGCAGTGGGTTAGTCAGACAGAATTTTTCTGTGGCCTGAACAACAAGGTTGAGAGTCTGTGGTGCCATATTACAATATAGTAACTGAATAAGCATATCCCTAGCCTAGATCTTGACTGGTAACAGGTGATTGGAGTATTTTTGATTTGGATGAACGGTCTGCCTTTTGATGACACAGAAGACAAGGGGTGCCGAGTTTGAGATTCATGATATTTATCTCTACTATCTGAAAATTAGGGATTTAGTTTGAGATAGCCAAGTCCACAAGCAGGTGTGCCTGTGACTCATTCCTGTTTTGAGTGCTTAAGGTGAAATGAATTGTCCTCTGAAAGAGCCCATGTCCTTTTGTCAACTACGAATAAAGCTACTTGGTCTAGCCTTGGAGCATATGCACGATTTTTTCTAGGTAACTGAAGTAAAAGAAAACTGATTCAATTTGAAGTGATTTATCCTAATTCACAAAATGTATGTCTCTAGTGGAGTACAAAGACACTCTCTTTTATTTACATTTTAACAATTAAATATGACACATATTGTTCTAAAACGCATACCAGCCAGTCTGCTGTTTAATTATACATCTCCATACATCTTCAACTACGTTCTGTGTATCAGGTTAGTGCTCTTGTCTATTTTTGTATTATAAATGCATGCACATGGAAAATAAGAGATTGTTGATATCACTTTTCATCTCCTTGTGGTTTTTGACAAATGGGTTAATGTTATATTGATAATACTTCTTGAGGGTACTCTAGAATTTCTAATCTGTATTTGAGAATTATGAGTCAATATTCAATCAGCAGGAAATGCCTGTATTTTGATACTTCTGTGAACTGTTGAAACAAACAAACAAATAAACAAGCAAACAACAAATCTTATGAACTGTTGTAGTCCCTTAACAGAAATACCTCAAGCTTTAAATGTTGCAAAGTAGGCAATCTGATTTTCATGTAAATAAGCTGCATGCAGTTTGAAGCTACGATATTTAATATTTAGCTTCCATTTTCCCTCAATGTTTTGTTAGTGCCAAAAAATAATTATGCTTAGACTGATTTTTGTTTGTATTCATCAAAATGAGCATATATTAGCATTTATAAATGCTCAATGAATGGATGATCTAGCTCTGAAGTCTAATTTAATATGCATGAGAATAGAGGATAAGCTCTATCAGTATGCACAAGTAAAATCTTTATGAAAGCATATGCATTTGTTAAGACTGAGATATTGCACTACAGCTACTGCTTTGTGGAATACTGGGTTGCATTAATTACCAAGTCTAAGGCAAGAAGGTGTTTGCTCATTGCTCTGAAATTCTAGGAGAGTAAGACATAGGCGGTCAGTTAGTACTGATCTATAAGAGAAACCTATCTAGACTTCACAGAGCATTTTGCCTGCATAATTAAGATTTGTAATTATGCACCTTACAAAAAAAAAAAAGAAAAACTATTTGATGTTTCAAATGGAGAGTAAAACAACTAGACTATTTCTTTAAAGTCACTTAGCTGGCAAATGTAAATTTATTCCAAAAGGTGTCTTAATTTTTAATCTATATGTCTGTTTATTTAGTCTGCCACACAGTTGAAGAAAGTGATTTTTTTCCCTCTATAATTGAGATTTCAGAAGTAATTTTTCCTTCATTGTGTACTTAATAAAAAAACCAAAAATCCTCTTCCCTTAAACTCATTTTCAAAGTACAGCACTTGTAACAATTTCCTCTCACATATAGCTTCACTGTTATGGAATGGCTATTTTGGAAGCCATTAAGCCTAAGCATGTAATAACACTATTATGCTTCACACAGTAGTCTGTAAGCCAGTTGCAACATGCAAAAAGAAAGACCTAAACACTTGTGAGTATTGCACTGGGGTGCGAAATGGATATTTAAGAGTTAAGAATTCTTTTGAGGAAAAAAAATAGCAGGAAGAGTGGGAAACAATATAATCTATTGTTTTGCACCAATTCAGTGCTCTGGAGGGTGAAAACCTTGCCAACCTAGCAGAATTTACAAGCCTACGTCAGATTCCAGAGCTGGAAAGTGCCAGTTGCTGCCAAAAAATATATACTTTGGCAAGGGAAATGCCTTGCTGGAAAGAAATTCACTATTGCAAGAATAGCCAGGTTTATTGGGGTTTAGGACAAGATAATTAGAAACCAGTAGGTCATTGTTACATTTGAATATTGCCCACTGTAGTGCATTGGGGACTATGGTAATACTGTGATCCATCCATAATAAGAATACATTCTCACCTCTTGATTTTTGTCTCTCAGTAGATTAGCCTTGTGTGTGGTGGAAGGGTGATCAATCGTGACAGGAGCTCTCATATGCTTCTTATCCCATAGCCAATGTAAAACTCCATTTTATTTAGATTATCAAATGCATAACAATGCAAAACCCATAATTGAGTGAAATCCTAGCATCACTGAAGTTGCTGGGAAATCTTTCAGTGCAGTCAGGATTATGTCTTGATGAAACAGGTGCCAGAAGATATTTATATATAACCTAATCCAAGGTCTATTAAAATCAAGGAAGACTTCCCTTGCCCTTAGCAGGCTTTGCATCAGATACTTGCTTTGTCTTCCAACATTACAGTTCAGTGAGCAAATACTATCTTAGTGGCATCTAGAGAGATTTCCAGGGAATGGATGTGCTGTGATTCTTTGAAGGAGGTAAGAATAAAAGAATACAGATGTGCAGTGTGAAACAGAATGACTGCTCTATGGTTAATACTACTGACCATGCAACAAGCAATACATTGCTTTGCACTGTGTAAGCAGGATTTTTATCTCAGCTGTATTCTGAGAAATAAAAGCAAAGAACAAATGACAAACACAGCACTCTTGTTCCTGCATTTTGGAATCACCATCTGGTTAGAAGCAGAATGTGTGAATGGCTGTTGCATAACTAACTCCCTTCTAATGCCTTTCACACTATCCAGGAGTGCACCTGTTGACACTCATTGACACTCAATTCTATTTGTGCAGCAGTAGCATTACAAGAAGGCAAGCAGTTGAGAGCAGGCCACTGTCATCTTACCTGCTATGGAGGTAGAAGATTCTCATTCCCTTATTAGAAATAGGTATGACAGTAGGAAAAGAAAGAAGAAGCCTGGCTCATTTCTCACTTACCCTAGTTTTATATTTGTTTAATGCAGTTAACTTCAATAGATTTACTCAAATGTGGTCTAAGCTCTAGACTTATAAATTGTGTTTAGTTAAGATCTGGTGATTATTGCCACGGGCTTTGTCAACAAGAAGCATCCAACCTTGTACAACGATGCAGCAACAGTATCAAAAGCAAAGAAGATACAGCTGTTCAGCATTGTCTAAATCTTGTTTAGACTTTTACTTATTGAACCTTTATGTACAAGTCAGAATGATATTACTTTAATGGCTTAAAATGCTTACTTTACGTGCAGTAAGATGACTTAGTACTTTTAGTAAAAATCCAGGATGCAGTTTTCTTATGCCCATCATTTTAAATGTGAATGTTTTTCCAGAAAACTTTTTTTTTTAATTGTCTGCTTCTTTTGGCATATTGGGATACTTGTACTTGTGAAGATTGAAGTACAAGATTCCTGATTAGCAAGGGCAAATTCACCGCTAGATTCAAAAAGGAAATTAAGGCTGAAAGACTAAGAGAGATTCTTTATCTTCACTGAAGCTAAACAGTACTTTATCCTAAATTAAGAGAGCTCTATGCAGAGAAAGATAGTACGTAATTTCAGTAATATTTACAGAATCTACCTATTAATTATTCACACAGGGAAGGCTGTGACAGTGCCAGGAACTGAACCTACATCAACATAAGCACCAGGCCAAAGCTTTAACCATATAGCTGTCTTCCTTTATCAGTAGGGCATGTAAAAATCTAATCTTGAAATGAAACATTTTTTGAGGTCATGATGCCCCTGTTAAACTTGTCTAATGAGATTAAAAAAAAAAACAAAAAGAAGTGAAACTTTCCAGTGTAGTACGTAGTCATTAGGGAGTAAGGATGAAGTCATTGGGGTGAGAAAGGGACTGTGAATTGTGTCTGGAAACAGAACAAGAACTAAACCTAGCTAAAATACACTCTTTTGTTTGATTCATCTTTCACTCACACAGCTTTTCTACTAGTTGTAGCTCCATTCTTAGTGATTTGACACCACAAGAGGTGCTGGGCCAATCAGTTCCAGTGACAGGAACATAAAGCAAAAGAAGTCACTGCTGAACAATAAATGAAACTACTCTTGTGCTCCTTGCCCATCCAGCACACCTTGTTATTACTGAATACATGTAGGGATTATTATAATGGAACACTGGTATAGTGCAGGGAGAAATTGGTTCCAGTATAGCATCTTAAATACAAAGCTACAGTTTCTGTAGGGTTGTTGAAAATGGAAGCGATTATAGTCAGTAAAATTGGTTTATGAAGCAAACAGGCAGCAATCCTTATTTTACAGGGCTGACAATGATCTCTCCAGTCACAGCTTCTGAGTAGAATTTCTCAGTTCTCACTTGCTAGGTTTCAATGGCCTTTTCAGGGAAGTTGAAAGGTTTTGAAAGTTCATTTCCATTTGAAGAGAAGTTTTTCTAAGTAACCAGAATTATTCCTTTCTTTTACCATTTCCTTTCCAACTTGTTTAGACTTGATTAATGATTGAAACCTCTGCATCAGTTAAAAAAGTTTTCCAATGGCTTTCCTTATTTGGCGATCGTGCTGTCCTTTTGTTTGGCTAGGTTTGGTATGTCTTACAGGTCATACAGGAATACTACAAACTTTATAAGAGCTGCAGCAATATTCAAGTTAATCTGACTTTTAAATTCCACATACTCATTGGATTATTTTGAGCCACAGCTTTCTGCATCTACCATTCAAGCAAGGGAATCCAGTTCAGCAGAAAAGTAGATGTTCCTCCTGACATCTGGACATTTGGCCAATGTTTTTGCACATCGTGACATCCATTGCACCAAGTTCAGTCTATCCCTGCTCAGGAGCAATAATGGTTACAGAGGGTGGGGGGAAAGTTCTTGTGGAAAAAAGGAAAAAATACTTGTCTTAAGCGTACTTGGCCAGTGGAGGGCTTGCATGCTATCATAGAAAATGAGAAAGTAGAACCTAGTAATTCCCATGAAGTGCATTTCTAAAAAATCTCTTTTATTCCTGTGTTGGTTGTTAGAAATCACAGCCATTTTTAATCCTCAAGCTTTCAACACCTATCGTTCAATTTTTGTCCCTTTAAATGCTAATAAATCTCAAAGCTTGGAGGACTTTGAAGAAAGCTTTTGATCATGTGAAAGCACAGATTCTGAGTTGTGTCTGAAGATATTCTTGGACATAAACATCAGTATTAAGGCCTCTTCAAATATTTTTGTTGTGAGTCTAGATATTTATTTCCATAGTTGCAAGTTATTTAGCTGCATTTGAAATGAATAATCCAGTATTCAAATGTGAAACCAAGAGGCAAATTGTATAAAGAAAAATTATGTTCAGGCATATTCTGTTGGTACCCAAAATTTCAATTAATAAGATCATAAATATTTTCAAATAGCTATCCTTAAGTAGTCAATTCCACAGTTAAGTCTGATATTGATATATACAAACTGAAGCAAATAGGATAGAAAACAATACTTCCACACAAAAAAAGCCTCATGAAAAAAAGAAAATGCTAGTAATTCCTTCTTCGATCTAATTTGATACAACTAAAGGAATAGGCAAATTTCCAAGGGAAGTTAAGTAATTCTAAGATATCACAGATATGCAGTTAAAAAATTGGGGGGGTTTATAGCATACTCAAAGTAACATTGTCACTAGCTATTGAAATGTCATTAAAAAGTGGAATAATCTATACCATTTTCTCTGACTGCCTCCTAAAAAGTGCTATTGCGTAATTGTGATAATACTTGCAGCCTCCTGCACTTTTAGTATTTATACACTGGAGTGTGAATGTAGGTGCTAGCAGTAGAATATTTCTTCCCTGGTCCTTAAGTACCAAAACATTTTAAAGTTCTTTCCACCAAGAGTGAATTTTGGACAAAACTTGACTATTGGTCTCACTGAACCTTTGGTCAAAATGTATACCAAATGAAAGTTTTCTGTGGTTTGGGAAAGTTGGATTATTTTTTTTCCCCTTGTTTTTCATTTTACATTCCTCTGAACTCCTCTTTGCTAGCCAGAAAGGGAGGTGCCAAAATAACCCAAGGAGGCTGTGCAGCCTGTCTGGAAGCGAGAAGTTCAGCAAGTTTAGTAAGAGTAGCTGTTCACATAAGATTTCCAGCAGAAGGGCCATAACCAGGATGACACTTTAATTTTGCAGAACTCATTTTTCCCTTTTGTGAAATTCAGAAAAGTTTCAGGTCAGCATCCAGGATAAAAGCCTGAATGGAAATAAAATGAAGTCATTTTCACAGTTCTGTTTTTCTAAAATGGGTCTGAGTTTTCTCTTCTTTGCTTCTAAGTGATTATCTAAATCTCATCTCTTGTGATTTTTCTTAATTATTTGCATTCTTTCTTCATTTGTCAGTTGCTTATGCCTCTCATGCGTTACTTTTTGTCTTCTAATATCACTTCATAACTTTTCTAATTAATTTCTTAAACTCATTCCAGCATTCTAGGTATTCTTTGTTTATCCCTCTAGCAGTTAGACAGCAGGGCATTAAAGAAGTTGTTATCAATTTAAACTTCATAATTGTTCTGACTTTTCATCCAGCGTCTTAAAATTGCTATGCAATCAACTGTGATCACTCTAAAGATTAAAAACACAAAAATAAACTCTTTCATATGGTTTTCTTTATATAACTTCAGAACAATATTTTTTTAGAGTGGATAAATATAACAGATACTACTGTTAGAGTTAGTGATAATAAAATACAATAAACTTAAGCATCATCCTTGCTATTTTTTATGATCTTGGCAATATAAAGAATAATCTAGAAGTTTTGATACAGAAAATAGCTGCATATTATTGACCTGTGTGGGTCTGAATCTCTAATTCTCCCTTTTTATGTGCCTGTCTTTCTCTACTTACATGACTCCTCTTTTTCCAATGGCTACCTTCATAGAATACCACAGGTACCATGAAGGAGCATGCTGCCTCTCCAATGGCTTCTTGTGTCTTCAAGTGCATATGTTATGGGAATATTACCTGAATAACATGCTGTAGTGGGGTGTATCTATACACACATAATTTTTCTATATCATATGAGATAAAGAGATGGAGCTGTTGTAGTGAAGCTGTATTACTGGAAAATAAATCCAAGTACTAGAAATTCCTGGCTATTATTTGTATTACAGAACAAACTGGCTACACCTCCAGACGATTTGAATGACCAGCACATAATAGATAAAACTTACCCTAGTATGCAGGGTCTGCAAAAAGGCTTTCTCTTAAGCATTTTAGCTGACAAGATCTGCTGTTTATTTCTGCATCATTCTCAAGTTTTTTGATTCCTTTTTCAATTAAGACTGGGCTTGAAGTAGTCCTGACATCACATTATTTTGTAACACCCATTAAGACTAGCTCTGTGTGTGTACACCCACACACACACACACCCATTTTTTTTCTTCAATGTTGAGATTCAGGATGTTTTATAATTATTGCAACTTCTGGCCAGCGTGTGTTTCTGGAATGCTGCTCCATCATTGTTTTGCTGCATTAATTGTGTGCAAAACATGGGTGGTAGGTTCATTTTCTTTTTTACACTAGAGGGCTCCTTCACGCTTGGTTAGTGGTGTGGCAGTGCCTGTAAGTCAGAGCACTGGAAGCACACCGCAGTGCAAGGCTATGTCCACACTATAGGACGTAACAGGCTCTCTCAGAGAGCACATCATGGTATTGACTCCTCATGAGGAGTATCAGAGAGACGTGTGGTACTTTTCCCTCTTTCTTACCACGTGATGTGGGAAGAAGGGAAATACTATGGAACTATTTGTGAGCAAAGAGAAGTTAAGATTCACTCCCTGTTCGGTCTATAGATACCAGTGAGAATGGTCAATGCCATAGTCAAGCCACCTGACAAACTGGAAATCTTACCTTGAATGTTTCCTAAAATTATGGTTTCTAGGCTGTTGGAGTGGTTGAGTTTATTTAATTTCAGTAGTGAGACCAGCATTTTTACAGGTTGAAGAAAATGCTTATGCTAGCTCTGCACGTTGCAGTAGTTTTTCCTGTCAGTATTTGGGTCTTGGACACAGTGTCTCAAATAACAGGCAAGAACTAGAAAGTTAGAAGAAAACTTGGAGGAAGGCTTCCCTATGTGATAACTCCTCTTCGCCCTTTGTAGACCACAATATCAGACAACTTTGGCTTGTAAATACCATTTTTCAATTTGAAAAATAAATTGGTTGAGAAGATGTGCAAATCAGGAGAAAAACACACTTCTCAAATATCTGTCCTATACTCTCTCCTTTGCCCTCTTTTCTGCATTATTAATAGTTTTCTTAATTGTCTATATGGAAATATCTTTGTATTAATCAGGCTAGGCTTTCTTCATTTCTAGTTTAAATGAGGTATTTTGATAGAAAACCAGGAAATTCACAGACAATTAGCTGTAGTTAGGTAACCTTTTAAGTTTCTAAGATAGCTGAACTATATTCAGCGCTGGGGTCGGGTAGTAAAAATGCCATCCATTCAAGTTAAAGCGTGTTACAATATCAAAAATTGTTCCTAAAACACTGAGTTCTGTTGATATTTTACCATATTGCTACTGATCTCCACAGCTTAAGCACTTAAGCCCTACCCTGCTTTTTGTCAGCTTCATGCTTGGGAAATGTCACTGGAGTGACAGCTGGTGGAGTGAAGGCAAAGAGCAGAGAGGAAACACTGAAAAATGCTTGGAACACGTTGCTGTATTGTAGGGAGAAAAAAAATAGCATAAATAAAGAAAACAGGCTTTTAAATCCCACAACATGTTCCTTCCTATGTAAAAGACTCTTTAGTATTTGTTGTAATTAAACATATGCCTTATGAACAGTATATTTATCAGAACTCCTTGCAATTCTTCAATAATGCAGCAACAAGGAAGATTATCCTTTCCCCTACTCCAGGATGACGTCATTGTACTGATAAGTAGGACTTAGGAAAGGTTTATGTTCTTAGCACTAGAATTAAAGAATATAATGCTCCCTTTAATATAGTAATTTCCAGCTCTACTAATTTTCAGTGTTTATCTTGCAAGATCATTATGAAATTCAGAAATAATTTCTCTGTTTTGAGAGAAAAAGGATGGGGTGACCTAAGGATAAGTAAGCTGTATGCTGCAGTGCTCCTCTACCACTGTATCACATCTGGCAAGTATCTAAAAGGTCTTTCAAAGTGACATGGTGTAAAACTGCTAAGAAATGCCATCTTTAAAAATTCAAACATATTGTTAAGATTTTAGTGTTGAAGCTGATGGTAATTATTGTGTACTATATTAGTTTCCTAATAGAACAGATGTTCTTAATTTATTATTTCACATTGTAAATGTTTACATTAGACACAATACTGGCTCAAGATAAAATATCAGTGATAGGACACTTGTTCTTTCTTTTTATCCATAAGAAACCAGACATTATTGCACTATGTCCTGTATCTTGCTCAGATTCATTTTGACTCATTTCCTTACAGAAATTGCTGAAACCTCTCCACAGTTCTTCATGCACCATTCATTCATTATTGTCTTAGTGCTCTGGCACAATTATATAAAGTAATATTTAGTGGATGTAAAAGAAGAAAGATTAAACATTAGCTCTGCTGGATGGGCTACATGGCATCTGGTATAGCTCAAGCTGGAATCAGTGAGGGGCAGCCCAATCCCTAAAGAGCAATTCATTCTGTCTCACTGTACAAAGTCCATATAAGTGTTTGAAAATTAAATACTTCTGTAAAAGCAAACTAAATATACTGTAACGCTATCATCAACTGAGTGGCAGAATATAAATTGGGTAATCATATAGATAAATTATGATTGTTTTGCACCATAATGTTGTCATTGGCACTACTCGTTGGAGTGGGTAATACCTGAACTTCAGATTGCCTGACACTAACATTAACCTCTGCCTGAACATTTTTATAACTTAACCAAACCCAAACCACCTGAATTTCAGGTTTCAGGCCTAGTGCAGTTTTGATAAGCTTCTGAGTTTTTTGTTTTCTTCTTACAAAGCAACGGGAGAGAAAGATGCAGCTAAAACCATTGAGCCATTTTCGACAATAAGATTAGAAGCCACGTGGTTTCACCCACATTAAAATGTAACCCCCTCTTCTCTCAAGTGTATGGCTACTTTACTGAATAACCCTTGTGTTTGCGTGACGTGAAGGTGGAATTTGTGGAGGAGGCAAAAAGGGAATTACTTTGGTTCAGATATCTGCACTTGTGTCCTGCACATGAAAAATGATCTAGAAATTGTAAATTTCCAAGGTCCTGAGATGTTTATCGGTGAAGGTTGGTATAGGTATTTATCAGTTTAGTTCTCTGAAGTATTGGGCTGCTGCAAGCGTTTTTCTTTTTATACGGCCCTCATGATAATTTCAAGGAGCTGTCATCTGGCAACTATCCCTCTATTTAGAATGGCTGCTGTCATTTCTTACTGCAATCAGAACTGAACCCGCTGTCTGACAGTGACATTTCCCTGTCTGAACACTGAGGTGAGGTCTCTCAAACTTTTCTCTCAGACTCTACTCTTAACACGAGTTTAACGAGATGTAGCAACTGTGTGGTGAGGTGATTTGCTGTGGGTATTTCTATAGAGGTGCTTCACAGTCTATGCTAACCCAGACTGCAAGATTAATACTTATATAGCTATCCACTGACATGTAATTGCTAAAACACGGTGCAGTCACTGCCCAACCCAGATCTGGTAGGAAAAATTGGACGCAGTTGCATGTGCTGTGCGTTTGTGAAAGGAGAACTGTCCTTGAAACCTGGTTCAAACATGATTCACCCTCAAAGGAATCAAAGTCCTAGTTCAGGTAAGGTAGCTGCCAAATACAGAGCTTTATTAGCAACTTTTAAAGGCTCCTCTGTCTTAAATTATGTTTTTTTTTTGATTCATAATTTTTACACCTTTCCAGATAATTTTTTCTGCCTTGCTTGTAACCCCTTTCTCTTACTGCTAATCTCCGACTTCTTTTCTTTTGCATGCAATTCTGATATAAAACGACATTTTTAGAAAGAAATATACCAGAGTATTAACTCCTTTATATTAATGATGGTATCCCAAAGCTCAGACTAAGGGGTTTCTTTTTTTTTTCCTATTTTTCCTGTTTTAACAATGCTGGAAACTTTTGAAAAGAGTTTCTATTATATTTGAAACAGTAAAACTTCTCTCAACTGATTTTTTCTCAAATCAAAATGACTTAGAAATTCTGAAAAGAACACTTTCATAGTTCATTAACACAGTATTGACCCAGAACTGACAGATACCCTACCTGTGGGGAAGTCACTGACTTCAGGGAATTTAACCTCATTGGAATATTGATAGAAACAGGGCTGGGAAAAGAGCATGCAGAGCAAGTGCGCTCTTCTCTGAGGCGACTTTCTGATGTATTGCCTCATCTCTGTGTTAGCATTGGCAGAATGTTGTGGAGAATTAAAAGAAATTGCTTACTAGGCTCTACGACTTTATTGAGAGGATGCAAGTAAAGTGGTGTGAAAAGTGGAATGTGTGGGGAATTAGAGTGGGAGAACAGTATTTTGTTGCTGGCAGATGTCTGCTGGGCTTTACCATTTTAGTGGGGTGGTATAATTCAGTTGTTATGACACATCCAGGAAGGAAAACAGAAAACACGAGCTGGAGGCTTGGAGAAAATTAAATGATGATGACTCAGAACTTACACCCCAAACTAAAATGAAGATTGAAACACTGCTCCAATTTGTTTAGCTGGGGAATCTGAAGCACACATGAAGAAATGAGCTTCCGATTTATTGAAGCTTTGCACTGATCTTCAGATGAAGAGGTTTATATTAGAAAGCTAGTGTCAAGGTGAAAGGCAAGGATGATTACAGATAAACTGCAAGCTGAGCTTATGCTTTTGCTGCCATCCTCTTTTCAAACTATTCTTTTTGTTCTGTGTGTAGTCAACTGCACATCTGCTTCTGCTGAAATCCAAGGAAATGTGTTTCAGCGCCTAGAAGTGTTATTGTTTGACTCGTTTGGCTGGGAGAATGAGTCTCAAGTAACCTATGAACTCTGTGCCATATACTTGCAGTAAGCAGAAGGCCTGCTGGGGTGTTCTACTTAACGTGCCATTAAATTTTATGTAACTTTTATAGTATTGTTTAAAAACAGTTTGAGGGATTCTCTGCAGTAATATAGCATACATTAACCTCTAGTTTGAAAGTAGTAGCCAATTTTTATGCCTTATGTAAACAAATCTATTTTTATTGTATTTACTGAACTGTCTTCCTAAGTCTGATAGACTATCATTTATCATCCTTACTGCAATGTGGCATTTTGTTTAAAACTTTAACTCTTCCAGTGGTTGGGTTATATATATATGTATGTATATGGGTGAAGAATAGTATTTGTATGGATCTGAACGGTTCCCTGAATCAGGGAATTTGAAGAGCATTTAAAAGGTGAATAAACATCATTGCTTCACTTTCACACATGGTAAAAATACGATAAATACAGATAAAATGGGTTTGTTCAAGGTTATGTAAGATAGGTAGTTCTAAAGCTAGAAATAGCCATAGCTGTCCCAGCTGTTTTATTCTTCATCCATTGTCTACCTAGAAAAGCACTTGGTCTGTTACCCAAAATAGAAAATGTGAGAGTTTTCAGCATCTAGGCTTCTTGTGTTCAGAATTTTATTGCACAGAAAGAGACTGTGTTAGCCATAATTGAGTACTATGGGACTCGCACATTTCAGAACCTCACCGTTTTTTTTTTATAGGTGCAAAACTGATAAATAAATTTTCCATACATATGAGAAATTGGTTAGTAACTACATCATCTTATGCAACGTATCAAGAAATCAAGTGACTGTGGGTTTGATACTTGAAGTAATCTGTGTCCAAAATTCTTGTGCTCTTTATGTAGCAGTTATAATTGTCAGCTGTTGAAGGACCGGGTGGTGATCTTGTTATTTGTTACCAGGGAAATTCGGGCCTTTTATCTTTGCCAAAGAAGCTGTAATTCAGTCTACCGCCACGTGATGGTGTTGTACAGGGCATATAATCCTGTATTTTGTGAAAGCATAGCCTCAAAACTCATTGAATAATATGGAGCCTATGGGGTATAGTAATCCTTTATTGCAGATTTTGATGCACCATAAAGACAACTTAAGTGGTCTCCTCAGTGAATCATTAGGAGGCTAATGACTACATTACAACAGTGCTGTGATCACGTAAAGGGGCAATCAGTCCAACAAAGTGCCTCTGATTTACAGCTCAAATATATTGATATTCTAAAAGGACAGGTAGCAGATAACACCAGATACTCACTACCACATGTCACTTGAGGCAACGAGTATGTGTCATTCCCTTTACTAGTACCTGGCAATACCGGCTTCTGTTTACCACCAGCCACTTGGCAAGAAGAGCTGTTCCTGGTCAGTGCTTCGCTGCTGCCCTGCACAGCAGCTGCTCTGGAAGTTCTGCAGCTCACAAGAATGAGGCAATTTCTGTCACTCCAGTGAGAGTGGAAAGAGGCTAATGATTCTTTGGAGGGGTGCTTAGTTTTGAAGAAAGGGAGCAGAAGATTACCTTCCCTGCTCCTGATGTATCCTGTTCTCCATTGCCTACAGTTGTCAGGCCTAACCTATACTAAATTAACTTGTACTGATAGGTAGACCATTTACTCAGCAATTTGGGAGTACTATGCTATTTATTGACTGCATACATTTAGGTGCATTGTGGCCAATTTGTAATGCAGAAGCTCAAGCTTATTGTCGTCCATTAAAATGATCAGGATTAGCTCTCTTACCAGACTATATCACTGTGAGTTATATCGGTGATGAAGCCTGTTCTTACTGTGTCTGTTGTCTGAATCCAAGCTTCCAGTGTTAACATTGGATTAACAAGCTTTAAATTTTCTTCTCCCCTTATGAAAAAAATATAAAGAGCTCATATTTCAAAATAAATCCCCTGACTTGTACTTTATTTAACATCTGACACAGTTGAGATTTTAAGCCACTGAATGCACATATAATGCATTTTTAAAAGTGACATTGCTATGGTTATGAGTTACACAACAACATGATGTCAGCCCTCTGATTGGTGTCATGGTATTTAGCAATGCCACTTGGACAGGAAAGTTCACACACAGAAGCCTGTCCAACAGTTCTAAGAATTTTATATCTTTTGAAGTATTCGATATATTTCTTTATGTGTTAAAGCGCTGGCCTTCCAAACCCTTGTTTTTATTTTCCAGCAATCTCAGTGAACTTGGGGTCATTGGATTGCTTGCTTTCTCACTGGCGGCGCTGAAACCAAGCAGCCACCAGCTAAATTACTGCAGTTAAAATGAGAATAAAATGAATTCAAACTACTGTAAAACAGCATTATGACTGATTTCAATGTGTTATGAGAATATAACTTAAACTGAAGAGGTAGAGAGGGCTCTAAGAAAAGATGGGGCTTTAGTATTGGCTCAAAATAAGACATAATGTAACTTTCAGATTTCAGCTGCCTAGTTCATCCACAGGTTTACATGATTATAATTGTTTCAGCAAGAAAATCTGCTGCGTATACAAATGAGATCTTAATTTTGCAAGATATCTCTCCATTTCCTGAGACTATAGGGAAACAGAAAAATGAAAACATTATAAAAATATTATTAATCTATACGGTAATGACAGTTTTATCAGTTTCTTTGCCTGAAAGAAAGTCAAACTGAGGACAGGTAAGATGGACTTGGCCAGTGAAATAATATTTATTTGTTTAGGTGGTTCAGAAAAAGCAGTTTTCCAAGAGTTACATGCAATATGGTGATATGGGGGGGGGGAGCAGGAAAAAAATTAAATTGACATGTAATGTGGCTTTTTATTTGGTAGATTACTGTCCATCACCAACAAAGCTTGGCATGTTTGTATAGTGATGGTGCAGAATTGCACTGGTGGTCTCACTCACATCATATAATTACTTGAATGAATTCTCGTAATTGACTACTCGTGAATGGGTAAACCTAATTTATGTTGTCATTACCGAAGATAGGAAATTACTTATTCCAGGTGAAGGTTTAGCATGCAGCTCTGAGAGGTGTTTACACAGCCACAGCACTTCATGAACTTTTTGTGAACAGATATAAGGCCTTGTACCATCTTTCATGAACTCCATCATTAGCTGAAAAGGAAAATTAATGTTTTTATATTCTTTTTAAATTGTTTTTAACCTTTTCATCTAAAATCCCATCTCTTGTCCATAGGTTTCAATCATTTAAAATTTTAAATTATTCTGATCACTGCTTTGCTGCTGCCTTGCACAGCAGCTGCTCGGGAATTTCTAAAACTTGCAAGGATGAAGCAATTCCTGTTGCTCTGTTGAGAGCAGAGAGAGATGCTAAAGATTCTTTGGTAAGGTGCATAGAGGCAAACAAAAAGAGAGGAAGATTACAATGCTTTTTTTTTCCTTCTGTTTTGGCAAAAGTATTTTGCTAGCTCAGGTAGGATAGGGTATATAACTGAAGCTGCTTTAGAGCAAGCAGCATACTTGCAGCTGCGTGTTTTAAAATCTGCTTTTGCCATTTTGCTTCATTTTCCCCTGTATGCTACTTCAGGGGACTGATGTCAAGGGACTACTTCAGTATATCTCTAGGTTAAATTGACTGACATTGGTGCTCTGTTTGAACGTACAAAGTACTAGAAGAAATGTTAGAATTACTTTGCAAAATCAATCCCTGCCATCTCCAGTTGGATATCCAATAACTAGGGGGAAAAAGAACCTTATAGATGCATAGAGAAACAAATGATTTCCTGGGAAATTGTAGGGTATAATGTATTTGTCTGAGTGCTACAATCAAATACTTCTATAATGAGTACTCTAGAGGAGTTTATGAGGAAAATATTAATTCTTGTTGTCTGCAGTTTGGATCTCGGAAGTTAATAGGGCATGAGACCACCCATTACACAGTGAAGAAAAAATAAATATTTGAGTATTTTTTC
The DNA here is from genome assembly GCF_964237585.1 of Gallinula chloropus. NCBI lineage: Eukaryota > Metazoa > Chordata > Aves > Gruiformes > Rallidae > Gallinula > Gallinula chloropus. The sequence goes on along the minus strand of NC_140085.1, from coordinate 24,429,778 downwards.
CTTCTCCCAAGAAGTATGCAACCTGTACAACTATGAATGCAACTTTGTGTTAAAGACTGTAGTCATGTAGTGATGGACTGTATCATAATGTAAAGCTGATTGGCCTGTGGTCAAACTTAAGGGATTTTTAGACCACAGCTTGAGTCACTAGTGCTTTCATTAAGCTCTTCTGTTTGAGTTGCAACTCATGTTTAAAAGACCTGTTTAATTCATATGTATTTTGTAGGCACATAAACTAATAATTTTTAATAAAACCTGCAGATGCTTTTACTCCTTATATTAGAATGTATTTAAAATTATTGCAGTAAAGTTAGGGGGATTCATTTCAGTGGAGATTAGGTCTAAGTCACAAGTATATGAAACTTCAAAATAAGATGTCCTAAAGAAGTTTCAGGGTTTTAGTTAGATTTTTCTGTTCAGAAGACAAAGAAAATAAAAAATATGCATTGTTTCCAACTTCCTGCAATGACTATAGCTTTTCTCATGTTTGATATTTACCCTTATTTTTTGTGGTCCATGTTTGGGCTTTGACATCTTGCAAAGAAGGTTTGTAGAAAGGTAACCTTTACAGTACTTATTAACCACTGTCTGTTTCAGAATGTGTCTTAGAATACTTATTCAAATTCATCCTTCATTATTTTTAGCTCACTTGGGAAATTATTAGCTTTCATCTGATGCCTCACATATTTATGCTAGAAATAAGAAGATTTAATACTAAGCGTATTAGTATGTTTAACGTCAGAGAGGAAGCCAAGTCATTATGCCAATTCTTATTTTAAAGAGCTTTTAATAATGATAGCTTTTTCACAAGGATTCAATAAGGTCCACAAGCAAAATTTAGACAAGTAGCTAAGGGCTATGACTCATATTTCCAAACACAAGTGACTAAAAACACAGGCATATGCCTAGAGGGATTTAGAAAAAAACCTGCCTATGACCACCTATCATTGTTCTCAGTGGAAATTAGATACATGACTGGTTTTGAAAAATCTCTTGAGTGTCCATCTGCCTCTTCAGTGCCTAAAAACATTAAAAATCTGCCTCATATGCCTTTAGGAGCCTCCGAGGTCTCACTGACTTTTCATGAGACTAATACCAAGTTTTGAGAATAGATTAACACTTCTAAAAACTCAGTGTTCAGTCTTTTAGATGTAGTAATCTACCTGGCACAAAATCAAGACCAATTGAGGCACTTCAACAAACACTTATGTATGAAGAAATGGTAGTCTTTAATAGTTTGTATCATGAGTGATAGATGAAATTTAAAATTACACTACAATCCTTTCAGGCTGTTTTGAATGAATGTTAAAAATGAGGAGTTTTCTGATGTCCATGTACCCTTTTCAAATCAGGCACAAGTAGTACCTATTGATTGCTCAAAAGAGCCTCTATTTTCTACATTTATCAAACAGAAGGAAAAATATCAGAAGTTCAGCTGGCAGTTCTTAGGAAAAACAGATGACTAGTGAGAAACCAGTGGGAATCTAGTCAAGGGAAAATATTTGTGGTATAGTGATACTTATGACCAAAAGACCTAGGAAAATCAATTATCAATGTTTTCTTTAGTGAGTATAGAGTTTCTCAAATTAACTCACACTATCCTCAGTGCAATAAGCCAAAATCAATTAAGTTAACAGGTAACCTTGAGTAAGATCAATGGAGTCCTATTGTGAAGAAACTCCTGGACAGTGCCAGCCTGGATTATGAACACCACTATTTCTTGCTTATTTGGTATCATCTTTGTCCCTTCTTTATTATACTACATATCAGCTTTTCCTTGTCAATGATTCTATTTTCTCTGCCATATAAAAGTGTAGATATAAATTTTTTTCTTTAATATTATATCATAAAATAACCCCAAGAAGAGCACTCCCACCTGTTTCATTATTCAAAGATAATTAAAGCTAAATGTTTTGTATTCAAAGTCTGTTGCGGGTTATTTGATTCTTACTGGGTGGGTTGAAGCCTGATTTATTAAAAACATTTTGCTTTTTTTCATAGATCTGAGCTTCATCTGTTTCATATCAGAGTATAAAATTATATTTGTAAAAAACAGTAGACAATAATATCACCACTTATGAATTCAGCTCATTTTATTAGTATTCATCTTAGTGATAACAGGAAATAGTTGGTTTTTTACTGCATCAACTCCTACTGCTTTCGAAAACTAAACTAAGATGACTTTGTAACAAAAATTTTAGTAGTTGACTTAATGCCGCTAGAGCTGCAGATGTAGAACATATTTCCATTGTTTGCATAAAGAAAGAGAAGGGTAAATTCTACAAAAATACCTTTTTATTATTTTTTGAATGAACATATTATCTTGACCACTCCATTTTTTGAAATTGTTGTATCTTGGTATAGCTACAGTAAATCTACTGCATCCAATTCCTGAAATAGTGTATGAAAATCGTTCATGTGAGTATCTCAAACAAGATTACATTTTATGACTTCTGAATGCAGAAAGTCAATACATAACAGTGAAGTGAGAAAATTTTGTGGAAACACTATTCTCAATTCTACCCCATCTCCCTCAAGCCAGACCAACTGGGAATCGTACACTACACAGCCTGGAATAAGCCAAATTGTATACGTATTTATCCATAGGAAATAGAAATAATCCATTCTGATATTTTGTGTTGTATTCTGACTGCTTCAAAACAAAAGGTTTGCCAAGATCTGAACAACATAAAATACAGTTCAATTTACACAAGATCATCGAATGTGTTTAATGCTTCTGTGCAGTTACTATATTCCTTGCATGAAGGCAGGAACTGAAGCAAAGAAGGTAGAGGGACTTTGTTCTGTTGATTCAACTCATTAAAACTCAGGTGGCTTTCTGTCTTACTTCAGTGATATTATTTCATCTCTAGACGAGCTCATTAGGTCAACAGTATCTATTTTTTAAGTCTTCATATTGCCTGAGTATCTCAAAACTGTACGCCTGTTGTTTCAATGACTACCTCAAAATCGTACTTAAGCATCATTCTGTGTCCTTCCTCCATGATGACACTTTATGGCACGGCTTTCTAACAAAGAAAGTGCTTCTTTAATGACGTCTAATACGTAGAGGTCACTTCCAATTTTAAATATTGTTGTCTCAATTTGTTATAAAACTGTTGGGCCATGTATATTCAAAGTGAACAACAGCGTAAACAATTACTACATTATTTATGCATAGATAAGTACACCTTGTCTCATTATACAGGACTAAAATATGAAGGACTGTTACTTATTTCGGCATGTAAGGGTATATATCTATATGTATGTGTGTATATATATAAAGAAATAAAAGACAGGAAGCTTTTACCTTTTACTGTTTCGTAGCAGAGTGCTTTCTCCAGCAAGAATCACAGTTAGAGAGACTAAGATCTGGGAGTTCTTAAAGGTAAAAGTAGCAACTCAAACTGGTGTTACCTGTGTAAAGCACATTGTGGATCTTTGCTTAACTGCATTATGCCATGACAGCTAAAATAATATTGGATTTGCTTTGATCTGAAATGCAGCCTGTATGAGTGCATTCTTATCTCTACTTTGAAGTTCACTGTGTGGTTTTGAATAGGTTCATCCCACCAAAATTTAGGCTTTTAATGGAGAGTACTAACTACATTGACCTAACTAATTTAAGGATATAATTGCCATAACTTCTTGCTTAATTTAATGAACAAGGTAAAGTATGTCCTACAGCATATTCAGAACTTAATGAGATCTCTGAAAGTTTCTAAATTTTCTCACCGACTGTAGGATGGGCTTGAGTAGGGTCCTTACTTTTATACCTTATTAACATGCCCAAAAGTAGAAGGAATGAATGTGAATCAGAAGCTCTTTGGATCAAGCTCTGTTTGGTCTTTAGTATTCAGAAGATACAGTCTGTACATGGATAAATGAAAATGAGTTTGTCACAGATTGTCTAGAAAAAAGTGAATTTAAAAGTCTTTTCTCTGAAAAGAGGTGAAAGGAACAGTACAGTTGACAACATAAAATGCAAATGAGAGATTTCTAATGCATCTATTCTTCTATATATTAATCATGGAGGAATAAAAACATCACCTATTCTTCAATGTCTATCCTCCCTGAAAAATAAAGTAGGGAAAAAACCTCACCAAAAAACATCAGTAAGGAATACTTCGATATTACTGAGATCCAAGATATAAGTAGGGTCATAATGGAAATTATTACAGTAGAACCTCTGTTTTTGTTCAGTGCCCATTGATTTAGAATAAAATGCCAGAAACAATTAGAAAATACAGAAGTGTTTTAAAAGCAGTTATATATGGTGGTTTTCAATTTAACCTTAGCTATATATTTCAGGAATAAACATGGCTTTTATTCAGGACATGTATTTGCCAATAATACATCTGATTAAACTAGGAAAATTAGACATACTATCAGTAGCTTGCTCCCAAATTACACAAGAAGAAATTAGATACATTTTCAGTAGCTTGCTCTCAAATCTCTTCAGTCTATGAGTCACCAGATTCTTCCTGCCAAACTAAATATGTCTGTGAAAGGCTGGAAACTTTAATGGAAAGAAACATAAAACTTGAAATACGTAGGAAAAACTAAGTTTTTTCATGGAAGACCTGTTGACTAGTAATTCAGGAATTCAGGGGATGCAGCAACAGATTATTACATCTTACTTGTCTACAGAAGTTTCAAGGTATGAAACATATTCAATTTAAGCATGGTCTGTTAACCTAAAATAGAAGTCTTCATTAGCTTTCATGTAACCAAATTAGTCAATGAAGACTTACAAAAAAAGTTTGTGCATATTCCATTATAAACATAGAAGCTCTTATCCAGTCAATTTGATGGGTCTGAGTTAAAAGAAACCTTCAATATAGTTAATGCAAGACTGAAGAAATCCCTTAGTTGTAAATTTGGTTTTTTTACATAATACCACAAAGCGAATTAGGAAGCTAGTCATCTTTTCAGATCTACAACCGTAACTACACCTTCTCTACCATTTTGTCCGCAACACTTATACATTTTCTGCTTTGGTATAAGCCATACATTAAAAAATACTCTTTAGAATACAGACTTACCGTGAAATACAGAGATTTTGTGTGCAATTTAAGGGTTTTTTTTTTATTGTCTTCCTAGGATATGGCTGTTAATTAACATCCTTTTAAGTCAAAACAATTTTTGGTAGTATTTGCTTTCCTTAGAAGTTGCTGTTTGTAGAAGTTGGGGTGTCACTTAGGTGCTTACGCATTTGGAGATATAAAAAGTTAATATGTATTGCTAGAATATTTATTTTCAGAAAGGAAACAGTTCTGTTCACTGAGATGGACGACAAAATCACTATAAACTAATAGTTCTGTATCAAAAAATATAAATCATATAATTTCCAGGTTTAGGTTTGAGCCATAATTACCAAATGGAAAGGCTTTAACACACTCCCCAGTTCCACAATTTTATGGGCACATAAGGAAGCAGAAGGGAAGAAAGCAGAAGGATCTCCTGTCTGGAGGCACTCTT